>NW_024704774.1:650000-1261048 GCF_018977255.1 Callorhinchus milii | reverse complement strand
TCACACCTTGAGTAAAAATGTGGAATGCAGAGACAGTCAGGGCCCCCAGTAGCCGGGCAATGATGAAAAGCCGTAAGTATCCCATCACTTGAACCCATATTCCAGGCATACAATTCCTCTCCAGATGTATCAGACCATTGACGTTCATGTCTCGTGACCTCATCCTGTCTTTCGCCTCGTTGGCAATGATTTTTTCAATGTTGGCTGCCCTATGACGATTCTGCACTCTCATCAACTCATGACGATGCCGGATTTCCATCCTCTTCAGTCTCTCCACTTCCTCACGTTCGCCTGAAAATTAAAACACAAGGAATGCGAGGCAATAAAGTACCGTTGAAGCAAATATTAAGACAAAACAGACCGAACCTGGAGTGCTCTGTACAAATCTGGTCAGTGGACACCTGGAGTTCTGTGTGCAGTCCTGCTCAGATCACACATATGTTGTGTTTAAACGACAATAACTGGAAGGAGGATTAGAGCAGTGTAAGGGATCAAGTGTTCAACCCTGTCGTCTGCGCTCTGCTGGTCTAATCCTGCAACACGGATTCCCCTATATAAAAACAGAAGTCAATAGGAACACTCGGCAGGTCAGGCAGCTGTACGCACAAAGGAAAGTGAGTCAACCTTCGGGTAAATGTCATTTCGTCAGTACTGCGCGAAAACGAAGTGGGGAATATTGCAACAAAAAGGCTGGACGAGATAGAGGAAATCTGTATTTGCAATCTACGCATTCCCCACCCCCCACACACCCCAAGCCCCACTCTCCCCTCACCCCCGCCCACTGGGTTTCGCATCATTAATACTTATCTAACCCATCATCCCCCCATATTCTCCTTTGTCTTACTTGCCCTGCCTTTCCTGTTGTCACTTGGAAGCCTCACTATCCCAACATGCCCCAGTCCTGACGACGCCATGGAACCGAAACGTTGAACCGCTTTCTTTTCTTCATAGATGCCACCAGAACTTTTTTTTGTTCCAGATTTCCGAATTTCAGATTCTGATCCTAATAAATCATCCTGATTCTGTAAAGCTCTGTGACACGGCACTTGTAGCATTGTGTGCATCTCTGGGTGACGAAAAGTGGTTCAGTGCGTTCAGCTCGGGTCAGAAAACACCTGGAGTACTGTGTAGAGACTGCTGGATGTCGGATACAGAAAGTTTAACAAGGGATCCGGAATGTCAGAGTGGAGCAGAGCGCAAGGATTTGAAGGGATTTTTGCGTGATGATCGGCATTATGAATTCTAATGCCTGAGTGACGGTTGCTACTGGAGCCGAGCGAGGATTCAGGTGATGGGGTTCTGAGGCTTGATGCTCTCTGGGTTGTGGAAGGAATTGCTCGGAGGCCGACAAGGAAATCGATTCCGTAGTCGAGTCTTTAGGTGACAGATTAGGGTTTGGGCGACCTGAGATGTGAGGCATTAGCGGAGTGGGGCAATATTTCGGTGGCGGGGGAAGGCAGAGCGTCTGATGGGGCATAAATGACAGTACGTTGTCGAACAAAACGCCCAGGTTCCAAACTGGCTTGAGTCTGTTCGTGTTGGTCTGGGATGTGGACACATGGGACATCAACAGATAGCGATGCTTTCTAGTCCACGCTATTTTCGCTGTTTACTGTTTTCCCACTTTAGTGAATGTCACATTGGAAAAACCCAACGACAACATTGAGAGACCAAGAATTCACCCTCCATCTGTACAGTTACGTCACTCAACACAAGGATTATTGTTTACGTCTCTTGTTAGACCACACCTGGATTGCTGCGTTCATTTGCGGTCAGACCAAACCTCGAATGCCATGTAGGGATATATTATAATGAAACGGACTGGAATTGGAGCGAAAATGAGAGCATTGTAAGCGAGTGTTTATCAGAATATGTTGCAGCTGGTAACCTTGAAACCAAAAGGAGCAAAAGAGCTGACTTTTGTCAAGCAGCTTTCAGATTTAAAGGACGTCACTAGATGCTCAACAGTTGTGGATCAGCACCCGAGCTTAGGGGTGGCAGGGTTGGGATGAGGTAGGCCAGAGAGATAGAAGGATGGCTGAAGGCACGTAGGAAAAGGGGATTCTTCAGTAATACCTTGAGCAAAGCAAGGGCAGGAGCAAAGCGAACAGATTGTGGCAGAGATTCAGAAAGGGTGGGGTCAGAGAGCCTGAAATTCTGGCCGCCGATGGTAGGTTAGATCGAGTAGGACGTAACAAATTTGCCGAAACTGCTGAAAGCAGGGTACAGACAGTTTGATCAGGGATCAGCAGGTCAGAGACGTAACAGGGCGCAAGGCCATGGATGGCCTTGAGCGTGTGGATAGATATTTTGAATGCTATTATCTGAGCGATAGGAGCCAGTGGAGCCAGGCGAGGATGGGGTGATGGGATCATATCGACGGAGGCAGTGGCGGAGTCACGCAATGTTGCGTAGTTATGTGAAGGTAGAGCGGATCACAGTACGGAAATGGAAGAGAAAGTACATTTGAATGTCGAGAAAAACGACTAGTTCACTGATTGTCTTGGTCAGAGGAAATGTGCATCTGTGGATGTTGATGCTGCCAGAGCATGAGGTGAATAGGCGCTGACGGAGCGCAATGGGGATGGACTTGTTCTTGTAGACATTCAGCTCTAGAAAGACATCTCTCATCTGGGACATTATGATTGACAGATTTCGGTGTCATCCGCCAACGTGTGGAAGTTTCCCCATGTCTATGGATGCTGTCACCAAGGCGGACCATTTGCAAGTTAAAGAGGAGGGAACCGACGTCAGAACCCTGTGGAGAACCACACGAGAATGTGCGGGCGATGGAAGAAGGACTGTTGGCATAGAAAAGTTAGACACGATGTGGAAGTTAAGACCCATTCGATTCACGAAGGCGAGATTGTGGATGACGGTGGAAATGGTGAACGGTGTCGAAAGCAGCAGATGTAGAGGTGGACGTGGAGGCAGATGTAGCCCTGGTCACGAATGGACCGCATACGATTTGTGGCCTTAACCAGTGCAGTTTCCGTGCTCTGAGCTGGACGAATGAACGTGAACGGTGCAGGCAGGATGATAGGAGTGTCAGCAGGTCAGAAGGGTAGAGAATTGTTTCTATTTTTTCCAACCTTGTCTCTGATCACCATTATTTCTTTGCATTCTGTGACCTTCCCACATTTACAAATGAAACACATTTTTCGCTAGGCATGTTACAAATTCCTAAGCAATACGATAAGATCAAATATTAGCCAGCTGAAAAACCCTTGAAATGGTATTTCCTTCCGCAACAGACCTAATCTCGCGCATAGAAATCACCTGCCTCACAGTTCTTTCCACTCCCACAGTCCTCTCCGCCCCTATAGGCATCCGTTTTCATTTTTCCCACAGGACTCACCTCTGATTTCTTGCTCCATCGCTGCAGACTTCTGCTGGAACTCTTGATCAAATGAACATTGTTGCTCATGCAGTTTTAGAGCCATGGCTTCATGGTCCTCCTTCGATTTTCTCCTTTCTTCCTCCAGAGCCAACACCAAGTGTCGGATCTTTTCTTCTCTTACACGTTTCTCCTCAATCATCTGTTCGTGGATCTCAGTATCTTCCTCGCTCTGTCTCACCAGCAGGCTGATCCCTTCCTGTAGGTCTTGAACGGGACAACAAGGGGTGTCTAGTGATTCTATTGATGACCAAAACATGTGAGGCAGCGAACATTAGCCACACTGGAGGCTGTAATAATCAAAGCGCAACATTGAGAGCTACAGACGTCACCCGCAATCAGTACTGCTGTGCGCCACCACTCCTGGAGTACAGGGTACAGCTCTGGACAGACCACATCTGGAGTACTGCGTACAGCTCTCGCTAAAATACATTTGGGGTAATGTGCACAAATCTGGTCAGACACATCTGCATTAATAATTGCAGCACTCTTATAATAAAAAGAGAAGATGATGGACAGGATTGTGATGCAGCATTTGGCAGACACAGTTATATAAACTCTGTTGACTGTGAACAAGAACAACAAAATTCCACTTGAAAAGCGCCTTTCTCGTCGGAAGTACGTCAAAATGTGCTAAAAAATTATGGATCAGGTCCCGAGCCTGGGATGGGAGCGTTTGGATGAGAAAGAATTGCAGAATTGCAAGAGGGCAGCTGAAGGTACGATGTGTCTTCATTCATGCGTTGCCTTGAACGAGGTAAGGGAAAGAGCAATTAAAAGAGACCGTGGGATAGTGCCAAATTTGGGGGCGAAGAGGCTACATCTTCCGCCTGCGATGAGTGGGTCGCTCGGCTGGGAGACATGAAGCAGGCCGGAGAAGGCTGAAAGCAGATCCTAATCAGCTTGTCAGGGTGTCAGCATTTCAGAAAGGTAGGATGGCGCAAGACCAGGGAGGGAAAAGAATATAAGCCCGAGCATTTTGAAGTCAATTATCTTAAGTACGGGAAGCTTTTGGTGCCGGGCGAGGCTTGGCATGATGGGGTGAAGGAGCAGGGTGCGGGAGAAGACAGGAGCGGCAGTTTCTAAATAATCTGCTGCTTGTGGAGCGAATAATTGAGGAGGCCGAAAAGTGTGGAATTGCTGCAGTGGTGCCTTGAGGTGACGGAAGCGTGCAGTTCGGAATCAGTGGTCTAACGGTTAAGGAATTGCCGTAATCGGGCATCGGTGCGGAGGTGGGAAACGGTAGAACGAGTATTAATAATAATAATAATCCTTCCATTTGATATAGCGCTTTTCACGTCTTGACAAGGATATGGCGGTGAAACGAGATTTGTTGATCGAAAAAGATAACCAGTTTCCACACTATCTTTGCGAGATGAAGTCTACATTAATGCACCCTGATGCTGCCAGTATCCGAGGTGCGGAGACGCAGCGCGAGCCTATCAGGATTCCCTCGGTCTTGCTGACCATCAGCTGTGGAAAGTTGCCTCTCAGCCAGGACATTTTGTCAGAAAGATTTACGTGTCATCCCCAAACATGTGGAAGTTGACCACTTGTCTGCGGATGATGTCAGCAAGTGGTTTATTTCAAAGCTATAGAGGAGGGAACTGAGGACAGAAGCCTAATAGTAATCCCTCCAAAAACCCCAAACAATAATTAAATTGGTCATTTTCAATCAAAGACTCTTTGTGGGACATTGCTGTGCGCAATTGCCTGCAGCGTTCGCCCACAAATATACAGTCAATTCACTTTACAGTGTGTTCTGTGAAGCGCTTTGGGACGTCCTCCTGACGTGAAAAGCGCTATATCAAATGCAAGAATTATTATTATTATTAGAAACCCGAGGAAAACCACACGAGAATGTGCGGGGGCTGGAACAATAACTTTTACCCTAGAAAGATTGGAGACGATATGGAAGTTAAAACCCAGTCGATTCAGCTACAGAATGTTGTAGTTTCAGATGGGAGGCGAGGTTGTGGAGAAGGATTTATTGGTGCACGGTGTCGAAGGCAGCAGAAGAAGAGGATGACGTGGAGGCAGATGTAGTCTAGGTCACAGATATCATTTGCGGCCTTAACCAGTGTCATTTCTGTGCTATGTGCTGGGTGAATGAACAGTGCAGGCAGGATGGTATGGGTGCCAGCAGGTCAGAAGGGGACGGAATTGTTTCTATTTTTTCCAACCTTCTCTCTGATCACCATCATTTTTTGCTGACTGTGACCTTCCTACATTTAGAAATGAAAAACATTTTTCGCTAGGCATGATACAAATTACTATGCAATGAAATAAGATGAAATGACAGCCAGCTGGATGACGCTGGAAAATACCCTCCGCAACAGACTTAACCTCGCCCACAGAAATGACCTCCCTCACAGGTCGATCCCCCCCCCCCCACACCCCACAAACACACACCCCTCCTCCCCACACACACCGACAGGCATCACCGCATATATCGGATTCAACTGGCCCCAGGCTTCATTTTCCCTGCAGGACCCACCTTTGATTTCCTGCTTCATTGCCGCAGACTTCTCTTGGAACTCTTGTCTCAATAAACGTTTTTGTTCCTGTAGTTTATGAGCCATGGCATCATGGTTCTCCCGTGAATTCCTCGTCTCTTCCTCCAGAGTCACTTCCAACTGTCGGATCTTTTCTTCTCTCAGACGCTTCTCCTCATTCAGCTGTTGGTGGACCTGAGAACCATCCTCGCTCTGTCTCACCAGCTGGTTGATCCTTTCCTGTAGGGCTTGAACGGGACAATAAGGGGTGTCACGTGATTGTATTGGTGACCAAAACTTGTACAGCAGTGGACGTTAGTCACATAGGAGGCTGGAATCATCAAAGCGCAACGTTGAGAGCTCCAG
Organism: Callorhinchus milii; assembly: GCF_018977255.1. NCBI lineage: Eukaryota > Metazoa > Chordata > Chondrichthyes > Chimaeriformes > Callorhinchidae > Callorhinchus > Callorhinchus milii. The sequence goes on along the minus strand of NW_024704774.1, from coordinate 1,254,790 downwards.
ACTTCACCCACAATCAGTACATCTTTGTGTCAGCAATCCTGGTGTACTGCGTACAACACTGGTCAAACACATCTGGAGTAGTGCGTACAGCTCTCGCTAAAATGCATATGGGGTAATGTGCACAAATCTGGTCAGACACATCCGCATTAATATTTGCAGCACTATTACAATAAAAAGGGCAGATGATGGAGAGGATTGTGATGGAGCATTTGGCAGGCACAGTTATATACATTCTGTAGAATGTGAACAAGAACAACAAATTTCCACTTGAAAAGCGCCTTTCAAGTCGGAATTACGTCAATAAATGCTGAAAAAGTATGGAACAGGTTCCGAGCTTGGGATCGGAGAGTTTGGATGAGAAAGGGCAGAATTGCAACAGGGCAGCTGAAGGCACGATGAAAACGGTGTGTCTTCATTCATGCGTTGCCTTGAACGAGGTAAGTGAAAGAGCAATTAGAAGAGGCAGTGGGGTTCCAAATTTGGGGGCGAAGAGGCTGAACCTTCCGCCAGCGATGAGTGCGTCGCTCAGGTGGGAGACATGAAGCAGGCCGGAGAAGGCTGAAAGCAGAGCCAATCAGTTTGTCAGGGTGTCAGCATTTCAGAAAGGTAGGATGGCGCAAGACCAGGGAGGGAAAAGAATATAAGCCCGAGCACTTTGAAGTCCATTATCTTAAGTACGGGAAGCTTTTGGTGCCGGGCGAGGCATGATACAAATTACTATGCAATGAGATAAGATGAAATGACAGCCAGCTGGATGACCCTGAAAAATACCCTCCGCAACAGACTTAATTTCGCCCACAGAAATGACCTCTCTCACAGGACTAACCCCGCCCCCCCCCCCACAAACACACTCCCCTCCTCCCCACACACACCGACAGGCATCACCGCATATATCGGATTCAACTGGCCCCAGGCTTCATTTTCCCTACAGGACCCACCTTTGATTTCCTGCTTCATTGCCGCAGACTTGTCTTGGAACTCTTGTCTCAATAAACGTTTTTGTTCCTGTAGTTTACGAGCCATGGCATCATGGTTCTCCAGTGAATTCCTCCTCTCTTCCTCCAGAGTCACTTCCAAGTGTCGGATCTTTTCTTCTCTCAGACGCTTCTCCTCATTCAGCTGTTGGTGGACCTCAGAATCATCTTCGCTCTGTCTCACCAGCTGGTTGATCCTTTCCTGTAGGGCTTGAACGGGACAACAAGGGGAGTCACGTGATTCTATTGGTGACCAAAACTTGTAAAGCAGTGGACGTTAGTCAAATAGGAGGCTGGAATCATCGAAGCGCAACGTTGAGAGCTCCAGACTTCACCCATAATCAGTACATCTTTGTGTCAGCAATCCTGGTGTACTGCGTACAACACTGGTCAGAACACATCTAGAGTAGTGCGTACAGCTCTCGCTAAAATGCATATGGGGTAATGTGCACAAATCTGGTCAGTCACATCTGCATTAATATTTGCAGCACTATTCTGATAAAAAGTGCAGATGATGGAGAGGATTGTGATGGAGCATTTGGCAGGCACAGTTATATACGCTCTGTAAACTGTGAACAAGAACAACAAAATTCCACTTGAAAAGCGCCTTTCACGTCCGAATTACGTCAATAGATGCTAAAAAATTCTGGATCAGGTTCCGAGCTTGGAATCGGAGAGTTTGGATGAGAAAGGGCAGAATTGCAAGAGGGCAGCTGAAGGTACGATGTGTCTTCATTCATGCGTTGCCTTGAACGAGGTAAGGGGAAGAGCAATTAAAAGAGACCGTGGGATAGTGCCAAATTTGGGGGCGAAGAGTCTACATCTTCCGCCAGCGATGAGTGCGTCGCTCAGGTGGGAGACATGAAGCAGGCCGGAGAAGGCTGAAAGCTGAGCCTAATCAGTTTGTCAGGGTGTCAGCATTTCAGAAAGGTAGGATGGCGCAAGACCAGGGAGGGAAAAGAATATAAGCCCGAGCATTTTGAAGTCAATTATCTGAAGTACGGGGAGCTTTTGGTGCCGTTCGATGCTTGGCATGATGGGGTGAAGAGCTGAGTGCGGTAGAAGACTGGAGCGGCTGTTTCTAGATAATCTGCTGGTTGTGGAGCGAATAATTGCGGAGGCCAAAAAGTATGGAGTTGCTGCAGTGGTGCCTTGAGGTGACGGAAGCGTGCAGTTCGGTATCAGTGTCCTAATGGTTAAGGAAGTTGCGTAGTCGGGCATTGCTGCGGAGGTGGGAGAAAGCAGAACGAGTCTTGACAAGGATATGGTAGAGAAACGAGATTTGTTGATCGAAAAAGATAACCAGTTTCCAGACTGTCGTTGCGAGATGAAGTCTACATTAATGCACGCTGATGCTGCCAGTATCCGAGTTGTGGAGACGCAGCGCGCACCATTCTGGACTCCCTCGGTCTTGCTGACCGTCAGCTGTGGAAAGTTGCCTCTCATCCAGGACATTATGTCAGAAAGATTTCGTTGTCATCCCCACACATGTGGAAGTTGACAACTTGTCTGCGGCTGATGTCAACAAGGTGGTTATTTGGAAGCTAAAGTGGAGGGAACTGAGAACAGAAACCTGAAGAAAATCACAGGAGGATGTGCGGGGGCTGGAAGAATAACTGTTACCCTAGAAAAATTGGAGACGATATGGAAGTTAAAACCCAGTCGATTCAGCTACAGAATGTTGTAGTTTCAGATGGGAGGCGAGGTTGTGGAGGAGGATTTATTGGTGCACGGTGTCGAAGGCAGCAGAAGAAGAGGATGACGTGGAGGCAGAAGTAGTCTAGGTCACAGATATCATTTGCGGCCTTAACCAGTGTCATTTCTGTGCTATGTGCTGGGTGAATGAACAGTGCAGGCAGGATGCTAGGGGTGCCAGCATGTCAGAAGGGGACGGAATTGTTTCTATTTTTTCCAAACTTCTCTCTTAGCACCATTATTATTGCTGTCTGTGACACTCCTACATTTACAAATGAAACACATTTGTCGCCAGGCATGATACAGGTTATTAAGCAATGAAATAAGACGAAATGACAGCCAGCTGGATGACCCTGAAAAATACCCTCCGCAACAGACTTAATTTCGCCCACAGAAATGACCTCTCTCACAGGCCTAACCCCCACCCCCCCCTCCCGACCGCCCCACCGCCCACATAACCCTCCTCCCCACACACTCCCACAGGCATCATCGCATATATGGGTTTCAAATGGCCCCAGGCTTCATTTTCCCTACAGGACTCACCTCTGATTTCCTGTTGCATTGCCGCAGACTTCTCTTGGAACTCTTGTCTCAATGAACGTTTTTGTTCCTGCAGTTTGCCAGCCATTGCTTCATGGTTCTCCCGTGAATTCTTCCTTTCTTCATCCAGTGTCACTTCCAAGTGTCGGATCTTTTCTTCTCTCAGACGCTTCTCCTCAATCAGCTGTTGGTGGACCTCAGAATCATCCTTGCTCTGTCTCACCAGCAGGTTGATCCTTTCCTGTAGGGCTTAATCGGGACAGAAAGTGGTGTCACGTGATTGTATTGGTGTCCAAAGCTTATGAGGCAGCGGACGTTAGTCACACAGGAGGCTGGAATCATCAAAGCGCAACGTTGAGAGCTCCAGACTTCACCCTCAATGAGTACAGCTTTGTGTCACCAATCCTGGTGTACTGCATACAGCACTGGTCAGAACACATCTGGAGTACTGCGTACAGCTCTCGTTAAAATAGGATGGATTAATTTGCACAAATCTGGTTAGATGGTTAGATGGGGGTGGTAGCGGAGATGGATCATGTGCCATTCGCCACTTCGAGCCTGCCCCGCCATTCAATCATGGCTGAACTTCTAATCGAACTCCAGCTAATAACCTGACCCTGCCTTATCCCCATATCCCTTAATCCCTTTTGCAATAAGAAATCTATTTATTTCAGTCTTGAATATGTTGAAGAACTGAGCGTCAACAGCCCTTTGGGTTCGTGAGTTCCATACATTCACCACCCTTTGAGTGAAGAAGTTCTTCCTCAACTCAGTGCGAAAGGGCTGGCCTCTGATTTTAAGATTGTGACCCCTGCTTTTAGTTTCTACAACCAAGGTAAACAATCACGCACTATCTACGCTACCATGCCCTTTGATGATCTTATGGATTTCCATAAGATCCCCTTTAATTCTTCTATATTCTTGAGAATATAGGCCCAAATTGGTCAGCTTGTCCTCATAACTCAACCACTTCATCACTGGTACTAATCTAGTAAATCTACGCGGCACCCCCTCCAGGGCAAGTACATCCTTCCTTAAATGAGGAGACCGAAACTGGACACAATATTCCAGGTGTGGTCTCACCAGGGCCCTGTACAGTGCAGCAAGACTTCCCTACCCTTAGACTCTAATCCTTTATTAATGAATGCTAATGTACCGTTCGCTTTCCTCATTGCTTGCTGCTCCTGCAGACTAACTTTCTGTGATTTGTGTACAAGGACACCCAAATCCCCTTGGAGGCTAACACATTCCAATCTCTCCCGTTCTAAAAAATAACCCGCTCTGCTGTTTTTGCTACCAAGGTCGATGACTTCGCACTTTCGTACGTTATACTTCATCTGCAACCCACCTGCCCAATCACCTAACCTATCTATGTCTCGCTGCATTTTTTAATGTCGTCCTCTTTGTTGACACTTCCTCCTAGTTTTGTGTCATCCGAGAATTTAGATATATTAACTTCGATGTCCTCATCAAGATCTTTGATGTAAATGGTAAGTAGATGAGGCCCAAGGACTGATCCTAGTGGCACTCCACTATTCACATCCCGCCAATCTGAAAAGGACCCGTTTATCCCTTCTCTTTCTTTCCTACCTGTTAACCATTCACCAATCAACGTTAATATGATCCCCCCAATTCCATGTGCCCTTAACTTTTGGAATAACCTTTTATGCGGCACCTTATCGAATGCCTTCTGGAAGTCCAAATGGACCACATCCACTGATTCATCCTCATCTTTTTACTGGAAGTATCCTCAAAAATTCCAAGAGATTTGCCAAACATGACTTCGCTTTTGTAAAGTAATGTTGACTTGGCCTAATCATATTGTGCTCCCTTAAATACCGCACTGCTACGTCCTTAATCAGTGATTCTATTTTTTTCCTATCAGTGATGTGAGACGAACTGGCCTATAGTTTCCCATCTTTTCCTTTCCACCTTTTTTTAAATAGTGGTGTGACATTGGCGATCTTCCAATCCATGGGAGCTGTTCCAGAATCCAAGGAATTTTCGAAGATCAAACATAAGGCCTCCACTATCTCATAAGATACCTCTTTTAATACCCTGGGAGGGAAGTCATCCGGACCAGGGGATTCGTCACTTTTCAGTGCTAACAGTTTCCCTAGCACCAATTCTCTACGAATGAAAATTTCGCTCAGTTGCTCGCTGTACTTATCCCTTTGATGCATCTCTATTGTTGGCAGACTTGGTATTTCTTCTAGGGAGAAGACAGATGCAAAGTACCCATTTAGGGACTCTGCCATGTCCTTGTCCCCCATTACAACTTACCCAGTCTCTGACTGAATAGCCCTACATTTACCCTCACTAGCCTATTCCTCTTAATATATCTGTAAAAATTTTAACAGTCAGACTTGATGTTCCTATCTAGCTCCTTCCTCACACTCCTTCTCGCTTTTAATGAGATTTTTAGTTTTGTTTTGCTGGTTTCTAAAACTCTCCCAATTTTCAAATTTGCCGCTTTTCTTGGCAGTTTTATGAACCTTTTCTTTTAATTTGATGCTTTTCTAACTGCTCTAGTTAGCTACGGATAAATTGTTTCACTGCGATGCTCTTATTCCGCAGGGGAATATGCGACCGCTGAGAAATTTGCACTACACCCTTAAATATTTGCTACTGTTGGTCAATATTTTTACCTCCTAATGTTATGCATCCAGAGGCCTCAGCTCTCCTTCCACCCTGTCTTCCCACACAGCCCCGACCTCCCCCACAGCTCCGAGCAACCGCACAGCCGCGACGCATGCCACAACCCTGACCTCCCATACAGGCCTCCTCCCAACACACAGGCCACACCTTTAATCTGAAACTCCTTTCCTGCGGAATTCTCCTGGAACTCTTGACTCTGAGAACGCTGTTGCTTCTGCAGTCTACGATCCATGGCTCCCTTGTCTTCCAGCAACTTCTCCGTCTCATCCTCCGGAGCCACTCCCAGGAGACGGATATTTTCCTCACTCAGACGCTTCTCCTGAATAAACTGTTGGTAAGCCTGAGAATCCTCCTTCCTCGCGCTCTCCATCAGTTCTATTCTCTTGAGTTGAGCTGGTAATGGTGGAAAAGGGGAATGTGAATGTGTCTAACAGTGTTCAAACAGTGTGAGGCAGCGAACACCAGTTCAGATTAGCAGGATGCACTATGTGGCATCACAAAACTCAGTGCCCAAATTATCAGCGATAACCTGTACAGTTCTGTCATACCACAATTGGAGTAATGTACACAGCTCTTCACATCATCAACAACAACACCAAGATTCCATTTATAGAGCGACTTTCACGTCGGGAGGACGTTCCAAGGCGCTGTAAAGTAGGGTCAGGACCCGAGCAGGGGCAAATGGTCAGGGTGATGTTAGGGAAGGGAGGGAGCGAGGAGTGGTTAGAGAATCGAGAGGGGAGCTGAAGGCACGGTCAAAGAGAACGGTCTTGAGACCAGCCTTGAAGGAGGAGAGGGAGGAAGCAAGGCGAAGGCACTGGAGGATAGAGTTCCAGAGCCAAGGGGCTGAGAGGCTGAAGGCTCGGCCATCGATGGTAGGGCGGTTGGTGCGGTGGATGTGGAGCAGACCGGAGGCAGAGAAACGAAGTGTACGGGCAGGTAGGTAGGGGGATAGTAGGTCTTAGAAGTAGGAGGGAGCAAGGCCGTGAATGGCCTTGTCGGTGAGGATGAGGATTCTGAAATCGATCCTCTGGGTGATGGGGAGCCAGTGGAGGCGTGCGAGGGTGGGATTGATTTGGTCCCGAAGCCTGGTGTGGGACAGTATACGAGCTGCAGAGTTCTGAATGACCTGCAGCTTGTGGAGGGAGGTGGCGGGAAGGTCGGCGAGGAGAGAGTTCCCATAGTCCAGCCTTGAGGTTATAAAGGCCTGGACCAGAATTTCAGCAGCGTGAGGGGTGAGGTAGTGCCGTCGTCTGGCGACATTCCGGAGTTTGGATTACGGTTTACAACGCTCTCACGCAATAACTGAAGAAATGTGTAAAGATCTGGTCACACACCTGGAGTACTCTGGGCAACTCAGGTCAGACCAGACCGGGAGTAATTTGTAAAGTTATGGTAAGGCAACTCATGGGGATCTGTGTGCAGCTCTGTTCAGACTTCAGCTTGAATACTATCTATACCCCTGTGCTGATATGAAAAGGCAGGAATTCGATTGTAGGAGAAAGGCACTGGAGGTATCAGGGGCTACATCCTTTCGTCCACATACTTTTGGACCCAAACGAATATAGATTCGCTTGTCTCTATCTTTAATTTTCCGTTTCTTCAACTTTACATTTTCCTGTATGTTTCTTCCCTGTATAAATGAATGAAATACACCTTTCTCTCGGCACAAAATAATTGATCAAATGATAAGACAAGGTCAGAGGCTGTTAAGCTCAATTGATCAGCAACTTGTATTAACCTCTTCAAGGGGCCTGATATCCTGTTAGCCCTCACCTTTCTTCTGATTCTGCAATTCTGCAACTTCCTTCTGGAACTCTTTTCTCAGTGAATCTTCCTGCTCCTGCAGTTTATTAGCCGTGGATTTGTGTAGCTCCTCAATCTGTTCAGACGATACCTTGATTGCTATGTACAGGTCTGTATTTTAAGGAAACAGGGGAAAAATGGAGGAAAGGTGAGAGGATTGTAAAGATATATATTGTTTCTAACTCTGTTTTGTGATGAAAGAGCAGGAATTGCAGGGAAAGATGAATGTATCTGATCTTGTGCTAGAAAATGTCGACCTTTTCTCTGCTTGTCTTACACAGCGACAGAGAGTTTTCTGTCTCTATCTCCTACTCTCCGGTAATAGATATTTTTGTTGCTGGTTTGGGCGCTACGCCCTCCTCGATTCGGATTCTCAACTAAATTCCAAATTCCTGACTGTCCAGCGACGGGGACATTCTCTCGACTAGAAAGGCGCTGTACAAATGTCATGTTTTTACTATGAATTGAATGAAATTAAGAACTTCCCTCGGCACAACATATTGCTTCGATTCATAAGCCAAGGTCTAAGGCCTCCAGTGAGCTCAATCACGCTGCAACCTAATTAACACAATCCACTTGACTCGTCTCCAATGCAAGACTCACCTTCCATCTGCTGCTGCATCGCTGCAGTCTTATCCTTCTCTGCTCTCAGTAAACGTTGCTGCTCCTGTAATTCAATTGCCGATGCTTTCTGCTCCTCCACTCTCTTCTTATTCTGTTCGTCTAGAGACATTTCCAAATGTTGGATCTTTTCCTCTCTCAAACGCTGCTCTGCAGTCAGTAGCTGGTGAGCAATAGATTCCTCTTCCCTAGCTTCCTTCATCAGTTCTGGTTTCTTGGGTTCGGCTGTTGAACAAAGGCGAAGTCAGGGTGGATATCAGTTTCAAAACAGTGTGAGTCAGCGACCACCTGTCAGACAGGAGACCGGCAAACAGCACTTCATAGCTTTCATAGCCACACGTATCACTCTCAATCTGTAGAGTTCTGGCACACCACACCTGGTGTATTGGGTACAGCCGTTTGTTTTAATGAAAGGCGAGTAATAGGAGTGATGGCAAGTGCAGAGTTAGGATCGTTTGATAGAATCTGTTACCGGTCTGGTGGTCTGAGATTGTATCAAGCAATCTCTTTGTTTCTCAACTTTACTCTGCTCCCAGATTACCCCAGACCTTGCCAGACTGCAACGGCTGCCTGTCCCAGAGAATATCGACTGGAATGTCCTCGCTCTTGTCTTCAAATCCCTCCACTACTATGCGCCCCAGTAACTCTCATCTGTCCTCGCTCCTTACACCAGTGCCCGTTGCCCTCGTTTCACCGGGTCTGGCCTCCTGCTTGTAACTCGAAATCTCAGCTCCACCATTGGCGGCCGTTCCTTCAGCCACTACTCCCCGAGGCTCTGGAACTCCCTTCCTCACTCCATTCGCATCAACCCCTCTCTTCTGTTAGCAGGTCTCGGCTGAACACCTTTCATTTTGACTGCACCTTTGGACACATTGTTCACCCTCCCCCTGGCTCAATCCCGGGATCGTTTTCTGTGAAGCGCTCTGAGATGCCGTCCGACGTAGAGGGCGCTATCTAAATAAAACTTGTTGTTGTTTTCTCTGCTACTCAAATTTTTTGTGTCTTCTGAACCATATTGCTATATATATTTACGGCACACAAGAAGGCCATTCAGCTCATTGCTTTCATGCTTGCTCCCGCAAAAGCAATAATTTGTCCCATTTGTTAGTCATACTCATACTACAGTAGGATTCATCTTCGTACCACAATGAACCCATGCTCGCCAGTATCCATTGGTTCCCATCACAGAGTGAATTGACTTCAAGATCCTCACACTAATCTGCAAGTTCTCTGTTGTGTTGGATAGAACACTCACCTCATAAACTAAAGAAACTGGGTTCGATTTTTGCGCAGGGCGAAACGTTTCGCAAGTTTCTTTCCTCCATTTGATAATCAGTGGCTGATTTGAATCCCATTTTTTGGGAAGTGGTAATCCTCACCTATCACCTCACGGATGTCACATCTCCGGCCTGCTCCTCCTCCCTCCATCGATGGTTAGTTTTTCGGACTCTCTGCCTACTACTCTTTGGATTTCCATCCGACAATTCCTCCGTCTGTCTCCCTAAATTTGTTCCTTCAAGGTACATCTGAAGCTCATTCTCATTCACCGCGCTTTTGGTCAACCTCTACCCTCGCTGGTCAACTTACTATGTCTATCTTCCCAACTTCTTGATTCCTACATCCAGCTCGAATTCATATCCCTGATTATCCAGCGCGTTGTGACGTCCACCCGGTATGGAAGACGCTCTACAAATGTAATTAATTTAAGTTTACATTTTAGATGTCAATTTCTCTGTGATGTACCATTCTGAACAAGCCACTGTGATGCCCGATATCACGAACCTCTGAGCGCCGTTTCTTTCCCAGACAAAGTGATGGAAGTTTGCTGGACAATCTGATGCTGCTCCTTGTTTTTCGGGAACTCGTGGTGAGTGTCTTTTGCCTGGGGTAGGGTTACACAATCCATCAGTGATACTCAACGCTCACGAATAGGTGGAGTACTTGAAATAATTATCTGACACATTCAGTTTTCCCCATAAGTGCAGTACTCCCTGCCTCACCTCACCCAAAAAGAGCATTCTTCCTCGAATTTATCAGGCATATGACTGATTATTCCTACCGTCCGCTTGTTTGGCTCTGAGCTATTCTCTTCACAAATTGCGGAGCATCTAGATCTCTACAGCTTAAATCCCCTCTCAATTTGGGACCTGTGGAGCCGGTGAGGATCTGTGATTTTGATTCCAGAAAATCAAATTCATGATTATTGTCCTTTGAGGTGAAATCCCTCAGCGGTCTCACGTCCAAACGACCTCTGCATAGCTACCGACCAAGCCGTTCCCACCTTTCGGTTAGCTCTGTTTTCATGTCGTCTTCCTCATCGATTCCACAATCGGCGTGTGAACTTTTAGCAATTAACTTCATCCCATCCTCTTCCCAACCCCACTCTCACTTCATAACTATCGTGCAAGCCCCCTAAAGACAAATAAAGACGGACCTGGAGTCCTTTTCCAGGATTCTTGTGATATTTGCTGATCATTGCATCCTTATCATTCTCAAACTCAGCATATCCTCCCGGTCTGTCGAATGCTCCTCCCCTCATTCTTTTCTCTATGGGCTCAAGCAGCTCCGGCAGATCACGTTCAGAAAGCTCAAAATTTTTCTGGAAAATCTCATACAGCGTGGCCATATTTCTCTAAAAATATAAAAAATATTCCATGGTTTATGAGTGTTAATGACCTGGAAAAACAATTAAGGTCGTTGAGACATTACATCCAGGCTCTCACGTACTCTGCTTCGACCTCAGCTCCATAGCCACATCCTCTCTTTTGCACATCATCTGTTAATAAGACTCTCATCCACAACATCATAACTCTACATAGTTTTAGATTTGTAAAGGGCACTTTCGCTTCTGAAGATTTCCTTTAAAAAATCAACGATTGAAACAGATTGCCAGGAATGGTTGTTGAAACCAGGACACCGGAGACATTTAAAAGTCAGCTCAATGCGGTGGATGGTAGGGTATGTGTTCTGTTGGATTGCGATCAGTTGCTGTCAAGAACTTTCTGCATTCAAATCTATCGTCACAACTTGTCATCGAAAAGCTTGACTTTCCAAATGCACTTTCCGCTAAAACTCCCAGGCTCTTTTCTACTCAACCTGCAGACATGGAGAGCTGTGCCAGAAAACAGTGTGACGCAGAAAATTATGGGAGCATACATTCCGACTAAAGAATACATCTATATCAAATCAGAGTGATACTAAAGGTGAAAAACAGAGAGTGGGTGTTACATAAATTACATTTAATGTGGGAAAAGCGGGTAGAACAATTGTGGAGTCCTGTAGCTCAGTGGTTAGAGCACTCGCTTTGCAAGTGAGAGACCTGAGTTCAATTCCAGGCAGAGGGCGAAACCTTGGGCAAGTTTCCTTAATCCACACAGAGCCTAATAATAATCCCTCCAAAACCAAAAACAATAATTAATTGGTCATTTTCAATCTACGACTGTTTGTGGGACATTGCTGTGCGCAATTGGCTGCCGCGTTCGCCCACAAATATACAGTCAATTCACTTTGCAGTATGTTCTGTGAAGCGCTTTGGAACGTCCTCCCGACGTGAAAAGCGCTATATCAAATGCAAGGATGATTATTATGTAAAGAAAGCTGATCGAATACTAAGATTAAAAATAGCGGCTTGAATATAATAATCATTGTTAAATTTGGTACAGAACCTTTCCATGGAAAGGATGTCCCAAAGCGCTTCACGGGACATTATGCAAGATTAGTGACTGTGCGTTTTATGGAGTTATGCAGCAGTGAAATTGCACTTCTTCACGATTCAATCACATCAGCCATTGAGTGAGTAACCAAATTTTATCTGGGGGAACTTTTGCTCAGGATGTTGTGAGAGTGAAACCCCATTCTCTCTTTGAATAGAGCTGCGGAAGCTTTAAAGATTACATGAGCAAACTGAGATCCCACCTTTCTGTTTGGGTGGATATTAAAGATCCTCTGGCAATATTTGCAAACAGAATTGAGTTTCTCCAGCCCAGGTTTCTGAATCAGAGGTGAGAGTGCTACAAGCTGAGACAGCCTGCTATAATGTGAAGCCCACCGTTTGTTTACCTTATAATCAAGTTACGTTACCTCTAGCTCCGCCTGATACTTGTCACCTTCATCCTTGAAACTTCGTTTCAGAAACACCTGGAGAGCTTCAGACCGGCACCGCTCGTGCACTGTGAATAACGCATCCACAGATTGTATCGGTGGCTTCACTTCATTCATCGCTTCCTTGTAAAAGTCCAATGCTTCCCTCACTGCAGCCGTGTTTTCAATCTTAGACATTGTTGTTACTGCATTCTCAAGACACGGCACCCGCCCACTGCAGATCATCGTCACATAGGTGGTCACCATCGGAGCCAACACTGGAAGTAAAGAGAGATTTTAGAGATTACAGCACAGAAGATCATTCGCTCCTTTATCACTCGCCATCATGTATGTGCTGGGTCACGCTAACGTTCTCTTATCTCGTTCCCTGCCCTTTCGCAATAAATATTTGCTGACATTCCGACAAGTACTAAAATCCCCTCTTCAAATGCGATGTTTGCCTGATGTAGTCTGCTCGTTCTCGTTCTCCACTGGAACTCTCCAGTTTATTTTTTTCCCAGGTATGACTGCCAGGTTATGCAGGTTCCTACTTACGCATGTGTCGTAGGACAACTTGTCCAACATTTCACCGTGCCGGGTATCGAACCATGGTTCCTCGCGTGCGGGACGATTGCTCTAACCACTGAGCTCCTGAAGTCCACACATCTATCTTAACACCTTCATACTTTTATATTCCTCTGCCTGTGTTTGCCTTATGTAACACACTTCCACCTGCCTTTGATGAAGCAATAACTCCTGCACTTCCCAATTACTCTCACTCATATTAATTATATTGATCTTGAAGCAGTGACGCTCGAGTTATTCCACAGTATTATGTGGAAACATCTTTCCAACTCATTCAGCTGGATCATGTGTCATCAGTTTTTCTCAAAGTTTGGTCACAACGACAACAACAACAACAACAATAAGTCTAGAGGTCGTCCCAAGGTGCTGGACAGATGGGTCGGGACCCGAGCAGGGAGGAAACGGTCAAGGTGAGGCGAGGGAAGGGAGGGAGCGAGGAGGCGTTAGAGAGTCGAGCGGGTTGCTGAAGGGACGGTTGAAGAGAAAGGTCTTGAGACTGGCCTTGAAGGACGAAATGGAGGAATCAAGGCGAAGCCATTGGGGTATGGAGTTCTAGAGCGCCTCGGGGCTGAGAGTCTGAAGGCCCGGTCACCGATGGTAGGTCGGTTAGGGCGGGTGATGTGGCGCATACTGGAGCCAGAAGAACGGAGGTTTCGGGCAGGTAAGCAGTGGGCTAGAAGGTTGGAAATGTAGGAGGGTATAAGGCCGTGAATGGCCTTGTAGGTGAGAATGACGATCTTGATTTCAATCCTCTGGGGGATGGGGAAACAGTGGAAGCGAGCGAGGGTGGGAATGATGTGGCCTCTCAGATTTGACCTCTTTCTCTGCGGTTACAGATGATCCTCGTAGGTACTTCCTACGTTGATTCTGACTTTACCAGCTTGTGGCTGGCAAGACAAATCGATTTTGTGAAATAGAATTTGAAGTCCAAAAGCTTTATTGCTTGGCTGTATTACGAAGAGCCCCAGCTCATGGCAGTGCCATGCATGAATGTCACCCAGCTTCACTCCAAGGCAATCGTGGAGCAGAGCTCAGGGTGAGCTTATAACAGATGGGTCATTATCTGGAGAAAGAAATGTACAGAAATGTATACTCCACAATATCTTTGAAATCAGAGGAGCCTCCAGTAATTTTTCAACTAGCCCGAGGATCTTGAATGTAAATCTGAGCGTTTATAAGACATACTTTTCCCAGTCACTTCACGGCCGTGTGTGTCTCTCTTTGTCTGTGCCTTCCTGTATATATAATCAGCAAACGTCCTGGTGAACTTCTTAAAGACAGGATTCTTCACAAAACATTTTCGCTTGTGGAAGAAACTCATGATGCGTTCTCTTGGAAGGTTGTGCTCGATGTTTCTCTTGCTCACATCTGGGGGAAGTAGAAAGATCCCTCTCAGATGTGATCTATTTACTGAGATGTTGTCATGGATGTGAGAATATGGCGATCAGGAAAGCCTGGTCAAGCCCACGCATTATATTCTGGAGATGAGATGAGTGAGCGGAGACATGATTGAGGTGTTTAAATTTGTGAAATTATTTGACAAGGTGCCTATAGATAAACAATGAATCCTTGCATTTTCTATGGTCAGACGATGAACTAGACTATGCCCAAAACGAGTGGGATAAAATATGTTTGCTAACAGCAGATCTGATAGGTGATCTGTGTGGGCCGTCGTCATAAATAAGGTGGTGAGAATGTTGAACTGCTCTATCGGAACGTGTGCCTTTAACAGAAACTATGAACGTATCTGGTAAATCATATAATGCACACCTGAGGCAGAGCGGAATAGATGGGTACAGGCGAGCGAATTGTGGAAAGATGAACGCTCCAGATTAATCTCGATGAGCCAGTTGGCTCGTTTCTTTGAAGCACCAATCAGTGAGAGGTTAGCCTCAACCTGAGTCAGTTTGGCTCACTTGGTAGCAGTTTCGCCTCTGAGTTGGAATGTTCCAGCTCCACATCAGGTAGAGCGTTGCATTGTGGGATTGTTCAAACTCGACAGCAGCGATTTTACGTCCAATTTACATTGCAGTGAATTCTTGAGGGAGCGCTGCATTGTGGGATTGCATGCCTTCCCATAGAACTTCACTGGAGTTCTATGGCCACATCCAACCATACCTCTTTGACTGCTTACCCGGTTTCAATCTCAGAACGTACTCCAAATATTCATCCGCAGTCACGGGAGTCCCATTTATTTCCAGTTTCAAAGTGAGGTCCATAACTGTCCACACGAAGCCGGCGAGGACGTTGTCATACTGGGAGGGATCATACTTCCCATTTGACGACTTGCCTTTAATGAGCTCGGTCAATTCGATGAAGTAGCTGAGACACGGTGAAGGAAGCATAGGCAAAAGAGAACTGAAAGATTTTCAGGAAAGCAGCTCCAGGAAGAAAGAAATGACCTACAAAAAGAACACTTTTAGGTCTACACATGACAAGTGAAGTTTAGCATAATTAAGATCCGGGAGTATAAAAATTAAGTGCTCCACGGCTGGGATTGAACAGCGCCAAGAACAATAACAAAATTACATTTGTAAAGCGCCTTTCATGTAGAAAATACGTCGCAAGGAGCCGAACCTTCAGAGATCAGGACCTGAGTGGTGGTGGTGCGTTAAGTGGGGGACCGTTGGGATGAAAGAAGGCAGAGGGGTTAGGAAGGTTGCTGAAAGCACGGTAAGAAAGGAGTCGTGCTTTAAGGAAGCAAGAGATGGAGAAAGGTGAAGGATTATGGCATGGAATTTCAAACCGTGGGGGAATGAGCTGAAAGCCCGTCTGCGGATGTTAAGGCGGAATGGGCAAGAGGCCGGGAGCAGGCCTGATCCTGCTAAGCGGATGAAGCTTGGACAGAAGGGGCTCAGCAGTTCAGAAATACAGGAGGGAGCAAGGCCGTAAGGGGCCTTAAAAGTTAGGGTAATAGAATGCTGATTTTTAATTCTATCCTCTGAGGGATGCTGAGCCAGTGGAGTCGGGCGAGGGTGGGGTATTGGGGTCAAGTAACCTGGTGGTGAAGAGGATACGTGCTGCAGTTTCTTGAATTATCTTCGGCTTGAGGAGGCAAGAGTTGGGTATGTCAAAAATGAGCAAATTTGCATAATCGAGTTTTGAAGTGACGGTGCGTGTATGAGGGCTTTTCCGTCATGAGGTGTGAGGACGTGGAGGACTTGGGCACTGTTGTGGAGGCAGGAGAAGGCAGAGCAGGTCTTTACAAGTATATGAGGGATCAAAGACAGTTAAGCGTCGAACAAGACTCCCAGGTTGCTAAATATATTGGTGTGGTGGTGAGTGCAACCAAGGAGGATGATGCTGCCAGTACCTCAGGTGCTGAGGCGCTGGCACGAGCTAAACAGGAGGGCATCAGTCTTGCTGATATTTAGCTAAAAAATGTGGCTCTCATCCAAGACTGACTGTCAGATCGACAGTATGTCAGGCCATCAGTTTTCATGGAATAGATTTTGGAGGCAGAGAAATAGAGTTTCATCAGTTTCATCAGCGTATGTTGACTCCATGGGGTCGAGGAGGACGGGGATTCAGAGGCAGCCCTGTATAAATATGGTCAGGATATCGTTGGCGACCTTGACCAGAGCAGTTTCTATGCTGTGGGCAGCACCGAAACCCGATTGCATAGTGTTCATGGAGAGAGTGAGAGGCGAGGAAATAGCGAATCTGGTAGGCAACGGCTCTCTCAAGGACCTTGGGTAGGAAAGGAAGGTTTGAGATGGTCCGGTAGCTGGAGAGCTGTGATCGGTCAAGGGAAGGTTTCTTCAAGTTGGGGGAGATAATGGCTATTTTTAGGGTTGAAGGAAAAGTGCCAGATGATAGGAAGTGGTTAACGGTGTAGGCGATTAATGGGGCAAGGAGTGGAGCGTGTAGATATTGAAAAGTAGTGAAACGCACATAGAGCGATGAAGAGCACGGCACGAGGTTCTTCACGGGCTAGAAGAGAAACCATTGGCGTGTACAAATTGTTGACGTAGTGATAGATAAGACCTGAAACTGATAAAATGCTGGAATGCATCGAGTCCAAATTCGAGGGAATCCGCTCAGCTGCTACTGGCCTCCCGGCTTCCACCCCTTCCCTACAACAATGGCACACAATCACCCATGCGGCATTAACTCATGCCTCCTTCCACACCTTTGTACCTGTCAACCCCTCCGCTGGTTTCACCACCACAACCTCGATGAAGTCCAACTCCTGCTCCCTGGAACACATCCCCATCCCTTTGACAACAAATTTGACCCTGGAGTGTCTTTCTCACCCACATCTACGCCACGACCGGCACTGTCTACCACCAACAAATTGCCAAACGCCGCCACTGCCTCACCCCTGCCGAAACCCTGGTCAAGGCATTCGTCACATCAAGACTCGATAAACTCCCTCCTCTTTGGCCTTCCGCACTCTTCCCTTCACAAACTGCAGATCGTACAAAACTCTGCAGCTTGTGCACTCTCACGCACCAGGCTCTGTGACCCCATCAGTCGCAGCCTCCACCGACTCCATTGGCCTCCCATTCCCCAGTGGATGAAATTCAAGATCCTGATCTTCACTTTCAAGTCCATCCATGTCCTTGACGCCCTCATAACTCTCCGACCTTTTGATTTCCAAATTACCCGCTCCCTCCGTTCAACATGCTCCAGACTGCTACATGTCTTCCGATCGACCCGCCCTGCCATCAGTAACCGAATTTCATCCTCTCGGCCCCCGTACTTCGGAAGTCCATCCCTCGGTCCCTTCGCTTCGCTTCCTCTTTTACCTCTTTCAAAGCCAGAGCTAAGATCATTCTCTTCGATCGTACCTTTGGTCGCTCTCCACCTCTCTGCCCTCCCTCAACCTTAAACCTGCCCTTCCCCCATTCGGGTTTCCAGACAGCTGACTGTTCAGCCATTTGGGACGTCCTCCCGACGTTATAGGCGCTCTATAAAGGTAATTTTGTTGTTGCTTGTGTTGAAACATTCAAGCACAGAAACTTGCAGTATGAGGTGAGAGGAGAAGGCTGGAATGGTCTTCGGTATCGAAGGCATTAGATAGGTCGCCCTGAAGAGGAGACAGAGAGACACTGATCACAGATGCACAAAATGTCGTCTGTCACCTTGAACAGAGCGGATTCTGTGCTGTGAGCAGCATGGTAACCTGATTGGAAGGAGCAGTGTAGCGAGTAGCAGGATGGGAATGAGCGAAGCTGGGACGCAACGACTCTCAAAGAATTTCGAAAGTAAAGAAAGTTGGAGATGGGCCTGTAGCTGGAAGGCGGGGAGGGTCCACTGAAGGTTTTTTTAGGATGGGTATGATTGCAGCTGTTTCAAAGGGATGGGAACGGTACCAGACAAAGGGAGGGACTGATGATTAGAGCCGTGAGTGGATGGAGCTGGGTAGCAAGTGGAGGGTTAGGGATGGCGTCAAATGAGTAGCTAGTGCGCTGCATGCTACGTATATTGTTGATGATAGAGGTGGTCCCGATAGTTTCGAAAATGTGGATGTAGGGTTTGGTAGGATTCGGAGTGAGGCTGCGGGGTGTTGGTGGAAGATGTGGAGGATGTGACTGTTGGGAGCGTGTAGACAGATGAATGGATCCCCTTGAATTTGGACTAGAAGAAATCCAGAATCTGCTCATTGTCAGGGCTCAGGTAATGCATGGGTGAGCCATAGGAGGGTGGACGAAGCAAACGGTTGGTGTTGGGTATTAGAAGCCTACGGTTATATTTCGCACAAAGATTCAATTGCAGTTGAAAGATAACTTGGAGGAGGCGAGGGCGGAGCTGCATATTTTGATGTATTCCAACCACATTTGCCGGTGCACCATTCGGTGAGATTTGAGACAGGTTGTTTCAGTGGCCCGCACCTGACCACTAGGGGAGCGGATATGGCTGGAGTACTATGGAAAGTTTCATGAGTATTGGGCATTTCAGGAGTTGAAGAGGACAAGGGCATCAATAGTGATGGAGAGGGAGTTTGGGAGCAAAGTAAACGAGGAGTGTAAATCAGAGCGGAAATAATTCCAGTGGGTGAGGAGTTCAGATAACAGCGGAGAGGGATTGTGGGGAGATTATGTACAAGGCAATAGGATATGCTGGTGGCTGGTGTGAACTCGCCAAAAGGGAAGTTGAAAGAGAATGTAAGTTGACTCGTCAAACAGCGGCAGGCGGGACTAAACAAGTCAATCATGTTGTTGAGTAATAATGCTTCGACAGTTGGGTTTAGATACCCAGGTGTCATTCTAACTCAGAATTTTCCTTTGGCTTGGGCACACCTGGATTCCTGTGGACAACTCTAATCAGATTACACCCGAAGTAATGTGTGCGGCTATGGCGAGCGCACACCTGGAGCACTGTTCAACGCTGTGGTCAGACCACAACTTGACTTGAAATGGACTTTATCGAGTGGTTTAAGACTGTCAAATCTTTGGTAAGGTGGACATCAAAAGGCTCTTTCCACTTGTTGTTTAGTCCAAAACGTGGAAGTACAGGTGCATTTACACAAGATCACGTCTCAGCGAGCTGCACAGTGGTTAGCTTGGACGGCAAGCAACGGAGCAGGGCAATGGGAGGAGACCATAGATAGATCTTTAGCGGAGATGTACAGACAAATAAAGAGACAGAGAGGCAGCGGAATTGAGGCAGGCAGTTACAGAGGTTAAGGTCATGGTCATTCTTGACGTCTTCCTGCACAGTGAGACACAAAATAGTGCTGATCTTCTGTAACATCAGAAGCGCAGTAGTGGCCACACACAAACTGTGATAATGCGAAGTGTCCAAACCAACTCGGCCTCTTAAAATCGCTAAACCCATTCTCCCGTGTGTTAATACGCTGAGGAATTCAATAGTAAATTCACATGATGGATGTGGTGGGACCACACAATGGCTGCTGAAACGAAACGATTTGATAATGCTATGGTTAACTGACGCCGGTTTTTCCGTTAGTTAGTGGATGAAGGATACTGCAGTTTCTCGATGGACCACTGGTTGATGGTTCCTGTGCTGTTGTAGATCAGCGTGCTGCTCAAGAGCAGAGCCAAGGCTGAAATCCATCCGTCATTCTGGCCATCGCCCTGTACGGAGGGACACAAATACCACTGATGTTTTGTCATATCACAAGCAAAGCCATCAGCACACACAGACTGTGATAATATGATTTCAAACGTCATTTAGCATCACTAATAAACCGTTAACAGAGCCTGTAGACGCGAGCGACAAGTGCATAGTCAGCCAGACTGGCTGACAGAAGAGACGCAGGACTGTTGTGAGAACTCGGCGCGAGAGTAGATTCGAGGCCAGAGGGCGAGTGATAAATACCAGCCATCGTGGCAAATACGCGTGAGAGGCCTAGACCTTTCGCTTGGTACATGCCATTGAATTCAATCTGCTCTCTCTTTGTGAAATCAGCAATTTGCGCAAGGGGCGAAAACGCTTTTTTTCAAATATCCCGCCTGGTCCAACAGCCAAAACTCACATCATTTCTGCTTGCTAGTTTAAAATATCGAACAGCTTATGGGACTGTAGGTGTTGACAGGCAGAATAGATCGTATCCTGATGAGTTCTGTGTGTAATGGCCCATCTCTTCCTTTAATGATCAATTTCTGATGTTTTTATTGAAAAAACATTTCCTTCCCGTCATCTGCAGAATTTTTAAATTCTCTCTTTCTCTCTGTTATTCGTTGTCTCGATTCTGTTGCTGTCTTTGTCCTCTCTGTCATGTCAATCTTTTCAAAGTCTCATCTTCTTTGATTATGATGCTCCTAATTCGTTACTTGTGTGAAAATCCCTTACACGTCGAACCATTGCAATCTGGAATATATTACACCATTTGTGTAATATATTGCATCCCTCGCTGAATAGATTAATGTGGCTGTCAGTTGACTTAATAATTCCCACCATATTTTAACTCAATCATTCCCGATCCGTTAGTGTTTTCTTGCTTATGTCAATATTTATCGAATTGTGGTCCCTTATGCCACAACACTCACGCGCGCCACCTTGCCATCCCGCCCTTCCCCACCCCACCGACTCACCGATATCCCCACTATTCCGCCCCCCGGTTGCTATTGATTTCAATCATACTATCGGGAGCTCTATTTGTCACTCTTTTGGCTGCCGATATGGTCCAGATATAAATGACTCACATTCTCAAAGTCGCCCAGACCCTCAGTGTCCAGCAGCACCAGGCATTGCTTGTCGTTCCCAGGGTGAGGCATGCACCACATCCAAATTCCTTTGGTCTCCAACTGAACAGTTGATCCGAGACAGAAGCCTGATTGTCCTGGAATGAAAAGAGGTAATTTATTTCCTCAGAGCTTGCCTGAACCTCATAAAAAATTGCGGTGATCAGAGCCATACACCGTCCTGGAGTCCTGTAGCTCAGTAGTAGTAGTAGTAGTAGTAGTAGTAGTAGTAGTAGTAGAGCACTCGCTTTGCAAGCGAGAGACCGGAGTCCAATTCCAGGCAGGGCGGAACCTTGGGCAACTTTCCATACTCCACACAGAGCCTAATAATAATCCCTCCACAAACCAAAAACAACAATAAAATTGGTCATTTTTCAATCTACGTCTGTTTGTGGGACATTGCTGTGCGCAATTGGCTGCCGCGTTCGCCCATAAATATATAATCAATTCAGTTTACAGTGTGTTCTGTGAAGCGCTTTGGGACGTCCTCCCGACGTGAAAAGCGATAAATCAAATGCAAGGATTATTATTATTATTATTACTCCAGGGTACAGAGATCAGAGCTATAAACAATACTCCAAGATACAGGCTGATCAGAACACTGTACGCAGTTCTCCCAAGCGTGG
Source organism: Callorhinchus milii (assembly GCF_018977255.1). Taxonomy (NCBI): domain Eukaryota; kingdom Metazoa; phylum Chordata; class Chondrichthyes; order Chimaeriformes; family Callorhinchidae; genus Callorhinchus; species Callorhinchus milii. The sequence goes on along the minus strand of NW_024704774.1, from coordinate 1,233,052 downwards.
TACAACGGAGATTTGAACAAATCTTCAGTTGTTTTCTGATTCGTTATATCTTCTGGCACGGTAGACTTCTTCGGGACAAGCGTAAATATATACCATATTTACCAATAAATATATATTTGTTTTTTTTACAATAAATATGTTCTAATAGTTAACACTTGGGCCATTACCTGTCAGACACGTTCTGGTCTTGAAATTCGAATGTGGTACAATATCCATCAAATCTAACCCATAATTTCATTGTTAATATTGGAAGGATTGAGCTCCTAGCAACAGCTATTCCTTCAGCTATTTGTTGGTTGTGATCAGGATTGTTGTCTTTCCATTTGGGATGTTTGATCTGGGCACAAATGGAGGAAGCGGGTATACAGAGATCCCTTAAACACCTGTTTAGCCCTCTCAAGCCGCGCTTGCCTAGGCGGAGAGGAAATCCCGTCACCTGACTTGCTCAGAAGGTCATAAAGAAAGTCTTCAGGCCCACGTTTTCCTTGTAAAGTTTGGAGCCGAGAGAAGGTGCAAAGGGTTTTCGGCGGATGCAACCCATGTTCTATATTGGAATCTAATTAGGTATATTTTGGAGGTGAGTGGGACCTAAAAGTGCTCACCAATATGAAAATTCTGAAACGCAACTCCTGATTCAAATTTGCCCTGCAGCTCGGTGGTTAGTGTCTGGATCTCAAGTGAGAGAAGTTGGTTTCGCTTACGGGGCAAGCCGAAATGTTAGGAAAAATTACCTTATTCTGCACACCTTTGTTTACCTAAAAGTAGGCAGTAACCTCGTTGTTAGTTGATAGGCGGATTGATATATCTGAGGGAGTAATTCCTTCAAAAAATTTAAGTAATGATAATAATATTAAATTAGTCACGAAATCCACACCTGATTGTGTTAAACTGTTGTGCATAATTGGGTGCTACGTTTCAACTATAAATAATACAGTCAACTGACTTTGCAGTATATTCTGACAAACACATTAAGACGGATTGAATAGGTAATAAGGTGCTGCATAAAAAAGCAAGGTTGATTATGATTCATCGGTGAGTTGTGTGTAGCGTCTGTCTGTCTGTCTGTCTGTCTGTCTGTCTGTCTGTCTGTCTGTCTGTCTGTCTGTCTGTCTGTCTGTCTGTCTGTCTGTCTGTCTGTCTGTCTGTCTGTCTGTCTGTCTGTCTGTCTGTCTGTCTGTCAATCTCTGTATGTCTGTCTGTCTGTCTGTCTCTCTGTCTCTCTGTCTCTCTGTCTCTCTGTCTGTCTGTCTGTCTGTCTGTCTGTCTGTCTGTCTGTCTGTCTGTCTGTCTGTCTGTCTGTCTGTCTGTCTGTCTGTCTGTCTGTCTGTCCGAAAGGAGGGAGCAACAGGGTTAATTGTAAACGATTGCCAACCTGTAAGTAGAGGATGGCAGAGCCTGACCTGTCCCACGAGTGTAACTGCTCCCTGCAGATAAAGTCAGCCGAACGCCCGCCAGGGGACAACTTGTTGCCCCACCTCAATGCGGTTCCTCCAACCACAGGAGCATAGGAAGAATAGAAGGCCATTCTGGTCTCCGTGGCTATTACGCCATTTAATTAGATCATGGCTGATATGTACCTCAACTAATCCATTCAATTCCACTTTTACGCTTGTTCCCCATATTCCATAATACCCTGACCTACCAAAAATCTGTCGCTTCACTCACGAAGGTTTGGATGGATCCAGCGTCCACAGCCTTTTCGGCGAGAGAATTCCTGATTTCTAGTATCCTTTGTGGTAAGAAATTCTTCTTGATTTCACTCTATAATGGCCTGGTTCCAATTTTAAGGATATGCACCCTTGTTCTGGATTCACCCACCAGAGGAAATAACTTTTATCTGGCTACCCGATAGAATCCGTGATCATCTTAAATACCTGTATTAAATAACGCCTCAAACTTCTAAGCTGAAGGAGCTTGCAAGTTGACCACCACAAAGTGCGGCGTTGCTCAGGGCTCTGCCTTTGGTCCCCTCCTCTTAAATCTCTATATGCTCCCTCTTGGTGGCATCATCCGCCGACATGTGGTCAACATTCACCTGTATGCGGATGACACGCAAATCTAACTGTGTAGTATCTGTCTGCCTCATCTTTCTGCATGTCTGTCTGACTCTCCTCTAACAGGGGCAACACCCAATGCCGTAAATAATTGCCATCCTGAACATCAAGAAGGTCGGAACCGGGACTGATCTACCTTTATAATTGCTCCCTGTAGATATAGGCAGAACACTGGGATTGGAACCTTGGTTCCCCCACCTCAATGAGGTGCTGTGGCCCTTCAAACAAGAAAGGTTTGGGTTAATAGTGTACACCAGGGCACCAGATGTTGTCCTCACAGGATTTATGAGACGCATGCACATGTTTAAGCTGCAGAGACACGGTTGCGGTGTTACTAACGAGCGTAGTTGAAATGTGTTCGCTTTGCACTTATGTGTGTCGGTAGCGACCGGGAGGGGGTAAGGTACAACTTGTAACTACAAATGTACACGCTGTAGAGCCGCCACCCGTCGGTCTGTTGTGTAACTGGAGCTTCATGACTTTTGTTTTTACTTTTCGAGGACGGGAATTTTTCTGAGATATACATGTCCAATCATCGAAAACATACTTGGTTATCGATAAAAAAATCTATATAGGCTTACTTAACATGTATGAAACAGGCAATGAGTTGCATGGTACCTCTCTGTTTTCCAGCCAAGTTGTTCATCGGATAAGACTTTCTCGTGCGGTACAGTCCGATTATTGCCACAACCACAACAGGCTGGTTTATCTGTGAGAGGATCTTCAACGCCTCATCATTCACCTGCAGGTTTCCATAGCCTGAGTTCTTGATCAAACAGACCGGACCTTTCTTCTCAGACATCTTCTCTTCTTCATCTTTATCCATCTTGGCAGCCGTTTCACTGCGGCAGAGCTGGGCTGGTCTCTAATTCCTATTTTACAATACATGATTCTCATTTTAAATATCATTTCATTCATAGTCGAATTGTACAATTATTCTTGCAATGGACACACCACGGTATCGTACCGTCAAGACACCTTATAGCTCTTCGCTGGATTTATTACAAAATGTAGCTTATAATCCGTAGGGGAGAGCCTACCGCTAATTTACACACAGCGATTTTGCACATTGTCCCACAATCAGCCATAAAGTTTATGATCAATTTTGAATGGTCAGGACATTAGGAGAGAAAACCTCTTCTATCTCCCATCATTACCATGGAATATTTCATGTTCAGCTGCACAAACACAGATGTTACATCTGTTTGTTACCTCTTGCGAAAGACGGCATCTAGAACAAAGCACCATAGCGTCAGTGTTGTCCTACAATGTCAGCTGGACAAGGTGTTTTCAAAATTGTGGCACATAATTTAGTGATAGATGGATGGAAACTGTAATCTCCAAGGAGCGTAAGATGAAGTGATCGTCCTCGATTTATTGACATCTATATGGAAGGAATATTGTGTACATTGACCGTCTACTTGTGTCAGAAATTGCTATACAATGCAGGGAACTTTTACAATAAAACCCATCACAATCTGGTTTGGTTTCATTGTTATTTCATATGTCCATTGCTGTTAAAGTTTAACCAACTAACTAAATTAATACATACCATTTGCAAAATGCCTCTGATGCGAGTAATGTCTTTAGATATTCCATCGCTGCTCCCGTGTCACCCACAGAGATACCCTCACTTTTCGATCCGTAGGGTATACAAAGCGTCTGTGCACAGATCTGAAAACACAGCAACATCATAGCGATACAGTAATTCACAAAGCCAACCTAAGAAATCAGAGTGGCCGAGTGGAGGAAACAAATAAAGCGAGATATCGAAGGGTGGTTGTTGGAGTCTGGTTGGGGTGGTGTTGGGTGGGAATAAAGAGACAGAGGAAGAAAGGAAGGAAGTAATAAAAGACAGAAGAGAGAAAGAGTGAGAAATAAAGAGTCATGGAGAAAGAAGCAAAAGGAACGCATGAAACAGCTGGAAAGAAATGGAGAGAGGAAGCAAGGAAGGACTATAATGTTAGAAGCTGTCTTTCAGCTAAAATGTTTAACCAGAAAGAATCGTCCGGTTCTGGTTATGATACTGCTGAAGAAAAGTGAGTTTCTACTCATGTTCTGGCCTGCAAACTGTCGGCCACTTTTTTGCACTTGAATAATAATTTCGATGAAGCTGACAAACAGAAACGTAGGCTGTTTAATAAGTAAACATGTAAACCCTAAGCGTCCGTGCCAATATCTACACTTAACATGAGACACTAACATTTCTATTCTGCACACTCAACCTTCCTAAGTCAGTCCAGATCCATGGCAACGTGTTTGACCCTCAACTATCCTATCTACCGTACAACTGCACCATGACCCGCTTCACCTTCCCCCACCTCCGCAACATCGACCGGTTCTGCCACTTTCTCACTCCAGAGGCCGCCTAAATCCTCACACATGCTTTCATTATATCGAGGCTTGACTACGCAAACGCATTGCTTGTCGGCCTCCCCATCTCCAGCTTCCATAGCTGCAGATCATCCAGAACTCTGTCTCAACCCCTTGTGCGCAACTTCTTGCCACGTTTCACCAAAAGATACACATATCTCTTCACTTAACAGTACACGGTGTGACGTGCTTTGAGACGTCTCGTGGACGGGAAAAGCGCTCTATCAAAGGGAAGTATTATTATTACTAATTATGATTATTATTTATTTTCCTAAAGGTCACTGTTCACTTCTCCCACATGGATCCAAACTTACACTAGATACTGTTTAGTTAACTTGTTAGATCAGAAAAGAGGACTCACCTCAGCGAGCCAGTCCGGAAACTTTAATCGGATCTGCCACTGTCACACACATCAGGCCGCCAAAATCCTCAATCATGGCAGTTGAGCTCGACTACGCAAACTCCCTACTTGTCGGATTTCCCAATTCTCCCCTCCACATGCTGCATATCACCCCGACCGCAACAGCTCCTGTCCTCTCCTATTATGCTCTGTAACCCTAACGCTCCCAGTTCCACTGTCTCTCCTTCCCCAGAAGATAGAGTTCACAATCGTTGTCTTAGCCTTCAAGGCCGTCCACGGCCTTGTCCCTCCCCAACTCGCGATCCAACATCAACGCGTTCGCTCCATCTGCTTAGCAAGCAATGGCTTTTTCCACGTCGCCCGCCCAGCTCGCTCCACCTTAGGCGGGCGGGCATGCACTCTTTCTGCCCTCACCGTATGGAAATAAAATTACATTCCCTTCGCCTCGCTCCATCTTTTGCCTTATTTTACGTGTATCAAAACACTCCATTTTCACCTAGCCATCGTCCTACGTCCCTCGTCTCCATCCGCTCAGATACGTACCCCCTTTTCTGGTCTAAATCCCTTACTGTGTCCAGCGTCTTGGCACATTCTCCACGCGTGAAAGTTGCTATAGTAATGCTACAGATGAGGTGGATCAAAACTGATTCGATTTGTATCATTATGTTAATCATTAGATGAAGTTACTGAGACAACGTCGAAGATATATCGAGTCTGAAAACCAATTGACATACACCACGGCTGCTCATTTGATAACATCTGAGGTTCTCTCTCACATCTGTGCAATTATCCTTTGTTGAATATACTTAATAGGTTACGCCAGTGATATGTTTAGCTGTTCAAGGTTTCATATCATTTATAGAAATCAACTGCTTCCACTCGTTGAGTTCATAACAGCAAAACAAAAATATAAGAGAGCGTCTAGGAATGTACACAACAGCGAAATTTACATAGCTTCTTCACACCGAATGGTGATTTATAGTGCTTTGATTTGTGAGGAACTCATTGAGGCAGAGCATAGAGAAATTCTATCACAAGCTGCTTGAAGTTTTAGTTGAATCAGAGAGTAAAGGGCAGTTTACGGGAAAGATATATCATAAAGTGAACTAGAGGTGTACATCAAGGTGTAAAGAATTGGTGTAAAGTGGCGTAGGATGTAAACCTCAGCACGGTTTGGTTAAACCACTTGTCTTTCCATGCTCCAAGCAAATTGCAAATAGTTTCAGACCTAAACGCTAGCAAATGATTCTTTGCAGTTCGCATATACAACGTTAAATCTTTTAATTCTTTCTATGTGAAAAGATTTTTTCCAAATATAGGAATAGAAGAAAACGGTGAGGAGGATAGTAGCAGAAAGTAAGAGGACAAAGGCAGATTGATAAATGGGCAGACACGTGCAGATGAAGTTTAACGAGGAGAAATGCGAAGTGATGCGTTTTTCGATAAAGATGAGAGATAACGTAAGCTACGTGGTACAATCTTAAAGGGAGTGGTGGTGAGATCTGGTGGGTGCATTGCCATATAATTAATATTTGAAAGCGGCTGCATAGGCACACAAAGCTGTTAAAGAGGATAGAGGAGACCAGGGTTTATAAATAGGGGCATAGAATACAAGTCAGGAAATTATGAGGAAGCTTTATAAAACATTGGTTAGGCCTCAGCTAGAGATAGTGTTCAGTTCTGGCGAAAACACTTCAGGAAGCACGTCAAGGCTATTGAAAGGGTGCAAAATAGATGTACCATTATGGTACCAGGAGTGAAGGACTTCGGTTATGAGCAAAGGCTGGAGAAGCTAAGATAAAACTCCTTGGAGCAGAGAAGCTTAAGAGGAAACCTAAGAGAACTGTTCAAACTTATGAAGGATTGTATGTATTGAACAAGGAGAAATTGTTTCCACTGCCATGTGGGTTGGTAACCCGAGGACACCGTTTCATAACAGACGTTGAAAGAAACAGAGGAGAGGTGAGGAGAATTTGTTTCACACAGCGAGCTGTGCAAATTTGGATTGCATTGACTAAACTGGGGGTGGAAACCGTTTCGAATAAAACTTTTAAGAGAGAAATAGTTAATTATTTGTGGAGGACAAGTTTGCAGGGCTATGCGAAGGGCGCGGTGGAATGGAATTGATTTGCGTAGCGCTTTTAAAAGAGCAGGCACGAACACGATGGGAAAAAATTTTCCTGTGCTGTATTATTCTTGATTCTATGATTATTTCATTTTCAGATTAGCGAGAGATCGCTTCACAAAAGCACGGACGTTGCTGTGAGCCCCCAGGCTCTGGAACTCTATCCCCCAGTGCCTTCGCGTTGCCTCCTCCCTTTTCTCCTTCAAGGCCGGTCTCAAGACCTTTCTCTTTGACCGTGCCTTCAGCTCCCTTCTCGACTCTCCAACCCTCCTCGCTCCCTCTCTTCCCTCCACTCATCCTGACCATTTCCCCCTGCTCGGGTCCTGACCCAACAGTACAGCGCCTTGGAACGTCCTCCCGATGTGAAAGGCGCTCAATAAATGAAATCTTTTTATTGTTTTTGTTGTTGTGAGCAAATTGTATGCCAAGTTCGCCATAAGCTACACTGTTACTTCACTTGATAACGGGGTTTGATCCCGAAACTTTGTAGATTCAAGTTGAGGCTATCAGGAAAGCCTCAACATGTTTTTAGTCGTTTCTGTTCAAAAGGGAAAGGTATGGGGTGACCTGATAAGGGTCTTCATAATTATAAATATTTTTGGTAGGGAAGAGAGAGAAGGTGATCGCACTTGTAATGGAGTAGCTACACATCCTAAACGATTGCCTGTAGATCCAATAGGCAATTCAACACCATCAACAGCACCAAAAAATACATTTATGGAGCGCCGTTCACGTCGGTAGGACGCTCCAAGACTGAGGGAGCGGTGGTTTAGGGGTAAGGGAAGACAGAGAGGGTGGAATGAGACCAAAGGCACAATCGAAGAGCAGGGTCTTGATACCGGCCTTGAAGGAGGCGAGGGAGGAAGCGAGGCGAAGGTACCGTGGTATCGAATTCCAGAGTGTGGGGCAAGAGAGGATGGAAGCCCGGCCACCGATGTTAGGGCTGATTAGGAGGGAGACATGGAGCTGGGCGTAGTCCGCTGATTGCAGGAAGTGGGCAGCTTGTTAGGGAATCAGCAGGTCAGAGAGGTAAGAGTGGGCAAGTCCACAGATGGCCTTTAAGGTGAGGACGACGATCTTGAACTCAATCCTCTGGAGAATGAGGAGCTGATGTAGTCGTGCGAGGGTGGGGGTGATGGGGTCATGCAGCCTGGAGAAACACCTTTACACAGAGTGTGAAGCGAATGTGGAACTTGCTACCAAAAGCAGTCGTTGATATTTACACGAGACAGCAAGGAATAGAAATTTATGCTGATAGGTTTACTTGAGAAAGGGCAGGAGGAGTCTTATGTGGAGAATAAGTGCTGGCATAGACCAGTTGGGCCGAATGGCATGTTTCTAAATGTTGCAGTACATTCTAAATGCATTCGTTTCATTTCAGAACCGAAGAATTTTTCCTTCTAAATATCGGTTCCAAACGATTATCTAAGCGCTGATCGTGAGTGATCAGATAGGAGTACAAAAATTGTGATCAGCCTTAGGTGCAAGATGCTTCTCTGGACAGATCACACATGTCTGTTTCAAATCATGTCTTGTCACAAGCGACACAACGTACATCAAGCGCTAAATAATAAAAGTTGTTTAGTATATCCAGAGCTTACATGGATATAGCGCCACTTCCTCAGGGTAGGGTCCCAGCGCTAGACTACAGGTATCACGAAATCTCATGTCATAAAATTAACAGCAATGGCAATAATCCTTGCATTATATATAACACGTTTCACGTCGAGAGGAAGAATTGCTTTTGAACTTCGTTCCTTGTGGCAAGTTACTATAGAAATGCACGTAGTTTATTTACCTCTATGTACACTATGGATAAGATAAGGAACAGCGCTTTGAAACAAATATGAAACTGCACTAACATAAAGAGATAAGGGATGGTGATTACCCATTATATCTGCTCAGAGACACTTGGGCCTCTTGGTCTATCAAATCTGCACTGGCATTATTTTGTCTATGACTCCACGGTCTAATCTCTGTCTTCGACACACACACATATTCTTCAATATTTCGTCACTTGAAGGCTCTATAATCTTCTACATGATTCAGGCCTACTGTTTGGTGACATAAAATTCATAGATAAATCAATTCCACTGTCATTATCTCTCTCGCTCTCTCTCTCTCTCTCTCTCTCTCTCTCTCTCTCCCTCTCTCGCTCTCTCTCTCTCTCTCTCTCTCTCTCTCTCTCTCTCTCTCTCTCTCGCTCTCTCTGTCTGTCTCTCTCTCTCGCTGCCTTTCACACTCTCTCTCACTCTCATCCTCTGTTTTTACGCTGCTTAACTGCTGGCTGTACTGTTGAGCTTCTTAGCTGAACACACTGTACGGTTCCCATTTGGATGGCTGAGTTAATATGATTATGCTGTTCATAAGACTTGTTTCTCTGTGTATTAAAATGGAAAGTCACAAAGGAACATACAGATTTAGAGCAATAAATCGCTGGTGAGAAGAAGAGTATGGGAAAGGGAATAGTGTGACTGTGTGAGTACTTGTTTCTGAAGGCATCCAAATGTCTCCTCATTTGTAGACTATGACAAAATCTTTTCGAAATGCACAATTCCTGTTCACTGTTAACTTCATTAGTATTCTCACCCCACTGTTAATCATTTCAAAAGTTCACAGAGGAAGATACACCGTGCCAAAATGGACTGTGCCTAAGCACACTGAGTGGAGAGAGGTTGGCCAATTTAATACATATTTTAAAAAGGTTGGTGGATTAAATCGAAGAAAGGGTAAGCCAGTCATCTTGCCATAAATTGCGAACAAGGTATTGCAATTTATAATCAAAGGGGAAGCAACTGATTTTCTGGAGAATTAAAATATAATGAAGTTACGAAGAGACATCCAGACAATTGAAATATAATTAGTCACGAAGTGCAGTTACGAAGAGACATCCATAATCAAACTGATTGTATTGTTGGAAGGTGTAGCTGATAAAGCAGAGAGGGAAAAGCAGTAGATGTAAAGTATCTGGATTTACAGATTAAATTTGCTAAAATACCACACGTGAAGCTTATGATAAATATCTGGGCGTGCGGATTCGTTGAAGATATATCATAATGGAGTAAGGAATAGTTGGAAAACTGAAAGCCTAGAGTAGAAGTTATGGATAATTTATCATGCAGAGAAGAGAGAGGAAATGATATTTCAACGATATCCGTGTAAGAATGTTGTAGTTCACCTTAAATACAAGATATATTAAAATATATTAAAATGTTAAAATATATTGGTTCTAGTGCAGGAGGTTTGATGTCAATTAGTTACGAAGAGACATCCATGATAAACCTTATTGAATTATTTGAAACTGTAACTGGTGAAACAGGAAACCAGTGGATTTATGCTACCTGTATTTCAATAGGGTCTTCGCTAAAATACCGCATGCGAGGCTAATGACAAATATCATAATAACATCAGAACATAAGAAATAGGAACAGTATCAGGCTTTTCGGCAACTACTCCTACTATTCCTACTCAACTACTCCTCACAGGTGAATATCTTTGTCACAGGAACCAAACCGGTGAACCTACTGCACTCCCTCTAAGTACAGTATATCCTTTCTTAATTAAGGAGACCAAACCTGCACAGAATATTCCACGTGCGGTATCACAAAGGCCCTATACAGATTCAGCAATATCTTCTATTCTTGTACTCGAGCCCCTTCGTAATAAACCCTAAAATTGTATAAGCCTTCCTAATTGCTTGCTATACCTACACATTAACTTTCCCCGGATGATGTACAAGGACATCTAAATCCCATTAAGTATTACGCCATCTTGTCTCTCCCACTCTAGAAAATAATTCGCTTTTCTATTTTTTCCGCAGAGGAGAATAACTGCGCACTTCACCGCATTATACTCCAACTCCCACCTTCCTGCTCACCAATTTAACCTATCTATATCGCTTTGCATTCTCCTTGTGTCCTCTTCATAGCTTATGTTCCCACTCAGCTTTATATCGATCGAGAATTTAGCTACATTAAGCTCTTTTTACTCATGTAAGTCAATGACGTATACTGTAGACATTTGAAGCCAAAGCATTGATCTTTGCGGGGCGTCTGGAGGTGTAGGATAAATACCAGATTGGACTAAAGAAAAATAAAAACCAACTATAGTGGATAAGGATATCCTCTCAATCTGAGAAGAGGCAGGAAGTAGTTTTCCACGGAGACCTGTGTAAGATCTGTTACTGTTCACTGTAAGCATAAATAAAATGCTTCAACATTAGTAGTTGTATCTTCAACATGTGCGGACGACAACACTGGAGGACATGGTAAGCATTGAAGAGAGCTGCAGAAGAATGCATGAATACATAATCTGGATAGCATGTGGGCAGACCGATGGACATTTTTAATTATTGCAAAGTAATTCACATTGGCAGCATGACGCGTCATAATCCGTTGTTCAACCGTCAAACAAAACGATTAATTTAGTTTGGAAAGACCTTCCCTTCCTGATCCCACATTGGGTATCATTTATGATGTGATGTCTATCCAGATGCTCCTGCATGTTTTCTTAATAAGAGTCGCCATAATTTTACCCTCAATGGAAGTAAAACCGACTGATTTGTAGTTTCCTGGGTCACTTTTTTAAACTTTCTAAAAAATAATAACGTAACATCACAAGAATTAGGAGCAGATGTAGGTCATTCGGCCCCTCGATCCTGCCCCGCCATTCGACCAGACCATAGCTGATCTTCTGACCTAATTCTAATTACCTGAACTCTCCCTGTATCCCCTATTCCCTCTATTTTTTTAAAAAATGTATCAGTCTCAGCCTTGACCAATAGTAGCATCTGCCTCTCTTGAGTCTCCCGACACATCTCCATTATTTTCTGTGAATTACAGGGATATAGGAAACAGTAAGGAATGGGCGAAAATTTGTAGAATATGAATATGTACATGGATTGGTTGGAAGAACTGATTGGTTGGAAGAAATGACTCTGCACTATATATAATTCATCATAAATATTTTCAGATCTAACTTCTTGCGAATGAATCTTTCCAGTTTCCTTCTATAATGTGAAAACTTCCTTTTTTATACTTTAAATGACTGACTTATTTAACGCCAGTGGACAGCGATTGTTTCTTCAAACAAATAAGTTCCTCGCGAATATCTAAACGATTTCTAGCAATTATCCAACGCTGATCGTGAGCGATCAAACAGGATTGCAAAACATGTAATCATGCCTCTTTGTGGACGTTGTTTCCAAGATAAAACACGCATGTCTGAATCCAACTGTGCATTGTGACAAGCGACGCACAGTACAACAAGCGCTAAAACATGCCAAATACCTATTAAATTAACAACGTACATATATATAGCACCCCCCAGGCAGGGTAGCGTCCCAGATCTACCCTCCAGATGGCATGGAATCCCATGTCATAACAATTATAGTAATGCTAATGTTCATTGCATGGGACGTAGTGCCTTTCATATCGGAAGGATGCGCTGCTTTTGAACTTTGTTCATTGTGGTCTGTATAAACAGTGAGTTGAGATTAGGAGCAGGTGATGCAAAGCGAACATACGAAACATTAACGGTAAAGAGATAAGGCAATGGACTTGAACCCCTTCTTATCTGATGATAAAAGCAGAGCTCGCTTGGTGCGCAAAGTTTGCTCTGGTATATTTCCATGATGTTTCCAGTCTAAATTATACACACACCGTCTTTAATTTTCATCCATGTCAAGACTGATATACATTCTAAGGAATTAAGAGTCCACTGATTGTGTCAGAGAATTCCACGTTTTCTCTGCCCTCCTTTTGATTCATTTAGTGACCACTGTGAAGCTGATTTACTCTCATGACTGATTATCTGAACAGTGGAAGTAATTTATTCTTTCCCTGAAGACACACTCAAGGAAAATATCCTGTGAAGCAACACAAGACGTTTGGACGACATGAGCGTGTGCTCTATTAAACTGAAAGATTATTATTATCATTATTCAGCTAAAAGCCTTCATAAACATGTGGACTGCAGTCTGAGAGCTCAAATCCTGTTAATACAAATCCTTGCATTTGATCTAACGCCATATCGTGTATTCTGGAAGTCGCCCCCTAGAAAATGGTCCTACTCACATGCCCACACTCCATTACCCCTATTCTGTCCTTCTATCCCTACGCCCTCATTGCGTTCTCTCTCTCGTGAGCTCCACCATTCTCCCCCTCTGCTCCAGACTGGGTTTGGTTCTTAGGGCCTATCGTGCCTCCCTGCATTGGTTGTGACAGTGTAGCACCCCCAACTGTCGCATTGCTCGCTCTATCCGTACTTACTGCCACACCATACACTCTCCAACTCAAACTGCTCCTAAAAGTACCCGATCCTTCTTCGCACACGACCCCAAATCCTGTTTATACCACACACTCCTCCATCCGCACCCCCAACCCCAACCTATCCGTAGTTCCCTCCGAAATGTCCGTTCGCTCTCCAATAAAGCACTTACAATCCATGACTCATTCTGGATGAGCACATTGATAAGCATGATATATTCTTGATATTGTGATATATATTGACATATATTTATATAAACTTGTCTTTTCCCCGGTGACACGTCACCCACGTTGAAACCTCCTACTACGCTACATTTTTCACCACATCCTGTCTATCACGGATAATGCCACCTCGGACCACATCCTCGTTTCTCTCTCACCAATTACCAATTAACCAGCAGCAACTTGGTTCGCAGGCAGTGCTACCATCCCTCTTTTCTTTCCGTCAACACAACCAGGTCTGGGTTGGAGACCCACTAAAACTTCCTTTACGCTCTGTGTCCGCACATCCAGCACAGGTTTAGAGACGTGGTAAAGCACCTGCTTCACTGTTGCTGCTGAAGTCAGGCAGATACAGTGTACTCAGCAGTCTCCGTATATCCTGAAATATAGTTTAACATACCTGAATAGTTATGAACATATGTGTGTCACCACTGGCACCTGGGTACAGATCTAACCCCCGACATAGGGTGAGGGTCTGCTCTCTCTCTCGTGGCGACTGTGCAATACAGAGATCTTAACGCTCTCTGTACTCACGCTGGTGCATAGCTGGCTTTCCTGTTGAGCCTCGTAACTGAACACAGCCCAGAATGTACTTTGCCCTATTGCATATCTGACTGAGTGCATTTACACTGCTCAGAAGTTTTGTTATTTTGTGCATCGAAACAGAAAGTCATCAAGAGAAAAAGAGATGGAGGAAGAAATATACCATGAGAGAAAGAAAAAGAGAAGACGAGATGGAATACAGTGACTGTGTGAGAACTCGTTTCAACTCGAATCTACATATTTCCTCAATAAGAGGCTTTTAAGAGAATTCCTTGAAATTGCACAAATCCGGCTCAAATTGTGCTTCATCAGAATTGTAACCTGAGTGTTAATCATTTACAAAATTTCCAAGAGGAGGGGCAACTTGCCAATATGTATTGTGTTTAAACACAATGGGGGAACTTGGGAATGGCCAACGTAATAATTACTTTAAAAAGGTAATGTCGATAATCGAGGAAACTGCAGGCCAGTCACCCTGATATCGGTGGTGGACAACGTGTGCAAACTATAATAAAAGAAGAAGTAAATAGTTTTCTGGAGAATCCTAATTTAATTATGCAGGTTGCATTGAGTTACGAAAAACATTCGTGTTAAATCATATTGAATTATTTGAAGATGTAACCGATAAAGCAGACAGGGAAAAGCAGAGCATGTAAAGTATCTAGATTTCCAGAGAGACTGATGTATCATATGATAGGCTGATGCTAAATATTGGGTCTTGTGGAGTAGCAGTATTTATAGTAGAACGGATTAAAGAAGGCTTAGAAAATTGAAAGCCAAGAATATAAAGTCTGGATATCTCCACAGGCTTTTAAGAGGCCGCTAACGTTGTTAGACAGAAATCTGTGTAACAGTGGTTACTGTTCACCATACGCATAAATTATATAGCTTTGTTTTGGGGATTGTGTTGTCAGCATTTGTAGATGTCGCCAAACTGGGGGCATAGTAAGCAATGAAGTTGGCTGCAGAAGAACGCAGGAAGATATAATCAGTCTAGCAGTATCGGCAGACAGTTGGCAATTTCGATATAATGCAAAGTAATTCACTTTGGCTGAGTAACTCTAGTACAGTATATTCTGAGTAAATGTTAGAAACATAATATATACAGAGGAGCAAAGAGATCGGGCTATTCAGATCCACAAATTTCTAAAAGAGACTACTCAAATGCAACAGCGGTACAAAATGATAACGTATAAAAATGAGGGGTTGATATTTATTTATTTTTGGTCAACCAGTATCTGACACATGCGGAATCCCATTACATTGCTTAAGAATATATAAACTTAAACGAGAGTTCCATGCAGAGAGATGGATATTATTGAAAGGTTTATTGGCATGCGTTGTGCACTCTCTCCCTGAAGGTACGCCTCTTACTTCCATAATTCCAGAGAGTACTGTGCGAAGGTTGCCTCTCGGACCCCAGATTGTGTGTTAAGGTAATCGCTGTAATCTAAAGTTATGATCTGAGAAGCAAAGTCGGTAATTTCTATAATAATCTTCAGGATGTTTCAGCAAACTTTGTTTTACTGCCTTCAGCAAACCGAGTCATGTCTGCTCGTTGGGTTATTTCAGCAATTGGAGTCAAGGTACCAGTGTATCAAACTCGCACCCCTCTCCTTCTGAAGGGCTTACAATTTGAATGATGAAAAACTTGTGTATTTGAAACTCAAGAGTGTTGAAATCAAGGTTGACTACAAAGTATACGCAGTTGTAAGGATAACATCAAGAATTGTTGTGCTCCCTCCCTCATTACTGTTCTCTCACGCTCAAAGACTTTCTGGCTCACCTCATCGCCATCTCAGTTTCCTTCAGCATCAGCGATCTCCTACCTTAATTCACCACAAGGCTGGTTGGTGGGACGTTCCTTTTCTGGTTTGGCAGCTGTGCTTCCCTCTATAACGCACGGTGGTGAATGAAAGCTTTTGTTTTACGCATTATTATATGATGAGCATTTTGTCGATTCAGTGATTCCTTTAGGCTGCCTTTGCCTTTTCAAATTGGGAATGCAGAAGAACAGCTCAGGCCTATTATAAAGGTTGCATTTGATGTCCAGTTTACTGGCAGACAATTGCGGTACAAAACACTATGATGCAAATGTGATCTGTCGGCTGGGCGTTCTGTGAAGTGCTCACACAGAAAATACCAGCATTGCACAAGTGAGACAGATGTAATCTCTCGTTTCTCCAACATTTTGTTCATCACTTTCTCCTTTTTCTCCTCCTCACTTCTCTCACATTTTCTACTGCTTCCCTCCCCCAACTCCTTCAATTCTCTCTTCTCTAATCTTTTCTATGCTGCTCTCATTACATTTTTTATGTCTACGTCTCCTTCACTACATCTCCACTCATGCACCCCTCTGCCTTCACATCTCTGCTCTCTGCTCCCCTATGTATTGTTTCTCATTACATCCCCTCTTCCTCCGCAGCCACTGGTACTTCTCCTCTCATGTCTGCTACAGCTGCACAGTTCGCCCTCCTTTCATTTTCCATTTGCATTTAGAGAGTTTCCCTCAGGCTTCTGCCTCTAGACTTCCTGTTGCTTGCGCACTTCTCAAGGATTATTGCCCCCTGTTCTTACCGCACCCCGACGTTTCTCTCCGCTCCTGCTCTCTCCCGCATCTCCTAATCTTCCACAACTTTGACTCAGCAAAATCAGACTGCATTTGGTTCTCCATAATGCGCAATAACCCTATATTTCTTCCGACCTTCTCTCATGCCTTGCTTGACACATCTCTCCTCTCTCAGTCTTTGTGCTCAATCTTTGCTCACCTCACTTTCACTCTCAGCTCACAATTTTATATTCCACCATTACCCCAACACATACGGTAGGGGCCACAATCCTAGGCCATCCTGTGCCTTATATAATTACACTCTGATGTCGAAAGGTGCGCTAATGGTTACTGTCTGAGCACTGTTGTGGAGTCCTGTAGCTCAGTAATTAGAGCACTCGCTTTGCAAGCGAGAGACCTGAGTTTAATTCCAGGCAGAGGGCGAAACGCTGGCCAAGTTTTCTTACTCCACACAGAGCCTAATAATAATCCCTCCAAAACCAAAAATAAAATAATAAATTGGTCATTTTCGATCTCCGACTGTTTGTGGGACATTGCTGTGTGCAATTGGCTGCCGCGTTCGCTCACAAATATACAGTCAATTCACTTTACAGTGTGTTCTGTGAAGCGATCTGGGACGTCCTCCCGACGTGAAAAGCGCTATATCAAATGCAAGGATTATTATTATTATTATTCTCTAGAGATATTGAATTAGAAAGTGGCGCTTGGCGGACATTCCAATAAATATTTTAAGCATTTGTAAATATTTGGGATGCATGGAGCTCTCGGTTTTAGTTAAATATTCTTTAGTTTGGTGATCGGTTCCTGCTTGTGTTTGATATCTGACTGAGGGAAAATAAATCAACATACACCTCTTAGTTTTATTGTCTCGCATTCTCATAGCCTTTTGTATCTGTGTATCCAATGTTAGAGATTTATGGATCTGAATCCCCAAATCTCTTTGCCCTCCTCTACACTTATGTTCTTACCGTGTACCATAGGTGTACTCTACATTAGCTTTCCTGCCAAAATTAATTTCTTTGCATTCTCCAATATTCAAGTGTCTGTCCAACCTGTTCACCGGTATATGTCTTCCTACGATATCCTGCACGCTCCTTAATTATTTATCATGACCCAGTTTGGTATAATCCGCAAAATGGACAACACATCTCCTATCCCCGAATCCAACTCATTTACGTATGTGGCGAACTAAACCTTCCCTTACCCATTCCCTGTCGAACAACACTTGCTGCATTTTCCCAGCATGAGAAGTTACGCTTAACTTCTACTCTTCGGTAGCAGTTTCCCATTCATTTTCTAATCCGTTCCGCTATCTCTTCTACAAATCCACACGATTCGATATTTGTCATCAGACTGTGAATTGATACTTTTGCAAGGACCCTCTAGAAATCGAAGTATACTACATCCACTGCTTTTAGCTGCCTGTTCATTGATAACATCTTCAAATAATTAAATAACA
This sequence comes from Callorhinchus milii, assembly GCF_018977255.1. Taxonomy (NCBI): domain Eukaryota; kingdom Metazoa; phylum Chordata; class Chondrichthyes; order Chimaeriformes; family Callorhinchidae; genus Callorhinchus; species Callorhinchus milii. The sequence continues at coordinate 1,215,080 of NW_024704774.1, read as the reverse complement.
TTAAATACCGATGTCTCCTCATAAATGCGTGACCTAAGTATATTTTTAATCTCCAGAAAATAGAAGTTTACCTAGTTTACTGTTGATTCGACTACTGTGCTCAAAACCGATTTCAAGATCACGGGCTTTCATTTTTAACGTTCATGATTAGTTCCATTAATCTAAGTAAAATAAGTATTTCATTAGCCATTCCCCAGTCCTCTCAATGCGCGTGAAAACAATCCATCTTGGCACTGTGCCTTACAATTGAATGTTTGGTAACTTATTAACAGTGTGGTCAGAATTCTGATGAAGGTAACTTTGAGCATGGTTTTTACAATTTCAAAAGTGTCTCTAATAGTTTCCCATTGAGGAGACAGGTGTAGTCGAATAGAGAATTGTGCTAACACAGTCGATCTAAGTCCTCTCTTCTTCTCTTTATCTATATACCTCTGTGAATTTAATAATAATTATTATAATAATATTTTAGTATTATTAGTATTATTCCTCATTAAATTTGCCTCGCTCTATTTTGGTTATGTTTATCCATCGATTTCTCTGTTTGTGACTTTCGGTTTCGTCGTACAAAGTAAAAAGCTTGTGAAAAGTGTAAAATCAATCACTCATTCACTCAAAGGGCAAAGTACAATCCGGGTGTGCTGAGCTATATTTTTCAGCAATAAAAGCTGGCAGTGGACCTGCTTGAAAACAGAAACTGAGAAAGAGAAAGACTGTATCGCCCACTCCCCATCAGAGACAGAAGACCACCACATTGTGCCAGGGGCTAGCGATGTCCACAAGTAACACCGAATTTTCTCCCCGATTCAGGTATGTCAAACTACATTTCTTGAATACTTACATTATATAAGGAGTCTGTTCAGTTCAGTATATCTGGAAAGGCGCTGCCACAGCATTGCGAAGCTTTACAATAATGAAGAGATTTCACTGAGAATCCACAATGAGCGTTTCGGCGGCCTGCGGTGTGAGTCCGTGGCAGATGCGGGCGATCATGCTGAGGTGGGGGAGAAGCAGAGCGGGTCGTGGCGCAGATGTGGGTTTGAAAGGACAAATGAGATTGAAACAAACATAAGGTTCGGACCTGGCTTAGCAAGGTGGAGCGTACAACCATGAATGGCGTTGCTATCAGCGCCGGAGGTGAGGAGGCGCTGACTGGAGTCAACCAGCAGAGCCTCGGTCTTCTCGACGTTCAACTGAAGAACGTTCAAGGACTTGATGTCCAACCGAAAGGACACAATTGTTCCTAGAGTTAAGATGGCAGGCAGAGAGGTAGAGCTGGCTCTCGTCCACAGACATGTGGAAGTTGATCCATGTCTGCGGATGATGTCAGCAAGAGAGAGCATAAAGTTATTGAAGAAGAGGGGATCAAGGAGAGAAACATGAGGAACGCCGCATCAGGCTGTGTGGAGGCTAGATGAGCAGCCGTTTCAAGACACGAAGTGTAGGCTCTTTGAGAGGTACGATCTGAACCAGTCAAGGACAAAGCGGTGCAGGTTGAGATGAGAGGGGAGGCGGTAGATGAGATAGAATGTTCGACGCAGCCGAAAGCAGCAGAGAGGATAAGTAGGACGGGGAGGCAGAGGGAGTCCTGGTCGGAGATGGACAGATGTCATTTGTCATGTTCAAAATGACTGTTTCTCTGCTATGGGCGGCAGGGAAACCCGGTTCGAGAAGGGAATGGCGGGAGTGGAAGGAGAGAAGCTGAGAAGCAATATCTCGTTCCTCAACCTTGGAGAGGAAGCGGAATTTGGAGATGGCGCATTATTTACGGGGCAGAAGGGTCCAAGGAGGGGTTTTTCTAAGGTTAGGAGAGATGACAGCGATTTTTCTTGGGGTGGAAACAGTACAAGAGAACAAGGGAAGTTTAGGAAGTCAATGAGTAGAAGGGCAAGTAAGTAGAGCTGGGAGGTAAGAAGAGAGGTAGGGAAAGGTTCTCGGGAGAAGGTGGTAAGATTGATACGGTTTATACTGGAGATGGGAGAGGAGGGAGGTTCAGGCTCATAGGTGTGGAGGGAAGGAGTGATGGGTAGGAGCTGGGGTGGGCGGAAGAGATAGGGCTTTGCTGAGGCAGTGATCGAGGCTGCTGAGAGGATTCCCACGAAATTGGATTCGAGGAAGTCCAGCACCACTTTGTCTTTGGTTTCTGTGGAAATCTCTGAGGAACACGGTGAGAATGATTTACTGCCAAACATTAGCTGCTGGTCTGTGCCCACGATATGTTATTACCTTTGCAGCCCAGAATACTGAAGCCACATAACCGAGAGGCTCGGAAAATAGAGGAAGGAAGCGCCGCGCAGTCAGCGGGGAGAGAAGACGTTAAGTCTCTGATTAGATCTAACTGTAGCTAAAATAATGCCATTTTGTCACTGCCGGTTTTTAGCGCACGTAGAGACTACACCACAAATGCAAATTACTTTTGTTCGTGCAATTAAAGAAACATGGAGCTACCGAATGAGCCAGTGGAAAAATGACATTTGGTTCATTAACTGAAGATCGTCCTCTTCGATCATGCTTACAGACACCTCCACGCTCCCTCTCACGTTCTGTGTGCTCTCCTGCTGCAAAATGCTCCGACACACTGTCGCTCGTGAAGGTCGCCATATGAATACATGTTACTGCTGCTATTTAATTGAATCGTGGCAGAATAGTTGAAGAAATAATTGGACTCCGCAATGCATTGGAGGACTTGATTGATGTTAACGATTGTTAACATGCTGATGGTTACTCGATTGGATTATAAGCATCCACCAAACCAGACCTGTATCTGATGACCTGTATCTCAGCTGTAAATTAATCTATGAATCAATGAATCGCATTTACCGCATTTGTCGGACACTCAACTGATTATTCTCCTCCCCCAAAAATTAAGCTAAGTATCAAACCACAAGACTGGTTAATGCTCCGGGATTATCCACGTGAAAGGTACGTTAATGATTTCGTTTTTTTTGCTATTACTGTTCTTTTGCCCTGGCACTTATCCTTTCAGGGTTGAAGCTCTGCAGCTTATATTATATTGGGTCTTAGCTCATCCATCTAACTGATGGGTTTCAGTCTAGTGCGAAGGTGGAGGCGGAGTAGAGAGGCTGGGATGTTTCTGATAGTTGCTGCTTAGTGTTCAGAGTGTTGGGAATCAGACTCAATCATGGAAACAACGAATTTTCCTTACCGAGTGTCGCTATTTCTCACTCTTTCCTAGGAGTAGAATTAATTTTACAACAGATGATTTTGACTTTTAAGGAGCAAAATTTCTTTGAGGCTCACCCGAATCTTCCGGTCCAACATCAGAGCCCAAACCACAGTTAAGTTACCTGTAAATTTCCATAAGTGCAATATTGCAAATGAGGTATAAAGAGCAGGATCAGGAGATGAGACACAGAGCACAGTGGAGGTGTTGAATTTGGCTGGTGACTGAAATGGAACAATGAGTATGTAGAAGTAACTGGCAGGTGGCAAAGTCACAGTGGTGTCAGTCTGATGAAGGATGTGAAGCCCAGTGATTGTGCACAGATCCCCAACTACAATTGTTCTGTTGCAGACTGCAAAGACTCTGGAAAGGAGCCTTATTAGTGATACTGTCTGAAATGGACCTTGACGGGATCTAATCCCTAATTTTCTCGTTATATAAACTTACACAACAACAAAAACATTACAGAGAGAGATTTGTGAGAGAATGAGAGAAAGTGGGTGGGTGGTGGAGGAAGACCGACTATCAGAAATTGGGGAGAAAGCGATACAGATTGTGGGTGTTACAAAGATAAACAGATTCAGATACGGAGTGAGAGGGAGAAAGCAGTGAGTGTGTGATTAAAAATATGAGTGTACATGTGTGAGACGGGGTTAGAGGGGGGGAGGTGTGGGGAGTAAGAGAATCATTGGGAGAGACAGCGAAATAAGAGAGTCCCTGTAGGGGGCGTTTGAGTCAAAAATAAGAGACACAGTGGAGGGAGGGATTGGCCGTTTGATATGGAGGTCAGAGAATGAAAGGGGGATTATGTGGCGAGAGAAATAAACAGAGATAGGGAGGGTGAGTGGGAGAAAGCAAAGAGGTGAGAGAGGGGCAGTAAGTGAGTTCATGGCAGAGAGGGAGAGAGATTGTTTGAGAGAGTGTGCGACTGTGAAAAAGAGTCGTGAAAAGGGGGAGTGAGCGATTGCGAGAGGGGAAATAGAGGGAATGAGATAGGGGAAGAAGGGTAGGGAAAGGGAAGCAGGAATGTGTGAGTGAAAGTGGGAGAGAGTTAAAGTGACTGAGAAGGGAGCGAGTGGGTGAGAAAGACAGAGGGACAGGGTCAAGATAGTAATTGAGAGAGGAAATATAGCGAATTGTGAGATCAATGAGAAAATCAGTGAGAATATTGCCAACATTTAACACAATAGAAACAACAAGGTGTCTCCAATACGTGTTTGTTCTCTCCTGTTCAGTTTTTCGAATACAACCTACTGACAACCTTTGGTACCAAACAAAGAACCGTCGAGATGCACAGCAGAGAGGAAGGTTATCCGGCATACAGTGGATCTGTGCCACTTTTTGTAACAATCACTTCACTCCCGATTCCCTGTTGTTTTCCCAAATCACATTTTAGGTAGTTCACTCCATTTAGATCTGTATCTGGATTTATTTTGAAAACCAATAAGGATTCTGCCTCAAACACCATTCCTGCCAGGGCTTTCCATAATCCAACAACTTACTCTGCAGGAAAACAAGTCATCCAAACATCCCCATTTGCTGGTTTGCTAAGTATTTTAAATTGATGCTTTGGGCATTGAATCCTAACAAGCGGAACTTTCATAGCAGATAAGCTTTCGGTTTCTGTGGAAATCTCCCAGGGAACAGGCTTGGCTTTGATTAACAGCCAAACTTTAGCTGCTGGACTTTACCGGGGTGGGTTATTACCTGCACAGTCCTAAACACTGAAGCAACATCACTGTGAAGCTCGGGAACCAGAGGCAGGAACCACCCCTCATTCAGCAGGGAGTGAAGGCGGTGAGTTTCTAATTAGATCTGTTTGTGGATGAAATAAAGCAATATAGTTACTCCATGTTTCAATTACTTGGAGTTGCCAATCGATGCGAAAAGCGCAAGATAAATTCCTGCTGTAGTTTTGTAGTCAGTAAAAGTTTTTTGCCATTAAAGAAACCCGGAGCCAGTGATCGAAGAAGGGTTCAAATGTAATTTACTTCACTAATTAGCTAACCATCGTGACATCGAATAAGGGAGATATGGAATCCAAAAACTCCTTGTGAATTTGACTGATCCAAATATTTTCGATCAGCGATGGGTTCTTGTGTGGAATTTTAGCACCTGACAGGTGGGAATGGCCGAATGGCCTGTTTCTGATATTGTTCAGTCCTTCCTCACAGCTCATTCCTCCAACACTGGCCATCATTCAGGTTGTTAAAGTGCAGTGAATTATGTTATTGTTCAAGCGAGGAGATTAATAATATATTTCAGGACGCATTGCGGGTTTAAATATATTTTAGCTCCGGGCTGAAAACTTTGAAGCGAGAGACCTTAGTTCAATTCCAGGCAGAGGGCGAAACCTTGAGCAAGTTTCCTTACACCACACGCCTAATAATAATCCCTCCAAAAACGAAAACAATAATATATTGGTCATTTTCAATCTACGACAGTTTGTGAGACTTTGCGGTGCGCAATTGGCTGCCGCGTTCGCCCCCAAATATACAGTCAATTCACTTTACAGTGTGTTTTGTGAAGCGCTTCGGGAACTCCTTCCGACGTGAAAAGCGCTATATCAAAGGCCAGGATTAATATTATTATTATTATATATTGATAGATAATCGAGTTTTGCAGCGGTTAATTAGTCACAAAATAATCTGGATTAGTACCTACAATTCCGTCTATTTTTCTATAATGAATGCCCGCCCCTTCAGCGGGTTTGTTTGCAAAGGTGTCAAGCAGGAACTGAGCAGATCTCCCTGCTCGTCAAGTACACGGTGATGTATTATAAGTTACATTTCATGGCAAAAGTATCTCCAATCTCCAGTGTCTACCCCTCCCACAATGAATCGAGTAAAATATACTTGTCGTCACCATTAAATCCCTCCGCATTCTCGCTCTCCAACCTACCTCCGCGTCAACCTCAAACTCTACGGACCCAGCCGCTCCCTCCAAGCAACAGTTAGTGGTCTCCTTCACACGCCGCTCCAGGCCCGCCCCACCATCGGTGACTGGACGTTGAGTCAATTTGCTCCGATATTGTTGAACGCATCCCAGTATTTCTTGACTCAACCCTCCCTCTCGCCCACATCACCTGGACCGCGTCCTTCCAGCATTCTTCTGCTTCACCCGTCCTTCACGGAGAGGTCTTGAACTCAAATTGTTGGAGAATGGGGACCCAAGTCAGTTCTGACACCTTGGTGAAAATGCAACCGACTGAGCCAGTCTGTCATCTCACAAAATGTTTTTATATTTTCACAGAGCACGGTTCAGATCATGGAAACGCTGACGAAGTTTGACGACTGCGCGATACAGGCAGTAACCGAATAATGTCTCCCTGAACTGATATCAGCGATTGAAAAACAAACCAAAATGATCATCGACCAACTGAAGGACATAGACTATTCACTGAGATACAATCCCAGGTACGTGGTTATCTAATCCGACCAATTGCGTGTTTAAGCGCTGAAAGAAAACTCGCAATGCGTCAGTTTTGTTCTGTCACCGAGTGTCAGCTTGTCTCAGTCTCGGACGTCAGCCTGGTTCAGTCAATATATGTGAGCCCAGCTCGGTTAACGTTTGTCACGCCGTCTCAGTCACCGTGTATCACTTTGGCTCACTCACCAAGTTTCAGGCTGGGCGAGTCATCAATTGACAGTCTGGCTCATTCTCTGGGTGTCATCTTATCTCAGCTGCTATGTCTGCCTTCGTCAATGACTGGTGGTCAACTTGACCAATAGCTTGCATTGTCGCCTGATACTGAAGTGCGTAACTCTCAGCCGCAGTTGTAGAATTGGCACCCAGGCAGTCGAAATTATCGCTCCAGTGCATCGCTGAGAGAAGAGATCAACGATAAAAGTGCCATATTTTGAATGAGATATCACACCTTAATCTCCAGCTATGACCTGTTCAGTACAGAGATTCCATTTATCCCTCAGCCTTGTCAGGAAAATACAACAACAACAACAACAACAAGATTCCATTTATAGAGCGCCTTTCACGTCAGGAGGACGTCCCAAGGCGCTGCACAGTTGGGTCATGACCCGAGCAGGGGGGAAATGGTGAGTCCGGAGATTCTCTCTCTCTCTCTCTCTTTCTCTCTCTCTCCCCCTCCCAGTATGGTGGCTGACAGATAAAATTGCTTGCTCAGTTTTGTGGATGACATCGCTGTTTGAAAATGGAAGCTGCTGGTTAAATAAGTTGGAATTTATAGTGAATACTGGGAAACGCTTTGAGATCCCCTTAATGCAAAAGTCGGCACCAAATCTAAAGAATATTTTTATTATATGTGAACAAGATTAATATTATTTAAAACATGATTAACTGCCTTGTTACATCCTTCCGACGTGAAGGGCACTGTATGCATCGACGTTTGTTTCTATTACCATAATAATTTCGCTCTACATGTGCAGAAATTCCACAAGCTTGAGAAGAGCTGCAGCGCATATCATTGGGCGGAAACTGTGTGAGGGAGGGTTCTGACGCATGGTGGCAATGCACAACAGAAACTGTTGGAGTGTGTGCACCCAATCAAGGTTGGAGACAGGTTGGGAAGACCCAATTCATGGGGATTCCTGCACTTACGTTGGTGTAAACGCTGGAGTCTAATCAGATGAAACCACATAGATTAGCATTGAGAACAATGTCTGGAAACATTTTCACAGCTTGTCAACCTAGGACTACTCTAGCCATAAAGGCTTTGGCTTCTAGCGTTAAGATGAGTGGGAGGATTCCCTACCCCCAGTGACTGGTCTGCCATTCCAGGTCCTGCCGGTGAGACTGGCTGGCCTGTGCTGTCATCAGCCATGTGATGGAAGATTGCAGAAACGACTAGCTCAGGATATGAATAAGAGACAACCAGAGAGGGATGGCTCAATTTTTATATTATATATCACTTTCAAGCAGTTCACCTTCAAGCGTACGCCGACTATAATTCTCCTATTCCAGTCTCGTCTCTGAGTCAGACGTTTTGTGGCTTCATGCTACATTTAGAGCGCAACGTGGAGTGGAGTCCTGTTGCTCAGTGGTTGAGCACTCGCTTTGCAAGCTAGAGACCTGAGTTCAATTCCAGGCAGAGGGCCAAACCTTGGGCAAGTTTCCTTACTCCACACAGAGCCTAATAATAATCCCTCCAAAACCAAAAACAATAATAAATTGGTCATTTTCAATCCATGACTGTTTGTGGACATTGCTGTGCGCCATTGGCTGCCGCGTTCGCCCACAAATATACAGTCAATTCACTTTACAGTGTGTTCTGTGAAGCGCTTTGGGACGTCCTCCTGACGTGAAAAGCGCTATATCAAATGCAAGGATTATTATTATTATTATTATTATAACGTCGACGCTGTTACACTCTCCGGTCCTTTTCTGCGGCAGTGAGTACAGTATTTTCGGAGACACCATCGTTTGGATAAAACGTCCAACTTATGTGGAAGGCTTTGGGTAAAACTGGGAAAGAAGGAGATAATGTTTGTAAGATAGAAGAGATTTCATTGAAGCTCTTCGAGATCTCCGTGCAATGCGCGTAGTGATTGCTGAGCACCAGTCAAAGATCTGAGAGATGTGAACCGTGCCAGCCGGGTTCACAAACTATATGAATGTTTGAACGATGCCACCCACAGTTCACGAACTACGTGAACGTTTGTTGGCTTCATATACTTTAATTACTGCTTAAACAAAATTTTCCCTCGATTGGATCCTAAAGGCTGCAGCATATTAAATAAAATACTTTTGAGTGACCAAAAACCAGATCTGGCTGCTCAGTTGAAAGGTAAGATTAAGAGATTCTTGAAAACTTGAACTACCCTTCAAGTGTTTCAGAGTTTACTGGCTTATTGGCGAGCGGGAGGATCGTGAATTCGATGTACTCAGTCATCTGTAGCCATTAGGGACTGGTACAGATTTGTTTGATGGGGGATGGAGTTTACTGTGTGTGACAATATCTTCTGCGGAATTTTCAAATCAGTTGCAGTTTGTAAATATTGGATCTGAGTAGAGCGGAGAGGATTGTATTAGAACCTGATGCCAAGGTTATGCACAAGTTCTGCAACTCGTAGGGAAAGGCCGGATATGTTGAGGATTATTAATATTATCATTAATAATATTTGCAGAATACCAGACGAAACTCAAAGAGGCAATATTCAAATGGTTACTAGAGCAGCAAGGAAGCAGGCAGGAGGTCAACAAGAAGAGGGGAACAAGTTACACGGTGATGGACAGGTACACGGAGCTAGTTATCATCAACTCATACTGCACGTGGTCGGAGAAATAGAAGGAGCTACTCTGCTCGGGGCGGAAACACGAGGAGGCGATGGGCAAAGGCCTGGGTGTGCGCCATCAGAGTTTGCATATACATTTCTTTTTCAGAAGGCGCATTCATTCCAAGAAAGCTCCGCTGATACTAGTGGTGAGTGGAGCTCCAGGTACCGGTGAGACAACCACCGTCCGGAAGCTCATCCACCACTAGATGACAGGCTCAAACGTGGGGACACTCGGCAAGTTAACTTTGGACGGCGTTTACAACAAGGTTTTGGTATTTTATCTTTACGAATGTGAACGGTTTGACATGGCACCTTCTCAGTTCACCTCAAGCTTCCTTACCGAGATGCTGGAGAGTGAGGCTTCATCAAAGCGGCTGTCCACACTTTCGTCCACTTAACCGTTCAGGAGTTTCTGGCCGCGCTCTCTTGCTACATCACCCGAGGCCCAGGCGACCTGGAAGCCACACTCCGCACCGTCGATGCTTGGCAATACGGGCGTTTCGAGATCTTCGTCCGCTTCCTCGACGGCCTCTCAAACCGAGCGTACACTTTTGGGCTACAGAATATCTTGGGGAACTTCGAAACCAGGCACCCCATCCTGGACTGACTTAGGGACAAAACCAGGCGTTCCCTGTTATTCAGATGGAGTGATGAAATACTGTCTAGTTTACATTGTCTATTCGAGGCTCAAAACAGGCCCCTCGTGGCTGAGGTGTTTAGCTCTGTTTCTGTGTATATTGTCGAATGAAGCTTTGCAGACAGGTTGATTCTCAACGGTTCCAACATCCAAGCGGAAGGCATGCGGAGACTTGTAGCTGCGCTGCACAAGTGTAGGACGCTTTGGTGAGTTATATAAACGCTGCTTGTACAGTCTGGCTCATATATTCGCATTTTCGCTTATGATTCAAAAAGTTCGGGTCTCAGAAACACACGGATTAAGTAAGATGCTGGCGGAGCACTGCATTGTCGGAGATGCCTTCATTTGCACGTCACATAAAACAGAGATTCCGTTCGCATTATAATTCTAATATAATAATCCTTGCATTTGATATAGCGCTTTTCACGTCGGGAGGATGTCCCAAAGCGCTTCACAGAATATACTCTCAAGTGAATTGATTGTATATTTGTGTGCGAACGCGGCAGCTAATTGCTCACAGCAATGTCGCACAAACAGTCGTAGATTGAAAATGACGAATTTATTATTGTTTTTGGTTTTGGAGCGATTATTATTAGGCTCTGTGTGGAGTAAGGAAACTTGCCCAAGGTTTCGCCCTCTGCCTGGAATTGAACTCAGGTCTCTCACTTGAAAAGCGAGTGCTCTAACCACTGAGCTACAGGATTCCAGTTGGTAAGTGAGGAACTGCGTTATTTTCAAAAAGAAGAGTTTTTCTCTCCCTGTGTCCTGGCTGACAGTCCCCTACATAAATTCGCTTGCTTTCTCTCAGCCTTTGTTTTAATTATTGCTGTTTGTGCCAATGTGAGTCAGAGACCTAGCACACAACTGGAGTTTCCACACGAGAAAAACCCCCAGCTGATATTGGCTATGGTTTCATTCGTGGAAACACACCTGGATAGCTCTGGGTAGCTGACTGACTCACTGACTCACCAGAAGCTGAGGAGCAACTCGTTAACGGACAATTCCATTCCAATTCTAAGAAAACTGGCCAGCTCCTGTAAAAACCCTCAGTCTCTCAGGTAAATTTAAATACATATATGTTGAGTAACAATAATTCTCATATTTGACCAGCGCCTTTCACCCCAGGAGAACGCATCGAAATGCTTCCATGTGATTCCCTGTAAAGCATTGTGATCATGTGTTAAATGTGGCACACTCTTCCCCTCGTTTGCACACAGCGATTTCCCTGCCTGTAAAAATTGTTGGAGCCAAGGTCTTTATCTGTGTCCGGGACAACTGGAGGGGGAGGCAGAGATACAGACAGAGAAACGTATTTCCATTTTCTTGACAGCAATGTTGGAAATCTTTAACATCCGGTCTGAAAAGGGCGCAGAGTCGGAGTGAGGTTTGAGCTGCAATGGGCAAGGTAGTCGAGACAGAGAACTGGAGATCTATATTATCACCACATAGGCCTACTCTCTCTCAACCATCCCATCAAGTTCACGTGTGTGTTCGCTCTCCCAAACAGCAGCTGTTTATTCTAACCCCATGCCACTCTTCTATCTATTTATATCTTGTCATGTCTGTACTCGCCCCTACTGACTTCATTTCTATCCTCTACCATAGTTATACTGCATGCTTACTCTGTTCACTGGAGTCTTCATCTCTTTCACAGGTTGGTCGGGAATAAATTCAATAACAATGGGGAGAAGGAACTGTTTGATTCAATAAGTGTTTGGAACCTTGATCCGAGTCTAATTGAACTGCGACTTTAAGAAATGTGAATATAATCCGTGTGAGACAGTGAAATTTGAATCTGCGTTGAAGTGCACCCAACAACACACAGGGACAGAAGACCGCCCTCGTTCACATCCCATATCTCCGTTGCTCCACCGCCGACAACCTTGCTTTCAGCCACTGCGTACCGTTGAAATAAACAACAAAAGTATGTTGATACAACGCCTTCCGCATCAGAAAGACACCTAAACGTGCTGATCCACGAGAGCTTTGTTTCCGAGCTGGGGGTTGGGGATCAGTGGGTTTAGGATAGGCTTTGCTGCAGTTGGGGTCCGAAAGCACCTTTAAAATAGAATATCGCAATAGAGGTCCGGAAGGAAAAAGGCAAATGATGCGGAAATATGGAGGGGCTCTCTGATACATAAGAACATACGAACATAAGAATTAGGAGCAGGAGTAGGCCATTAGTCCCCTCGAGGCTGCCCCGCCATTCGATAGGTTTATGGCTGATGTTCAAACCAAACTCTAATTGCCTGCCCTGTCCCCATATCCCCTAATCCCTCTGTCTTTTAAAAAATCTATCAGTCTCAACCTTGAAGATCTTCAAGAACTGAGCATCTACAGGCTTCTGGGTTCGTGAATTCTACAAATTCACTACCCCCCGAGTGAAGAAATGTTTCTTCAACTCTGTTCTAAAAGGCTGACCCTTAATTTTAAGACTGTGAACCCTGGTTATAGATTCTCATACCAGGGGAAACAGATCATCAGTGTCTACTTTATCCAGCTCTTTAAGAATCTTGTATGCATCAATAAGATCTCCTCTAATGCTTCTGTACTCCAGAGAATATTGCCCTGGTTTATTCAGCCTATCCTCATAGATCAGTCCCATATCCCAGGAACTAACCTCGTGAATCTACGTTGCACCCCCTCTGGGTCAGTATTCCTGTTTTAAATAAGGAGACCGAAACAGCACAGGATACTATCGGTGCGGTCTCAACAAGGCCCTAAAGAGTTGCAGCAAGACTTCCCTACTGTTGTACTCTAAACCTTTTGCAATGAAGCTAACATGCCGTTCGCTTCTTAGTTGCTTGCTACACCTCCCAACTAAATTTTTGAGACTGGTGTACAATGACACCCAAATCCCTATGCACACTAACACTATCTAATCTCTCTCCCTCAAGAAAATAATCTGTTTTTCTATTGTTTCTACCTCGGTGTATAACTTCACACTTCCCCTCATTAAATTCCATCTGCCAGCTACTGGACCACTCCCCTAGCCTATCTATATCCCGTTGCAATCTTTTTGCATCATCCTCAGAGCTTACTCTCCCACCTACTTTAGTGTCATACGCGAATTTAGATACGTTACATTCAATGTCCTCGTCTAGATCATTGACGTATATTGTAAATAGCTGAGGCCCAAGCACTGATCGTTGTGACACTCCACTAGTCACATCCTAGCAACTCGAGAATCACGCGTTTATCCCTACTCTCTGTTTTCTACCCGATAGCCACTCTTCAATCCATGCTAATATGTGCCCATTTATCCCATGGGCCTTAACATTGTGCAATAGCCTTTTGTGTGGCACTTTGTCAAATGCCTTTTTAATATCTAAATAAACCATATCTACTGGTTCCACCCTATCTAACCTGCAACACGCATCGTCAAAAAAATCGAAAAGGTTAGTTAAGCATGACTTCCTCTTTGTAAAGCCACGTTGACTCTGCTTCATATTGTTATGGTCTTCCAGGAAACCCATAACGACATCCTTAGTTAAGGACTCAAGAATTTTCCCTAGAACTGAAGTCAGACTAACTGGTCTATAGTTCCCCATCTTTTCTCTCCCACCCTTCTTAAATAGTGGTGTCACATTTGCAATCTTCCAATCAATAGGAACCGTTGCGGAATACAGAGAATTTTGGAAGATCAAAGACAAGTCATTTACTATCTCAGTAGCCACTTCTTTTTAAACCCTAGGATGTAAGCCATCAGGTCCAGGAGATTTATCAGTTTTAAGACCTGATAATTTACCGAAAACCATTTCTTCACTAATATTAATTCCTCCAAGTTGCTCGCTAACATTTTCTACTTGGTTCCCCTCTATTCTTGGTAGGTTTTCAGTATCTTCTAAGGTGAAGACAGTAGCAAAGTAGAAAAGAGAATTGACTGAATGTTTTGTGGGCGAAACAATGCAGCCAAGTCACAGTTCCACTGGGGTCGACAACGACAACCACAAGGACTTGCATTTAAAGAGCGGCCCTCATGCAGCGTAGCGTCCCAGTGGCAGAAATGTTGAAAGATCAGCAACCAATGGTGGAGAGAGCAGGTTGGGGCTTATGGATCACGTGAGTGTTTTGGGAAGGTTATTTAATTCACATGCCTCTCTTTTGCAAGCTGTCAGAAGGAATTGAGTGACTTGGCTGCATTGTTTCGCCTACAAAACACTCAGTCAGTTCTCTTTCGGTATATACTATGCAGCAGTTTGAGAGGCCTGGAAGGCGTGGCTGTATACAATACGAAACGAAAACATTATTATTACTTTATAACACTGCATAACAACAACAAAATGGCATTTATTCAGCGCCATTCACGTCGGGAAGACGTCCCAAAATGCTGAAAAGTCAAGTGTCGGGGCCCGAGAAAGGGGGAGGGGTGGCGTTGAGGGAAAGCAGAGAGAAGGGAGAGCGACCAAAGGCACTGTATCAGTGCTGAACGTATGTTTGCAGATGAGCTTGGCAGACAATTTCGGATGAGCAAAACTATGTATATAGCTACTTAGTCAATTGTCAATTTAACAAAGACACAGTTGGTCAGGAGAATGGTGGTCCACCTGAACAGAAAAATCGGTACGCCAATTTAACGACTCCTCAAAGGAGGCCCCTCCATCAGCGCAGCATTCCCACATCACAACACTGAGGTGCCAACATATTGTGTGAGCTCAGAATCCTGAGACCCTGGTCCACGCCTTTGTCACCTCAAGGCTGGACTATGGGAACTCTCTCCTCGCGGCCTTCCCGCCACCTCACTCCACAAGCTGCAGGTCATTCAGATCTCTGCAGCTCGTGTACTGTCCCGCACCAGGCTTCGGGACCACATCACTCCCACCCTCGCTCCCCTCCACTGGCTCCCCATCCCCCAGAGGATTGATTTCAAGATCCTCATCCTCACCTACAAGGCCATTCACGGCCTCGCTCCCTCCTACCTCTCCAACCTACTATCCCCCTACCTACCTGCCCGTACCCTCCGTTCCTCCGGCTCCGGTCTGCTCCACGTCCCCCGCCCCAATCGCCCTACCATTGGTGGTCGGGCCTTCAGCCTCTCAGCCCCGAGGCTCTCGAACTCTATCCCCCAATGCCTTCGCCTTGCTTCCTCCCTCTCCTCCTTCAAGGTCTCAAAACCTTTCTCTTTGACCGAGCCTTCAGCTCCCCTCTCGACTCTCTTCCCCTTCTCACTCCCTCCCATCCCTCCCCTCACCCTGACCATTTCCCCCCTCCTCGCTCCCTCCCCTCCCCTCACCCTGACCATTTCCCCCCTGCTCGGGTCATGACGCAACTGTGCAGCGCCTTGGGACTTCCTCCTGAAGTGAACGGCACTTTATAAATGGAATCTTTTTGTTCTTGTTGTTGTTGAGACGGAGCTTCAACACTTGTCCGTCTGGAAGGGCAATTATGCTCCCAATCAGCCAGGCCAACAGCAATAACAAACAATTTTCTTGCCATTCATGATGTCATTCATCACTTGGTTTTGACGTCGCAAAACACTTCACAGTGTATAGTGTACATTGTTGAGACTGCATTTCTCTGGCGAAAATTGGCAGCTGATTTGTCCACAGCGATGTCCCACAAATATCCACGGAGTGAGTGACACATGTTTATTTGTGGATTAATTGACCAGACATGATAATAACAGAATAACAGAAATTCGCTTCGCATGATGAATAGTACCATGGGATTTTTAACGTCCACCTGAGCAGGCAGATGGGATGTTGGTTCAACGTCTCATCTAAAACACAGCGCCTCCAACAACTCTGCGCTCCCGCATCAAGGATGATGACAGGTGGGAAGAGTACAGTGGCGTCCCCCAGAGATCGGTATTAAGAACACTGCTATTTTCAATATAAATAAATGATCCGTTCTTGGGTATAGCAAGCACCATTTCCCAGGTTGCGGACGATACAAATATAGGAAGGGTGTTAAACAGTGAGAAGGATAGGAGCCAACTGCAGGAAGACATAGTCAGAATGGTAAAATGGGCAGACACATGGCAGATTAGTTTCAATGTAGAGAATTGCAAAGTAATGCATTTAGGTAGAAAGAATGATGGGAGACAATAAAGGTTGGTAACACAATCTTAAGGCAGGTAAAAGAACAGAGAGACCTAGGGGTGCTGGTAAATACATCACTGAATGTGGCAGGAGAGCCGGCACAGACTCGATGGCCCGAAAGGCCTCTTCTTGTATTGTACAATTCTATGAATCTATGATTCCATGAAATAGCCTCTAACAAGTATTTCACATTGTCCTGAGCTGCAGTGCAGCGACGCACAATTTGTCCCTGTCAGGCTACGACAGAAAACTGACTTGGTTGCAATTTATGTCCTCCTCCAGTGGTTTAAAAAGTTATTGCTATTTGGAGACTGGCTTCTCTGTCTGATGCAAATCTAATATTTTCAATTAGACAAAGTAGCCATCTTCCTCACCAAGGACATATCACTTGATTCATCAAAAAAGGCAGAAAGGACTGAAGAAGCACCGTGAAAGAAAGTGAACAGACCAAACCAAAACTCTGAATGCGGAAAACAACCAAGACCTCAAGAGACCAGGGTGCAATGCCACAAACAGGAGACACTACCAATGCAAGATGTGTTCAATTGCTACTCAAAATTTTAAACCCATATTGAAAATTAAGCTTAATTTTAGCCATAAATCTCATCCAGTTGCGACAAGATGCCAAGTACAATTAATATATTGCTGGGAATGTATTAATGGGGTAATTAAACGCATTTTGTGCAACGATAGGTGACGGTGGGCTGCGTGTTCGGAATGGATGATATCCAATGGGACAACACGGTCGTCTTCATCGAAACAAATCTTATGAACTTGGTCACACCAGTAAGGTAACGGGTATGAGGAACTTCTGTTATGAGGTGAGCCTAGAGAAGCTGGATTGTTCTCCTTGGAGAAGAGAAGGTTAGGATGAGACTTATTAGAATTTATCAAAAATATGAGGGGAGTCGGTAGGGTGAAGAAGGAGAATACATTTCCACTGGCGCATGGGTCGGTAACCAGAGGATAGCGATTTCAAAATAGTTGTTAAAAGGAACAGAGGGGAGATGAGGAGTGTTTTATCTCAGGAAACTAGTTCTACGGATCTGGAATCCATGGCACGAAATGCTGGTGGAAGCCGATTGGATAACAACTTTTAAGAGCGAAGTAGATAATATTTATGAAGGTCGAATTTGCAGGTCTATGGTGAGAGAGCGTGGGAATGTGATTGATTTGGGTAACTCTTTACAAAGTTGCGGCCCAGACAAAATGGGCCGAATGGCCTCCTTTTGTGCTTTATAATTTTATGGTATGCTTGATCCCGAAGCCCTTCGCTGTTTTCAAAACCCGCCTGAAGGACTACATTCTCAGCTCCCAGACATCTGTGATAAATCCGTTTAAGATGTACTGCCAACTCGAAAGGGCCCCAATTACCTGTAAACCGTTTGCAGCATAGAGTTGTGGTAAAGTTCATACTTGTGACCCTTCTGTGCATTGCCGTTTAAATCACAGGCTCACAATTTGTTATTTCTACACCATTGAGTCTTCAAATCAATACGATAAATGTGGTTTGAGCCACAGTTTCCATGGTGTAATGGTGACCACTCCGGACTCTGAATCCAGTGATCCGAGTTCAAGTCTCGGTGGAACCTTACATATAGCATAATTGGCTGCCTAAAACACACTCACCAAACAAGCCGATATACAACTGTTTTGTTTCTGATTTCACCTGATTTGTTCACCTGAGCTTCAAAGAATAATGATGTCTGACTCCGGGTTAAGCTGTTGCGTGTTACATCATATATTGTAGCATGACCACATTGCCTCTTGCGAGAGAACCCGGCCGGCAATTTGCGCACAGCAATGGCCAATCGCAACAAAAACAAGAGCTAAATTACATTTTCAGGTCTAGAGTACGTCCCAAACCAACACTCCAGAGAGAGTGTGCGTTTTCCAGTCCAACAATTTATTTCTGGGGTTTCCACGTGCAAGTGGGACACACGGAATTATCAGGTTTGGATGCTCTGAAGTACGGTGATAGGTTTCCTCAAGTGTCAGGCACTCGGTTGACAAAAATGTGAATACCCCCAAACCCCATCCCCACCCCGCCCCCACTCCAACATTCAGCTGACCAAATAAATACTTCTCTCCCCCACACCTTCTCCATTCGCTCGCACCCTCTCTGTCCCACTCGCTCGATCATTCTCGTACTCCGAATCACCACTCTATCGCACACAGTCTCTCTCGACTTCCACACTCTGTATCACACTCTCTCTCACGCTATTTGTTTACTTCCTTTCCTCCGAGTCAGTCTTTATCAATCTCTCCCCTTTCTCCCACCCCGCTCTCTCACACACACTCTTTATCTCTCATGCAACAGTCCCACTCCCCCTCTCACACACATCACTCTCACACACACTCACTCTCCTCTCGCGCTATCTTAATCACTCACTCTACTTTCTGTTCCACACACGCTTTCTCCCTCTGTCACACACATTCTCTCTTTTCCTCACAAATATTTTCTTTCGCACTCCCCCTTTCTCACCGCACACTCACACGCACTCCGTCTCTCAAATCACTATCGCTCCATATCACAGCAGCTCTATCGCTCTCTCCTCTTTTAGTCAAACAATTCCTTCCCACTCTCACACTCTCGCCTCCGCCACTCCCTCTCAATTAATGCCGCACACCCCTCTCCAACACTCTGTTTGTCATACATTCTCTCAAACATTCAGTCGCACGCCCTCTCAAGCATATGGCCTGTGGCTCAGTGGTTAGAGCACTCGCTTTGCAAGTGAGAGACCTGAGTTCAATCCCAGGCAGAGGGCCAAACCTTGGGCAAGTTTCCTTACTCCACACAGAGCCTAATAATAATCCCTCCAAAACCAAAAAAATAATAAATTGGTCATTTTCAATCTACGACTGTTTGTGGGACATTGCTGTGCGTAATTGGCTGCCGCGTTCGCCCACAAATATACAGTCAATTCACTTTACAGTGTGTTCTGTGAAGCGCTTTGGGACGTCCTCCCGACGTGAAAAGCGCTATATCAAATGCAACGATTATTATTATTATTATTATATGCTCTCTGCATCTTTGCCTTCCTCTCAGTCCGTTTCCACCACTCTCTGTCTACTTCACTTTCGCCTTCTTACAGACATTCTCTCACACATTCTTCCACGGTCACTGCCTATTTCTCTCTCTCTCTCTCTCTCTCTCTCCTCCAGTGAGGCTGGGGACTGCGGCAAGCCACAATTCTAGCCAGGGACGATAGGCCGGGAATTCAGTCTCAAAAATCCCTGAACATCAGATGTTAGCGCTTTCCCCTTTCGCAAACAACCGGTATCCTGACTTCAGTGAAATGTTGGGTTTCTGGAGTGGATCTGGAAAGCAAACCCACGGGAAAAATCATCTCACAAACTCTCGCTTTCACACAAAACACCAGGCTCCACAGTGAACCAAGCCTCAGCCTTTGAGACTGTTTCTGTCTGAGGTGAAATACAAAGCAGAAAGATGGACTGATTCTAATCAGGGTCCTGATTGTACTCTGGGTTTCTGCTGTAATTAAACACATTTTTCTGACCTCGGTGGCAGTTTCTATGTGAGCTGGACTCAATGTGAGCTGAAATCAATTTGAGAGTGGGGTCAGTGTGAGCTCGCGGTCAGTCTCTGCCTCGGGGATATTGTGAGCTCGGTGTCAGTGTGAAGTCGGAGTCAGTGTGAAGTCGGAGTCAGTGTTCGCTCGGGGTCAAAGTGAGTCAGGGGTCAGTGTGAGCTCGGTCAGTGTGAAGTCGGGGTCAGTGTTAGCTCGGGGTCAAAGTGAGTCAGGGGTCAGTGTGAGCTCGGTCAGTGTGAAGTCGGGGTCAGTGTTAGCTCGGGGTCAAAGTGAGTCAGGGGTCAGTGTGAGCTCGGTCAGTGTGAAGTCGGAGTCAGTGTTAGCTCGGGGTCAAAGTGAGTCAGGGGTCAGTGTGATCTCGGTCAGTGTGAAGTCGGAGTCAGTGTTAGCTCGGGGTCAAAGTGAGTCAGGGGTCAGTGTGAGCTCGGTCAGTGTGAAGTCGGAGTCAGTGTTAGCTCGGGGTCAAAGTGAGTCAGGGGTCAGTGTGAGCTCGGTCAGTGTGAAGTCGGAGTCAGTGTTAGCTCGGGGTCAAAGTGAGTCAGGGGTCAGTGTGAGCTCGGTCAGTGTGAAGTCGGAGTCAGTGTTAGCTCGGGGTCAAAGTGAGTCAGGGGTCAGTGTGAGCTCGGTCAGTGTGAAGTCGGAGTCAGTGTTAGCTCGGGGTCAAAGTGAGTCAGGGGTCAGTGTGAGCTCGGTCAGTGTGAAGTCGGAGTCAGTGTTAGCTCGGGGTCAAAGTGAGTCAGGGGTCAGTGTGAGCTCGGTCAGTGTGAAGTCGGAGTCAGTGTTAGCTCGGGGTCAAAGTGAGTCAGGGGTCAGTGTGAGCTCCTTCAGTGTGAAGTCGGAGTCAGTGTTAGCTCGGTGTCAAAGTGAGTCAGGCGTCAGTGTGAGATCGGTCAGTGTGAAGTCGAAGTCAGTGTTAGCTCGGGGTCAAAGTGAGTCAGGGGTCAGTGTGAGCTCCTTCAGTGTGAAGTCGGAGTCAGTGTTAGCTCGGGGTCAAAGCGAGTCTGGGGTCAGTGTGAGCTTGGTCAGTGTGAAGTCGGAGTCAGTGTTAGCTCGGGGTCAAAGTGAGTCAGGGTTCAGTGTGAGCTCCTTCAGTGTGAAGTCGGAGTCAGTGTTAGCTCGGGGTCAAAGTGAGTCAGGGGTCAGTGTGAGCTCGGTCAGTGTGAAGTCGGAGTCAGTGTTAGCTCGGGGTCAAAGTGAGTCAGGGGTCAGTGTGAGCTCTGTCAGTGTGAAGTCGGAGTCAGGGTTAGCTCGGGGTCAAAGTGAGTCAGGGGTCAGTGTGAGCTCCTTCAGTGTGAAGTCGGAGTCAGTGTTAGCTCGGGGTCAAAGTGAGTCAGGGATCAGTGTGAGCTCCTTCAGTGTGAAGTCGGAGTCAGTGTTAGCTCGGGGTCAAATTGAGTCAGGGGTCAGTGTGAGCTCCTTCAGTGTGAAGTCGGAGTCAGTGTTAGCTCGGGGTCAAAGTGAGTCAGGGGTCAGTGTGAGCTCGGTCAGTGTGAAGTCGGAGTCAGTGTTAGCTCGGGGTCAAAGTGAGTCAGGGGTCAGTGTGAGCTCGGTCAGTGTGAAGTCGGGGTCAGTGTTAGCTCGGGGTCAAAGTGAGTCAGGGGTCAGTGTGAGCTCGGTCAGTGTGAAGTCGGAGTCAGTGTTAGCTCGGGGTCAAAGTGAGTCAGGGGTCAGTGTGAGCTCGGTCAGTGTGAAGTCTGAGTCAGTGTTCGCTCGGGGTCAAAGTGAGTCAGGGGTCAGTGTGATCTCGGTCAGTTTGAAGTCGGAGTCAGTGTTAGCTCGGGGTCAAAGTGAGTCAGGGGTCAGTGTGAGCTCGGTCAGTGTGAGCTGGGTGTCAGTGTGAGGTGGGGGTCAGTGTGACTTGGGGATCAGTGTCACTTTGGTATCAATATGAGCTCGGGTCAAGGCGAGCTTGGGGTCAGTGTGAGCTCGGCTTCACGGTGAGCTCTGGGTCAATTTAAGCTCCAGATCACTTTGAACTCTGGTTGACTGTGAACTCGGGATCAGCGTGAGCTCGGTCAGGGTCATCACCGGATCAATGTGAACTTGATAATAATAATAATAATAATAATAATAATACTTGCATTTGATATAGCGCTTTTCACGTCGGGAGGACGTCCCAAAGCGCTTCACAGAACACACTGTAAAGTGAATTGACTGTATATTTGTGGGCGAACGCGGCAGCCAATGGCGCACAGCAATGTCCCACAAACAGTCGTGGATTGAAAATGACCAATTTATTATTGATCAATTTAAGCGCAGGATCAGCGTGAACTCGAGGTTACTGGGAGCTGGAGGTCAGGTTGATTCTCTATTACGAGGCTGGGGGATACGTTGTTAGAGTTGCTGTACCTCAAATGATTAAATCTTTGTCTGCCTTTTCAGGTGGATGTTACAGATCTTGGGGTAATATTCAAAACCTGAAGCGAATTTCTCCTCGTGTTTCTTCTTTCGCACTGCTCAAGTTATTATTCTTCTTATGATTATGCTTTCAAAGATTCCTTCCTGCCATGGAGACCTCTGGTGTCGGGGAAATTGACACCCAGCGCCTTGGGAGTCCTACCGACATGAGCGACATTGGTAATTGTTTGTGTGTTTTGGTGTAAGGATCTAAGTCCCTTCATTGTTTGTATGTCAATAGTCACAAGTCAATAGGACCAGAGTCTTGACATCGCCCGTGATCATCCCCCCATCTCTGTGCTCAGCCCTTCCCCTTGTGCTCAGCCCATCAATTCCAGGCAGAGGGCGAAACCTCGGGCAAGTTTCCTTACTCCACACAGAGCCTAATAATAATCCTCCAAAAAAAAAAACAATAATTAAATTGGTCATTTTCAATCCACGACTGTTTGTGGGACATTGCTGTGCGCAATTGGCTGCCGCGTTCGCCCACAAATATACAGTCAATTCACTTTACAGTGTGTTCTGTGAAGCGCTTTGGGACGTCCTCCCGACGTGAAAAGCGCTATATCAAATGCAAGGATTATTATTATTATTATTATTATTATCCCACTCTGTGCAGCCCCTCCCCCGTGCTCTTCCACGCCCCTTGTATTCAGCCTCTACCCCTGTTCTCAGCCCCTCCCCATGAATTCAGCCCCTCCCCATATATCAGCTCCTCCTCCTTTGATCAGCCCCTCCCCAGGTACTCAGCCCCTCTCCTGTGATCAACCCCTCACCGTGTGCTCAACACATCGCCCCGTACTCCCTAACTTTGCTCACCCCTCTGTGCTCAGCCCACCAATCCTGCGCTGAGCCCCGGCTGTTTTCAGTCACCATCTGTGCTTAAGCCCACCCGGTGCCAATCCTTCTCTCCGTACTCAACACCCTCTGCTCCAATGCTTGTGATCACCCCGCGCTGTGTACCCGGACCCACTGGGCACAATCCCAACTGATCCGCCGCCCAAAGATGCTACCAAGCTCCTGTGTTCCCCCGGGCTCACTCCCACCTCGCTAATGCCCCCTCCTCCCCTCCGTGCTACACCACCCCTTTGATCTTTCTGCCTTCTCCCGCCCCCGCTTTCTGCTTACTCAACCCATGATGACACCCCTCCCTATGATCACTTCTTTACGCTCATCCCCACCTACATGTGCTCACCCACTTCTACTCACTCTCTTGCGCTCACCCTACACCTGTGCTCATCCCGTTTGCTAGTCCCCCTGAATTACATACCCTGTGCTCAACAAGTTGTGCTCAACCGCTTGTGCTCACCACCGTAGGCTGACCCGACATCTCTGCTCTCCCTCCTGTGCTCACTCCCCTTTTCTTACCATCCCCAGGGATCACCATTCCGCTGTGCTCACCTCTCGTGTTCTCATTCCTCTTTGAGAAGCTCCCTCCTTGTGCTTTCACGCCCACCGTGCTCATCCCCCTGATCTCAATCCCCGCTTCTCACAGTCTTCACACTATGGTCACCCCCACCCCGGGCTCAACGTCTCTGTGTTGCCAGGCCAGTGCGCGCCCAGCCCATTTTCCTCCCACTCTCATGGATAGCGCTCACCCGCTTGTGCTCCTACCCTCCCTATGCTAACGCCCACCCTACTGTGCTACTCCCTGTGATCAACCCATTTGTACTCAATCTGCACCAGTGCGCAGCCCCAGCTGTGATCACCCCAGTGTGCTCACCCTACCTGAGCTGCCGCTTTGTGCCTCCCTGGGCTCACCATTACCCCTGAGCAGTGGGGGTGAGCAGAGGGGTTAAGCTCACTGCGTGATGTTATGCTATGAAAACCCCACTATACTCACCGCCCTGTGCGCACCCGCTGTGCTTCAAGTCTATGATGACCACCCCATGCTCGATTACCCTGTGCTCACCCACTATTGTGCTCACGTTCGCCCTGCTCCCCCACTTGTGCTCAACCCGCTGTGTCCTTTCTTGTGATCAATCTTCACCCTTTGCTCACCCAACTGTGCTCAATCCGCAGTGCTCGCACCAACCCCTGTGATCAACTGCCATGCTCACTACGTTGTACTCACACACCGTTGAGCTCATGTCTGCCCATATATGCTCACCTCCCTATGCTAAGACCCCGTGGGCTAACCACCTGTGTTGCCCTTCTCTGTCCTCACATCCCTATTATAACAGGACCCAATGCTCAAACGCACGTTCTCACTCTTCTTCTCTGCTCCCACATCTGTGCTTCCTTGGACTGTGTGCGTACCCTCGCTATGCTCACCCACCGTGCGCTCACCGGCCTGTGTTCACCATGCCTTCTGATCACCCCTCTCGGCTTACCCTGGACAGCGTTCTCATCCCTTCCACCTGTGTTCCACTCCGCGGTGCTCACGTCCCTGTGCACAGCGAACGACCTGTGCTCACGCTCTCCGTGCTGCTGCCTACCTGTGCTCAACTACCTGTGCTCGTAATTATTTTCCCAACCGCTGTGCTCTCGTCTGTGCTCAACCCTTTCCTCAGACCCCCAAATACTCCATCACCCTTCCCCCTGCTGACGCCACTTTCTGTATTCCTGCCCCGCTCTACCATCCCACCAGCCATGGTCGCACTCCCGCGGTGCCACCCCACCCTGTGCTCACCTCACTTTTGCTGAATGGCCTATAATCACATTCACTATGCTCACTTCGCGTGTTGCTACACCTCGGTGCTCACCACCATCCGCCCCGCCCTCAGCACCTACTTCCATCCCGTATTTACCATCACCCCGTGCACACAGGGACGAATGCTTACCCCCAACTGTGCTCCCTCCCCGTGTAATGAGCTCCATCCTGTCAGCTCAGCACTCCATTTTGCTCCCCCCTGTGATAATCTGTGCACAAACGCCTTCCATTTGCTCGCCTTCCCTTCTGTGTTCTATCACCACTCAAGCAACCAACCCCTCCTATATTCACCCCCATCCTGCACTGCCCTCTGTGCTCATTCAGTCTGTTCAAACTCCTGTGTTCAAACCCCTTACTTCACCATTTTGGTTACGCGAACTGTGCTCAATCTCCTGTACTCCTAACCCAGGCTCATTCCTCCTTAAGTTCTACTCTTCTTTGCTCACCCCCTGTGCCATCCTCCCTCTATAACTTGCACCTTTTGCTAAGCCCGCCTTTGCTCCCAAGCTCTGCGCTCAGTACCGTGCGCTTCCCACCACCACCTGAGCTCACCAACGCTCCTGTTCACCTCCACTGTGCTAACCGCCTTATTCGCAATCCAATTTGTGCTCAAACCCACCGTGGTTACCGCACTCTCCACCAGGACACCTCCCCCACCCGTCTTGAGTTATTTACCTGAGCAGATGACGCCGACATCATACGAAAATGACCCATAATAGTGACCCCCAGGTCCCAGAGCGACAATCCCTCAGGGCAGACTCGTTCCCTCAGCAACGAACACCATACGTTACAATTGGACCTAAGTTCCTCCTGAGTCTTCGCCATACTGAGCATCTCTTGGTGCTGACAGCGCTGCAAAGCGAGTGCTCTAACCACTGAGCTTCAGAACTCCACAGGACTACACGGTTTGTGTCAGTCTCCGAGTGCGTCTATTTGTAGCTCAGTCGCTGTGTGAGTTTGTGAGTCTACGTGCTTGTCTGGTTTTGGATGTACATATTGCAGTGTTCGTGCGCGTTTACAGATCAGTGTGTTTGTAGGTCAGTGTGAGTGTGATTGTGCATGAGAAAATCTGTGTGTGAGAGTATGTGTACGTGTGCAGGTCAATGTGTGTGTGTGGGTTTGGAGGGGGTTGTGGGTTGGGGGGTCGGCGCGTGTGGGAGGCGGTGGTTCTGTGTATGATATTGTGTGTTTTAGTATGTATACGTCTATGTGAGTCTGTGTGGGTCAGTGTGTGACAGTGTATGCGTATGTGAATGGGTGTGTTGCCGTACCCTCTCTCTTACCACTCTTACTTCCATACCAGAAGTGGTGATCCAATCGGCATCTATGTGAGTTCATCTCTATTTTTCTCTCTCTCTCTAACTCAAACATCACATTCCCAACCCACACCACACACCGCCCACTGTCACAACACGTGTCATATCCAAGAATCTGTACCAACTAAATGCTAAAACAGAGGAACAACAAGACATTTTATTCCGTACATCTAAGTCTGTGACGATTGACTCAAACAACGCGAGCGCATCACAGGACCGAATCAAATCTGCTGGTGGTGTTGCACTGTCGAAGATCACCCGCAATTTCTCTCTGCGGGTGATCCAGAAAATAACCCTCCAGATAAAGAGGTAGTGCGGCATAGAAAGAAAGTTTTCATGATGGAATAGAAACAGAGAGTATTATGTTCAGACTGGAGAGTGTGTGAGGAATGGAGCTTGACAAACGTGGATGTCAGGTGAGGCATAATAGATTGAGACCAGCAACACAGTCCTCGCGTATAACGGACCTCCCATAATTTTATACGCTTTATCTCGCAATAGTGTCTATCAACATAAGTTATTTCCTGGCACTCTGGGTTTTATTGTTGCGTTCTACAAACTGTCGGATGCAATTGAATTAATTAATCTCCAACATAAAATAATATAAAATGTTGATATACTGGAGCAAAACTGTACATTGTTTGATGTTTACTTCACTGCCCCAACCTCTATTAACAATGCTATAGAGTGCAGGTATGCGATAGTTGGTAGCAATGAGGATCACCCATGACCACACAGGTGCAGAATGGCCTCTCTACTCTCTGCCCTGAACCCCATGTTCCTGACAATCAGCCACGAGTACCCCTGAAGTTACAGGGACTGAAGACGCTCACAGTGACTGATGTGACACTGGTGCTAACAGTATAAAGCGCTGCCGTTCCTTCTCCAGCTCCGTCCAGTCATGTCACCATTACAGACCAGTCATGTCACCATTACAGTCGATTCATGCCACCATTAGAGTCGAGTCATTTCACCATTACAGGCCAGTCATGCCACCATTAGAGTCCAGTCATGCCACCATTAGAGTCCAGTCATGCCACCATTAGAGTCGAGTCATGTCACCATTACTATCCAGTCATGTCGCCATTACAGTCGAGTCATGTCACCATTACAGTCGAGTCATGTCACAATTACAGACCAGTCATGTCACCATTAAAGTCCAGTCATGTTACCATTATATTCAAGGCATGTCACCATTACAATCCAGTCATGTCACCATTAGAGTCAAGTCATGTTACCATTACAGTGCAGTCATGTCATTCTTAAAGTCCAGTCATATCACTATTATAATCCAGTCATGTCACCATTACAGACCAGTCATGCCACCATTGCTCTCCATTGGCTTCACAATTAAAGTCCAGTGATGTCACCGTTACAGACCATTCATGTTACCATCACAATCCTATAATGTCATGGATCTGTAATTCCAGTTAAGGTAAATCTGCACAAATCAATCTCGAACACCAAACGTGAGCTGAGTAATCAGTAAATTCAATACTGGAGCCAGCAGCCTGCAGACCTGAGACGTTAGGTACAGTCATTTGGGGCCACTAAGAAAGCTTATGCAAAATCAAACTGTTACATTTCATCATATCAAATTAATGCTTACTAAGTAATAACTACTGGTTAACAAATTTTACTGCAATGAGTTGATCGGATCAATGTAATGGCTTTGATGTATGAATCGATTGGATGTGCACACTCTCTCTGTACATTCAAACTCTTTCCACATCTTGCTGTCTCTCGCTGTCCTTTCATGCACGTTTGCACTCTTTCTCCCTCTCATTGTTACACTCTTTCACTCACTCAATTCGCCCCACCCTCACCCAAACATACTCTCTCTCAACTCTCAGATTCTCTGCTCTCTTCCTATCTCTTTATTTCCCTCACTATCTCCCTCTCTCTCACACTCTCCACCACAATCTATCTCTCAATCACGATCTCACTCTCCCCGTTTCAATCTCTTTCTCCTACCCTATTTCTCGCCTTATGCGAACCCCCAGTATCTCTCCCTGTGACACTCTCACTCTCAATCACTCTCTTCTTCTCTCCCATCACCACCTTTTTAAATTCTCAATCACACAGTATCATTCTGCTCCTCTCACAATCACTTTCATCCCCTCACTCTCAATTACTCTTTCACCATCCCTCACCCCTCTTTCGCATACGCACTCCGTTTCTGCCTTCTCATATTCTCTCTGCTTCACTCTATCCGTGCTCTCCCTTCTAAATTATTCTCTGAATTACGCAATAACATTTCTGATTCCAGCGTTCACCTTCACCCAATCTTGATTCTTCTCTCTCTCTCTCATTCCCTGACGCTCTCTCATTCAATCTCTCACCCTCTCACACACAGGATCTCATTCTATTATTTCCCTCTGTCTCACTGTTTCTGACTCAGTGTTTCACTCAATCTTACTCAATCAGTTTCTCTCTCACTCCGTCTTTCTTGCAGCCAGTCTCTCTCTCTCTCTTTCTTACTCCGTCTCTCACTCGGTCTCATTTAATCACTCAATCGCATTCAACCACAAACTCTCTCTCAGGCTCACTTATTTTCTCTCCCATTCTCAGTCCCTCTCTCAATCTCTCTCTACGTCTCACAAATTCAGTCTCTCTAACTCTCATTCAGTCTCTCGTTAATTTTGTCTCTCACGAAGTCTCTCAGGAAGTCTGTCATTCTTACTCCGTCTCTCACGAAGTCTCTCAGGAAGTCTCTCAGTCTTAAACCGTCTCTCCCTCGCTCCCTCTTCCGTAGTGTCTAACTCAGTCTCCATCCGGGTTAGGATGACACGTGATGTGAGAGCCCCGTTCATGTCAGACTAAAGCTGGAATCGAATATAGGTGATGGTGGGTTGATAGAGCCAGGACAGAAAGCAAATAATGGCCATTGGCCACCGCACTAAACTCTGACTGTGGCGTAGACAGCACCATCTTCCTCATCGGCTTCACGGCCTTCCTCATTTCTCTTTCCTATTGCTAAATTGGCGTAGATGATTTCAGCGTCCTGAAAACAGGCAAAAATTAGCACGTCTGCTGAAGATCAGATGGAAATCCCCCTCACCACAAACCCACCACCCAGAACACCCCGATTCACAGCTCCGGAATGTGAATCTTCCTGGGTGTGCACCCCACCCACAGCCCCAAGTATCCTACGGATGTGAACATTCCTGCAAAGGGGAACCGAACCCTGACAAATCCCCTCGTAAGTAATAGTGATGATAAAACCATGCATTTAGGAATTATTTCTGAGGTGAATGGCGCTGTTTGAGTGCAAAATTTAAACACACACACACAGACATACAGACTCGCCCATACAAAGACACGCGCACGCACACACTCTCACACACACACATACGCAGAAACACACACACACATTCACACAATCACACAAGTACACACACACAAGCACAGGCAAACAGAGAGACAAAGGCACACGCACAGACTGACGCAACCACATAGACAGACAGCCCGACATACACACACACACACACACGCGTTTCACGTTGGCAGAACAGCTCAAATAGGTATACAACATTTATTATCAATTGGACGAACTCCATAACCGAAACAAAACGCAGTACCCAAAATTTTGCACAGAAACGTCCTACAAACACACAGTCACCGCTGTGTGCAGTAAATCATGCTAAGCTCTTTGAGACATTTTCTTCATATAAATTATTTATAACAAATGCATGGATTATTATTATTTTTACGAAATGAGCTAACATTTTTTTTCGACCAGGAAATGAGGAGATTCTCCCTTCTTTTTCTCAGTATTGCTAAATTCCCGACTTTCGGGTTTGGCCCATGAATTTCTAGGTCAGGCGAAAAGTGCTACCGGCGAGCCAGAGTGACACAGAGCCTGAGCTGGGTTGAGCCAGATTGGCTTAAATCCTGAGCGAAAGTGACACATGGTCTGAATTAGGCTGAAACTAGGCATGAGCTGAGCTGCAGAGGACCTGAGTTGGGCTGAGAGAGGGAGTCCTATAGCTCAGTGGTTGAGCACTCGCTTTGCAAGCGAGAGACCTGAGTTCAATTCCAGGCAGAGGGCGAAACCTTGGGCAAGTTTCCTTACTCCACACAGAGCCTAATAAGTCCTATAGCTCAGTGGTTGAGCACTCGCTTTGCAAGCGAGAGACCTGAGTTCAATTCCAGGCAGAGGCGAAACCTTGGGCAAGTTTCCTTACTCCACACAGAGCCTAATAAATAATGGTACCGACACTACTCACCGCTGGAGGCATCGAGCGTGGAACAATTCTCACAGTTGCATCTGGAACAAACGGAAACGGGATTTTACCATCTCACTGCTGTTTGGTATTATTATTAAAGATATCAGTGATTACAATGAATAATTATGAATGACCATGACAATGATTATTAAGCAAAGAGTAATATATTATTAATCATTTCACTTGAATTAAATCCTTATCTCTACTTCAAAAAGTCCGAAAGCTGTCATAACATTGACGGTGCAGAGCATCAATTGTGTATTTTGCGAATGAAACACAGAAGCCGTTCGTGTCCAGCATCCACAGAAAGATACACACACACACAAACACGCACACAGTGTGTGAACGATTTTTGGTGGCGGACTGTTGGCCAGAGGGAGATTGTTGAGCGGGAAAGCCAAATTCACGTTTTTGAATAACGACGCTGGACCTTTAATGTCCACATGAACATTCAGAAGGGACCTCGATTTATCGTCTCATCTAAAGGAGAGAAAACTTCAAGCGGCTCAATTTGAGAGAAGCGATTGCAAGTCAGACACACAGATTTTTATGCCGACAGACAAACACACCGAAAAACACACAGAAAGACACACAGGCAGATCTAGATAGGAGAGTGGCAGAAACACAGGTCGACGCACAGTAAGTCACACAGACAGAATAAGAGAAGGTGAGTGGAGACAATCAGAAACATAGACTGAGAGAAAAGGCGAGAGACAGCTTCAGACAGCCTCTGGTATGCGAGACGCTCAGGTGCAAGTGATGAGTTTCTGAGGTGCTCGGGAACAGGGCTGACCAGGACTGTTTGTGACCAGCTCCTTTCACTCTGGACTCAAAGCCAGGAAACCAATTGCTTACATGTGACGCTGCTGTTTTGTGGGCCGCCTCCCATGGGTACATTCCTAAGGNAAAAAAGAGCAGAGGGCGATTAATTACTGCTGTTCTACTGATGATATTTAGAGAGCTCAGAACTATGCTTGAAACGGAGCTAAACACCAAATATTGTCTCTCATCTGGCGGAAAGTACCGCGAAATGGCACTGACAGAAATACTCTTGAAGGAGCATCATCACAGTCATGTGGGGTCGAATCGCCGCTTTCTGTCCTGTCGCTGTCTCTGGTGCTACAGTTGGAAAAAGCAGCAGAAAGTTTGCCAGACGGTGATTTCAAAAGCTGGTAAAATGGCAGATCCCTGACTTGGAGAGAGTAAATTTTGGTAACTGGTTTCTGTGATATATAGAGCCCGATGACAAAAAAAATCTGTGTGTGGGTGTAGCGGGGGGCGGGATTGGGGCACGGCTAGATTTGTGCTGAAAACTATCACCACGGTAACAGGTATCCACACCAGACGTTGAGTTCCAGTCATGCCTCCGACCCTTGGAAATTGCTGTGTTTCTGATGTTCATGCAGTAGCTCTGCCAACCTGATCGCAATGAGCCCAAGAGTCAGGATGGCGAGAGTAAATGTTTGTCGACCTCAACGTGTGCATTGGGGTAAAGGCTGGGGTCTCAATACTTAAAATCACAAAGCTTGCTATTTGGTGCTCTCTCTGGCAAGCTATGTCTGCCAGTCGTGATTGAACCAATCAACCCGTTAGGGATACTTCTTGCAAGGAAACAGAAGCTGAGTGGGAGGTATACTTGCCCACGGTATCTGTCTGCCCTCCAAGTCTTGCCGATGAGGGTGGGAGTGAGCACCAGTGCAGACAATATGGGGAGAGAGCATGGAATGGGATTAAATTGGAAATGGTCAGTGGGGTTCGAGAAGCAGCATAGCAACGCTGGGGTGAGAACAGGAATTTAAATACTGTAACGATCTCCATTGGGGATGGCAGCACCTGCACAGGCAGGATGGGAAGTGAGCATGGAAGAGTGGAGAAATATCCTCACCTTTCCATTATTCGACTGTTCTGTTTACCTGTAAGTACAAAACGTAATAAGTACCAATTACTAGTTAACACTAGTTGTATATTTTTGTGGTTTTACGGTTAGTAATATCCCCTTTTCATCCGGCGTCAAAAGGGCTTGACAGGGATGGTTAGCAAGAGCAGAACCCAACCAAACCCCCACACACTAATGCCATCATTGGATTTGCCTTCAACCACTCCGCCGCGCGCTCTCTCCAAATACGTTCCAGACACCTCGCATATTAACTCAAGAGTGTCCCAACAGAGAGCCATAGAATGAGTGACCAATTTTATTTTGGGGATTGTTGGCCAGGATACGAGGATAATCTCCATCATGTTGTCGATTGGTGCCACAGGATCTGCATTGTCCATATGATCAGACACTCGGGACCTCTGTTTAACGGTCTCACGGGTGGTACAGGCGGAAAAAACATAACAGTAAACAAAGAGTCTCAAACTACAATACGTTCTGTACTGTATTGCAAACAATCATGTCAATCAACAACAATAATTTGGATGTATAATGCGTGCTCCACGCCACATGGCGTCTCAGCTCGCTTCACAGTAACGGAAACCGGGGCCGAGCCAAAGGGAGGGGGAAGAAGTTGAACAAAGTCGCGGTGGAAAAGAAAGATCTTCAGCCGAGACCTCAAAATAGGAAGAGAGGGGACGATGCGAAGGGAGTGAGGAAGGGAGCTCCAGATTTACAAGCCAAGATGATCCTCGACTATAGCCTGTAACCCCACTAATGTAACGTTATCTAACTTAAGTATAAAAATGCCCATTACAGATTACGCTGACATATTCGTTGACTTTTCTTCCTAAATCAGAATCATGATGTTGTATATTCGCTTCCAATAATACATGAGTTGACAAACACCGAAGACTGATTCGGTACCTTTGTGCTCAGTTCTCCACCTGCACTCATTGTCGAAGAAGATTAGCAATACACAATTACTTTCACTTCCTTTATTCCCAGTAACTTTAAACTGTACTGACTGATATCTATGACTACATTAATTAATTAATTCCTTTATTCATTTATCATATGCTGTATTCAATGACATCAATAGCCACTTACCTCTCTTACGCACGCAGAATCCCAGTATAAACACAGTGATCACCAACGCTGTGACAATCCCCAATGTAATTCCTGAAGTTTGCTCCCTGGTCCAGCTTGCTAAGGACATAAATGGACAGGGAGTAATTTGTCAACTTTGAGGAGTTAATATGCGGGTAAAGCTCATCATTTTAAAGAACTCGCTTCAGTTTAATCTCCTCCTGATTTGAAAGTGCTATGGAAATTAATATTTGCTCTGTTGCAATGAAAATAGCCAATTTCGCATAGACAGCCCTCAAGAGTAAAACGTGTCGTCCGCTGACCCTGGGAAGCGGGAGCTAAGCGGGGACTCTTTGGATTCTGTGCCGGTGACCTGCCAAACTGTTGAAGATCGCGATTGAGTCTAAACTTGATGGTAGTCTCCAGTTAACCTCGGAGCCAGGCGGGTCCGTAATATTGAAGGGTACTGCGGAAAACACAACACTCGAGCCTGGCTCATAGGCAAGAGTTGAGAGGAACATTGGTCACTGGGCGTTGGGATACTTTGACTTGGCATTAATAGTGAAAGTCAACTTGACCGGGTGTTCCTCGCTGGAGTGGAAGGGGTTTATGTACCACATTGCGCTCAATGACAAGCTGTTTGGTGTCGTTGGTTAAAGAACAGCTGTATTCGCGTAAACTGTTTTACCGCGGGAGTTGGTTTCCGTTCGGGGTCAAACACTCTACCAAACACCGGGAAATCAAACGGAAATAAGTTCGGTGGTTTAAAGTATGGTTCCAACAGGAGCTGCTGTAAATGTTCAAAATGCAACCAGTTATTCTGTGAGATTTTAGTGAGTTCTTACCCCGCTCAGAGATTCCCAATCGCTCGCTCTCTGGTGAAGCGAACCGTCGTCCGTCTAAATACGCAGTATATGTACACGTGTAGTTTCCTGCCATGATCTCCGATGGGATGAATATTGCCGTGTTGATATTCTCTGGAGCTGGTTGTGTTGTGATAAATTCACCGTCTCTGTATAAAGAGAAATTGCTGCCAGGATAATTCCCAGAGCACGAGATCTCAGCACTTTCCCCTCTCACAAACCACCGGAAATCTGGTTTCATGGAAATGTTGGGTTTCTGGAGCGAATCTGGAATTAAAACACTGTATAGGTAACCTCACAAAGGATCGCTGTGTGTCACGAAAACAGATCAGGACAATGTAAATGTGACTATTTGTTAGGTTCTCTGTCCGGAGGAGGCTTCAGGACGAGGGGCAGGGTTTGAGCGGCAGATTCAGGACAGACACCAGCTTGTATTTCTTCAAACAGAGGGAGAGGCGGCATCGGCTGGGAGCGGGGTGGCTACGGAGGGCGAGGTTCTGGGGAAACATACATTCCCAGTGTTTGACGGGATTTCAGTTTGAACCTCTCCTGTGATTTTCAGCAGCGTTTTAAAACAACAGGTTGAGATCACAACCGAGCGATCCAACAAAAAAATAAGAAGCAAGTGAATCACACAGTGGGAAAGGTGATCCTGGAACTCGCTGCCTGAAGCTTGGATTGAATCAGATCGTCAAGATACAATCAAGACATAGTGAGACATTCACACGACCGAAAGTGGACTACAGTTTCTTGAAGGGTATGGGGCTGTTTTATGGAATGAGGCAGAGGTGAATACAAGATTTGGGAGGGAGATAGAGTGAGCGATGGAGAAACAGTCGCTACGGGAGTAATAGAGGGTTTGAGAGGCATTAAAACTGTGTGTGCGTATCATGGTATGGGAGGATATGAGAGTGAGGTACTGAGAGTAAAATTGAGATTCTGGGAGGGAGACAGCTTTACGAAGTTTGTGTGTAGAATTGAATGAAGTCGTCAGCTGGAGGGTGGATGGGAGAAATGGGGACAGGTCCGTGTCACAAAGCTAGTGAGACAAGATAATTATTTTGTGAGGCAATTGTTCCTGTGAGAGAGAAAAGTAGCGGTGGAGTGGGATTGAAACGGATAAATCTTTTCTGAAAGTCGACACAGATGTGCTGTACAGTTATATAATATATAGAAGAGGGAGAATGTGGTGCTGTGATCGCGGTGACTGGGCAATAAGGGGCAGTGAGTGACCACTGGTGAGAGAGTCCAGGCTCCTGCTCTTACCCCACACAAAGATTCCCATTCGGTTGCTCTCCGGTGATGTGAATTCACGTCCTTCTATGTTCGAAATATAAAAACACGTGTAGTTTCCTGCAATGATCTCCGATAGGTTGAATGTGGCTGTATGGCTATATTCTGGAGCTGTTTGTGACCTGATAAACTCGCAATCTCTGAAGAAAAAGAAATTGCTACCTGGATAATTCCCAGAACATGAGATAACAGCACTTTCGCCTCTCACAAACACCTCGGAATCTGACTGCAGGTAAATGTTGGGATTCTGGAGCGGACCTGAAATGAAAACACAGCAAAGATAATCTCACAACGACTCGCTCCGTGACACGGACATGGATCAGGTTACAGTGAACTAGAATATTTGCGTGTTTCCTGGCCTTTACGAGGCATCGGGAAGAGTCGGTGGGGTGAGTGTTTCAGTGGCAGGTGCAATAAAGAACCCAGCTAGTGTCTCTTTATACAGAGCAAGTCTTGGTGGGGAGCGAGGTGGCCAGGGAGGGCAATGCGGTCAGGGAAAGGGGTAACACACAGTTCCAGCCTGGGCAGGAATAAAGTATGAACTTTTCGTGTAATATTCAGATGTGTCTTTAAAAACATTCAAATGGCAGCCAGAACTTCACAAGAGGGCGATTAACTGCAGCACATCAAGTTACATGGAGATGCGTTTGACAACAGAATACTAGATTTGGTCTCTAGTCCTGTTCCTGGCCAGTCGAGTCCGTGGTATTTCAGAGAAAGTCTGAAGACGGCACTGATCAGCACGTTTACCATCAGGATCGGGGTGAGTGGCGGGATTGTTTGTTGGGATTAAGGATAGCAAATAGGGAATAGGGCAGGAAAGGGGCTAGCAAGAGCGTGTAGGAGTAAAAGAGGCGCCTGTAAGGGAGGGAGGAGAGGGGGTTAAGATAATAGAGAGATTTCAAGGAGAGAGATAGCAAATGGAGGAAGAGAAGGGGAGGAGAGTGAGCGAGCGAACGGGACAGAGGGCAAAGAGGGTGGAGTGAGGGGAAGAGTGGTGCAACAAAGGTGTAATAGAGGTATAAGTAAGGAGGGATGGACTGGGGGAGAAGGAGTCGGGGGGAGGGAGACTGGGAAATGGGGCAGAGAGGGAGAGAGGGAGAGGATAGATGAGAGGGCAAACGGCTGGTGAAGGGGTTAAAGTTTGGGGGAGAGGGGAAGCAGAATATGTTGGCGTGGAGAAAGTGGGACACGGAGCACCAGAAGATAACATGTATACATGATCGATGTTGTAAAGAATGGTAATAAAAGGGACTGCTGTAAATGGTCAAAAGACAAATAAGTTAATATGTAAGATTTCAATCAGCTCTTACCCCACACAGAGATTCCAACTCGGTCGCTCACTGGTGATATGAACTCTCGGCCGTCTACGTGTTTTTTATAATTACACGAGTAATTTCCTGCCCTGATCTCCAATGGGGTGAATATGGCCGTGTGGTTATTCTCTAGAGCTGGTTGTGATGTGATAAGCTCTCCGTCTCGGTATAAAGAAAAATTGCTGCCAGGATAATTCCCAGCACATGAGATCTCTGCGCTTTCCCCTCTCACAAACACCAGGAAATCTGGCTTCACGGAAATGGTGGCTTTCTGGAGCGGATCTGGAATTACAACACAGTAAAGACATACTCAAAAACACTCGCTCTGGTATTTGATCTCCGATTATAGAAGAAGTCACAATTTGCTTGCTTATCATGGTGAGGGTTTGAGGCAGAGGTGCAGAAGAGAATCCAGCGTGTGGTTCTTTACAAAGAGATGTGTGAGGGGGGGTACGGGGGACGAGCGACGCTAAAACCGCGGTGGCGATGGAGAGCAGTAAGGCTGGGATAACACACAGGTCCAGCCTGGGACGGGAGGAAGGGAATTCAGTCTGAAAGTCTCGTGTTTCTAAACAGGAGAAGATCAGAACCAGGCGATCAAAGGAGAATTGAGGAGCAAGAGCTTCACATAGGGAAGTGAACTTGTGGAACTCGCTGCCGGAAGCAATGATTCAATGAGATAGTGTAGATGCATTCAAGAAGGATTGAGACCTTTGCATTATTTAGTGGGGATTTGAAGGTTTTGAAGACAGTGGGTGTTTGATTGAATGAGGGAGAGGGAAATAGAAGGTTTGGCGGGGTGTTATCGGTGGGAGGGAGGAACAGACGGTGTGAAAAAACAGAGGCAATGACATTGTGGGAGGTTACACGTTGTGGGAGTGTATCCGGGTGTGGGACGAAGGGAGGAATGGAGACTGTGGGAGGAAGTGAGGATGAGGTAGGTTTTGTGTGAGAGGGATTGGGGGCGTCAGCTGGTGGGAGGAAGGAGGAATTTGGTGAAAGTCGTGTCACATAGTGAGTAAAGGAAGATAATTATTTGGGTTGGAAAAGCTTCCATTGCTGTAGGGGAGAGCTGGTGAGTTGCACTGAATCTGATAGTTGTTTTCAAAGAGCCGTCGCAGACACGACAGGCTGAATGGCCTCCGTCCCTGTTTACAATTCTATGATTTTATAAAGAAATGTTTGGATGGTGCGGAGGCGTGCTGTGATCGCAGTGACACTAGGTGCTACTGAGTGTCCTTTGCTGAAGTAGTCCGTACTCTTGATCTCACCCAAACACAGTGATTCCCACTCGAGCGCTCCCTGGTGATGTGAGCTCGCGGGCGTCAATATGTATAGTATATTTACGGAAATAATTTCCTGCACAGATCTTTGATGGGGTGAATGTTGACTTGTTGTTTTGCTTTGGATATAGTTGTGTTGTGATAAATTCGCATTCTCTGTATAAAGTGAAACTGCGGCCAGGATAATACCCAGAGAATGAGATCGCAGCGTGTTCCCCTTTCACAAACACCAGGGAATCTGGCTTCAGGAAAAAGGATGGGTTTCTGCATCGGAGCTGGAATTTAAACGATAATTGCAAATACTCACACCGTGAGATGAACACAGGAGAAGTTACCATTTGTTGTTGAGGGGCAGATTCAGGACAGACCACATCTATTGTTTCTTTACAGAGAGGAAGTGAGGCGCAAAGTGTAGGAACGGGTGGCCATGGAGGGCAGTGGACTGCTGTAACATACAACTGCATCCATGCACAGGAGAATCGGAATTCAGTCTGAACGTCTCCTGTGATCTTCAGATGTGTTTATCAACAACAGGATAATATCACGATCAGTTGGTCAAACAGAGAATTTAGGAGTAACGACTTCACTCAGATTGGAGTGAGATTGTGGGACGCGCTGCCTGAAACACACTGGAATCAACTAGTCTGGATACGTTCAAGAGGAAGCCAGACCTTCACAGGAGTGTGAGGGGAATAGAGGATGCTGGATGGAGGAAGCGTGTGGGAATGAATCGGTGGGTGGAATGAAGCAACATAGTGTAGGGGAGGGTGGGCGTAGAGAATCAGGGAAAGGTGAATAGAGCGCGTGTGAGGAAGGCAGTTTGTGTATAGAGGGGAATAGGGGACAGGGAGGAAGTGGGGAGAGGGGAATAGTATGTGTGGAAGGAAGGGGAATGTAGAGTGTGAGAGGGAGGCAGGGAGAAATAGAGGTTTGGGGGAAGAGTGCAGGAGGGAGTGAAGGAGGGAGTTATGAATAAAGTGTGTGGAGAGAAAAAATAGAGGGTGAAAGGAGCAAGGAGGGAAGGGGAGAATCTCGAATCAAAGAGCGAACCATACAAGAGGGTGGGGAGTCGGTCGTGCTGTGATGGATGTGATTGGACACAATTTGGCAATGATTGACCCTTGTTTGTGAGAGACAAGATAATCGTTCCTACCCAATACAGAGATTCCCACGCGTTCGCTCTCTGGTGATGTGCGCTCTCGTCCGTCCATTGATTCAATATATTCACACCAGTAATGTCCTGCGCTGATCTCCGATGGGGTGAATGTGACCATGTTATGAATCTTTGGCGCTAGTTCTGATTTGATAATCTTGCCGTCTCTGTAGAAAGTGAATTTGCTGCCAGGATAATTCCCAGAACACGAGATCTCAGCGCTTTCTCCTTTCACAAACATCCGAGAATCTGGCTTCAGGGAAATTGTGGGTTTCTGAAACGAATCTGTGAACAAAAGACAGCGAAGATAATCTCACAATCACTCGCACTGATCTTTGATGTGACATCGAACAACAGGATCGACAATGAGCACAGCGTCAGCCTGAGAAACTGTTCTGTCTGAGATTCAATACGAAGCAGAAATGTGGACTGATTTTAACCCGGGTCTCGATTGTACGCATAATTTGAGCTGCAATTGAACACTTGTCTATGAGCTCAGTGTCAGCTCGGGGTCAGTGTCAGCTTACAGTCAGTGTGAGCTCGGCGGGCTTGTTCCCTCTTCTGTCTGTCCAGGTAGAGTTTACAGTTTTCGGTGTCATATTCAAAACCAGAAGGGAATTTTACTTGGAGACTTGGAATAGGAACCTTTGGCTCAAATTATTATCGATATTATTGGACGTGGTTTTAAACATCTGGTTTTCGAGAGCTACACATTCAAAGCCTTGGGGCGCCCACCTGATGGGAGCAGCGATGGTGAATTATGGTTGATGTGTTGTTCTCAGTCACGCCACTGTTTAGCTATCAATAGTCACAAATCAATAGAACCAGAACATGTACATCCCCGTTGAGCAGCTCCACACACTGTCATAAGCCCTTCCCCCTGTAATCAACTCCGCACCCACCACCGCCCTGTGTTCAGCTTCTCGCCCTGATATAAATCCCTCAGTTACTGTCCTCAATCTCTCTCCCTGTTCCCAGCACCTCCTAATTTGTTCAGCCCCGCACCCTGTTCCCAAACCCCACTGTGACAGGTCCCTCCTCGAGTGCTCAGTGATAAGCATCTCTCCCTCTGATCAGCCTCTCCCGCTCTACTCTGCTCTTCCTCCTGTGATAAATCATTAACTCCTGTGCTCATTCTTACACTCTGGGATCAGCCCCTCCCACTGTGATCAGCGCCTACTCCTTTGCTCAGACACATCTGCTGCGTTCAGCCCCCTCGAGTCGTCAACCATCCTCTTCTTAGCCCTGTATGTTCACCCCACGCAACAAACCCAACACCCCACACTCCTGTCGTCCAGTCACCTCCCTGTGCTCCAGCCTCAACAACAACAACAACTCCTCCCGACGTGACAGGCGCTCTATAAACGCAATATTGTTGTTGTTGTTGTTGCTCAACCACTGTGTTCAACGCTGTTCCCATCCCTTGTGCTCACATCCGTTGCTCACCCCGACGCAAGTGCACTCTGCCTTGCCCGCCAACATTTTGTTCAGCCTCTGTGCTCACCCATGTTCTGCTCACCTTCGGTGATCACCACGCCTGTGATAGCACCCTGTGCTCAGCGCATCTGAGCTCACAACCTGTGTTCAAAACCTGTGTTAACACCCACCCCCATCCTGTGCTCACCTCGACTGTGCTAACCAGCACTTTGCTCACATCCTGTGACACCCCACTGTTCTCACCCGCTTTGTACACCCACTGTGCTCACCTGTCCTTTTCTCCCCCACTCCATGCGATCTCTTCCACGCGTGATCATCCATTATGTGCTCACCATCTCTGCTCAACCCCTCTGCTCACTGCCTCTTATCACTCTCTCTGCTCAACCCTCTTCTCAAAATTTCTGCTGAACAACCAGTGCTCAACTCCCCTGGTTTCATCCCACACCGTGCTCAACCTCAGTGCTCACACACCCCGTGCTCACACACCAAAGTGCTCAAGCTTCTTGGGCTCAACACAACTGGGCTCTGCCCCTCTTCTGCTAACAATCCACTGTGATAAGCCATCTCACTGCGCATAAACCATGAGCTCAGCCCCTGTGCTCAGCCTCTGACATCACCCCCATGATATCCCCATGTGCCCACACACCTTGTGTTCATACCCCACCCCAGATAACCAATGCGTACATACATGGTGGTCACCCTTGTGCTCAAAACTGGGCTCACAATTACTGTGCTCATCCTTGTACTCAGCCGACCCCTATGCCCCCCCGAACCTATGCTCCCTCTTTGATACAGGGGCTGACAACTCCTCTGCTCAACCCGCCATCTTTGAGCACACCCCCACCCTGTGCTCAATCCGTACGTTCACTCTCCTGTACCCAGCGTTTTGTGCTCCGGACCCTGTGCTCACACCCACTTGGCTGAAACTCGGTCCCCCACCACTATGCTCAAGTCTCCTGTAGCTCCACACGCCTTATTGTGCTCACCTCCCCTGTAGCTCCAAACCCTCACTCTACTTACGCCCCGTCCCGTTGTGCTCATCTCCGCTGCTCACCTCATATGCTCACTCCATCTGCTCATTCCCCCGTGCTCACCCGCCCTGCGCTCAATTTCTTTGTGCTCCAACCCCTGTGCTCAACCAATCGTATGCTCACCTCTCCCTGTGCTCAGCCTCTCACTGTGCTTAGCCTGCCTTGTGCTCTCCTCTCTGTGCCTATCACACTGAGCTCAGCCCAATGTTTACACACATTGTACGCCCTTCCATAGCTCCACAACCATGTGTTCACATCCGATGTGCTCACATCCCGTGTATTCACATCCCCTGTGCTCACATCCCTGCCCCTTACTGTGCAAACTACTCTTTCTTCCCACAGCATACCCTGTGTTCAAACCTGTGCTCACCAAAACCTTTAATCAGTCACCTTCCTGTGCTGAAGCACCACCTGTGCTCAGCTCCCTTTGCTCAATCCCCTGTGCTCTGCCCCTCTGCTCACCACCCATTGTGCTCTCCAACACCTGTCCTAACCGACTCCGAGCTCAAAATCCCTACTTGTGCTCATTCAACAAGAACTGTCTGCTCAGAACTTATCCTCATCCCCGTATGCTCACCACCCCACTGTGCTCACCCGAACATGCACATCACTACCACTGTAATCAATCCCCTTTGCTCACCCACTCTTCGCTGAACACCTTACCTGCGCACACTCACTGTGCTCAGCCCCTCTTTGATGAACCCATTACCCATGCACAAACTTTGTGCTCACAATCCTTTCCTCGCACCTCTTGCTCACACACCCTGTGCTCACATATCCTGCTTACACTGCCTCTGCTCCCCTCTCCTCTTCCTCACCCCCTTCCTTTGTTCATACCTCTGTGCTCAGTTTCCTGTGCTCACCGTGTTCTGAAATTACCGTGTTAAATCCCCTGGGCTGAGGCGTCTGTGCTAAAACCCCTGTGCTCACAACCACCTGGGCTCACCAGGCCCTGTGCTCACCCGATTCTTATGTTCACTACCTATATGCTCAGGCCTGGGTCTCAACCCCCGTTATCACAACCCACTATGCTCACTTGTACTCATCACCATTGTGCTCATCCCGTGTGCTCAACTCCCAGTGCTTACCCCATTTGCATCGTCTCCTCACCGTGCCTACACCGTCCTATGTTCACCAGCTCTGTGCTGCCACATTTACGTTCCTCCCACCCTGTAACCATACCCCATGCTCAGCACCGCACTGAGCTCAAACCACCCTCCTTGCTCATCCCCACTGTGAACAGTCCCTGTGATCACACCCTGTATAACGGCCCTCAAGCTCCACTACTCTTTTCCTCACCCGCTACACAATGTGCTCACATGTTAGTGCTCATCATCCTGTTCGCTGAGCTACTTCGCTTTGCTCACACCACAGTGCCCGCCTCCTGTCTTTCTCCATCGTGTGCTGAACACCCTGTGGTCAACAGCGACTATACTCACCTGGCATTTGCAATCACACCACGGTAATAATAATAATATAATAATCCTTGCATTTGATATAGCGCTTTTCACGTCGGGAGGACGTCCCAAAGCGCTTCACAGAACACACTGTAAAGTGAATTGACTGTATATTTATGGGCGAACGCGGCAGCCAATCGCGCACATCAATGTCCCACAAAGAGTCGTAGATTGAAAATGACCAATTTATTTTTGTTTTGGGTTTTTGGAGGGATTATTATTAGGCTCTGTGTGGAGTAAGCAAACTTGCCCGAGGTTTCGCCCTCTGCCTGGAATTGAACTCGGGTCTCTCACTTGCAAAGCGAGTGCTCTAACAACTGAGCTACAGGACTCACTCACTTCCCTTGAGCAGAATCCCCTGTGCTGAACCCCTGTGCTCAACACACCTTTGCTGAACACACCTGTGCTGACCCACCCCGTGTTGAAAACACCTGCGCTCCCGCCCACTGTGCTGACACACTCTGTGTTCATCCACCTGTGCTCATCTGCAGCTTTGCTCAGCCGCCTCCATCTGCATACATCCCCTGTGCTCACAGCCCCTACTCACACCCCGGGTACCTTCACTGTGCTCAATCCTCTTGTTGCTCACCCTTTGTGCTCCGCGCCCTGGGCTCAACACAAACTTTTCTCAGTCTTATCGCTGTGCTCAGGCTCATGGTCGGGCCTTCAGCCTCTCAGCCCCGAGGCTCTGGAACTCTATCCCCAGTGCCTTCGCCGCTTCCTCCCTTTCCTCCTTCAAGGCCGGTCTCAAGACCTTTCTCTTTGACCGTGCCTTCAGCTCCCTCTCGACTCTCTTCCTCCTCCTCGCTCCCTCCCTTCCTCCCCCTCCCCTGACCATTTCCCCCTCCTCCCTCCTTCCCTCCCTCCCCTGACCATTTCCCCCCTCCTCCCTCCTCCCTCACCTGACCATTTCCCCAATGCTCGGGTCATGACCCAACTGTGCAGCGCCTTGGGACGTCCTCTTGACGTGAAAGGCGCTTTATAAATGGAATCTTGTTGTTGTTGTTGTTGTTGTTGTCATGTGCGCTCTCCCTTATTTTCTCCGCCGCATCCTTATGCATCCCTCAAGACCTATTTGCTGCAAAATTCCGTGCTTCCACTCCCAATTTGTTCCCACGCTGCGCTCAAACCCCACCACCACGCGATCCCGCACTCCCATCATCCCATACCGGGTTCAACACGCGAACCCCCAACCCACTGCCTCCCCCCCCCACCCCTCATTTCCGCCATCTGGCTACCCCAATTTACTCAGCTCCCTCTGCTCAAACCTTTGTGTTTTCATACCTGTGGAAGCCCCTGTGCTCTCCCATCTGTTTTCACCCACATGTGGTTCACCACCATTTGCCCAC
This sequence comes from Callorhinchus milii, assembly GCF_018977255.1. Lineage (NCBI taxonomy): Eukaryota > Metazoa > Chordata > Chondrichthyes > Chimaeriformes > Callorhinchidae > Callorhinchus > Callorhinchus milii. Next base: position 1,170,677 of record NW_024704774.1, on the reverse strand, counting down.
TCCCACTGTTCTCTCACCCACTGCTATCACCCCTATGTGCTCACCTCCCTAAGATCACTTCCCATTTGCTTACTCTCACTGTGCTACCCACACTCTTTTCTGCACTCGCCCTGTGTTTCTATCCCCACTTTGCACTCCAACGAAAGGGGAATTCCCATTTTTTTGGTGGGTTACACAGAATTACTGGAGTTTAGTTCGGATCGTCGCAATCGTTGTGTGTTTCAAAATGACGCACCACTGAGCGCAATAGAAATTAGTGAATCCGACTTGCAATTTAGTGTGTGTGTGTGTGTGTGTGTGTCAGACGCTGCAATGTGCCTTCGGTGCTCAGGGTGGAGTTGTCTGTTTGTTTGACTGCCTGTGTTTATGTGCGAGTGAGGCCGTAACGCGCCCTTCAGTGCTGAGAGCGGCGCTGAATAGGTGCGAAAGTCCGCAAATATGTCCCCAATGCTGACTCTGGCGCTGTGTGGTTGTTTGCACTGTGCTGAGATGGAACTGTGTGCGTATCAAAAGAGAGTCTACAACAACAACAACAAGATTCCATTTATAAAGCGCCTTTACAGTCAGGAGGACGTCCCAAGGCGCTGCACATTTGGGTCATGACCCGAGCATTGGGGAAATGGTCAGGGTGAGGGGAGGGAGGGAGGAGGGGGGGAAATGGTCAGGGGGAGGGGAGGGAAGGGAGGGAGCGAGGAGTAGGAAGAGAGTCGAGAGGGGAGCTGAAGGCACGGTCAAAGAGAAAGGTCTTGAGACCGGCCTTGAAGGAGGAAAGGGAGGAAGCGGCGAAGGCACTGGGGATAGAGTTCCAGAGCCTCGGGGCTGAGAGGCTGAAGGCCCGACCACCGATGGTAGGGCGGTTGGGGCGGGGGATGTGGAGCAGACCGGAGCCGGAGGAAGGAGGGTACGGGCAGGTAGGGAGGGGGAGAGTAGGTCGGAGAGGTAGGAGGGAGCGAGGCCGTGAATGGCCTTGTAGGTGAGGATGAGGATCTTGAAATCGATCCTCTGGGGGATGGGGAGCAGTGGAGGCGAGCGAGGGTGAGGGTGGGAGTGAGGGCGAGGGCGAGGGTGGGAGTGATGTCGCGGTGTCTTTTGCGGGACAGTACACGAGCTGCAGAGTTCTGGATGACCTGCAGTGTGGAGGGAGGTGGCGGGAAGGCCGGCGATTGCGCCCCGAGGGCTGTGTGTGTGTGTGTTCGTATGTACAGCGATGCTTTACAGTGCTGAGTTGTGAGAATGGCGCTGTGTGGGTGAATGATCGCCTGTAATGTGGCGCCAGTGCTGAGCGTCCCGCGATGTGTGTGTGCGAAAGCATTTGTCGTGTCTCACCGGCGCCGAGAATGACGCTGCGTGTAAGCGAGAGCCTAAAGTGTGCCCCCAAACCTGAAGGTGGCGTTGTGTTTGCGAGAAAGGCTGTAACGTTCCCCCAATGCTGAGGGCGGTGCTACGTGTGAGTAGGTGTGCGAATGCGTGTGTCAGAGAGGCTATATAGGAGTCCTGTAGCTCAGTGGTTAGAGCTCTCGCTTTGCAAGCGAGAGACCTGAGTTCAATTCCAGGCAGAGGGCGAAACCTCGGGCAAGTTTCCTTACTCCACACAGAGCGTAATAATAATCCCTCCAAAACCAAAAACAATAATAAATTGGTCATTTTCAATCCACGACTGTTTGTGGGACATTGCTGTGCGCCATTGGCTGCCGCGTTCGCCCACAAATATACAGTCAATTCACTTTACAGTGTGTTCTGTGAAGCGCTTTGGGACGTCCTCTCCCGTCGTGAAAAGCGCTATATCAAATGCAAGGATTATTATTATTATTATAATGCGCCCCATTGCTAAGCGTAGCGCTGTGAGGGAGAGAGAGAGAGGCTGTAGTGCGCCGCCAGTGCTGACGGCGACGCTGTGTTGGTGCGTATGTGCGAGAGAAGCTCTAATGTGCACCCGGTACTGAGAGTGTCGCTGTGGGTGTGTAACAGAGTCTGCAACGCGCCTCCAGTGCGAAGAGTGGCGCTATGTGTTTGTCTGTGTGTGTGTGTGTGTGTGTGTGTGCATGTCTGTGTGTGCGTGTCTGTCTGTGTCTGTGTGTGTGTCTCTGTGTGTGTGTGTGTGTGTGTGAGTGTAAATGGCTATAATGTGCCCTCGTGCTGAGGATGGCACAGTATGTATGTATGTATGTATGTATGTATGTTTGTATGTGTGTATGTATGTATGTATGTATGTATGTATGTATGTTGCAATGTGATTGTGGGTTGAGTACTCCCCCCACTTGTGCACAACTCTCCGTGTTTTCCCATTCCCCTGTGATTCTACCCCACTGTGCTCACGCTCTCTGCTCACCGTCTGTGCTCTATCCTAATGTGCTTTCCCCCATTTTACTTACTCCCCCTGTACTAACCGTCGAAGTTCACAACAACCCTTTGCTCAATCCCAATGTGCTCACCACCCGTATTCACGCCCTGGTGCTCCCCCCCTAGGCTCACCGACTGTGCTCATCCGCGGTGCTCGCACCCTGTGCTGCACACCATTGCTCTCAAAACCTGTGCTCACATCCTGTGCTCATCCTCAGTGCTCGATCCCTGCGACGCACACCATTGCTCTCAAAACTTGGGCTGACATCCTGTGCTCATCCTCAGTGCGCAATCCCTGTGTTCAGCCGCCACTGCTCATCGCCACTGTGCTCACCTAAACTGGTGCTCAACTCCACATCCCTAGGCTCACCTCGCTCACTTTCCTGAGCTTCTTCGCTGTACAAACCCTACCTCCTCTCACCCCTCTGGGATCAGCTTCTTCACTCCGATCCCAGTTCACCACTCGTGTGCTCACCCACCAGTGCGCTCTCCTCTGGGCTATCAGCCACTGTGCTTATTTGATTTCCTTTCTTCCCAAATACCAGCATCCAGTCTCTGCTTCATACAGAGCCCAACAGCATTGATACGTGTGACAGTTTGGGTAATAATAATCCCTCCAAAATAAAACAATAATAAATTGGTCATTTTCAATCTACGACTGTTTGTGGGACATCGCTGTGCGCCATTGGCTGCTGCGTTCGCCCACAAATAGACAGTCGATTCACTTTACAGTCTATTCTGTGAAGCGCTCTGGGACGTCCTCCCGACGTGAAAAGCGCTATATCAAATGCAAGGATGATCATTATTATTAATTATTATTATTATTATTATCCACTATGCAATCTGCCTGTTCTCACTTCCATGTTTGCTGCATCCCACTCTCTACTCAGAAACCTGTACTTAGCCCCTGTGCTCAATGTACCGCGGGCTGTGCTCACCTCCCTGGGCTGATCCCACTTTGCTGAGCACCTCACTTGCTCTCCCCGTCCCTTCTGTTCATATCACAGTGCTTGCCATCCCCTGTTCTAAGCTCCTTCCTTATGTTTAACCCCCGCACTGTGCTTAGCTCCCTGTGGTCACCCAGCTCCACATGTGCTCAGCCCCTTGTATTATTTCCCCTTTGCGTAGACCCTGTGTTCATCCGCCAAACCTCACCAAACCCCTCTTCTCACCCACCCACGCTTTACTCAGCCCCACCTCTTCAGCCCCTATTCTCAACCCCAGTCCTCAACAACCTGTTCTCACACCCCGCTATGTTTCACCAATTTTCCTGCTCAACCCCTCGACTGTGCTCCTGTGGGATAGAGTTCCAGAGCCTAGGCGCTCACAGCAACGTCCGTGCTTTTGTGAAGCGATCTCTCGTTAATCTGAAAATGAAATAATCATAGAATCAAGAATAATACAGCACAGGATATTTTTTTCCCATCGTGTTCGTGCCTGCTCTTTTAAAAGCGCTACGCAAATCAATTCCATTCCACCGCGCCCTTCGCATAGCCCTGCAAACTTGTCCTCCACAAATAATTAACTATTTCTCTCTTAAAAGTTTTATTCGAAACGGTTTCCACCCCCAGTTTAGTCAATGCAATCCAAATTTGCACAGCTCGCTGTGTGAAACAAATTCTCCTCACCTCTCCTCTGTTTCTTTCAACGTCTGTTATGAAACGGTGTCCTCGGGTTACCAACCCACATGGCAGTGGAAACAATTTCTCCTTGTTCAATACATAGAATCCTTCATAAGATTGAACAGTTCTCTTAGGTTTCCTCTTAAGCTTCTCTGCTCCAAGGAGTTTTATCTTAGCTTCTCCAGCCTTTGCTCATAACCGAAGTCCTTCACTCCTGGTACCATAATGGTACATCTATTTTGCACCCTTTCCATAGCCTTGACGTGCTTCCTGAAGTATTTTCGCCAGAACTGAACACTGTCTCTAGCTGAGGCCTAACCAATGTTTTATAAAGCTTCCTCATAATTTCCTGACTTGTATTCTATGCCCCTATTTATAAACCCTGGTCTCCTCTATCCTCTTTAACAGCTTTGTGTGCCTATGCAGCCGCTTTCAAATATTAATTATATGGCAATGCACCCACCAGATCTCTCCACCACTCCCTTTAAGATTGTACCACGTAGCTTACGTTATCTCTCATCTTTATCGAAAAACGCATCACTTCGCATTTCTCCTCGTTAAACTTCATCTGCACGTATCTGCCCATTTATCAGCCTGCCTTTCTCCTCTTACTTTCTGCTACTATCCTCCTCACCGTTTTCTTCTATTCCTATATTTGGAAAAAATCTTTTCACATAGAAAGAATTAAAAGATTTAACGTTGTATATGCGAACTGCAAAGAATCATTTGCTAGCGTTTAGGTCTGAAACTATTTGCAATTTGCTTGGAGCATGGAAAGACAAGTGGTTTAACCAAACCGTGCTGAGGTTTACATCCTACGCCACTTTACACCAATTCTTTACACCTTGATGTACCCCTCTAGTTCACTTTATGATATATCTTTCCCGTAAACTGCCCTTTACTCTCTGATTCAACTAAAACTTCAGGCAGCTTGTGATAGAATTTCTCTATGCTCTGCCTCAATGAGTTCCCCACAATTCAAAGCACTATAAATCACCATTCGGTGTGAAGAAGCTATGTAAATTTCGCTGTTGTGTACATTCCTAGACGCTCTCTTATATTTTTGTTTTGCTGTTATGAACTCAACGAGTGGAAGCAGTTGATTTCTATAAATGATATGAAACCTTGAACAGCTAAACATATCACTGGCGTAACCTATTAAGTATATTCAACAAAGGACAATTGCACAGATGTGAGAGAGAACCTCAGATGTTATCAAATGAGCAGCCGCGTTGTATGTCAATTGGTTTTCAGACTCGATATATCTTCGACGTGGTCTCAGTAACTTCATCTAATGATTAGCATAATGATACAAATCGAATCAGTTTTGATCCACCTCATCTGTAGCATTACTATAGCAACTTTCACGCGTGGAGAATGTGCCAAGACGCTGGACACAGTAAGGGATTTAGACTAGAAAAGGGGGTACGTATCTGAGCGGATGGAGACGAGGGACGTAGGACGATGGCTAGGTGAAAATGGAGTGTTTTGATACACGTAAAATAAGGCAAAAGATGGAGCGAGGCGAAGGGAATGTAATTATATTTCCATACGGTGAGGGCAGAAAGAGTGCATGCCCGCCCGCCTATGGTGGAGCGAGCTGGGCGGGCGACGTGGAAAAAGCCATTGCTTGTTAAGCAGATGGAGCGAACACGTTGACGTTGGATCGCGAGGTGGGGAGGGACAAGGCCGTGGACGGCCTTGAAGGCTAAGACAACGATTGTGAACTCTATCTTCTGGGGAAGGAGAGACAGTGGAACTGGGAGCGTTAGGGTCACAGAGCATAATAGGAGAGGACAGGAGCTGTTGCGGTCGGGATGATATGCAGCATGTGGAGGGGAGAATTGGGAAATCCGACAAGTAGGGAGTTTGCGTAGTCGAGCTCAACTGCCATGATTGAGGATTTTGGCGGCCTGATGTGTGTGACAGTGGCAGATCCGATTAAAGTTTCCGGACTGGCTCGCTGAGGTGAGTCCTCTTTTCTGATCTAACAAGTTAACTAAACAGTATCTAGTGTAAGTTTGGATCCATGTGGGAGAAGTGAACAGTGACCTTTAGGAAAATAAATAATAATCATAATTAGTAATAATAATACTTCCCTTTGATAGAGCGCTTTTCCCGTCCACGAGACGTCTCAAAGCACGTCACACCGTGTACTGTTAAGTGAGGAGATATGTATATATTTTGGCGAAACGTGGCAACCAGTTGCGCACAAGGGGTTGCGACAGAGTTCTGGATGATCTGCAGCTATGGAAGCTGGAGATGGGGAGGCCGACAAGCAATGCGTTTGCGTAGTCAAGCCTCGATATAATGAAAGCATGTGTGAGGATTTAGGCGGCCTCTGGAGTGAGAAAGTGGCAGAACCGGTCGATGTTGCGGAGGTGGGGGAAGGTGAAGCGGGTCATGGTGCAGTTGTACGGTAGATAGGATAGTTGAGGGTCAAACACGTTGCCATGGATCTGGACTGACTTAGGAAGGTTGAGTGTGCAGAATAGAAATGTTAGTGTCTCATGTTAAGTGTAGATATTGGCACGGACGCTTAGGGTTTACATGTTTACTTATTAAACAGCCTACGTTTCTGTTTGTCAGCTTCATCGAAATTATTATTCAAGTGCAAAAAAGTGGCCGACAGTTTGCAGGCCAGAACATGAGTAGAAACTCCCTTTTCTTCAGCAGTATCATAACCAGAACCGGACGATTCTTTCTGGGTTAAACATTTTAGCTGAAAGACAGCTTCTAACATTATAGTCCTTCCTTGCTTCCTCTCTCCATTTCTTTCCAGCTGTTTCATGCGTTCCTTTTGCTTCTTTCTCCATGACTCTTTATTTCTCACTCTTTCTCTCTTCTGTCTTTTATTACTTCCTTCCTTTCTTCCTCTGTCTCTTTATTCCCACCCAACACCACCCCAACCAGACTCCAACAACCACCCTTCGATATCTCGCTTTATTTGTTTCCTCCACTCGGCCACTCTGATTTCTTAGGTTGGCTTTGTGAATTACTGTATCGCTATGATGTTGCTGTGTTTTCAGATCTGTGCACAGACGCTTTGTATACCCTACGGATCGAAAAGTGAGGGTATCTCTGTGGGTGACACGGGAGCAGCGATGGAATATCTAAAGACATTACTCGCATCAGAGGCATTTTGCAAATGGTATGTATTAATTTAGTTAGTTGGTTAAACTTTAACAGCAATGGACATATGAAATAACAATGAAACCAAACCAGATTGTGATGGGTTTTATTGTAAAAGTTCCCTGCATTTTGTTAAAAATTTCTGACACAAGTACACGGTCAATGTACCCAATATTCCTTCCACATAGATGTCACTACGTCTAGGACGATCATTTCGTCCTACCCTCCTTAGAGATTACAGTTTCCATCCATCTATCACTAAATTAGGTGCCACAATTTTGAAAACACGTTGTCCAGCTGACATTGTCGGACAGTACTGACGCTATGTTGATTTGTTGTAGATGCCGTCTTTTGCATGAGATAACAAACCGATGTCCCATCTGTGTTTATTCAGCTGAACATGAAATATTCCATGGTAATGTTGGGAAATAGAAGAGGTTTTCTCTCCTAATGTCCTGAACATTAAAAATTGATCATACACTTTATGGCTGATTGTTGGAACGTGTGCAAATCACTGTGTGTAAACTAGCGGTAGGGCGTCACTACGGATTACAAGCTACATTTTACAATAAATCCAGCGAAGAGCTAAAGGTGTCTTGACGGTACGATAACGTGGTGTGTCAAATGCAAGAATAATTATATAATTCGACTGTGAATGAGATGATATTTAAAATGAGGATCATGTATTGTTAGATAGGAATTAGAGACCAGCCCAGCTCTGCCACAGTGAAGCGGCTGCCAAGATGGATAAAGGTGAAGAGGAGAAGATGTCTGAGAAGAAAGGTCCGGTCATTTTGATCAAGAACTCAGGCTATGGAAACCTGCAGGTGAATGATGAGGCGTTGAAGATCCTCTCACAGATAAACCAGCCTGTTGTGGTTGTGGCAATAATCGGATGGTACCGCACGAAAAATTCTTATCTGATGAACAATTTGGCTGGAGAGCTGACAGGTACCATGCAACTCACTGCCTGTTTCATACTTGTTAAGTAAGCCTAGATAGATTTTTTTTCGATAACCAAGTATGTTTTCGATGAATTGACATGTATGCTTCAGAAAAATTCCCGTCATCGAAAAGTAAAAACAAAACTCATGAAGCTCCCGTTACACAACAGACCGACGGACGGCGGCTCTACAGCGTGTACATTTGCAGTTACAAATTGTGCCTTGCCCCCTCCCGGTCGCTACCGACACACATAAGTGCAAAGCGCACACATTTCAACTACGCTCTTTAGTAACACCGCAACCGTGTCTCTGCAGCTTAAGCATGTGCATGCGTCTCATAAATCCTGTGAGGACAACATCTGGGGCCCTGGTGTATACTATTAACCCAAACCTTTCTTGTTTGAAGGGCCACAGCACCTCATTGAGGTGGGGGAACCAAGGTGTCCAATCCCAGTTTTCTGCCTATATCTACAGGGAGCAATTATAAGGTAGATGCGTCCCGGTTCCGACCTTCTTGATGTTCAGGATGGCAATTATTTACGGCATTGGGTGTTGCCCCTGTTAGAGGAGAGTCAGACAGACATGCAGAAAGGATGAGGCAGACAGATGCTACACAGTTAGATTTGCGTGTCATCCGCATACAGGTGAATGTTGACCGCATGTCGGCGGATGAGGCCACCAAGAAGGAGAATACAGATATTTAAGAGGAGGGGACCAAGGACAGAGCCCTGAGCAACGCCGCACTTTGTGCTGTACAACTTGCAAGCTCCTTGAGTTTAGAAGTTTGAGGCGTTATTTAATACAGGTATTAAGATGATCACGGATTCTATCGGGTAGCTAGATAAAAGTTATTTCCTCTGGTGGGTGAATCCAGAAGAAGGCTGCATATCCTTAAAGTTGGAACCAGGCCATTATAGAGTGAAATCAAGAAGAATGTCTTACTACAAAGGATACTAGAAATCAGGAATTCTCTCGCCGAAAAGGTTTAGGACGCTGGATCCATCCAAACATTCATGAGTGAAGTGACAGTTTTATGGTAGGTCAGGGTATTATGGAATATGGGGATAAAGCTTGAAAGTGGAATTGAATGGATTAGTTGAGGAACATATCAGCCATGATCTAGCTAAATGGCGTAACAGCCTCGGAGACCAGAATGGCCTTCTATTCCTCCTATGTTCCTGTGGTTGGAGGAACCTCATTGAGGTGGGGGCAAAAAGTTGTCCCCTGGCGGGCGTACTGCTGCCTTTATCTGCAGGGAGCAGTTACACTCGTGGGACAGTTCAGGCTCTGTCATCCTCTACATACCGGTTGGCGATCGTTTACAATTTTCCCTGTTGCTCCCTCCTTTCGGACGGACAGACAGACAGACAGACAGACAGACAGTCAGACAGACAGACAGACAGACAGGCAGACAGGCAGACAGACAGACAGACAGACAGACAGACACTCACATACAGACAGACAGACAGATAGACAGACATACAGACATTGACAGACAGAGAGACAGTGAGACTGAGAGACAGCCAGCCAGCCAGACAGACAGACAGACAGACAGACAGACAGACACACACACAGACAGACACACAGACAGACAGACAGACAGACAGACAGATAGACAGACGCTTCACGCAATTCACCGGTGAATCATAATCAGCCTTGCTTTTTAATGCAGCAACTTACCACCTATTCAATCCGTCTCAATGTGTTTGACAGAATATAATGCAACGTGAGTTGACTGTGTAACTTGTAGTTGAAACGTAGCATCCAATCACGCACAACAGTTTCCTACAATCAGGTGTGGATTTCGTGACTAATTTAATTTTATTATTATTAACATTTTTGAAGGAATCATTGGCTCAGATAAAGGAATCCGCCAATCGACGAGCAAACAGGTTATTGCCTACTTTTAGATAAACAAAAGTGTGTAGAATAAGGTAAGTTTTAGTAACATTTGGCTTGCCCCGTAAGGGAAACCAGATTCTCTCACTTGAGAGCCACGAACTAACCACCGAGCTGCAGGACAGATGTGAATCAGGAGTTACGTTTCAAAATTTTAATATTGGTGAGCACGCCATTCACCTCCAAATTAGACCTAATTAGATTCCAATATGTAACATGGGTTGCGTTCGCCGAAAACCCTTTGCACGCTCAAATTCTCTAGGATCCAAACTTTCCAAGGGAAACGTGGGCCTGAAGACTTTCTTTTTGGCCTTCTAAGCAAGACAGGTGACGGAATGTCCTCTCTGCCTCGGTAAGCGCGGCTTGAGACGGCTAAACAGGTGTTTAAGGGATCTCTGTATATCTGCTTCCTCCATTTGTGCCCAGATCAAACTTCCCAAGTGGAAAGACAACAATCCTGATCACAACCAACAAATAGCTGAAGTAATAGCTGTTGCTAGGAGCTCAAACCTTCCAATATTAACAATGAAATTATGGGTTAGATTTGATGGATATTGTATCACATTAAAATTTCAAGACCAGAACGTATCTGGCAGGTAGTGGCCCAAGGGTTAACTATTAGAACATATTTATTGTAAAAAAACAAAATATATATTTATTGGTAGATAAAGTATATATTTACGCTTGTCCCGAAGAAGAAGTTTACCGTGCCAGAAGACATAAAGAATCAGAAAACAACTGAAGATTTGTTCAGATCTCTGTTTTACCACACTTGGAGAACTGTGTACAGTGTTCTGATCAGCCTGTATCTTGGAGTACTTTTATAGCTCTGATCACTGCACCCTGGAGTAATAATAATAATAATAATAATCCTTGCATTTGATATAGCGCTTTTCACATCGGGAGGACGTCCCAAAGCGCTTCACAGAAGACACTGTAATGTGAATTGATTGTACATTTATGGGCGAACGCGGCAGCCAGTTGCGCACAGCAATGTCCTACAAACAGTCGTAGATTGAAAAATGACCAATTTTATTGTTGTTTTTGGTTTGTGGAGGGATTATTATTAGGCTCTGTCTGGAGGAAGGAAACTTGCCCAAGGTTTCGCCCTGCCAGGAATTGAACTCGGGTCTCTAGCTTGTAAAGCGAGAGCTCTAACCACTGAGCTACAGGACTTCAGTACGGTGTATAGCTCTGGTCACTTGAATTTTTTATGAGGTTCAGGCAAGCTCTGAGGAAATAAATTACCTTTTTTCATTCCGGAAAATCAGGCTTCTGTCTTGGATCAATTGTTCAGTCGGAGACCAAAGGAATCTGGATGTGGTGCATGCCTCACCCTGGGAACGACAACCAATGCCTGGTACTGCTGGACACTGAGGATCTGTGCGACATTGAGAATGTGAGTCATTTACATCTGGACCAATATCGGCAACCAAGAGAGTGACAAACAGAGCACCCGATAGTATGATTGAAATCAATAGCAACCGGGGCGCGGGATAGGAGGTGTATCGGTGAGTCGGTGCGGTGGTGGAAGGCGGGGTGATGGCAGGGTGGCGTGCGTGAGTGGTGTGGCGTAAGGGGCCAGAACTCGATAAATATTGACATAAGCAAGGAAAACACTAACGAATCGGGAATGATTTCATTAACATAAGGTGGGAATTATTAACTCAACTGAGAGCCACATTAATCTATTCAGAGAGGGAAGCAGTATATTACACAAATGGTGTAATATATTCCAGATTGCAATGGTTCGACATGTAAGGGATTTTCACACAATTAACAAGTAATCATAATCAAAGAAGATGAGTCTTTGAAAAGATTGACATGACAGAGAGGACAAAGACAGCAACAGAATCGAAACAACGAATAACAGAGAGAAAGAGAGAATTCAAGAATTCTGCAGATGACGGGAAGGAAATGTTTTTTCAACAAAAGCATTAGAAATTGATCATTAAAGGAAGAGATGGGCCATTACACACAGAACTCACCAGGATACGATCTATTCTGCCTGTCAACACCTACCGTCCCATAAGCTTTTCGATATTTTAAACTAGCACACAGAAATGATGTGAGTTTTGGCTGTTGGACCAGGCGGGATATTTTAAAAAAGCGTTTTCGCCCTTTGCGCAAATTGCTGATTTCACAAAGAGAGCGCAGACTGAAGTCAATGGCATATCCCCAGCGGAACATCTGGGCCTCTCACGCGTATTTACCCCAATTGCTGGTATTTATCGCTCGCCCACTGGCCTCGAATCGACTCTCGCGCCGGATTCTCACAGCAGTCCTGCGTCTCTTCTGTCAGCCAGTCTGGCTCACTATGCACTTGTCGCTGGCGTACACAACAACAACAAGATTCCATTTATAGAGCGCATTTCACGTCGAGAGAAGGTCCCAATATACACGCTCTGTTAAAGATTTATTATTGATGCTAAATAAGGTTTGAAATCATATTATCACAGTCTGTGTGTGTGATGGCTTTTCTTGTGATATGACAGAACATCTGTGGTATTTGTGTACAGGGCGATGGCCGGAATGACGGATGGATTTCAGCACTGGCTCTGCTCTTGAGCAGCACGCTGATCTACAACAGCACAGAAACCATCAACCAGTGGTCCATCGAGAAACTGCAGTATCCTTCATCCACTAACTATCGGAAAAAATCTGCGTCAGTTAACCATAGCATTATCAAATCGTTTCGTTTCAGCAGCCATTGTGTGGTCCCACCACATCCATCATGTGAATTTACTATTGAATTCCTCAGCGTATTAATACGCGGGAGAATGGGTTTAGCGATGTTAAGAGGCCGAGTTGGGTTCGACACTTCACATTATCACAGTTTGTGTGTGGCCACTACTGCGCTTCTGATGTTACAGAAGAACAGCACTATTTTGTGTCTCACTGTGCAGGAAGACGTCAAGAATGACCATGACCTTAACCTCTGTAACTGCCTGCCTCAATCCCGCTGCCTCTCTGTCTGCTTATTTGTCTGTACATCTCCGCTAAAGATCTATCTATGGTCTCCTCCCATTGCCCTGCTCCGTTGCTTGCCGTCCAACCTAACCACTGTGCAGCTCGCTGAGACGTGATCTTGTGTAAATGCACCTGTACTTCCACGTTTTGGACTAAACAACAAGTGGAAAGAGCCTTTTGATGTCCACCTTACCAAAGATTTGACAGTCTTAAACCACTCGATAAAGTCCATTTCAATCGTTTCTTTTCTGCAGAAAATCCTCCGACTGTCCATTCTCTAATGTTTGGATTATCTCCACATCAAGCTCTTGTAGCTTCAATTTGACAGAAAGCATTGCCGGTTGAATAAATGAGGAGCACTTTGATTGGAAATGAGTAACGTACTTGCAATGATACTTTGGTAGTGAGTGGACTGGGCAAAGCTGTAAACGATATCCAAATTGTGGTCTGAAAACAACGATACGCAGTACTCCAGGTATGACCAGGACAGAGCTCTACACGGTAATACAAATGTGACTGAACTACAGCAGTACACAGTACTCGCGGTGTGGGCTGCCCAAAACTGTACACATTACTCCAGATCAGAGCCGGCCAGAGTTGTACGAAGTAGTCAAGTTGTGGTCTGACCACAGCGTTGAACAGTGCTCCAGGTGTGCGCTCGCCATAGCCGCACACATTACTTCGGGTGTAATCTGATTAGAGTGGTCCACAGGAATCCAGGTGTGCCCAAGCCAGAGGAAAATTCTGAGTTAGAATGACACCTGGGTATCTAAACCCAACTGTCGAAGCATTATTACTCAACAACATGATTGACTTGTTTAGTCCCGCCTTCCGCTGTTTGACGAGTCAACTTACATTCTCTTTCAACTTCCCTTTTGGCGAGTTCACACCAGCCACCAGCATATGAACTCCTCACCCACTGGAATTATTTCCGCTCTGATTTACCCTCCTCGTTTACTTTGCTCCCAAACTCCCTCTCCATCACTATTGATGCCCTTGTCCTCTTCAACTCCTGAAATGCCAAATACTCATGAAACTTTCCATGATACTCCAGCCATATCCGCTCGCCCAGTGGTCAGGTGCGGGCCATTGAAACAACCTATCTCAAATCTCACCGAATGGTGCACCGGCAAATGTGGTTGGAATACATCAAAATATGCAGCTCCGACCTCGCCTCCTCCAAGTTATCTTTCAACTGCAATTTAATCTTTGTGCGAAATATAACCGTAGGCTTCTAATACCCAACACCAACCGTTTGCTTCGTCCACCCTCCTATGCCTCACCCATGCATTACCTGAGCCCTGACAATGAGCAGATTCTGGATTTCTTCTCGTCCAAATTCAAGGGGATCCATTCATCTGTCTACACACTCCCAACAGTCACATCCTCCACATCTTCCACCAACACCCCGCAGCCTCACTCCGAATCCTACCAAACCCTACATCCACATTTTCGAAACTATCGGGACCACCTCTATCATCAACAATATACGTAGCATGCAGCGCACTAGCTACTCATTTGACGCCATCCCTAACCCTCCACTTGCTACCCAGCTCCATCCACTCACGGCTCTAATCATCAGTCCCTCCCTTTGTCTGGTACCGTTCCCATCCCTCTGAAACAGCTGCAATCATACCCATCCTAAAAAACCTTCAGTGGACCCTCCCCGCATTCTAGCTACAGGCCCATCTCCAACTTTCTTTACTTTCGAAATTCTTTGAGAGTCGTTGCGTCCCAGCTTCGCTCATTCCCATCCTGCTACTCGCTACACTGCTCCTTCCAATCAGGTTACCATGCTGCTCACAGCACAGAATCTGCTCTGTTCAAGGTGACAGACGACATTTTGTGCATCTGTGATCGGTGTCTCTCTGTCTCCTCTTCAGGGCGACCTCTCTAATGCCTTCGATACCGAAGACCACTCCAGCCTTCTCCTCTCACCTCATACTGCAAGTTTCTGTGCTTGAATGTTTCAACACAAGCAACAACAAAATTACCTTTATAGAGCGCCTATAACGTCGGCAGGACGTCCCAAATGGCTGAACAGTCAGCTGTCTGGAAACCTGAATGGGGGAAGGGCAGGTTTAAGGTTGAGGGAGGGCAGAGAGGTGGAGAGCGATCAAAGGTACAATCGAAGAGAATGATCTTAGGTCCGGCTTTGAAAGAGGTAAAAGAGGAAGCGAAGCGAAGGGATCGAGGGATGGACTTCCGGAGTACGGGGGCCGAGAGGATGAAATTCGGTTACTGATGGCAGGGCGGGTCGATCGGAAGACATGCAACAGTCTGGAGCATGTTGAACGGAGGGAGCGGGTAATTTGGAAATCAGAAGGTCGGAGAGTTATGAGGGGGTCAAGGACATGGATGGATTTGAAAGTGAGGATCAGGATCTTGAATTTCATCCACTGGGAAATGGGAGGCCAATGGAGTCGGTGGAGGCTGGGAGTGATGGGGTCACAGAGCCTGGTGCGTGAGAGTGCACGAGCTGCAAAGTTTTGTTTGATCTGCAGTTTGTGAGGGGAAGAGTGTAGAAGGCCGATGAGGAGGGAGTTAATCGAGTCTTGATGTGACGAATGCGTAGGCCAGGGTTTCGGCAGCCTGAGGGGTGAGGCAGTGGCGGCGTTTGGCAATTTGGTGGTTGTAGACACTGCCGGTCGTGGCGCAGATGTTGGTGAGAAAGGACAG
Organism: Callorhinchus milii; assembly: GCF_018977255.1. Classification (NCBI taxonomy): domain Eukaryota; kingdom Metazoa; phylum Chordata; class Chondrichthyes; order Chimaeriformes; family Callorhinchidae; genus Callorhinchus; species Callorhinchus milii. Next base: position 1,155,091 of record NW_024704774.1, on the reverse strand, counting down.
TCCAGGGTCAAACATGTTGTCAAAGGAATGGGGATGGGTTCCAAGGAGCAGGAGTTGGACTTCATCGAGGTTATGGTGGTGAAACCAGTGGAGGGGTTGACAGGTACAAAGGTGTGAAAGGAGGCATGAGTTAATGCCACATGGGTGATTTTGTGGGGTTGTCGTAGCGAAGGTGTGGAAGCCGGGAGGCCAGAAGCAGCTGAGCGGATTCCCTCGAATTTGGACTCGACGCATTCCGGCATTTTATCAGTTTCAGTTCTTATCTATCACTACGTCAACAATTTGTCCACGCCAATGGTTTCATTTCTAGCCCCCGAAGAATTTCGTTTCGTGCTCTTCATCGCTCTATGCTCGTTTCACTACTTTTCAATATCTACACGCTCCACTCCTTGCCCCATTAATCCCCTACATCGTTAACCACTTCCTATCATCTGGCACTCTTCCTTCACCCCTGAAAATAGCCATTATCTCCCCCAACTTGAAGAAACCTTCCCTTAACTGATCACAGCTCTCCAGCTACCGGACCATCTCAAACCTTCCTTTCCTATCCGAGATCCTTGAGAGAGCCGTTGCGTACCATATTCGCTCTTTCCTTGCCTCTCACACTCTCCATGAACACTATGCAATCGGATTTCGGTGCTGCCCACAGCATAGAAACTGCTCTGGTCAACGTCACCAACGATATCCTGACCATATTTATACAGGGCTGCCTCTGACTCCCCGTCTTCCTCGACCTCATGGAGTCAATATACGCTGATAAAACGCAACTCTATTCCTCTGCCTCCAAAATCGATTCCATAAAAACTGATAGTCTGACAGACTGTCGATCTGACATTCAGTCTTGGATGAGAGCCACATTTTTTAGCTAAATATCAGCAAGACTGATGCCATTCTGATTAGCTCGTGCCAGCGCCTCTGCACCTGAGGTAATGGCAGCATCAACCTCCACGGTTGCACTCTCCGCCACAGCAATATGTTTAGCAACCTGGGAGACTTGTTCGACGCTCAACTGTCTTTGATCCCTCATATATTTGTAAAGACCTGCTCTGCCTTCTCCTGCCTCCACAACAGTGCCCAAGTCATCCACGTCCTCACACTTCATGACGGAAAAGCCCTCATACACGCACCGTCACTTCAAAACTCGATTATGCAAATTTGCTCATTTTTGACATACCCAACACTTGCCTCCGCAAGCTGCAGATAATTCAGAAAACTGCAGCACGTATCCTCTTCACCACCAGGTTACTTGACCCCATTAACCCACCCTCGCCCGACTCCACTGACTCACCATCCCTCAGAGGATAGAATTGAAAATCAGCATTCTATCACCCTAACATTTAAGGCCCCTTACGGCCTTGCTCCCTCCTGCATTTCTGAACTGCTGAGCCCCTGTCTGTCCACGCTTCATCCGCTTAGCAGGCTCAGGCCTGCTCCCGGCCTCTTGCCCATTCCGCCTTAACATCCGCAGACGGGCTTTCACCTCATTCTCCCACGGTTTGAAATTCCAAGCCATAATCCTTCACCTTGCTCCATCTCTTGCTTCCTTAAAGCACGACTCCTTTCTTACCTTGCTTTCAGCAACCCTCCTAACCCCGCTGCCTTCCTTCATCCCAACGGTCCCCCACTTAACGCACCACCACACCTCAGGTCCTGATCTCTGAAGGTTCGGCTCCTTGGGACGTATTTCCTACATGAAAGGCGCTTTACAAATGTAATTTTGTTATTGTTCTTGGCGCTGTTCAATCCCACCCGTGGAGCACTTCATTTTTATACTCCCGGATCTTAGTTATGTTAAACTTCACTTGTCATGTGTAGACCTTAAAGGTGTTCTTTTTGTAGGTTATTTGTTTCTTCCTGGAGCTGCTTTCCTGAAAATCTTTCAGTCCTCTTTTGCCTATGCTTCCTTCACCGTGTCTCAGCAAATTCATCGAATTGACCGAGGTCATTAAAGGCAAGTCGTCAAATGGGAAGTATGATCCCTCCCAGTTTGACAACGTCATCCCGGGTTTCGTTTGGACAGTTTTGGACTTCAATTTGAAACTGGAAATAAATGGGACTCCCGTGACTGCGGATGAATATTTGGAGTACGTTCTGAGATTGAAGCCGGGTAAGCAGTCAAAGAGGTATGGTTGGATGTGGCCATAGAACTCCAGTGCAGTTCTATGGGAAGGCATGCAATCCCACAATGCAGCGCTCCCTCAAGAATTCGCTGCAATGTAAATTGGACGTAAAATCGCTGCTGTAAAATTTGAACAATCCCACAATGCAACGCTCTACCTGATGTGGCGCTGGAACATTCCAACTCAGAGGCAAAACTGCTACCAAGTGAGCCAGACTGACTCAGGTTGAGGCTAACCTCTCACTGATTGGTGCTTCAAAGAAACGAGCCAACTGGCTCATCAAGATTAATCTGGAGCGTTCATCTTTCCACAATTCGCTCTCCTGTACCCATCTATTCCGCTCTGCCTCAGGTGTGCATTATATGATTTACTAGATAAGTTCATAGTTTCTGTTAAAGCCACACGTTCCGAAAGAGCAGTTCAACATTCTCACCATCTTATTTGTGAAGACGGCCCTCACAGACCAGCTATCAGATCTGCTGCTAGCAAACATATTTTATCCCACTCGTTTTGGGCATAGTCTAATTCATCCTCTGACCGTAGAAAATGCAAGGATTCATTATTTATCTATAGGCACCTTGTCAAATAATTTCACAAATTTAAATACCTCAATCAGGTCTCCGCTCACTCATGTCATCTCCAGAATATAATGCGTAGGCTTGACCAGGCTTTCCTGTTCGCCATATTCTCACATCCATGACAACATCTTAATAAATAGATCATATCTGAGAGGGATCTTTCTGCTTCCCCCAGATGTCAGCAAGAGAAACATCGAGCACAACCTTCCAAGAGAACGCATCATGAGTTACTTCCCCAATCGAAAATGCTTTGTGATGAACCCTGCCTCCAAGAAGCTCACCAGGACATTTCTGGATTATATGTACAGGATGGCACAGACAAAGAGAGACATACACGGCCGTGAAGTGACCGGGAAAAGTAAGTTTTATAAACTCTCAGATTTATATTCAAGATCCTCGGGCTAGTTGAAGAAATACTGGAGTCTTTTCTGATTTCAAAGTTATTGTGGAGTATACATTTGTTTCTCCAGATAATGACCCATGTGTTATAAGCTCACCCTGAGCTCTGCACCATGATTGCCTTGGAGTGAAGCTGGGTGACATTCATGCATGGCGCTGCCATGAGCTGCCGGCCTTCGTAATACAGCCAAGCAATAAAGCTTTGCCTCAGCCAAGGTGGACTTCAAATTTTATTTCACAAAATCAATTTGCCTTGCCAGTCACAAGCTTGTAAAGTCAGAGCCAACGTAGGAAATAGTTACGAAGTTCATCTGTAACCGCAGAGAAAGGGGTCAAATCTGAGAGGCATGCGCCTCCACTGGCTCCCCATCCCCCAGAGGATCGAATTCAAGATCCTCATTCTCACCTACAAGGCCATTCACGGCCTTACTCCCTCCTACTTTTCCGACCTACTAACCCACTGCTCAGCTGCCCGAAACCTCCGTTCTTTTGGCTCCAGTCTGCTCCAAACCCCCGCAATAACTGACCTACCATCGGTGGCCGGGCCTTCAGCCTCTCAGCCCCAAGGCTCTGGAACTCCATCCCTCAGTGCCTTCGCCTTGATTCTTCTCTTTCGTCCTTCAAGGCCGGTCTCAAGACTTTTTTCTTCAACCGTCCCCTCAGCTCCCCGCTCGACTCTCCAACGACTCGTCGCTCACGTCCTTCCCTCGCCTCACACTGATCGTTTCCCCCCTGCTCTGGACCCATCTGTCCAGCGCCTTGGAACGTCCTCTCGACGTGAAAGGCGCTCTATAAATTAAATCTTGTTGTTGTTGTTGTGATCAAACTTTGACAAAAACTGAGGACACATGGTCAAGCTGAATGATTTGGAAAGATATTTCCACATAATACTGTGGAAAAACTCGAGCGTCACTGCTTCAAGATCAATATAATTAATGTGAGTGAGAGTGATTGAAAAGTGCAGGAGGTATTGCTTCATGAAAGGCAGGTGGAAGTGTAGTACATAAGGCAAACACAGGCAGAGGAATATAAAAGTGTGAAGGTGTTCAGATAGATGTGTGGACTTCAGGAGCTAAGTGGTTAGAGCAATCGTCCCGCACTCGAGGGACCATGGTTCGATTCCCGGCACGGTGAAATGTTGGTCAAGTTGTCCTACGACACCTGCGTAAGTAGGAACCTGCATATAATCTGACAGTCACAGATGGGAAAAAAATAAACTAGAGAGTTCCAGTGGAGAACGAGAACCAGCAGAGTACATTAGGCAAAGATCGGATTTGAGGAGGGGATTTTAGTACTTGTCGGAATATCAGCAAATATTTATTGGGAAAGGGCAGGGAACGAGATAAGAGAACGTTAGCCTAATCCAGCAGATACATGATGGCGAGTGATAAAGGAGCGAATGATCTTCTATGCTGTAATCTCTAAAATCTCTCGTTACTTCCAGTGTTGGCTCCGATGGTGACCACCTATGTGACGATGATCGACAGTGTGCGGGTGCCGTGTCTTGAGAATGCAGTAACAACAATATCTCAGATTGAAAACACGGCTGCAGGGAGGGAAGCATTGGAATTTTACAAGGAAGCGATGAGTGAAGTAAAGCCACCGATACAATCTTTGGATGCGTTATCCACAGTGCACGAGCGGTGCCGGTCTGAAGCTCTCCAGGTGTTTCTGAAACGAAGTTTCAAGGATGAAGGTGACAAGTATCAGGCGGAACTAGAGGTGACATAACTTGATTATAGTGCAAACAAACGGTGGGCTTCACATTAGAGCAGGATGTCTCACCTTGCAGCACTCTCACCTATGATTCAGAAACCTGGGCTGGAGAAACTCGATTCTGTTTGCAAATATTGCCAGAGGATTTTTAATATCCACCTAAACAGAAAGTTGGCATCTCAATTTGCTCATGTAATCTTTAAAGCTCCCGCAGCTCTATTCAAAGAGAGAAGGGGGGTTCACTCTCACAACATCCTGGGTAAAAGTTCCCCCAGATAAAATTTGGTTACTCATTCAATGGTTGAAGTGAGTGAAACGTGAATAAGTGCAATTTCACTGCTGCATAGCCCCATAAAACGCACAGTCACAAATCTTGCATGATGTCCGTGAAGCGCTTTGGGACATCCTTTCCATTGAAAGGTTCTGTACCAAATTCAAGAATGATTATTATATTCAAGCCGCTATTTTTAATCTTATTATTCGATCACCTTGCTTTACGCATTATTCTACCCGCTTTTCCTACAATAAATTTAATTTATATAACACCCACTCTCTGTTCTTCACCTTTAATATCCCTCTGATTTGGCCTACATGTATTCTTTAGACAGAGCCTGGATGTAGTGTCTCAAGGACCTTAATTGTTTTTCCAGGTCATTAACACTCATAAACCATGGAATATTTTTTATATTTTTAGAGAAATATGGCCACGCTCTATGAGATTTTCCAGAAAAAGTTTGAGCTTTCTGAACGTGATCTGCTGGAGCTGCTTGAGCCCATAGAGAAAAGAATCATGGGAGCAGCATGCAACAGACCGGGAGGATATGCTGAGTTTGAGAATGATAAGGATGCACTGATCAGCAAACATCACAAGAATCCTGGAAAAGGACTCCAGGTCCGTCTTTATTTTTCTTTAGGGGGCTTGCACGATAGTTATGAAGTGAGAGTGGGGTTGGGAAGAGGATGGGATGAAGTTAATTGCTAAAAGATCACACGCCGATTGTGGAATCGATGAGGAAGACGACATGAAAACAGAGCTAACCGAAAGGTGGGAACGGCTTGGTCGGTAGCTATGCAGAGTTCGTTTGGAGGTGAGACCGTTTAGGGATTTCACTACAAAGGACAATGATCATGAATTTGATTTTCTGGAATCAAAATCACAGATCCTCACCGGCTCCACAGGTCCCAAATTGAGAGGGGATATAAGCTGTAGAGATCTAGATGGTCCGCAATTTGTGAAGAGAATAGCTCAGAGCCAAACAAGCGGACGGTAGGAATAATCAGTCATATGCCTGATAAATTCGAGGAAGAATGCTCTTTTTGGTTGAGGTGAGGCAGGGAGGACTGCACTTATGGGGAAAGCTGAATGTGTCAGATAATTATTACAAGTACTCCACCTATTCGTGAGCGTTGAGTATCACTGATGGATTGTGTAACCCTACCCCAGGCAAAAGACACTCACCAGGAGTTCCCGAAAAACAAGGAGCAGCATCAGATTGTCCAGCAAACTTCCATCACTTTGTCTGGGAAAGAAACGGCGCTCAGAGGTTCGTGATATCGGGCATCACAGTGGCTTGTTCAGAATGGTACAACACAGAGAAATTGGCATCTAAAATGTAAACTTAAATTAATTACATTTGTAGAGCGTCTTCCATACCGGGTGGACGTCACAACGCGCTGGATAATCAGGGATATGAATTCGAGCTGGATGTAGGAATCAAGAAGTTGGGAAGATAGACATAGTAAGTTGACCAGCGAGGGTAGAGGTTGACCAAAAGCGCGGTGAATGAGAATGAGCTTCAGATGTACCTTGAAGGAACAAATTTAGGGAGACAGACGGAGGAATTGTCGGATCGAAATCCAAAGAGTAGTAGGCAGAGTGTCTGAAAAACTAACCATCGATGGAGGGAGGAGGAGCAGGCCGGAGATGTGACATATGTGAGGTGATAGGTGAGGATTACCACTTCCCAAAAAATGGGATTCAAATCAGCCACTGATTATCAAATGGAGGAAAGAAACTTGCGAAACGTTTCGCCCTGCGCAAAAATCGAACCCAGTTTCTTTAGTTTATGAGGTGAGTGTTCTATCCAACACAACAGAGAACTTGCAGATTAGTGTGAGGATCTTGAAGTCAATTCACTCTGTGATGGGAACCAATGGATACTGGCGAGCATGGGTTCATTGCGGTAGGAAGATTAGTCCTACTGTATTATGAGTATGACTAACAAATGGGACAAATTATTGCTTTTGCGGGAGCAAGCATGAAAGCAGTGAGATGAATGGCCTTCTTCTGTGCCGTAAATTTATATAGCAATATGGTTCAGAAGACACAGAAAATTTGAGTACCAGAGGAAACAACAACATGGTTTATTTAGATAGCGCCCTCTACATCGGACGGCATCTCAGAGCGCTTCACAGAAAACGATCCCGGTATTGAACCAGGGGGAGGGTGAAGAATGTGTCCAAAGGAGCAGTCGAAATGAAAGGTGTTCAGCCGAGACCTGCTAATAGAAGAGAGGGGTTGATGCGAATGGAGTGAGGAAGGGAGCCCCAGAGCCTCGGGGCGTAGTGGCTGAAGGAACGGCCGCCAATGGTGGAGCTGAGGTTACGAGGTACAAGCAAGAGGACAAACCCGGTGGAACCAGGGCAACGGGCACTGTTGTAAGGAGAGAGGACAGATGAGAGGTAGTGGGTTGCATAGTAATGGAGGGATTTGAAGACAAGAGCGAAGACATTCAAGTCGATCTTCTCTGGGACAGGCAGCCGTTGCAGTCTGGTAAGGTCTGGGGTAATCTGGGAGCAGAGTAATGTTGAGAAACAAAGAGATTGCTTGATATAATCTCAGACAACCAGAGACGTAACAGATTCTATCAAATGATCCTACACCCTGCATTTGCCATCACTCCTATTCCTCGCCTTTCATTAAAACAAACGGCTGTACCCAATACACCAGGTGTGGTGTGCCAGAACTCTACAGATTCAGAGTGATACGTGTGGCTATGAAAGTTATGAAGTGGTGTTTGCCGGTCTCCTGTCTGACAGGTGGTCGCTGACTCACACTGCTGTGAAACTGATATCCACGCTGACTTCGCCTTTGTTCAACAGCCGAACCCAAGGAACCAGAACTGATGAAGGAAACTAGGGAAGAGGAATCTATTGCTCACCAGCTACTGACTGCAGAGCAGCGTTTGAGAGAGGAAAAGATCCAACATTTGGAAATGTCTCTAGACGAACAGAATAAGAAGAGAGTGGAGGAGCAGAAAGCATTGGCAAGTGAATTACAGGAGCAGCAACGTTTCCTGAGAGCAGAGAAAGATAAGACTGCAGCGATGCAGCGGCAGATGGAAGGTGAGTCTTGCATTGGAGACGAGTCAAGTGGATTGTGTTAATTAGGTTGCAGCGTGATTGAGCTCACTGGAGGCCTTAGGCCTTGGCTTATGAATCGAATCAATATGTTGTGCCGAGGGAAGTTCTTAATTTCATTCAATTCATAGTAAAAACATGACATTTGTATAGCGCCTTTCTAGTCGAGAGAATGTCCCCGTCGCTGGACAGTCAGGAATTTGTAATTTAGCTGAGAATCGGAATCGAGGAGGGCTTAGCGCCCAAACCAGCAACAAAAATATCTATTACCGGAGAGTAGGAGATAGAGACAGAAAACTCTCTGTCACTGTCTAAGACAAGCAGAGAAAAAGTCGACATTTTCTAGCACAAGATCAGATACACTCATCTTTCCCTGTAATGCCTGCTCTTTCATCACAAAACAGAGTTAGATACAATGCATATCTTTACAATCCTCTCACCATTCCTCCATTTTCCCACTGTTTCCTTAAAATACAGACCTGTACATAACAATCAAGATATCGTCTGAACAGATTGAGGAGCAACACAAATCCAATGCTAATAAACTGCAGGAGCAGGAAGATTCATTGAGAAAAGAGTTCCAGAAGGAAATTGCAGAATTGGAGAATCAGAAGGAAGGTGAGGGCTAACAGGATATCATGCCCCTTGAAGAGGTTAATACAAGTTGCTGATGAATTGAGATTAACGGCCCCTGACCTTGTCTTATCATTTGATCAATTATTTTGTGCCGAGAGAAAGGTGTATTTCATTCATTTGTACAGGGAAGAAACATACAGGAAAATGTAAAGTTGAAGAAACGGAAAATTAAAGATAGAGACAAGCGAATCTATATTCGTTTGGGTCCAAAAGTATGTGGACGAAAGGATGTAGCCCCTGATACCTCCAGTGCCTTTCTCCTACAATCGAATTCCTGCCTTTTCATATCAGCACAGAGGTATAGATAGTATTCAAGCTGAAGTCTGAACAGAGCTGCACACAGATCCCCATGAGTTGCCTTACCATAACTTTACAAATTACTCCCGGTCTGGTCTGACCTGAGTTGCCCAGAGTACTCCAGGTGTGTGACCAGATCTTTACACATTTCTTCAGTTATTGCGTGAGAGCGTTGTAAACCGTAATCCAAACTCCGGAATGTCGCCAGACGACGGCACTACCTCACCCCTCACGCTGCTGAAATTCTGGTCCAGGCCTTTATAACCTCAAGGCTGGACTATGGGAACTCTCTCCTCTCCGGCCTTCCCGCCACCTCCCTCCACAAGCTGCAGGTCATTCAGAACTCTGCAGCTCGTATACTGTCCCGCACCAGGCTTCGGGACCACATCACTCCCACCCTCGCTCGCCTCCACTGGCTCCCCATCACCCAGAGGATCGATTTCAGGATCCTCATCCTCACCGACAAGGCCATTCACGGCCTTGCTCCCTCCTACTTCTAAGACCTACTATCCCCCTACCTATCTGCCCGTACACTTCGTTCCTCTGGCTCCGGTCTGCTCCACATCCACCGCACCAACCGCCCTACCATCGACGGCCGAGCCTTCAGCCTCTCAGCCCCTTGGCTCTGGAACTCTATCCTCCAGTGCCTTCGCCTTGACTCCTCCCTATCCTCCTTCAAGGCTGGTCTCAAGACCGTTCTCTTTGACCGTGCCTTCAGATCCCCTCTCGACTCTCTAACCACTCCTCGCTCCCTCCCTTCCCTAACATCACCCTGACCATTTGCCCCAGCTCGGGTCCTGACCCTACTTTACAGCGCCTTGGAACGTCCTCCCGACGTGAAAGTCGCTCTATAAATGGAATCTTGGTGTTGTTGTTGATGATGTGAAGAGCTGTGTACATTACTCCAATTGTGGTATGACAGAACTGTACAGGTTATCGCTGATATTTTGGGCACTGAGCTTTGTGATGCCACATAGTGCATCCTGCTAATCTGAACTGGTGTTCGCTGCCTCACACTGTTTGAACACTGTTAGACACATTCACATTCCCCTTTTCCACCATTACCAGCTCAACTCAAGAGAATAGAACTGATGGAGAGCGCGAGGAAGGAGGATTCTCAGGCTTACCAACAGTTTATTCAGGAGAAGCGTCTGAGTGAGGAAAATATCCGTCTCCTGGGAGTGGCTCCGGAGGATGAGACGGAGAAGTTGCTGGAAGACAAGGGAGCCATGGATCGTAGACTGCAGAAGCAACAGCGTTCTCAGAGTCAAGAGTTCCAGGAGAATTCCGCAGGAAAGGAGCTTCAGATTAAAGGTGTGGCCTGTGTGTTGGGAGGAGGCCTGTATGGGAGGTCAGGGTTGTGGCATGCGTCGCGGCTGTGCGGTTGCTCGGAGCTGTGGGGGAGGTCGGGGCTGTGTGGGAAGACAGGGTGGAAGGAGAGCTGAGGCCTCTGGATGCATAACATGAGGAGGTAAAAATATTGACCAACAGTGGCAAATATTTAAGGGTGTAGTGCAAATTTCTCAGCGGTCGCATATTCCCCTGCGGAATAAGAGCATCGCAGTGAAACAATTTATCCGTAGCTAACTAGAGCAGTTAGAAAAGCATCAAATTAAAAGAAAAGGTTCACAAAACTGCCAAGAAAAGCGGCAAATTTGAAAATTGGGAGAGTTTTAGAAACCAGCAAAATAAAACTAAAAATCTCATTAAGAGCGAGAAGAAGTGTGAGGAAGGAGCTAGATAGGAACATTAAGTCTGACTGTTAAAATTTTTACAGATATATTAAGAGGAATAGGCTAGTGAGGGTAAATGTAGGGCTATTCAGTCAGAGACTGGGTAAGTTGTAATGGGGGACAAGGACATGGCAGAGTCCCTAAATGGGTACTTTGCATCTATCTTCTCCCTAGAAGACATACCAAGTCTGCCAACAATAGAGATGCATCAAAGGGATAAGTACAGCGAGCAACTGAGCGAAATTTTCATTCGTAGAGAATTGGTGCTAGGGAAACTGTTAGCACTGAAAAGTGACGAATCCCCTGGTCCGGATGGCTTCCCTCCCAGGGTATTAAAATAGGTATCTTATGAGATAGTGGAGGCCTTATGTTTGATCTTCGAAAATTGCTTAGATTCTGGAACAGCTCCCATGGATTGGAAGATCGCCAATGTCACACCACTATTTAAAAAAAGGTGGAAACGAAAAGATGGGGAACTATAGGCCAGTTCGTCTCACATCACTGATAGGAAAAAAATAGAATCACTGATTAAGGACGTAGCAGTGCGGTATTTAATGGAGCACAATATGATTAGGCCAAGTCAACATTACTTTACAAAAGCCAAGTCATGTTTGACAAATCTCTTGGAATTTTTGAGGATACTTCCAGTAAAAAGATGAGGATGAATCAGTGGATGTGGTCCATTTGGACTTCCAGAAGGCATTCGATAAGGTGCCGCATAAAAGGTTCTTCCAAAAGTTAAGGGCACATGGAATTGGGGGGATCATATTAACGTTGATTGGTGAATGGTTAACAGGTAGGATACAAAGAGAAGGGATAAACGGGTCCTTTTCAGATTGGCGGGATGTGAATAGTGGAATGCCACTAGGATCAGTCCTTGGGCCTCATCTACTTACCATTTACATCAACGATCTTGATGAGGACATCGAAGTTAATATATCTAAATTCTCGGATGACACAAAACTAGGAGGAAGTGTCAACAAAGAGGACGACATTAAAAAATGCAGCGAGACATAGATAGGTTAGGTGATTGGGCAGGTGGGTTGCAGATGAAGTATAACGTACGAAAGTGCGAAGTCATCGACCTTGGTAGCAAAAACAGCAGAGCGGGTTATTTTTTAGAACGGGAGAGATTGGAATGTGTTAGCCTCCAAGGGGATTTGGGTGTCCTTGTACACAAATCACAGAAAGTTAGTCTGCAGGTGCAGCAAGCAATGAGGAAAGCGAACGGTACATTACCATTCATTAATAAAGGATTAGAGTCTAAGGGTAGGGAAGTCTTGCTGCACTGTACAGGGCCCTAGTGAGACCACACCTGGAATATTGTGTCCAGTTTCGGTCTCCTCATTTAAGGAAGGATGTACTTGCCCTGGAGGGGGTGCCGCGTAGATTTACTAGATTAGTACCAGTGATGAAGTGGTTGAGTTATGAGGACAAGCTGACCAATTTGGGCCTATATTCTCAAGAATATAGAAGAATTAAAGAGGATCTTATGGAAACCCATAAGATCATCAAAGGGCATGGTAGCGTAGATAGTGCGTGATTGTTTACCTTGGTTGTAGAATTAAAAGCAGGGGTCACAATCTTAAAATCAGAGGCCAGCCCTTTCGCACTGAGTTGAGGAAGAACTTCTTCACTCAAGGGGTGGTGAATGTATGGAACTCACAAACCCAAAGGGCTGTTGACGCTCAGTTCTTGAACATATTCAAGACTGAAATAAATAGATTTCTTATTGCAAAAGGTATTAAGGGATATGGGGATAAGGCAGGGTCAGGTTCGATTAGAAGTTCAGCCATGATTGAATGGCGGGGCAGGCTCGAAGTGGCGAATGGCACATGATCCATCTCCGCTACCACCCCCATCTAACCATCTAACCAGATTTGTGCAAATTAATCCATCCTATTTTAACGAGAGCTGTACGCAGTACTCCAGATGTGTTCTGACCAGTGCTGTATGCAGTACACCAGGATTGGTGACACAAAGCTGTACTCTTTGAGGGTGAAGTCTGGAGCTCTCAACGTTGCGCTTTGATGATTCCAGCCTCCTGTGTGACTAACGTCCACTGCTGTACAAGTTTTGGTCACCAATACAATCACGTGACACCCCTTTCTGTCCCGTTTAAGCCCTACAGGAAAGGATCAACCTGCTGGTGAGACAGAGCGAGGATGGTTCTGAGGTCCACCAACAGCTGATTGAGGAGAAGCGTCTGAGAGAAGAAAAGATCCGACACTTGGAAGTGACACTGGATGAAGAAAGGAAGAATTCACGGGAGAACCATGAAGCAATGGCTGGCAAACTGCAGGAACAAAAACGTTCATTGAGACAAGAGTTCCAAGAGAAGTCTGCGGCAATGCAACAGGAAATCAGAGGTGAGTCCTGTAGGGAAAATGAAGCCTGGGGCCATTTGAAACCCATATATGCGATGATGCCTGTGGGAGTGTGTGGGGAGGAGGGTTATGTGGGCGGTGGGGCGGTCGGGAGGGGGGGTGGGGGTTAGGCCTGTGAGAGAGGTCATTTCTGTGGGCGAAATTAAGTCTGTTGCGGAGGGTATTTTTCAGGGTCATCCAGCTGGCTGTCATTTCGTCTTATTTCATTGCTTAATAATCTGTATCATGCCTGGCGACAAATGTGTTTCATTTGTAAATGTAGGAGTGTCACAGACAGCAAAAATAATGGTGCTAAGAGAGAAGGTTGGAAAAAATAGAAACAATTCCGTCCCATTCTGACCTGCTGGCACCCCTACCATCCTGCCTGCACTGTTCATTCACCCAGCACATAGCACAGAAATGACACTGGTTAAGGCCGCAAATGATATCTGTGACCTAGACTACTTCTGCCTCCACGTCATCCTCTTCTTCTGCTGCCTTCGACACCGTGCACCAATAAATCCTCCTCCACAACCTCGCCTCCCATCTGAAACTACAACATTCTGTAGCTGAATCGACTGGGTTTTAACTTCCATATCGTCTCCAATTTTTCTAGGGTAACAGTTATTCTTCCAGCCCCCGCACATCCTCCTGTGATTTTCTTCAGGTTTCTGTTCTCAGTTCCCTCCTCTTTAGCTTCCAAATAACCCCCTTGGTGACATCAGCCGCAGACAAGTTGTCAACTTCCACATGTGTGGGGATGACAACGAAATCTTTCTGACATAATGTCCTGGATGAGAGGCAACTTTCCACAGCTGAAGGTCAGCAAGACCGAGGGAGTCCAGATTGGTGCGCGCTGCGTCTCCGCCACTCGGATACTGGCAGCATCAGCGTGCATTAATGTAGACTTCATCTCGCAACGACAGTCTGGAAACTGGTTATCTTTTTCGATCAACAAATCTCGTTTCTCTTCCATATCCTTGTCAAGACTCGTTCTGCTTTCTCCCACCTCCGCAGCAATGCCCGACTACGCAACTTCCTTAACCATTAGGCCACTGATACCGAACTGCACGCTTCCGTCACCTCAAGGCACCACTGCAGCAACTCCATACTTTTTGGCCTCCTCAATTATTCGCTCCACAACCAGCAGATTATCTAGAGACAGCCGCTCCAGTCTTCTACCGCACCCAACTCCTTCACCCCATCATGCCGAGCATCGACCGGCACCAAAAGCTTCCCGTACTTCAGATAATTGACTTCAAAATGCTCGGGCTTATATTCTTTTCCCTCCCTGGTCTTGCGCCATCCTACCTTTCTGAAATGCTGACACCCTGACAAACTGATTAGGCTCAGCTTTCAGCCTTCTCCGGCCTGCTTCATGTCTCCCACCTGAGCGACGCACTCATCGCTGGCGGAAGATGTAGCCTCTTCGCCCCCAAATTTGGCACTATCCCACGGTCTCTTTTAATTGCTCTTCCCCTTACCTCGTTCAAGGCAACGCATGAATGAAGACACATCGTACCTTCAGCTGCCCTCTTGCAATTCTGCCCTTTCTCATCCAAACTCTCCGATTCCAAGCTCGGAACCTGATCCATAATTTTTTGGCATCTATTGACGTAATTCGGACGTGAAAGGCGCTTTTCAAGTGGAATTTTGTTGTTCTTGTTCACAGTTTACAGAGCGTATATAACTGTGCCTGCCAAATGCTCCATCACAATCCTCTCCATCATCTGCACTTTTTATCAGAATAGTGCTGCAAATATTAATGCAGATGTGTCTGACCAGATTTGTTCACATTACCCCATATGCATTTTAGCGAGAGCTGTACGCACTACTCCAGATGTCTTTGACCAGTGTTGTACGCAGTACACCAGGATTGCTGACACAAAGATGTACTGATTATGGGTGAAGTCTGGAGCTCTCAACGTTGCGCTTTGATGATTCCAGCCTCCTGTGTGACTAACGTCCACTGCTGTACAAGTTTTGGTCACCAACACAATCACGTGACACCCCTTGTTGTCCCGTTTAAGCCCTACAGGAAAGGATCAACCAGCTGGTGAGACAGAGCGAGGATGATTCTGAGGTCCACCAACAGCTGAATGAGGAGAAGCGTCTGAGAGAAGAAAAGATCCGACACTTGGAAGTGACACTGGATGAAGAAAGGAAGAATTCACGGGACAACCATGAAGCAATGGCTCGTAAACTACAGGAACAAAAACGTTCATTGAGACAAGAGTTCCAAGAGAAGTCTGCGGCAATGAAGCAGGAAATCAAAGGTGGGTCCTGTGGGGAAAATGAAGCCTGGGGCCAGTTGAATCCGATATATGCGGTGATGCCTGTCGGTGTGTGTGGGGAGGAGGGGTGTGTGGCGGGGTGGAAGGGGGGGGGGGGGGGGGTCAGCCTGTGAGGGAGGTCATTTCTGTGGGCGAGATTAAATCCGTTGCGGAGAGTATTTTACAGGGTCATCCAGCTGGCTGTCATTTC
This sequence comes from Callorhinchus milii, assembly GCF_018977255.1. Lineage (NCBI taxonomy): Eukaryota > Metazoa > Chordata > Chondrichthyes > Chimaeriformes > Callorhinchidae > Callorhinchus > Callorhinchus milii. The sequence continues at coordinate 1,139,402 of NW_024704774.1, read as the reverse complement.
ATCTTATTTCATTGCTTAGTAATCTGTATCATGCCTAGCGAAAAATGTGTTTCATTTGTAAATGTAGGAAGGTCACAGTCAGCAAAAAATGATGGTGATCAGAGAGAAGGTTGGAAAAAATAGAAACAATTCCGTCCCCTTCTGACCTGCTGGCACCCCTACCATCCTGCCTGCACTGTTCATTCGCCCAGCACGTAGCACAGAAATTACACTGGTTAAGGCCACAAATGATATCTGTGACCTAGACTACATCTGCCTCCACGTCATCCTCTTCTTCTGCTGCCTTCGACACCGTGCACCAATAAATCCTCCTCCACAACCTCGCCTCCCATCTGAAACTACAACATTCTGTACTTGAATCGATTGGGTTTTAACTTCCATATCGTCTCCAATCTTTCTAGGGTAACCGTTATTCTTCCAGCCCCCGCACATTCTCGTGTGGTTTTCCTCGGGTTTCTAATAATAATAATAATCCTTGCATTTGATATAGCGCTTTTAACGTCAGGAAGACGTCCCAAAGCGCTTCACAGAACACACTGTAAAGTGAATTGACGGTATATTTGTGGGCGAACGCGTCAGCCAATTGCGCTCAGCAATGTCCCACAAACAGTCGTAGATTGAAAACGACCAATTTAATTATTGCTTTGGGTTTTTGGAGGGATTATTATTAGGCTTCTGTCCTCAGTTCCCTCCTCTATAGCTTCCAAATAAACCACTTGCTGACATCATCCGCAGACAAGTGGTCAACTTCCACATGTTTGGGGATGACACGTAAATCTTTCTGACAAAATGTCCTGGCTGAGAGGGAACTTTCCACAGCTGATGGTCAGCAAGACTGAGGGAATCCTGATAGGCTCGCGCTGCGTCTCCGCACCTCGGATACTGGCAGCATCAGGGTGCATTAATGTAGACTTCATCTCGCAAAGACAGTGTGGAAACGGGTTATCTTTTTCGATCAACAAATCTCGTTTCACCACCATATTCTTGTCAAGACGTGAAAAGCGCTATATCAAATGGAAGGATTATTATTATTATTAATACTCGTTCTGCCGTTTCCCACCTCCGCACCGATGCCCGATTGCGGCACTTCCTTAACCGTTAGACCACTGATTCCGAACTGCAAGCTTCCGTCACCTCAACTCACCACTGCAGCAACTCCATACTTTTCGGCCAACCCAATTATTCGCTCCACAAGCAGCAGATTATTTACAAAATGCCGCTCCTCTCTTCTCCCGCACCCAGCTCCTTCACCCCATCATGCCGAGCGTCACCCGGCACCAAAAGCGTCCCGTACTTCAGAGAATTGACTTCAAAATGCTCGGGCTTATATTCTTTTCCCTCCCTGGTCTTGCGCCCTCCTACCTTTCTGAAATGCTGACACCCTGACAAACTGATTAGGCTCAGCTTTCAGCCTTCTCCGGCCTGCTTCATGTCTCCCAGCCGAGCGACCCACTCATCGCAGGCGGAAGATGTAGCCTCTTCGCCCCCAAATTTGGCACTATCCCACGGTCTCTTTTAGTTGCTCTTTCCCTTACCTCGTTCAAGGCAACGCATGAATGAAGACACATCGTACCTTCAGCTGCCCTCTTGCAATTCTGCAATTCTTTCTCATCCAAACGCTCCCATCCCAGGCTCGGGACCTGATCCATAATTTTTTAGCACATTTTAACGTACTTCCGACGAGAAAGGCGCTTTTCAAGTGGAATTTTGTTGTTCTTGTTCACAGTCAACAGAGTTTATATAACTGTGTCTGCCAAATGCTGCATCACAATCCTGTCCATCATCTTATCTTTTTATTATAAGAGTGCTGCAATTATTAATGCAGATGTGTCTGACCAGATTTGTGCACATTACCCCAAATGTATTTTGGCGAGAGCTGTACGCAGTACTCCAGATGTGGTCTGTCCAGAGCTGTACCCTGTACTCCAGGAGTGGTGGCACACAGCAGTACTGATTGCGGGTGACGTCTGTAGCTCTCAATGTTGCGCTTTGATTATTACAGCCTCCAGTGTGGCTAATGTTCGCTGCCTCACATGTTTTGGTCATCAATAGAATCACTAGACACCCCTTGTTGTCCCGTTCAAGACCTACAGGAAAGGTTCAGCCTGCTGGTGAGACAGAGCGAGGAAGATACTGACATCCACGAACAGATGATAGAGGAGAAACGTGTAAGAGAAGAAAAGATCCGACACTTGGTGTTGGCTCTGGAGGAAGAAAGGAGAAAATCGAAGGAGGACCATGAAGCCATGGCTCTAAAACTGCATGAGCAACAATGTTCATTTGATCAAGAGTTCCAGCAGAAGTCTGCAGCGATGGAGCAAGAAATCAGAGGTGAGTCCTTTGGGAAAAATGAAAACGGATGCCTATAGGGGCGGAGAGGACTGTGGGAGTGGAAAGAACTGTGAGGCAGGTGATTTCTATGCGCGAGATTAGGTCTGTTGCGGAAGGAAATACCATTTCAAGGGTTTTTCAGCTGGCAAATATTTGATCTTATCGTATTGCTTAGGAATTTGTAACATGCCTAGCGAAAAAATGTGTTTCATTTGTAAATGTGGGAAGGTCACAGAATGCAAAGAGATAATGGTGATCAGAGACAAGGTTGGAAAAAATAGAAACAATTCTCTACCCTTCTGACCTGCTGACACTCCTATCATCCTGCCTGCACCGTTCACGTTCATTCGTCCAGCTCAGAGCACGGAAACTGCACTGGTTAAGGCCACAAATCGTATGTGGTCCATTCGTGACCAGGGCTACATCTGCCTCCACGTCCTCCTCTACATCTGCTGCTTTCGACACCGTTCACCATTTCCACCGTCATCCACAATCTCGCCTTCGTGAATCGAATGGGTCTTAACTTCCACATCGTGTCTAACTTTTCTATGCCAACAGTCCTTCTTCCATCGCCCGCACATTCTCGTGTGGTTCTCCACAGGTTTCTGACGTCGGTTCCCTCCTCTTTAACTTGCAAATGGTCCGCCTTGGTGACAGCATCCATAGACATGGGGAAACTTCCACACGTTGGCGGATGACACCGAAATCTGTCAATCATAATGTCCCAGATGAGAGATGTCTTTCTAGAGCTGAATGTCTACAAGAACAAGTCCATCCCCATTGCGCTCCGTCAGCGCCTATTCACCTCATGCTCTGGCAGCATCAACATCCACAGATGCACATTTCCTCTGACCAAGACAATCAGTCAACTAGTCGTTTTTCTCGACATTCAAATGTACTTTCTCTTCCATTTCCGTACTGTGATCCGCTCTACCTTCACATAACTACGCAACATTGCGTGACTCCGCCACTGCCTCCGTCGATATGATCCCATCACCCCATCCTCGCCTGGCTCCACTGGCTCCTATCGCTCAGATAATAGCATTCAAAATATCTATCCACACGCTCAAGGCCATCCATGGCCTTGCGCCCGGTTACGTCTCTGACCTGCTGATCCCTGATCAAACTGTCTGCACCCTGCTTTCAGCAGTTTCGGCAAATTTGTTACGTCCTACTCGATCTAACCTACCATCGGTGGCCAGAATTTCAGGCTCTCTGACCCCACTCTTTCTGAATCTCTGCCACAATCTGTTCGCTTTGCTCCTGCCCTTGCTTTGCTCAAGGTATTACTGAAGAATCCTCTTTTCCTACGTGCCTTCAGCCATCCTTCTATCTCTCTGGCCTACCTCATCCCAACCCTGCCAGCCCTAAGCTCGGGTGCTGATCCCCAACTGTTGAGCATCTAGTGACGTCCTTTAAATCTGAAAGCTGCTTGACAAAAGTCAGTTCTTTTGCTCCTTTTGGTTTCAAGGTTACCAGCTGCAACATATTCTGATAAATACTCGCTTACAATGCTCTCATTTTCGCTCCAATTCCAGTCCGTTTCATTATAATATATCCCTCCATGGCATTCGAGGTTTGGTCTGACCGCAAATGAACGCAGCAATCCAGGTGTGGTCTAACAAGAGACGTAAACAATAATCCTTGTGTTGAGTGACGTAACTGTACAGATGGAGGGTGAATTCTTGGTCTCTCAATGTTGTCATTGGGTTTTTCCAATGTGACATTCACTAAAGTGGGAAAACAGTAAACAGCGAAAATAGCGTGGACTAGAAAGCATCGCTATCTGTTGATGTCCCATGTGTCCACATCCCAGACCAACACGAAACAGACTCAAGCCAGTTTGGAACCTGGGCGTTTTGTTCGACAACGTACTGTCATTTATGCCCCATCAGACGCTCTGCCTTCCCCCGCCACCGAAATATTGCCCCACTCCGCTAATGCCTCACATCTCAGGTCGCCCAAACCCTAATCTGTCACCTAAAGACTCGACTACGGAATCGATTTCCTTGTCGGCCTCCGAGCAATTCCTTCCACAACCCAGAGAGCATCAAGCCTCACAACCCCATCACCTGAATCCTCGCTCGGCTCCAGTAGCAACCGTCACTCAGGCATTAGAATTCATAATGCCGATCAACACGCAAAAATCCCTTCAAATCCTTGCGCTCTGCTCCACTCTGACATTCCGGATCCCTTGTTAAACTTTCTGTATCCGACATCCAGCAGTCTCTACACAGTACTCCAGGTGTTTTCTGACCCGAGCTAAACGCACTGAACCACTTTTCGTCACCCAGAGATGCACAAAATGCTACACGTGCCGTGTCACAGAGCTTTACAGAATCAGGATGATTTATTAGGATCAGAATCTGAAATTCGGAAATCTGGAACAAAAAAAAGTTCTGGTGGCATCTATGAAGAAAAGAAAGCGGTTCAACGTTTCGGTTCCATGGCGTCGTCAGGACTGGGGCATGTTGGGAGAGTGAGGCTTCCAAGTGACAACAGGAAAGGCAGGGCAAGTAAGACAAAGGAGAATATGGGGGGATGATGGGTTAGATAAGTATTAATGATGCGAAACCCAGTGGGCGGGGGTGAGGGGAGAGTGGGGCTTGGGGTGGGTGGGGGGGTGGGGAATGCGTAGATTGCAAATACAGATTTCCTCTATCTCGTCCAGCCTTTTTGTTGCAATATTCCCCACTTCGTTTTCGCGCAGTACTGACGAAATGACATTTACCCGAAAGGTTGACTCACTTTCCTTTGTGCGTACCAGCTGCCTGATCTGCCGAGTGTTCCTATTGACTTCTGTTTTTATATAGGGGAATCCGGGTTGCAGGATTAGACCAGCAGAGCGCAGACGACAGGGTTGAACACTTGATCCCTTACACTGCTCTAATCCTCCTACCAGTTATTGTCGTTTAAACACAACATATGTGTGATCTGAGCAGTACTGCACACAGAACTCCAGGTGTCCACTGACCAGATTTGTACAGAGCACTCCAGGTTCGGTCTGTTTTGTCTGAATATTTGCTTCAACGGCACTTTACTGCCTCGCATTCCTTGTGTTTTAATTTTCAGGCGAACGTGAGGAAGTGGAGAGACTGAAGAGGATGGAAATCCGGCATCGTGATGAGAGGATGAGAGAGCGGAATCGTCATAGTGCAGCCAACATTGAAAACATCATTGCCAACGAGGCGAAAGACAGGATGAGGTCACGAGACAGGAACGCCAATGGTCTGATACATCTGGAGAGGAATTGTATGCCTGGAATATGGGTTCAAGTGCAAGGATACTTATGGCTTTTCATCATTGCCCTGCTACTGGGGGCCCTGATTGTCGCTGCAGTCCACATTTTCACTCAAGGTGTGAGAACTCGTAAAGTTTATATTACTTGTCAGGGATTCCAGCCTTCCCACTGCCGCCGTATCTCAAGAGATACAACTGCCTTCGGAAGGCAAGGGGATGGGGGGCTGGTAGTAGATTCACAGATCAGTAGCGGGGATGAAGGGCTACACCTGACATGGGAGGCTGCGAGGCTGTATTATTTGATCAAGATTCCAGCTACGCAGCACTCCAGTAGAAGTACGTCAAAGTTCTGCGGATTGAGGGCGAATGCTGTAATGTTGTTCAGTCCAGCCTCTGGTGTTCGCTGCCTCACCGATTAAAATACTGAGCTTCTCTTTGTTTCCCCCTTCCCAGCCCAAAACTAGAGACGAGATCTGGTGGAGAGAGCGACGGAGGAGGAGTCTCGCGCTCACGAAGAGCTGATTATGGAGAAGCATCTGAGAGAGGCAAAGATCCGAAATCTGGAAGTGGCACTGGAGGAAGGCAGAAGGAAATTCTTGGAGGAGGATAAAGCCATGGCTCGTAAGCTGCAGGAGCGGCAACGTTCACTGAGAGAAGAGTACCAGATGAAGACTGCAGCTATGGAGCGGCAGATTAAAGGTGAGGCACATCGAAGCCATGACTAACTCTGCCTTCCCCCATCTCTGTAACAGCGCCCAACTCCGCCATTACGTCACCCCTCAGGCCGCTGAAACTCTTGTTCATGCGTTCATCACCTCGAGGATCGACTGTGCAACCACCCTGCTTGTCGGCCTTCCCAATCCCCCCCCCCCCCACCTCTCCAAAGGCTGCAGATAATCCGGAATTATGCATCCCGTATCCTCTGACACACCAAACTCCGTGACGCCATCTTCCCCATTCTCCCCAACTCCATTCGCTCCCTGTCCTTCAGAGGATCCAGTTGAAAATCCGGGTGCTCACCTACAAAGCACTCAGCGGTCTTGCCACACCCTATTATTATGTCATCCTAACGCCTATCAACACACCCGTTCCCTCCATCCTCTCTCCCTCTGGCCTGCTCCACGTCCCACGACACACCCGCCCCACCATTGGCGGGAGAGCCTTCAGCCACTCTGCCCCCAACCTCTGGAATTCCATTCCCCATTCACTGCTCCTCGTCCCCTCCTTAACCTCCTTGAACTCCCGCCTCAAAACCCTCCTCTTTGACCATGACATTGGTCATCACCATTATTACTACATAGTGCAGTATGTAGTCCTCCAAGTTCTGACAAGAACTGTACCCTCAACGTCACGAAGCCATTCAGGAACCTGGGTGGCATGTTTGACCCTGAAATATCCTTTCTCCAGCACATCCTTGCTATGACTGACTCTGCCTACCACCACCTATGCACCACTGTCAGACTCCGCCACCGCCTCATCCCTCAGGCTGCTGAAAATCTCACCCACCCATGCGTCACCTCAAGGCTCGTTTATGGAAATTCCCTCCTCATCGGCCGTCGCATATGTTCCCTTCAACAGCTGCAGATAATCCAAAACACTGCAATTCGTGTATTCACAGGCCTCATTCATCCTGACCCCACCATTCCCACCTTCGCTCGACACCATTGGCTCCCTATCCCCCAGACGTCCGAGTTGAAGATTCTCGTTCTCATTTTCCAGACCTTTCAAGGCTTTGCCCTCTCCTACCTCTCTGACCTGCTGACTTCCTTCCAAAATGGCTGCTACCTACGTTCAGCAGGCTTCGCTCTTCTCCCAGAATCCAGCCTGACATCCCCTACTATTGTTGGAAAATAAAATCTTCTTTTCGAGTTCCAATCAAACACAACTACTGTTTGCAACCAGATTAGTGTCTATTAAACTCCAGGATCCGTCCAAGTTCCCGATGGGCGTGGGCAAGTAAGCACAATCAATCAATTTAATAACAGAACAATACTACCGCGTAATTCCTCCTCGTGGTCGTCTACTTCTGTCTTCTAGGTGTCAGTCTTCCATCCACGGTAGGTACTGTCCCGGGCGCGCGATCTTGGTCTGGCACGGTGTCTTAAGCTTGTGTCCATCCAATCAGGGTGCGGACATTAGGTGACTTGGCCAAAATCATGCTGGGTTCACGTGAACATCTCATGGGGTGTACGTGCCTCAGCACTCAAACACACTGTCCTTGAGACAGTCTGTTATCTCGTGTACGTGTAGGGAGTTTCAGTCCAGCTGCCCACAACACACTTAACTTAAAAGTTAACCCGTTCGCAACATCTATTATGATTCTAACATTATACAAAAAGTGTAAATTCTAACAGTCCCCACCTTGATACCGAATGAACATGAGGTATCACAAAACTACAAAAAAAAGGATATAGTATAAAATCAGGAAAATAATATAAAGTTACACAACCTGGGAGGGAGCATGGTATTTCCAGGCAACAGGGTGGATGGCAGCAACTTTGTCAGCCTCTCCATCATTCCCTACAAAGGGTACATCAGAGGAAACCACACTAGGCATAACGTTAAGAAAAATAAACTTCACAACCGTAGCAGCGCAATAAACGCAAAGCAAGATCACAACAATAATAATTAGCCCATGTAACAGTGAACTTCCAATAGAATCCATCCAAGAATTGGTCCATGCCCAAAGAGATGAAGATGGAGCCTGCTTCAATTTATCCATCTCTTTCCGGATATGATCAGTCAAGCTACTTATATTCTCGGAGTTATCCGGAATATATGTACAACACTCAGACCCAATTACGGCGCATGCACCTCCTTCTTTAGCCAACAAGAAATCTAATGCCATGCGATTTTGCAAAGCCGCTGTCCGAATAGCAACTACTTCAGCGGTAAAAGAGTCAACAGCTTCCCCTGTATCATTTGCCACCTGCTCAAGGATTTTAGCCATACTAATGCTCTCTTGGGAAAGCTTAGAATTTCCATACATGGGAAAAGCAATAGCAAAGAAACGTTCGGCCTTAGTGATGGATCTTTTGTTAATATGGTGGTCACTTAGTAACTTATAGGCATGTCTTAGACCTGGGACAACATAAGCAAGATAGCATTTCCCTGTCCAATTAAGCGGCAGCCATGGATAGGCCTCGGTTCCGCATACAAACTAAGTGTTTTTATACGTAGTAATGTTGGGTCCCAACCTCAGTGGAATCCAAACTTGGTTAAAGAAAGTACCTGTGGTGAGGTTTTTGAAACTGAGGATGGTATATGGCCAATGCCGTAGGTGGGAACACGTATCGTTACCTATCACAAATGTCTGGGCACATTTACTCTCTCCTACAATAAATCCCCCAGTGATATTACGGGAGATGCAGATCTCACCTGAAGGGGGGTTGGGAACCCTTAATGTCGGGGGTGAGAGGGTAATATCATACGGTGGTTGGTAATACCCACGGTATTCCTTTAAACTGTACCCTGCTGATTCCCATCGTTTTCGATCGTCTCCAATAGGAATTGACCAGTCACATGCAGCGGCATGGTTAACATTCGTCTGATGTTGGTTGAAATACTAAAAATGCAGTTAAGCTAACATTGCCAGGAATGACCCTTACTGGTATTCCATGTTTAACAGATGTTGGCATATTAGCGCATACATAACAACTGGACACCTGGTTATTTTGTGCATATCTATAAGCTGTTTATAAGAAAGTATTATGGGGGTAAGCATGGCAGTTCTGGATTAGTAGTATTACAACGCCAAGCACCAGGCCTCCAGTAATTCCATCCAGATCCATATTGATACAGAAGATCCGGTAATCACTCGGTTGGTGCCTGCAAATTACAAATGTAGCATATATTCAATCATCAGTTTATCCTTTTCCCTTGTTTACAGTTTTGAGTTGATTCACATGGTACCATTTAGTCAATTTAGAAGACAAAGGCATGGTAATTAAATATACTGCCGGGCTTGCCTTTTCCAAAATTTCAAAAGGCCCTTTCCATCGCGGGGCAAAAGGAGATTCCTTTTTCCCATACACGCGAACCATGACTTCATCTCCGATTTCATACTCCACATGGATAACAGTAGTGTCAAATTGTTGCTTCATACTTTGTTTCGCCTTACCAGTGTTTGTAGCCACAAACCTGTTGGTTTCCTGTATGATCTTTAACATCTCTTTCAGCCATGTCTCCTCCGCAGTTCCCTGCAATTTAACATTACCCTCTAATTGTTCGAGGGCTTGTTTAGTCATCACTACTGTACAACCTGGTAGCCTCATTAACCGACCTGTCATCGCTTGATAGGCTGAAATGCCAGTAGTAGCATGGGGGGTGGAGCGAATTGCAATTAGACACAGTGGCAATCCCTTCATCCATTGCGTGGGGTGATCTGCACAAAATTTTGACAACAAAACCTTTAATGTGCGGTTACTTCTTTCTAGTACCCCTGAGGATTGAGGATGGTATAACACATGCAATTTGTGATCAATTTCCAGCAAATCCATCAATTTGGTAAAAACTTCACCCGTGAAATGTGATCCTTGATCACTATCCAATATACCAGGGATTCCCCACCTGCAGATCACCTCAAGCAATAAAATGCGTGCAGCAGTGAGCGCTGTGTTATTTTTAGTCGGGAAAGCTTCAATCCATTTTGTAAACTTATCAATAATGACAAAACAATATTTGTAACCACCGGCAGCTGTGGACAATGGCCCAATAAAATCAATCTGAATATTGGGCCAAGGACCCGAGGGAGAGGGTGCACTCCGCAATAACGCTCGATTAGTACATCGATGGGGATTATGCTGGAGGCACACAAGGCACGTCTTACATTGTTTCCGAACGTCATGAGACAAAACAGGCTACCAGACAGAGTGCAACAACTTAGTGATGGTTTTTGAGGGACTAAATTGACCACCAGTAGGATGTGAGTGGTATAATTGAAACATCGCATCAGCACAATCTGAGGAATACATACAGTGGAGATATCGTGCTTAGAATACATGAGAACAGGGGAGGCCAGAGAGTCCAGAGGAACATACAAATGGGTGTGTATGAGCCAATCATATTGTGGCTCAGGATGGATATCAAGTCCAGCAAGTTGCTCCTGGTGCCACTGCACGGCTTCGATGTAAGGCGGGTATGAATTCTGGAGTTTAATCAAATCAGTCAAAGAGGGCGAAGTTGAGATGCTCCTCACTGAGGCAGACGGAAGAGGGGAAGAAATCCATGCTTCTCCATCAAGAGCGGACTGGCGAGCAACGACATCAGCACGATTGTTCCCGTGTGAGTGCGATCCAGTCTTTTGATGACCTGCCACCTTACCAATATACAGCGGATGGGTGCGACAGGATATCTCATCAGCCAGATATCTCAGAAGTGATGCGTGAACCAACGTCGTTCCTGCAGAGGTACAAAAATGTCGGGAAGTGTACAAGGGTAATAGTAACACAGTATTTACAACATAAGCGCTGTCGGACCATATGTTGGTAGCCATTTTGGCAGTGTGGCGTACCGCTTCAACGAGTGCGGCCAACTCAGCATATTGAGCAGAATGTGGTGTGCAGCGGAAACCAATGTCACGATCGGGGAGGATAACGGAAAAACCAGTGAAAGCCTTGCCATCAACATGAAAGGATGAGCCATCAATTTACACATTGGCGACAGAATGCACCGGGGAAGCCTCCAGCCGGGACTTGAGGATCCCAGTATCGCTGAAGTTCAAGCACGGAAGAGGGCATGTATGCTGGTCACCGTCATACAACATCATCTGGGGACTGAGGGTAATCGGACCAGTAACAACCGATAAATCAGCAGCAGCCAGAGTGAGAGCCCATTTAGTGAGTCTTTGCGAGGAGACGAGCGTATTGCCCGGTCGTTGCAGGAGACGAACGGGGGTATGTGGAGAGTGACGAATAATCTTCTGGAGTCCAGTGATGTATTGAAAGGAGGTGACTGCCCAACACACGGCTAAAAGGTGACGTTCACACGAATCAAACTGTTGCTCCACACCAGTGAGAATGCGAGATATGTATGCAATCGGTGGGTACCAACCTTCAAACTGGTGAGTCAAAACAGCTGCTAATGCAGTAGGATCTCCGGCAACCTCTAAGTGAAAAGGCTGATCATGCTGGGGGTGCACCAAAGCAGCAGCCTGCAGCACTGCTTGTTTAAGTTGAGATACAACTTCCGTATGTTCATCTGTCCAGTGTTCACGGAGATCATCAGGGATATCGCCTTTAACAAGGTTGTACAGTGGCTTGGCCAGTTCAGCAAATTGTGGGAGAAATTGCCTTTGGTACCCCACCAGTCCAAGGAAGGAACGAAGTGCAGTCTTGGTCACAGGCAGTGGGAGGCGCTGAATGATGTCGACCTTATGAGCATCGGGTCGAAGTCCCTCTGCATCCAGTTGTACACCTAGAAACGAGACAGCTGGAACACACAACCGTACCTTCATGGGGTTAAGTTTCAATCCAGCCTGAAGAAGCACTTTCAATACCCGTTCTAGGAGAGTTTGATGAGTTTCCTGAGTATCAGAAATCAGCAAAATATCGTCAACATATTGGAGAATAATTGTACCATCAGGAGGAACAACATTACGCAGTGCCTGAACCATACGTTTGTGAAATATGGTCGGAGAGTTATGGAAGCCTTGAGGTAGAACTGTCCAAGTGTACTGTTGACCATTGAACGTAAACGCAAACTTATGCTGGTCCTCTGGTTTCAGAGGAATGCTCCAGAATCCAATTGAAATATCCAGAATCGAGAACCATTTAGCAGTAGAGGGGATGTCTTTCAGAAGCTGGCTCATGCCACTTACAACTGGAGCACAAGCAGGTGTAATTTTACTAAGCTGCCGATAATCAATGTTTAACCGCCAGGAACCATCAGGTTTCCTAACGGGCCATACAGGGGAGCTAGTAGTAAATATCCCTTCACGAATCACACTTTGTTCCTTTAAACTCTCAATTGTGGCCTGGACATAAGGTAAACTCTCTTTAGGCAAAGGGTATTGTTTACAGGGCTGGTGGGTGGGACCATTAACCTCTTCAGGTACTGCCATCCTCCCACAGTCATGTTTGTGAGTGGTTAGGAGACCTGGAAACTGGGATAATAATGGACCAATCCAGGGGTGACTTGACTGAACTGGAGGGTACGGGGTGGGCTTTTTAATAGCGCACACAGCATGCCGATCTAATATCTCACAAAACCGACCCTGACCAGGATGTTGATCTAACCATAAACAATGATTAGTATAGTCAAGCAGAGCTTTCCACGAGGTTAGTTCATCGCTCCCGAGGATACCAGGTTCAGTGGTTACATTTACAGCAATTGGCTGTTTTAAAACAATTGTTGCTTTACAAGTCAATTGTACAGGCAAAGGAGGCAACACTTGACATACACAGGGCTCCCAGACACACCAGAAAATTCCAAACATTCACCTGTGAGGGGAGGAAGGGTTTGGTTGTCAAAATTAAGCAGGGTGACTTTAGAGCCTGAATCTACCAAAATAGCATGGACGGTCCCGCACACCTTCATGGATATAAACGGCCTTGGTCCCTCGCATTTCTTAAAGGGGACACACAACCGATTGCTCACTTGGCTGCCATCAGGGTGTGGGATCGAAACATGTCATTGAGGGCATGGTCGGTTCCCCTCGACTATAGCCGAGACAGAGCCACCTCAACGTCCCGGATTATGGCCTAGCTGAGTCAAGATTCCTTGGGTTAACTTTTGCTCCAGGTTCCTCTCCCATTGCTCATAATTTTGCTGCTCTTGATCAGGTCTGGGGTCAGCAGAAAAGCTCTGCCTTCTCTATGCGCGGGCTCTGCGCCTTGTTGGACAGTCCGGAGTCCAATGCCCCCATTTACCACAGGTATAGCACATATCCTTTGATCTATCATGGTGTCCCTGACTTCGGGGCTGCCCTCGGCTCGGACCATTATTCAGTTGACTCCATGGCTCTCGCCCCTCCACCTGCCACACAGATTCTGTCTTTTCAGTCTTAATAGTTTTCTGAATAGCCCCATGACAAATAGTGGCTGCTCCTATCAGTTGATCAAAAAGGGAGGCGGGATCTAAGCCTAACCCCATAGCAGCAGAGGTATCTTTATTCAATTTCCCTAACCAGCATTTTTTATAACTAACAGAATTCTCGCATTGTTGTCGATTCATGGCATTCTCCTGATTAGCCGAATATAACTGCCACAATCTGAGATGAAAAGCCAGGGGACTCTCGTTTGTCCCCTGCTTACATGAGGTCAAATCTTCAAGGGGGTTGGAGTGGGCAGCCAGCGCTCGCCTCACCTCTTCCTCAAAATCCTATAAATTGGCCGGGGTAACGACTCCGCCTGGGATTGTACGAGGGTCTAAAGACCCTCGGAGATCCGAGCTTAACATTGCCTTAAGTGTCCTAGCATAGTCGGCGGGAGTTAAGTCAGCGTTATCCTCTTTCCAAGTATCCCATTTCATTATCCAGGTTTGCCGTGGGGTTCCTTGAGTTAATTTGGACCGCAGCTGAGAACAATACACTACCACATCTCCCGGGCTCAGGGAGGAGACAATTTCGTCCCGGCACCCAGCATTCCCATTCGCATTGGTACGCCGTGAAATGCTGACCAGACAAACACGACCCTTTACTAGGGGTGCCGCTGACCCTTCATCCTCATTGTACTGTACTACCTCTTCATCCAACTCTCCCCAATTCCAAGCATTATTATCGTCGGCATCCTGACAAACCCCATTTATCACAGGCTTAATGTTGCATACTGCTGCTACTAACGCTTGTCTTCGTTCGTTATCTTCCTTCTCTTTCTCTTTTCCTTTCCTAAACTCTTCTAACTCCGCTCGCTCCTGCCTACCTATTTCTTGGCAGCGCACTGCTCCCCTCAAATCATCATTTTCCTGTCCCAACCCGGCAATCATTTCCTTATCTCGCAACCGTTCTTCCTTAAGCTCCTCGACCTCTCGAGATTTAACAGCCGTTAGATTTAAAATAGCGCCTTGATGGTTATAAATTCCCTGCAGGGTCGTATATATCTCAGTCATGTCTTGATTCACACGTTCTAAGTCCCTTCGCTCTAACTCCCCGCGCTCTTGCTGAGCGTAGAATTCCGCCTTGTACTTTGCTGCCTGCTCTCTCGCTTCTTCCAGATCCTTCTGAAATCTTTCCCTCTCATGCTCCTGCTGGGCATGAAGATCTGCCTCATGCTTAGCAGCCTGTTCTCTCACTTTTCCTAGCTCCTCCTCTAATCTTTCCTGTTCACATTTTTTCTCCTCCTGCCATATGCGTCTTTCTTCTTCTAGGTGTTGGCAACTCACGAAAGCCCAGTATTTCAACAAAACCTTCTTCTTGCTATCGCTCAACCTTCGCGGAGAGCCTAACTCCTCAATTTCTCCTACTAAAGGCTTATACCCTACAGCGCCAGTTGGTTGCGGAATATTCTAACCATTTGCCCCTAACTTCAACTTCTGAATCGTTTTAATGAGCTTCCTTTCAAAGTTCACAGCGCAGTCACAACCAGAATTATTTCCCGGGACCATAGTGCCAATTACTATCGGTCCTGGTCCCTCTCCTTACCCAAGGTAATAAAGGGTTTCCTTCCCTCAGTTGGGACTAACTTAACACCTATAGGGGAATGACTAAAAACTAAACATAAACCTTCGTCAATGCTTGATTGTACTTACTCTGTCCAACTTTCCTGAACGATCCTGCCGACTACGCCAAATTGTTGGAAAATAAAATCTTATTTTCGAGTTCCAATCAAACACAACCACTGTTTGCAACCAGAGTGGTGTTTATTAAACTCCAGGATCCGTCCAAATTCCCGATGGGCGAGGGCAAGTAAGCACAATCAATCAATTTACTAACAGAACAATACTACCGCGTAATTCCTCCTCGTGGTCGTCTACTTCTGTCGTCTAGGTGTCAGTCATCCATTCACGGTAGGTACTGTCCCGGGCGCGATCTTGGTCTGGCACGGTGTCTTAAGCTTGTGTCCATCCAATCATGGTGCGGACATTAGGTCACCTGGCCAAAATCATGCTGGGTTCACGTGAACATCTCATGGGGTGTACGTGCCTCAGCACACAAACACACTGTCCTTGAGACAGTCCGTTATCTCGTGTACGTGTAGGGAGTTTCATTCCAGCTGCCCACAACACACTTAACTTAAAAGTTAACCCGTTCGCAACATCTATTATGATTCTAACATTATAGAAAAAGTGTAAATTCTAACACTATCTGTGGTCGACCTTTCAGCCTCTCTGACCCCACCACCTGCAACTGCATCCCATCGCCTCGCTTTCACACTTGACTGCTTCTTCGATCGTGCCTTCGATTCCTCCCACCTCTCTGCCTTCCGTCACCCATACTCAATCCTCGGGTCCTGACCCCTGACTGTCCAGCGCCTTGGGACGTCCTCCCGATGTTAACGGCGCTGAACAATTTAATTTTGTTGCTGTTATTGTACAGCTTCCTCCAAGTGTGGGCTGATCTGAGCAGTAGAATGTGCTCCAGGTTTGATGTGGCAAATTGTGTAGATTGAATTTGACGTCTGGGTCTCGGATTGCTATGATATTTTCATCATCCATTGTGATAAATTTTGTATTCAATATTTAAATATTCATGAAATAATGCGCAAAATTACGATGTCAAACAATTGTTTCCTTTGTTACAATTCATCAGTCAATATTAATACAGGAAGTATCGGACCACTATCAGCCGACACAATGACGCTAGTAACCATGTTTCTGGGGGGAAATTAGTTTTGATCAGTTACCTCACCCTGTTAGAGCAGCTGGGAGTTGATCGTTTCCGTATCTCACTGTTGCTGACACGCACTCCTTCTGTTATACCGAAAAATCTCTGCATGGAAAGATTTCATAAGGTGGTGGAGTTTGAAGCCGGTTAGTGCAGCCATAGTTCAAGACTATCTTGGCCAACCTCTCTTGTCGAATTATCTGAGGAGCTTACGAGCACCAGAACGAGAGTCGGACATTCCTATTCTATTCTATTATACCATGACTGATCTGTACGTCAAATTCAAATACCGGCCTTTGCCTCATAATCAATGTTAACCTGAATTAACATAACTCTATCCAAGATAGTTTCAAATTTTATGGTTCAATGTAAATTGTGAGGGATACAATTCTAGATTTCTTCTACCTTTGATTGAAACAATGCTTCCTTAAATGGCCTAGATTTGATTTCAAAAAGGATGCACCCTTATTCTGCACTCCTCAAGAGATATACAGTTTCTCTGTGGCTAATTCTTTGAATAACCTTATCAATTTAAACAAGTGAATCAGATCACCTTTTAACCTTTTAAATACACGAGAACACAGAACAGGTTTATGCAATCTGTCCTCATAATTTAACATTATAAGCCCTGGCATAATTTTCGTAAATCGCACTAGATAGTGTAGGGTATGTGTCGTTAGTCATTAGTTTAATGTATTTACCAACGAGCGGTGTCAAAAACAAATTGATAATCCTTCACCACAAGAGACACCACAATAAGTACCAGTCCTAAAATCGTACTCAAGTGATAGGAATGTTTTATTTGCTTGGGAAGCAACCTTTCACAGAACGATTAAATCATCTCTCGATGCCTCACTTTCTCCTATTCGCTCATAAGAAGTAAGGAATGGATAACAATGCTATAAGAGATGTCACAGAAAGCAAGGAAAGACCACCAACTCAACCTGTTAATGAGGTCAACTTCTCAGTCCAGAGATACCGTTATAGTTTTAGACAATTAACAATGGAAACATTTTACCGTTAACCAGACTCCTGTGTTACTGGTATTTGCCATCTCACACAAGTTGGACGCTGATAACAACATTGACGTACCCTTTGTTCCACCGTACCAGCCCAGCACGAGAAACCAGATCTGATGGTCAGAGTGAGGGAGGATGAATCTCGGGCTCATCATGCGCTGATTGAGGAGACCCGTCTGCTTGAGGAAAAGATCCGACTCCTGGAAGCGTCTCTGTTTGAAGAGAAAAAGAAGTCGCTGAAGAAGCCGGAGGCCATAGCTCATACAATGCAGGAACAGCAACGTTCACTTAGACAAGAGTTCCAGGAGAAGGCTACAGCGATGGAGCAGGAGATTAGAGGTATAGCTTTTTTGGTAACTGAGGCCTGTTGGAGTGCTGAGGCCTGTGAGAGAGGGTAGGCCTGTGAGGGAGGTGAGGCTTGTGAGGATGGTGACGTTTATGGGGGACGTCAGGCACCACGGTTGGTGAGGCCTTTGGGATACCTCAGCCTGTTGGGGAGTTGAGATCTTTGCGGGATGTTTATGCACGTTTCGGGGGACAATGGGCAGAATGGATGCATTGGACATTGTGCTGTCAATCCATCATTTATTTCATGCAGGTTGAGTTGGTATTTCATTCACTATCATAGAATCATAGAACTATACAGCACAGAAGGAGGCTGATCGGCCTAATGTACCTATGCTGGCTCTTTGAATATATCTCTGAAATCGATCCCACTCCCACACACTCTCCCCATCACCCTGCAAACTTGTCCACCACAAATTATTATCTAATTCTACCTGAAATAATGTTATCGAATCAGCTTCCACCACCCTTTCAGGCAATGCCTTCCACATGCGACCAACTCGCTGTTTGGGAAAACGGCTCCTCCGCTCCCTTCTGTTTCTTCCAACAACTTTTTTAAATCGGTGCCCTCGGGTTACCGACCCTCGCATTAGTGGAAATGCTTTCTCGTTGTTCAAGCAATCGATCCCTTCATCATATTCAAAACTTCCATTGAATCTCCCAGTAACTTTCTCTGTTCCAAGGAGTAAAAGATTAGCATATTTTTCCTCCCCTCATAACTGAAGTCCCTCCTTCGTGCAACCATCAGGTAAATTTCCTTTGCACCCTCTCCAACGCTTTGACATCCTCCCTAAAGTGCGGTGCCAAGAACTGAACACAGTCTGTAACTGAAGCTCAACCAGTTTTTGTTATGAAGTTTCGTCATAACTTCCTGACTTTTGTATTCCATGCCCCCATTTTAGAAACACATTTCCCGTATGATTTTTTAATAAATTTAACTACACGTCCTGCCACCTTCAAACATTTACTTACATGAACCCTAAGGTTTCTCTATTCCCTCAAACCATTTTGGAATCTACCATCTGGATAATGTTGCCTCTCTTCATTCTTCCTCACAAAATTCATTGCTCCGCATTGCTCCAAATTAAGCTTTATCTGCCACACGTCAGCCCATTTTTCCACTCTTTCTATATCGTCTTGCAATCTGCTACTATATTCTTCACTGTTAGCTACAATATACTAAGATTGCATCCTCTACACTGCAAGTAAACAACACTAAAATGGGAAGGAAGTAAATAGCAAAAATAGCGTTGATGTGAGAGAAAGAGAGAGAGAAAATATATTTCCTCACTCTGACTGAGACGAGCAGAGAGCGGACGACAGGTTCTATCGCATCATCCCTCATATTCTTCTCAACCTCTCTAAAATTCATGCTCTTCTAGCGTAAAACAGATTTGAACGCAGTACTCCAAGGAATAGTCTGAACAGAGCTGCATGCAATCCTCCAGGTTTGTTCTGATCATAGCTGTACACAGTACCTAAGGTACCGTCTGATGAGAGCTGTATTTTGCTACACAATATTGGGCATATGTCACAAATGTACGGTACTTACTAATGAGGGGAGAAAAAAACCTAAATTGATAATTCATCACCATGATAAATACCAGAATACCAAGTATCAGTCTGCAACATGTTCTCAAGGGATGCCAATCTACATTGCTTGGAAGCAACCTGTCACAGAATGTTGAAACAATCTCTCGATGCCTCCGTTTCTCATTATTAGCACTTTCCAAGCAAGAAATTAAGGTATTCTTTCATCAAGTCTATAAGAGATGTGACAGAAACCAAAGATATAACACCACCTTAATTTGTTCAACAATCCGCATGAAATATCCTTCACAGTCTAGCGAGGCAGTCACAGTCTTTGACCATTTACGATTTCAACTTTTCCTGACATCCGACTCTTGTGTGACTGGTACATGCTTTGTCACACTGTTTGGATACCGGTAAAAAGACAGACATTCCCGTTGTTTCCCAGCTCAACACGAGAAAATAGAATTGGTGCAGAGAGAGAGAGATGAAGAATCTTGGGCTCACCAACAGCTGATTCAGAAGACGCGTCTGAAAGAGGAAATGATCCGACACCTTGAAGCGAATCTGGAGGAAGAGAAACGGATCACACTGGAAGAGCAGAGAGCCACATCTAGAAAATTGCAAGAGCAGCAACGTTCACTGAGAAAAGAGTTCCAAGAGAAGTCTGTGGTGATGGAGCGGCAGATTAGAGATGAAGCTTTTATCAGAGGTAAGGCACGTGGGGGAGTTGAGGCATATGGATGACGTGAGGCCTGTGGGGTAGGATAATATAAGTTTCATTGTGACTGACCGAACTGGAGGCCTTATACTTTTGCTTCTGGATCAATACGCTATTTCGCACAGAGAGTAATGATTTGTCTCAACAACAATAAATGACTAAATAATAATAATAATAATAATAATCCTTGCATTTGATATAGCGCTTTTCACGTCGGGAGGACGTCCCAAAGCGCTTTACAGAACACACTGCCAAGTGAATTGACTGTATATTTGTGGGCGAACGCGGCAGCCAATGCGCACAGCAATGTCCCACAAGCAGTGGTAGATTGAAAATGACTAATTTATTATTGTTTTTGGTTTTGGAAGGATTATTATTAGGCTCTGTGTGGAGTAAGGAACTTGCCCGAGGTTTCGCCCTCTGCCTGGAATTGAACTCAGGTCTCTTACTTGCAAATCGAGTTCTCTAACCACTGAGCTACAGGACATTAGGAACGCACTCCCGAGAGAGAGAAAGAGAAAGAAAAATCGGTCTCTGTCTGAAAACACCAGAGAGCAGGCAACAGGATGTAACAGATGATCCTACCAACCTGTCTCCATTTCATGCCCTTTCATGACAACACAGTTTAACAACAATTATCCGTGCATTTGGTTTAGTGCTTTGTCATAACTTCAAAGCATTTCAAATTGCTTAACTTAATTTACTACAAAATTAATTGACTGCATAGTTTGTGGACGTAAGGCAGCAGTTAATAGCACATAGCATTGTCACCGAAACGTTCGTGGATTGAGTGACCAAATTAGTTTTATTTATTTTGATGGCATTTTTACTCCGCACACTACTTATACGATGCACACTACTCCAGGTGTGGTATTTCAGAGCTGTACAGATTGACCATGATATCTAGGTCTCCGAATGCTGTTACCGCGTGTAGTCCAGCAGCATCTGAAGCTGCAATTGGCCGCCTCACACTGTTTTGACACTCATAAAAACACTGATTATCCATATGTTTCCGCATCACAGCTCAACAGGAGAAACAAAAACGAGACGAGAGAATTATTGTGGAGGAATCTCGGATTCACAAACAGCTGATTGAAGAGAAGCATTTGAGCGAGGAAAAGATCCAACACCTGGAATTCGCTCTCGAAGAAGAAAAACTGAAGACATTGGAGGAGAAGAAAGCCACAGCGAGTAAATTGGATGAGCTACATCGTTTACTGAGCCAAGAGTTTCAAGAGATGACTAAAGAGAAGGAGCGGCAGATTAGAGATGAAACTTATGGTGGATATGTGGCCTATCGGAGAGGTGAAGCATGTGATGGAGGTGAGGCCTGTGGGAGATGTGAAGCCTGTAGGGCACGTCAAGCCTATGGGGGAGGTGAGGCCCATGGGGCAGGTGAGGCCTGTGTGGAAGGTAAGGCCTTTGGAAAATGTGTCATGATTAATAGTGTTAAATGGATAAACATAATGGGTGGCTCAATACAAAAAAAAGTATTTTAATTGTATTACATTTTGTTGATATACCCATTTTATTTGTCTGCCCATTGTGATCAATGAAAGGCAAAGAGTAATTAAAGCAGTGAATGTGGTGTGTCTGGAAATCCAGAAGACCTTTATAAGGTGCCCTGTTAGGGTCTAATAGACAATCAGTACATATGGAGTTATAATAGACGTTACAGAATGGATTAAAAAATGATGAGAGAACTGATAGGAAAGAGTGAAAGAAAGGAAACTCCTCATTCTGGAACGAGGTAGTGAGTGGTGTTCCCCTGTGTAAAAATCGCTACAAACATGCAAATATAATATACAAATTTAGGAAGCGTGGTGTCAAGATTTATTGACGACACCATACTGTGGACATGGTTGACAATGAAGGGGATTTCAGAAAAATATAGTAAGGTGTAAAGAGTCCAGCAGTATGTGTTGAAAAATGTCAAATTAAGATTCACCTATGAACTTGCAAAGCAGTTCACTTCAACAGGAAAAATAAAGAAGTGTTCAAGGTGTTGGCCACCATAGAGGAGCGGAGGAGTAAAGAGATCTGGAGATTCATTTCCACACAGCTCCAAGAGTAGCTACTAAGCCGAACAAGGCTACAAGAATGCCAATGGGAATTTGGTCTTTATTATCAGAGGGATAGATTGTAAAACTGAGGAGGTGATGTTGAATAAATGCAAATCTTGAATAGATCACCTTTGGAGTATTGTGTCCAAATTCACTTTCCACACTATAAGACCGGTAGAACTGCGAGGGGAAGAACACAGCGAGGGTTTGTGAGGCTGATACCAGGGCAGGTAGGTTAGACTGGAGAGGTTACGCCATGTTTCGTTGCAGAAAATATGTCCAAGTGTGGATTTAATGAAATTATGTTTAAATGTTCAAACTTATAAAAAGAGTTCGATAAGTTTAAAGTAAGTGGAGCTTTTCCTCCAAATGGAGACTCTGCAACCAGGGGACACCAATATAAGTTAGAAACAATAGGATCCACAAAATAAGTTAGGAGGAATTTCACGCATTATATAGTGAGAATGTGGGTCTCTCTCTCTGGAACAGTGTTTGAATCAGACTGCTTGAACGAGATTGATCATGTGTCTCAAAAATATAAGCATCGCAAGTATAATTTGAGACATTCAAGGGGAAGCCAAACCTTCATATGAGTGAGAGGGGAACTTAAGAGTATAAGCATTGTGTGAAGATTAGGAGGTGAAGAACCCTGTTGTAAAGGGTATTGCATATTCGTGACCCTGTGGTGAAGTAAGGACTGACACAAATGTTGCACAAAAATATAGATATTTATTAATTCAGATAATTAAAAGCTATAAGTAATTAAGGGGTACACTTTTATGATGCTAATGCATCCACGTAGAGTACATTACGATTTAAGTTGATCTAACCAAATGCTGCGGAAGAGATAGAGGAGCAATGCTCAATGTAGTGTCCATTTCAATGGATATTAAAAAATGTACTCAAATATTGTTGAATATTTCATAGTTAGACCACTCCGAAGTATGCAGGTATTATCCTATGTCCAGTCACCCAAATGTATGCAGGTAGTATTATAGGTCCAGTATAATAACGCGAAATTGTACAGGTATTATAATATGTCCAGTTTAAATCGTAATATTGACCTTTCTTCTTTAAAAGCTGGAATATGGTTAGCAACTCCAAGTTCCGATTACTTTTTCTTCTTCCTCCATTCTTTCTCCCGATTCTCTTTTCGAATTGATCTCAGTGGGTACAGTTAGGGACGTGACTATCACTTATTGTATGTTTCAAGATGGTTCCTTTGTGAAAAATAGCTCTTTGCAGCTCCAGACAGTTTCCATGAGACAATGGCTGACAAGAAATGCAAAGCGTTTGTTTTTTATAAGCACTTTTGGTCTCTTCGTTGAGAACGAACTTTTGCGAAGCTCTTCACAACCAGCTCCCCTCACATCAGTTTGAACGTATATTTCGATTATATAAACATCCCAAATATAGATTGAGAAATTATTCAGCAAACTAATTACAGCATCTTGCACTGTGAAGTAGCAACACAGGTACAGCCTTTGTGGATCGTGCAGATTTATTCTGTGCTGTGCAGTCTCTACAAATAATTGCAGAAGTAGAGATTTCCCTGGGAATTGGGGTCACGGGACATTGCGGTTAGAAAATCATGAACATCTTGATTTCCAACTCTTCTTGTTGCAGATTCTGACGCCTCATATCATCTCTACCAAATGGGGCTGATCTCAATTCTCTTGCTCCTCACAAATCCGGGACTGTGGCTCTGGCGCAAAAAACAACAGACAATTCTCTCCGTTCAAGTGGGTCTGTCAAAGAAAGGTAACGATGTATAATGATTTAGCAAAGAGGGCCCTGATAATGATTTAGTGAGCAGGGGTAACATGATGATGATTCACTTGGGAGGGCTTGGGAGATGATGATTTACTGAGGCGGTTAGGGTGATGAAAATTTAGTGAGGAGTGTTAGTATGATGATGACATAGTGAGGAGGGTTAAACTGATGCTAATTTAGTGACGAGGACTAGCGTGGTGATGACCTGGAGTGGAGGGTTCTGATGATGATGATGATGATTAATGGGAAGGGATAAGATGACAATCAGTTAGCAAGGAGGGTCAGGGTGATGATTTAATGAGAACGGTTAGTAGGTGTCAAACGTGGTGCATGATATTTCACATTCTGAACTTCAGACCCTATCGTAAACGCTCGAATGTGGTTCTACGTTACTTGTCCTGATGTGGGACAGCCCGTTGATATTCAGTACAAGGCTAAAAAAAATAATGGGAAAAGGAGTTTCGAAGAGTCTGTTATTTTACCAGGATTCCCACCCAGCGCAGAGCTTGGCCTTGTTGTTTATTGGAGTCCTGCAGCTCAGTGGTTAGAGCACTCGCTTTGCAAGTGAGAGACCTTAGTTCAATTCCAGGCAAGGCGAAACTTTGGGCAAGTTTCCTAGCTCCACACGCCTAACAATAACCCCTCCAAAGCTAAAACCAATAACAAATTGGACATTTTCAATCTACGACGCTTCGTGGGACATTGCTGTGCGCAATTGGCTGTCGCATTGGCCCACAAATATACAGTAAATTCACTTGACAATTCACAATTGGGAGGTCCTCCCGACGTGAAAAGCTCTATATCAAATGCAAGGATTATTATTATTATTATTTGTTTTATTTCCGCAGTGAATCAAGTAACAAAATGGCTGAGTAGGAAACACAAAAATAGCCCTCAAGCGCTTAAATTCCGTGATGTTCCACTGATCATAGAGAAATCACATTATTCACTTAATGTGATACATAACGGTGAGTATGTGGACGTGGGGGCGAGTCCTTGGGGTGACCCGAATGTTTTACCATCATCTCCTGGAACAGGGAAGGAATAATCACTCCCATGTTCCTCATTCTCCTGAAACACCGGATTCAGCAATAAGGGGCCAGTCTGGCTCAATTAGCGTCACTCTTCCTTCTAAGTCAGATTTTGGGTTGAACCTCATTGTGGAGGCACACTTTAATTACTAGCTCTTCTGAACGTCCGACGTGGAGCAGTGACAGGTGCAAGAAAAACTGAGAAATGGAAATTCTTCCTCTTTGGATTTGGCTCTCTCCTCGCCGCAGAGAATCTCCCTTCATTTATGGGGACAAAAGTCTTTCTTCGTAATGGAGCTTGCAGAAGTGAACATTCTTTGACTGGGAAAATGTTTCCCAAAGAGACGGATGAGGTTAAAGGCTGATCCTTTTTTAACTGTTAATAATGAGAGTCTGTGTCTATGACAGTGGGTGTATTAGCACAATATGTATAGGTAATAGTGGGTTTATTATCACAAGCTCTGTATGTAACAGTCGGGGAATTATCACAGAGTCTGTGTGTGTAACTGTTGGGGCTTTATCACAGATTCTGTGTATGTGACAGTGGTGGGGAAGCTGGGGTTGGAATATTATCACAATGTCAGCGTATGTGACAATCGGTCGCATATTACCTACTGGAGGCAGTATCACCTCTACAATCTATATATAAAGGTGAAGAAACAAAAAGTGACCAAACATCCAAGGGCAAGACGAGCTGTTCACTGTGCACTGAGGCTAGCGAGCCACACTTCCATTTTGCTTTCCACACACTGTATGAATCATTTGTTGTGCTCGGATCGCTCGACTAAAGTGTAGCGTTGATACTCACTGAATTCTACATTTCTGGTGGTGGTGGGACTTTATTCGGTTGTAAAGTCACACCACATCTTGTACCATTTCCCCATCTCTCTGCTCCAATTTGTCTTTTCCTAGTTTCGCTCTTACGTATCCAAAAGAGGCCACTTCATTTCCGCCAACAGATTCTCCTCCCGCATTTTCACGTGTTATATTACTCCTGGCTATAGCCTCGGTCCTCTCTTCTTTTATGACTGTATGCTCTTAGTTGTTCATCCGCAGGCATGAGGCTAACGTGCTTGCTGATTTAAAGTGCGTGGGGATAACAACAAACTCTATCTCTCTGCCTCCTCCTCGCTACCAAGACCACTGCTATCAGACGTTCAGTCCTGGATAAGACCTAACTTTATTGAGTTCCCACACAAGAGAAAGAATCTCCTGCTTGGCTTCTAACAACCTCCTCATTTCAGACAAACTTCACCTCATGGAGTCAGGGTGGAACCTCGGTGACAATTTCCAATCTCAACTGTCCTTTAAACTCCATCTGTGTAACATCGCCTGCCTCCACTATTACCTCTCCCCCAGGCTTCTGAGACCATTATAATTCTGATAATAGTCCGTGCTTTTGTCACAGTGATGTATTATATAGTCGAGATATCTAAAAGCGCCTCAGATGATATAACGGAAACTGAATTCAGGTGTCCATGGGCAAAATGCGGCATCCAATGAGCGCAGAGTAGTTTTGCATAATCAGTTCAGAAATGAGTGACTACTTTGTTTGGGGGACTGCTGGTTGGGAGACATTCCCTTCACTTTTCAAGTTGCGCCATATGAACTTTAACATATGCCTGAGCAGATACACATGATCTCGGTTTATTGTCTCACCGAAAGGAAAGCACCTCTGAGAAAGGAGTGCCGATTCAGCACTGGTTTGCAGAGTCATCTAATATTTTATGAAACCAAGTCCCGATGTGCGATTTGAAAAGAAGAGTTCTACCACTGAGCCAGGCTGGCACACGATTTATCCAAACTTTCGTCATGTTCAAGCTTGACAACGCCAAAAATCTGCTTGTTGGAATTCCCAATTTTTCCTTCGACAGGCTCCATAATAATCAGAAATCTAACGTTCGTATCCTCTCCCACAACAGGCTTCATGACTGTATTGCCCCATTCCTCCCCCTGGTCCACTGGCTCCCCATCCCCCAGAGCACAGATCTTAAGATGCTCGTCTTCATTTTTAAATCCTCAACAGTCCCATCATACATTGTTGAGCTTTTAAAACACTACGTATCAGCCCGCTGCTTCCGCTTGGTAGCAATGGCCTGCTTCATATTCATCATCCTGCCTTCCTAAAAGCAGCATTCAGCTTTCTAGAATTCTATCCCAGATTCCCCTCGTCTCCTTCAAGATCCTTCTCAAGAGGGTACTTTTTATTTACGCCTTTGGTTATCTCCCCACGCCTATGGTCCCACGTTTCCATGAATCCAACCTCCAACTCAGATGCAAACCTGTGACTGCAGCTCTTTGGGACGTCCTTCTGATGTGAAAGGTGCTATTAAGTAGATGGTTATCAGTTTTAAGTTTATTGCTGGACATTGTGTGATAAAAAGTGAAGTTTTATACTGCTTTTGTACTTTCTTATAACAAAAATACCATTTGTTTCCCTTCATTATAATAAACGATTATTGGATCATTGGTGGTTGTTGCAGTCTCATGATTTATGGTTGACTCGGGAAGGACGGTTAGGAGGGGAAGAGATATACGACACAACGATCAGTTACACCATGGAACAAAGAGGGATTTTCACGACACTTCACCCTGCACAGCCTATCACAGTCTATCCCTCATACCACACCGACAATCTCTGTCTCTAACAACACAGCTTGTCACAGTATGTCCCTTCACACCACCAACTGTTGAGTTGGAAGGGCGGAGATAAGCACCAGCTCTCTTCAAACCAATCAAGGTGGATTCCAGGCATAAGATGTACCAATTTGTGTACACAAACTCGAACTCCAGGTAAAACCTTGAAGCATCTGTCGCCCCAGAGTTTCCACATCAGCGATTGGATGGATATCTGCCTTCAGTGTTGTGGTAGGATATGCACTGGACAGTGTATGATGTGTCAGCTACTTCATGTTATCGAGGGCCAAGTGCAACTTCTATGCTTCATCCAATTTAGCATATGAGCGGCTTTGGCAAACCGATATGCCTCCAATCCGACTCTAGAATGCTCAGCGATAGGCATGTGTCGGACTGAGCCTTGCATTGCATTTCTAAGTGGCTTCCTCTGTTATCCATGTATATTGAACTCCTGTTCCTGGTCAAATATAGAGTACACAATGAGGAAAATTCCTGACTGTTGTGAATGTTACATTGATAAAAGTGTTCACCGGCTTCGATTGACATTGTTACTCAAAACCTGCAGGAGACAGTGACACGGGGGTGTCGTGGTGATGTTAGACTTTGAGAGAAGTGTGCATTTGTGGATTCACTCCCATCTTTTAAACGGTTTCATATACATTTTCACAATAAAGGGGAGACTATCAACTGAATGAGGCTTAAAGTGTCAATATATAATGAAATGATCTTCGCTTGACGTATGTATAGAAAATATTACCTATATGGACAAATGAAGGCAAACTCTATTTGTAGATTAGTGTATGTCACTTTACAGAGGTCAATTGCGGAGTGGAGCGGCTAACGCTAAAGAGAGTGGTGGCAGATAGGCTGAAAGACTTATGGCGGGTTGGACAGGGCAGGGCAGGAGACATTAAACAGGCAGCGTAAGGAATCATATCATTTCGTAGGGTGTAAGGAATCTGCACAGGTCGGTTGTGGCAAAAAGCGCAGAGGGCTTCAAAGGTAACAACGAGGCTATGATCATTCGGTACCTGGTGACAATGATCACCTGGGGATATGATGGTGGCTTTGATCATCCGGTGGCTATGATCAACCTGTTTAAAACATGGAAAGTCGTGCTTGTATTAAAGATTTCTTAAATAGTGGTTGCAATCGGTTTCATTCCATTCGGCAGCCATTTCCCAAACAACCTTTTATATTTCTCTTCCAGATGCTTAAGAACTGATCACTGATCAGGAAATATGAATTAGTCTCAGCCATGTTTTAATGTTGGGCATGCATCGTCATAACTCCTGTTTGTGGAATATCTACGATAATCTGTCTTTGTTGAGGAATTTAGTATTTTAGCTTGAATTGTTTGAAATCAGCAGATTGCTTACCACAACATTCCTGCACCTTTGTGACCAATGTAAAACTGTTTTGTTTTGTTGATTTATTCTTAAATCTACAACCTCAGCGGCGTTTCTCAAATTTTATAATTTAATAATCTGTATTAATTTAACTGGAAATGAAAATTATTTCAGATTTGACATCAGTTAAATAATTTGCATAAAACATGATGTGCATGTTTCCTCCCTTGAAGGTTAACAGTTGATCGTTCAACTTCCAGTGCATTAAAATCTGCTCCCCACCGTGATCACCCGAGGTATTACAGGCTGGAGAGTGGCTTCCTTATCTGACTGTAATGTTCTCAAAAGCCGACAAGACACCTGGACTGGGACCTCTCACGTTAAGCCTTTGTTAATCAAAACAAACCAAAGTTATAGATAGGTAAAGCCCACAGTACAAACATGTTGCTTGAGTTAAAGTTATCCAAATAGCTACAGTATATTCTACAGCTTGTACAGCATATTCTGTGGAGCAACGTGTGATGTCCCGAAGATGTGATAATGCATTATATCAAATCCAAGCAATGTTAATATTACAACTGGACCCGGCCTGTAATACAGAGACCATGCTTATTGTGGAGTCCTGGAGCTCAGTGGTAAGAGCATTCGCTTTGCAAGCGAGAGAACTGAGTTCAATTCCAGGCAGAGGGCGAAACCTTGGGCAAGTCTCCTTACTCCACACAGAGCCTAATACTAATCCCTCCAAAATCAAAAACAATAATAAATTGGACATTTTCAATCTACGACTGTTTGTGGGGCATTGCTGTGCGCCATTGGCTGCAGCATTCGCCCACAAAATATACAGTTAATTCACTTTACAATGTATTCTGTGAAGCGCTTTGGGACGTCTGACAGACGTGAAAAGCGCTATATCAAATGCAAGGATTATTATTATTATTACTCAGAGAGAATTGATCATCACTTGATTAAAGAATTCAAATTATTACCGACATAGACAGATGAATGCGAAAGGTGTTTTGGCGAATATCATCAATCCATTTACAATGCTCAGGTTACCGTATATAATGATACATTGATTAGCATAATTCGAACTGAACGAACAGTAGATTTAGATAACTCGACCAGTGTGTTATTTTGGCCTTTATTTACTTGAAACGCACAGCCATGTCCTGCTGCAAAGCACCTGAAAGTCTGTGGTGTAGTTCGTGTCGACTAAAATGTTCTTTATCTCTCTGTATGATCTGCCTCAGCAGCTTCCGCTGCCAGCAGTCTTCGTCCCGCAACCTCCCCTCCAACCTCCACTGCTCCAATCCGCTATTCCCCGTCTCCTTTTCTCTCTCTTTCACACATAGAAACAGAGCTGATTTCAAGCACGAATCAGCCACCAGTAAATGTATTAGTTAGGCCGGGAATTACTTCAATTTCCACATCCAGATCCGTTAGCAAAGCAGCAGAAACTACATTTCAATGCTAATATAATCTGCCGCTTTGCCTTTCGCTGTACACACACACACACATACGAACGCACGTTTTATGGCAGGAAAGAAGCAGCAGCTTAGATGTTATCTGACAGCAGTTTCAAGTGTAACGCTTTAAAACCAAAGTGGCATCACAGAGCCTTAGCAATCTATAGCTCAGAAGATAGTCATTCATAATGTATGTGATCAAATGATGGTTACACTTATTGCCATGAGGTAATTCGGTTTGGCAGAGATGTCGGGTATGAAGACAACTCAGATGTCAGCACATTGGCCTCTGAGGTTTAAATCACACAGTGACTTGTTCCTACAGCCTTTGAGAGATTTGTAATTACAGCACAAAAACGCTCAGGAATCATCTGTTTGGTGTCGCATAGTTTATTGTTTGCTGTTACATGTACTGTCGTCATTATTCACAATTCTAGTATTAACGACAGTGGATTTACACAACTTGATCTAATGTATTAAATAGGCGGTTATTTACTTCGACTTCACATCCAGGTCCCGCTGCAAAGCACCAGGAAGTCTGTGGTGCAGCTCGTGTCGATTAAAATATTTCTTATCTCTCTGTATGATCTGCCTCTGCAGATTCCGCTACCAGTCCTCCTCGTCAACATCAACCTACCAACTTTCCCCCACTCAACACCCCGCACAGCCACCATCTCTCTCTCTCTCTCTTTCTCTCTCTCTCTCTCTCACACACACACATACACATAATCAAACACCGTGGATTTAATGAAGGAAAAATGCCGGTTGCTCATATGTTATTGGGCATCAGTTGCAAATGTAAATCTTTAGTCCTCAAAGATGCATCACAGTGTCTTAGAAATTAAAGCACAAAAGAAAGACATTTGTTGGACCTGTCTTTGGAAGTAAAAGGTGTTTAGTCTAATTCAACTGCCTTTCCCTGTACCACTGGGATTCAGTTCTGATTCACAAAGGCGAGATAAGATTAAAGAGAGTTGATTTCAGAGAATGGGAAATGAAATAATATTTTAAAAAAATCAACTATATTCACCCTGAACTAGACAACCGCACAGCAGCACAGATATTGGAGCTCAGAGCCCCAGGAGGACACGGGTACCCAGGGCAGTGCACAGACATTGGAGCTCAGAGACTGTGGAGCTGATGGACATTCAGGGCAGACTCAATAACGGTTGAGACAAGCGGTGTTGGAGGTTACAAAGACAGAGTTACAGTCATCGTTTGAGTCCAGAGATTATAACGGTAAAATTGAGCAGCTTCTATATTGGGAGATTTGTGTTTCAACCAATGATAACCAGCGGCTTCGTTCAACGGAGCTAAGCGGCGAGACACTGAGAGCGCGTCCCAGTCACTACACTTAGAGGACAGGAGGAAATCGGTCAAAATCTGATGAACAAATGGTTAGTAAACCAGAAATAAAAAAGGAGAGACACGAGGAGCTCCAAACAACGGCGACTGAAAGAGACAGAGAAAAAGACAAGCCTCTCCAGCCCCGAGTGTATCGTGCTCTGAGCTTCTCCAGCCCTGAGCCTCTCCAGCCCTGAGCCTCTCCAGCCCTGAGCCTCTCCAGCTCTGAGCCTCTCTTGCCCTGAGCCTCTGTAACCCTGAACATCTCTGGCACCCAGTCTCTCCAGCCCTGTGTCTCAGGAGGCCTGAGTGCCAGCAGCAGCCCTGGTTTCCTGTGAAGCTTCTGTGCTCAGGAGCGACTCAGCTCTGAGACATAATATGAGTGTTGTGTCACTTGGCGCTCTCTCTGTTTCTCTCTCTCTCTCTCTGGTAACAGCAAACGTAAACACACAGCAAATGATTCCACAATCTTATGTTTTATACTGTGAAACCACTTATGTTGCTGCAGGAGATGCTGGAGGAGTTTGCTTAGAAACATTCTTCAAAAAATAATTGTTTGTTGTTGATGAGAATGTAAGTTTTGGTTCCATGTGAAGGCTTCACATCGGTGCAGTTCGCCTGTAGTTGCTCGGTTGATGTGCAGGATGTGATTATATTCTGTGAGGCATCTGTATTCATGGCCGAGATATGGTTGCGTTCCGAGTGCCACTGTTTGTTTGTCTATGTCTTTATTTTTATACCTGATGTGTAACTGTCTTTTCATGTTGCGGCATATGTTTATATAATGTGTGTGTGTGTGCTTGTGAATGTGTGTGTATGCATTTGTGTATGTGTGCGGGAGTTTGGTGTCGTTGTACATGGTGTGTTGCTAGTTTTAGTGTAGTGTAAATATCCGCTGCAGTGTTTCAATCCTCTGTAAGTTTGTGCTGTAACCGCTCTGAGTGGCAGCTACTGAACTGTGGAGCCTGATGTAGTCGACTCGCTCCCATCTCCCCATTTGGAGCAAGAGTTTCACATTCAATAGGAAACCGGTGATAGTCTCGGAGGCATTTTGATTTGCTGGGATACGTTTACAGTACTTTTTACACAGAATATCTTGTCGGCTGCATTTTATATCTGTTCACGTCGTGTAACAGACTATCACCCAGACAGTAAAATAGTGAGACTATATTCTGTGGGATCTGCATTCATAATCTTGACTGGATTATACAAGGCACAGGGAGAAGGTGGCAGAGTCACTGTGTGTGTCAGACATTTACACTGTGAATGCAGTCAGGATGACTGAAACCTTGACCTGTCCCTTCACTGGGGAGAGGTCTCTGCCGCTGGTGATCAGACACAGAGACTGAGAAGATTCCACAATAAACTCACAGACTCTCACTGTGTCGCTGCTCAGGCGCCGCGCCCACCATTAGGAGATGTTTCTCATTGTCCTTATTTATGTATAAAATATATCTGTGTACGTCAACTTATGCTCCAAAGCTTTTATTTAAATTAAAAGTTTTATTCATGTGCTGATGCCTAAGCTTGTCTCGATTTTTAAACAGGAGCCAGAGTCATCTCACCCCCTCCTACTATAGTGATGGCCTACAGTGTGATCATTCACAAGGTCAACATTGATCACTTTCCTTTCAATACCCGAAAGAGGAAGGAGAGATTATATATAACCATTCAAACTTTATTTAAAACATGATCAAGTAAGAGAATGAATGATTGTGCTAACATAATTAATTTTATTTTAAACTGTATTTCTGATCACATTTTGTACAAGGCTTTGAGCAAGTTTCTGTTAAACCAACACACACCTGCATTACGATTTAAGAACATCAGAATTTCTTCGGCTGAAAAAGACCATGGTCCTTCAAGTTCGCCTTCCACCATCCGGAGAGACGCTTCAAATGCCTTGTACCAAACCATATACTGTGTCCCGAGATATTGTTTTCTTGCAGAAACCTATCTCAACTGATCCTGAAATAAAGCACTTTTTTCCTCACGGTCTCGCTATGCAAACTGTTCCACAAGTTTACTCCTCGTGCACTGAAGTAATGTTGCAGAAGATTTCTTCAGCATTTACCCTCCTTCATCGCACGCCGTGTCTTCTGGTTCCACTGTTCAGTACAAGATAAAACAGCTTTCCATATTCCTCATTTTACCGCCATTGACTGCTACTTTTTGCCCCCAAAATATTCAGTCAATTCACTTGGTCGTGTATTCTGTGAAGCGCTTTGAGACGTCTCAATTAAATGATCAGGCGCTATAACATTGGTGCGTGTTATTACATGCAATGCAATGTAACATGATGGAAATGTATAGATTGCAAAGTGTGTGGATCAAATTGTGCGTCCATCTCCCATCAAACACAAGAGAGATTTGGAGGTCCCTGAACACACATTGATCCACACCCCACACCCTCACATACTCCAGTATCTGTAATCCTGATGGACACATACAATGCACAAATGTTTGATGGCCCATCTCAACTCATGAGCCACATTTCCGCCATTGGTCTCTCAGGAAGCACGATCAAAGAGAAAAGACGAGCAATTATATCCATATACGGTAATATCACCGCTCATTGGTGAATCTTGTCAGGCGAATGCTTCATTTTATACCTATCAACAATCTATTGGTTATATGGACAGAGACATTGGTCTGTGGTGAGCTGTTGTCCGGTGCTGGAGGGTCAAGACGGCAGTGGTTGACAGCACTCGCTTTATGTCCCTCAATTCAATGTCACACTGTCCAGTTGTGATGCTGCGGTCACTGGTCATCTACATTCTTCTCCATATTCTGACATGTAAGTTAATGGTTTCTGATATATCTTCAACATAATCATACTGCGTGCTATTCTTAAAAATTAAGGATGGTGATTAATCTCTGTTAGTCCTGACCACTTTACACACTGATCATGTAATAGAATCAAATTATATTTACTGAATTGCAATTTGGTATATGGCGTTTCATGGTGTTAGTAAATTTTAAAGTGAAAAAAAGGGAAAAGGGCAAAAGAAAGTTGTATTTTTGATCAAAATATGGGAAATATTTGGATGATCATTTTCCCAATCACTCAGGAATAAAAAAAATTTTGTCTGAAAAATGGATTGCTGTGCAAATACATAAACCATTTCTCATATAGTGAAAACTGTTTTAAATATTGAATTCAACGCATTGGAAGCAATTGCCTGTGAGTCCTGGAGCAATGTGAATGGTCAGCAATGGTCAGTGTTGTAATTCTAAGCAGATTATGTGTCGTGTGAATTTTATAACATTTTTGATGGTTTTAGATAATGCATTAAATATTATTCTGGCTTGGTTGTTGGTTTGTTTTACTTTACACTTCAGATATGAGCAGTTTATCAGCAATAACTAACATGTATTGAGTTGAATTCCCTGCTGTTGGTGGAGGCCACAGCAGCTCTTGATTTAAAGTTAAATAGTTGAATGGATTATGAAAAAATTAAGCTTTTTTGATTGAAAGTTACATGCATATTACTCGCATGTGAAGGAAGGTTTCAACACAAATATTGCCTTTCCGCATAGGGTTCTGTTGCTTTTAATCAGAGGGGAAAGAGGCAGAGAGTTGAGGGGGAAAGAGGCAGCGAGTCGTGGGGACTGGGGGAAGGAGTTCCCGAGCGCAGAGACTGAATGGCTGAATCTATTCCTATTTTGAGTTCAGTATTTTACTTTCTTTATTGACTCAAAAGAAAAGGATTGACTGTTGTTGTCCAATAACTACAATTGACAGTGAACACCTGACACTGAGGGACTCGGTCTTGTTGCAATGAAGCTGTTTCTGGGGCAGTTTCTCCTGTTCAGCACCAGCGCTGCTCTGAGCAATGTGAAGACACTTGTTTAGTGAGACAAAGAGACTGAGAAATACGTGGATATGATATATCTTCAATTTAAAATTTTATCAAAATAATACTGATTGTATCACAATAAAGTTAAAGTTTTTGAAAACAGCGGCAAATAAGCAACTTGTAAAAGTAAATTGATTTACATAAAGAAATGAAGAACCATTGAGTTAAACATGTCAGTAAATGTTCCATTCCAGTGCATGATACTTAAGTATTTATTTGCTCATTGCTCTTGATAGCGGTACATAAAGCAGATTTTTTTCTGCATGATTTAGAAGCGGAGATAAGAAAATGCTGATTGTTTCAAAGATATTTACAAATTTAGGCATTTTCAAATCATTTATTTTATTTTTCTTCTACTTGTTAATCTAAAGATTTTACAATCTTTCTATTCTATAAGAAACCAATACACATGGGGTTTATGTACAGCTCCCAGTCCCCGTGTTGTAAACACCGGCTGAAGCTTCCCGTCCTGCGCCGCTGCTATTGACGGTAATCGATCTGGAGGATTGGATCATCACAGACTGAGAGCATTAACTTAGCGACAGCCGAGGGCAGGTCCCTGAGAAAAACATACATTAAATCAGTAACATAGGGACCATCATCCACAGAACCATAGCCAGAGCCATAGTCTCTGTCCTCACTGTAACTGCAGCTGAGATACAATACCGCAGGTTTACAGGACAGTGTCGGGGAATGGCTTCACGGCTCTGACCCTCAGCGGCTTTGATGTTTATATTGAACACAAACATGACGAG
The DNA here is from genome assembly GCF_018977255.1 of Callorhinchus milii. Taxonomy (NCBI): domain Eukaryota; kingdom Metazoa; phylum Chordata; class Chondrichthyes; order Chimaeriformes; family Callorhinchidae; genus Callorhinchus; species Callorhinchus milii. The sequence continues at coordinate 1,103,179 of NW_024704774.1, read as the reverse complement.
GAGTAAAAAGGAAAATAAATATAAATAATAAGTGAACACATGCAGGAGAAGCATATTCAACACTCTACCTGCCCCCTTGTTGCAAATGTACTAAACAATATTTCTTCACGTCCAGTATTGGTTATAATAATGATAATAATAATAATACAGTTGTCTGTTCGGGTGAGTTAAATAACAATAATTCTTGCAGTTGTTGTCGTGACTGATCATGTCTTCAAGACAACTCAGAGAGTTTCACATGATGCAGCGTCAAGTAAATTGACTTTAAAGAGAAACTGCAGCATCTAATTGTGCAAATCCGTGTCCAACACAGACTTGGATTGAGTAATCATATTATTATTATCATTATTATTATTATTTGACCAATGCTCTCTAAGCCTGACTGCACAGCTCTTCCCTACACAAGCTGCAGCCCAGCCAGATCCTGCAGCTCTTGTCCTCTCCAGCACCAGCCATGGCAGTCTGTCAGCATTGCCTCTCATGGCTATTTGGAGAGGACAGGCCCCACAGGGTTCCGGGTCGTCTGGAGCTTGTGTTGGGAATAGCTGTATAGAGCAAACTTCTCCAGGATAAAAGATGCTCAATTGGATCTGCTGGTGGATTTGGAGCCAGAACAAGATTGAATGTATTTTTCTTCCTGGAGTTTAAGTCCCTGCGTGGCCTCATTCCACTGAACATCAGCCACAGCCCCACGGCCTGACTGCTCCCTCGGCAGCTCAATTCCCCACCACCTGCTCACCAGTGTTCAGCTGTTCAGGTCCCGCTGTCTGCCATCCCCTCCCGCAGCCTCTCCCCCTCCACATTGGCTCTTTTTAACCCGCCTTAAATGTTCCTTTTCCACCTGACTCTGGTGGTCTTTCTCTCCTCCTTCCTCAGCTCCCGCTCCATTACCGCTGTGTCAGGCGGTTTGAGACGTTATCTCACTGTGAAATCCGCTGTAACATTGTCAAATTATTGTTCATTCTGTAGATTAATGAAAATATAGGAAATAACAGAACAAACGCATGGATTATATTGGCGATCTATTCATGTTTTACACATATTATCAATAAAATATTACTGTCCTACCTGTAAAATAAATTAGCATTACATTGTTTTGTTTTATATATATATATATATATATATATATATATGGTTGTATTGAATTAAAATGTGAGGATTGTTTCAGATGAATTTGTCAGTGAATTTATTGCAGATAGTCAAGTGCTTAAACAATATGTGTGCTGTGATGGTATCCAAATACATTCACGTCAAATGTAAAGGTAATTTGCAGATTAATCATCATATAGTGTAAGAAGGCCCTAAACCATCCGACGGCAGCAAATCAAAGTATGTTTTTTATTCATTTCAAGATCTTTGAACAGAGTGCGTCAATCACTTTTCCATGGCAAACGAGGGGACATCCTCATTAATTTAGATATAAATGTTCTTCAAAAAAACCGTCATTATTTAGAAACATTTAGTTTGAATTGAGGTCATATTCTTAAATACATGATTTTCTGACTTGAGGAATCTGAAGGTGGATGTTAAGAACATAATTTATCATTGAGATTGTGAAGTCAGTGTAAAGGAAAGTATGAACATCTGCTGTTTCATCTAATGTTACGCAGGTGTTGGCAAGTTACAATCTTTCACATCTTTGTCAGTGCGACTTTTAATGCATGTGAACACCAATAACTATAGGCTCGGCAATGGCTTCTCAAGGCTTCAGATATTCATGAACATTGTGTATTTTAAAAGTATTTTTTATATGATTGAGATTGTAAGCGGTATTGCTCTCAGTTATAGATTCGGTGCATTAGTAATGAACAATTCAGCTTAATGATACTGATGAAAGTACAGAAATGCCCAAGGACAGTTATTATCTGGTCCGCTCCCTACCCTCAGGAGGCTCTGGCCTTCTCAACACCCCCCGCCCGGCCTACCCCACCATCGGCTTTGAGCTCCTTGGCCCACAGCGCCTGGAGATCCCACAGTCACTTCATCTCTCTCCCTCCTTTGCCTCCATCAAAACACGTCTCAACTCCCTCCTCTTCAACCGCGCATTCCTCCAGGCAGCTCCCTCTCCCCTCCCTGCCCTCCATCACCCTGATCCCAACCTCCAGCTCGGGGCCCAATCTTTGAGGTCCTCCCGATGTGAAAGAAACTTTACAAATGTGATGTTGTTGCTGTGTATCATTAACAGAGTTGCATGCAGTCATGTGTCTCAATACCTCTGCAATAATACTCAACATCTAATGTGTAGCATTTGGGAATCTTTAGTTTACTAACGTGTTAACGAGAAGGTATTCTGCAACTCAACGCATTTCCAGAATAATACTTGTAAACAGTAAATGAATAAAACTGATCTAAAATGACCAACACATCAATAATTGGAAAGCTTCCAGTTTTAGAATATTTATCTTTCTTTGTGGGTTGCGTCTCCTTCTGAGTCTCTCTCTTGCTCTCTATCTCGCTCTCGCCCCTATTATCTTGGAGCCCCACCTCCACCTCCCCACCCCCTCTCTCCCCACCACACCCCATCTGCCACCCCCCACACCCCTCATATTCCAGGCTAACACTCCAGACCAACGATGGGGGTGGTGGTGGGGGTGGTGGGGGCTGGATTTGGGGAAGTGCATTGTACTAGACACCAAGTCATCTTACATCAATAATAATTTGGTCACTTAATACACGACTGTTTTTGGGATATTGCTGCGCACAATTGATGCTGCGTTTCACCCACAAAAGACACAGTCGTTGCACTTGTCACTGTATTCTGCCGTTCGCTTTGGGACGTCTCGATGACGTAATACGTGATATAAATAATAATAATAATCCTTGCATTTGATATAGCGCTTTTCACGTCGGGAGGACGTCCCAAAGCGCTTCACAGAACACACTGTAAAGTGAATTGACTGTATATTTGTGGGCGAACGCGTTATTATTGTTTTTGGTTTTGGAGGGATTATTATTAGGCTCTGTGTGGAATAAGGAAACTTGCCCAAGGTTTCGCCCTCTGCCTGGAATTGAACTCAGGTCTCTCACTTGCAAAGCGAGTGCTCTAACCACTGAGATACACTGATATCAATGTGACTAATAAATTAATAAAACTGATCTAAAATGAGTGACACCTTAGTAATTAAAAAGAATCGAGCTGTAGATGTCTTTTTTTTCAGTATAGATTGCGTGTCCGGCTGTCCATCTCTTGCTCGCTCTCTCGCTTCCGAGTCAGTAGTTTGTAGGTTTGACCCTCCCTCCACCCCCAAAAGACACATATTCACACAACCGCACAACCGCACACACGCACGTCGGGGTCCCTGATCTCACAGTCCTGACTGACTCACAAGCTCAGCCATGAGTGGTGGTGGTGGTGTTGGTTGTGTTGGAGGTGGTGGTATATGTGGGGGAATGAGGATCGCCGCATTGCATTGGACACCATATCATTAATATAATGATTAATTCACGACGGTTTGTCGGATACGGCTCTGCACAACTGCTGCAGAGTTTCAACCACATTATATTCTGTGAAGCGCTCTGAGGCGTCTCAGTGAGGTGACACTTGATGGTGGATGTTAAAAACAGGCTTTATCGTTAAGATGGCAAAGTCAGTTCAACGGGAGATGGGAATATCTGATGTTTAGTCTCACATTAAGCAGCTCTCCTCGCCAGTTGCAATCCTTCACACCTTTTCACAATGCGATGAATAAATTATTTAAGTGGATGGAAAATGACTGACACATTTATAGTTAAATAGTTTCCAGCTACAGAGTGCTTAATTTTCGGCTTCGGTTGCGTTTCCGACCTTTGCTCTCTCTCTCGCCTCCGAGTCAGGAGGTTGCGGGTTAGACATCCTCCCCCCCCCCCCAACACACACCCACACAACCGCACACCCACAGACCTCGGAGAACCTGAGCTCACAGACCCGGATAACGATACAGCACAGCGCTGGAGTTGGGGCGATGGTGACGGAGAGAGAGCCGCGTATTGTCGGAGACGCCAAATCTCCTGACAAATATAATAATTTGGTCGCTCAGTTTTTGTGCAGAGCTGTTGCGGGGCACTGTTCAGTGCATTTCCTTCCGTCTTTCATCCCCAAATGACAGAGTCACTAAACTGTACATTATATTCCGTGAACCGCTTTGAGACGTCTGAATGTTGGGATTATGCGCAATATCCAACGAAAGGATTATTATGAGTAGCAGTACTCATATAATTAGATTCAATATATATACATATATAATATATATTATCACCATTTCCCTCAGACTTATAAGACTTGTAATTGTATGGCGACTATTTAGTCACACTGTATATTGTGTGAGGCTCGGTCAGGCGGTATCGCCCTCTGAGAGAGAAGGCTTTGATCTGATTTCACTGATCATTTATCAACTTAGTTGAGCGTTCAATTTGACCGTGAGCGCAACGTTGTGCAGTGGAAGTAGAACGGACTGAGCTTTACAAGTGGGTTACTCTCTGTCTGTCAAAACTAATCTGATGGGGAATGAGATTGAATAGTTCAAAAGGGTTCATCATTCAAACTAAACTTCTAAAGTATGTAACTGGCGAAAACTTTCTCATTTCAGGTCCTCAAGTCGACAGTCAAGCTAAGAAATTAGGTGAGTGTTTTTTTTTGGATAAGCTATTTGTCTTCAGCACAAAATTCATAAAATACAATTAAATCAAAACTTTGTAGCACCACCAAACCCAAGACTAGGGCCATCCTCCCGACATAAATGGTGCGAAATATACTGCAGATGCAACTTGCTGCAGCTTTTATGGATGTCAGGCTCCATTGGCTTCCATTAGCAAAACGGATATTGTTTATAATCCTGACACTCACATGCCATTCACGTCATACCCTAACCATCTTACTTGTACCCCTCATCCTCTAGCAGTCCCACCTATCCTTCGGCCTCATTGACAACATCTTGCATTGGCATACCGTCCCTCTTGCAGGTTAGCATCTCAGAGCGCCTGGGTCAGCAGGACCCCGACCCAGAGAAACAGGGAGGTCGAAGTGGAAGCTCTTCCTATGTTATATAAACTTGGAGTCAAGGAGGAGGGATTGAGGAAGAGTGCTGCAGTGTTTCTGGACAAGCTCTGCCCTGTTAAGAACCCAGAGACCCTTCCCTTCCCCGGGTGACAGGCACATGTACAAGAAGATAAGAAGTTATTGTTTTTGCTGTGAAGATCTATCCCGCAGTTTCAATACATCTCACGTTGAGTTTGTCCTTGTTATTTTTTCTCTCCTTTACAGTACTGAATTGAGAGGAACATTTCCTCTGTTTGTTTGAATTTTAACCTCATCTTTGCAGGAACACTCAAGGCGATTCGTGTCTTCCATCTAACCGTTGCAACTTTAATACGTATTGACTGATGTTTTCCTGTAAATGGAAGCTAAAGCATTTGCTCCCCGATCCCTCTTTCTCCACCTTATGTAATCCCCTATTTAAACAAACCTAAGTAATACAACTTTAGTAACCTCGGTCTGTGCTTCAAATCGTCTCTTGATTTACACGCCTCTCCACCCTGTTCTCCCCTCCAAATATCCACACCTCGATTCCAGTCCACATTTAACTTTCGTCTTGTGTCAATTATTATTGTTCCACATCCCGCTGAGCCTATCAATGTCACCTGAACTATGAGGACACGTGGAATGTGCAGCAACTTTAACTCTATCATTTACTGAAAACCATCGTTCAAGTCCCACCATCGATTACATACACTGCCCTGACACAACCTGCACAACTCTTCCAGCGCTACACAGAATTTACTGTAAGGAGCAATGACTGTGTAGGCAAATGCAACAGCTGCAACAAAAACAACTCGGATTGATATAGCGCCCTCAACCCCGGACGGCGACTCAGAGCGCTTCCGATTATGTACAAATATTATTATTATAATTATGACTATCCTGCGCGACTGGAAATCAATTACAAAGGCATATTGTTGGTGATGTTTTTGCAGATCATTTGAGGCTGGTGAATGGCGGCAGCCCGTGTGCCGGGAGAGTGGAGGTCTACCACGATGGACAATGGGGCACAGTGGATGGCTTTGGCTCTGGTGACAGTGGTTGGGATATGTTGGACGCGGCTGTGGTGTGTAAGGAGTTGGGCTGTGGGGCCGCGCTGTCAGCATCAGGAGACGCTCACTTTGGCGAAGGCTCAGGTCCCGTTGTGACCGCGTATGTTCGGTGCAGAGGAAGTGAGTCTACTCTGAGGGATTGTCAGTCAGGGTCCTGGGGTCACTATTACTGGTCACACACCTATGATTCCGGCGTCATCTGCTCAGGTAAATAATTCAGTCTCCCATCAATTTTTTCAATCCTCATATTTTCGGTAAACCACAGTTTGAGAAACTCTGATAGAGATTGCATTCCACATGATGTCAGTTTGTCAGTTTTAAATCCCTAGTTTTTTGGGGGGTCACACCGCCTCCTTCCGCTCCTCACCACCCCCCACCCTCAACCCCGCTACCGCCCACCCTCCAGCCCTCCTCCGTCGTTCAATGTTGATTTTCTTTAACCTCCGTGTTTCTGCACAACTGTGGCTTCAATCCTTCAATGAAATAATTTTTCAGCACGGAAGTAAAATATATTTATTTTAAATATATGCGTCCTTAAGATAATAATTAGTAATTAATCCTAGAGAATCCCTCAATCGCCTGGCCAGCACCTCGCCCGGCACCCCACCCCCGGCTCGGGGTCAACCACTATTAAACGGTCCAAGACATGTTACATGATTGCAAGTTGTTTTTTTTTTAACACATTTTCCCTTTCCCGACCAAAATGTCTCAGATAATACGTAGTAATCAAATGTGACAGTAGATCCTGTGAAGAGCTTCGAGGCGTCCACCTGTCATAAATGGCTCAATGTCAAAAATGACGATGGTTATAATCTGGAATTAAGTTTGCAAGTGGTAAAAATATAATCTTCTAACTGCGGTATGAAGCCTGCGTGCAGGAGTGTTTATTATTTCAACTCAAACGGCTTTCCGTCCTGCCCCTCTAGCTCACTTGCTGCGCTGCTGATTGCCCCATCACCTCCTTAATAATAATAATAATAATAATCCTTGCATTTGATATAGCGCTTTTCACGTCGGGAGGACGTCCCAAAGCGCTTCACAGAACACACTGTAAAGTGAATTAACTGTATATTTGTGGGCGAACGCGGCAGCCAATGGCGCACAGCGATGTCCCACAAACAGTCATGGATTGAAAATGACCAATTTATTATTGTTTTGGGTTTTGGAGGGATTATTATTAGGCTCTGTGTGGAGTAAGGAAACTTGCCCGAGGTTTCGCCCTCTGCCTGGAATTGAACTCAGGTCTCTCGCTTGCAAAGCGAGTGCTCTAACCACTGAGCTACAGGACACCACACCTTACACAAAGAACCTTCTTAGTGACAGGTTCTGAATCTTGGACAAAAATGCTGTTCACTCCCCAACCAAATACAGAATTTTGAATTGCTAATAGATCCCAAGAAGAGCTTTCAGACGTCATTTCAAAGAGAAAGGCCATTTATCATAAATCATCCTTGAAGTGAAGTCTCTATCACTCGACCTCTGCTGCGATAACCGACAGCCGATACCATCAGTCTTGACGAGCATTAATTTCCTTAATTTAATTTGACAATATCGAAGCCATCCTTTTTGGTTCCCCCGAGAATCTGTTCATCACTTTGTCTTTGGATCCACAAATCCAGCTTTTTCAACATAACATACAGACTTCCGCCTCTTTTCTCTTTTCCTTTCTCGTAAATATCGTCTTCTCCAGATATTTCCAAAGAAGCCGAAAGCTTAATGCGTTTCCTCATACACAGACTTGACGTCTCCAGTTGCTTCCAAAAAGTCTTTCCCAGCTGAACGCTTCACAAGCTCCAAATTATTTACTTCGGCAGAAAGTGTTCTTCTGGCCACAACCCCACAAACAGATGTATCATGAACTATTTTCATCAGACATATAATTGGATGTAATACTTGTCGTGATCTGATGCCTTCTGAGCACCAAATCCACGTCTCCGGTATCCAACACTTCATGCACAACTGCTGATATCCTAGAAAAACCCAATGGTTCCCGTAGATTATGATGATATGGTATTGATAAGTCCTCTGGGACCCAAAGCTGCCTTTGGGGCGCCATATTAATCCATGTTGTCGTTGCATTTTAATTGCATATAACTTAGAATGTATCCCTGATGATTTGTTTTTGTTTTATTGGCAGGAACTAAAAGTCCCCGACTGGTGAATGGAAGCAGCCGCTGTTCGGGGAGAGTAGAGCTGTACACCCAGGACACTTGGGGGTCAGTTTGTGGAAATGACCTGAACATGGAGATGGCCGGATATATCTGTAAATATTTGGGATGCGGATTTGCTTTATCAGTATCAAGTGATGCTCGCTTTGGAGAAGGATCGGGACCTGTTGTTGGTTGGCCTGACTGCGGACATGATCGAGACGGTGGCATATTCTGCTCAGGTACAGCCTTCAACACAGTGTCAAAACATGTTGTCTCAACACGGATACAGTATTTAAAAACATACTTTGCTGGATATGTTTGACTGTTAGCTGTATTTGGGAACCAAACAACTCGTGCTGAAAAATAATTGATCGCATTTTACTATCAGTCACTGACAGTATTAATCTTTCATAGAGAGCTTTTGACATTGCAGAGAAAAACATCTTCTGTATTGTGCGTCACTCACAGCCGTAGGAGGGACACCGAGTGTAATAGTGCTTATCACAGAGGTATTCCTTCTGAACATTTGGGGTCAAAGTATCAAATTGCTGTAAATCACAGACTAACTATAAACTGTGTTTATCGTCTCTGCTTTCGGTCATCATTTCGCTTCGCACCCTCCCAGACCTTCCTTTGATAGCAGGTACTATGAAAGGCTTTGTAGTCAGCTACTAACTTGCAGGGTGCTGAATAGTCAAATATTGTATTGTTTAGAGAATGGGTAAAACACTTGGAGGTAAATTCATATTTTGTAGAGTGCATTAGACACTGGACACGAAACTACATGTAGATTTCTGACTCTATGTATTTGATCATTGCTTCAGCTTTCAAGTCTTTGCTGCCTGATAATCACACATCGCTAAGCTATTTGTTTGTATCATTAATATTATTTTAAAAATTATAATTCATATTACGTTAATCATTCCACTACAGAATATCATTCCCTGAAGTTAATCGGCGGAAACAACAACTGTTCTGGCACAGTTAAGCTGCAGCGCGATTATAAATCAGGAACCATCTGCGATTATTACTGGGATTTAAAGGACGCCGGTGTTCTCTGCAAGCAACTGGATTGTGGATATGCTTTATCAACTGGTCCTGGAGCACAGATTGGGAAAGAAACAGGTCGTATCTGGAAAACTAACTTTAATTGTGTTGGTAACGAGTCCTTGCTGTGGGACTGTCCTTGGTCATTCTGGGAGGAGTACAGCTGCACACATGTTCATGACGTTACTGTTGCATGTTCGGGTGAGTGAAATTACAATAAACATTGCACGTGATAAAGCGGCCTATTAAGGCATTAATTCGGTAAAAGTACATTAATTATATTATTGCAATCGAGAACGGAGCAGCATCGACTCCTGAGATACAGCAGTTACCCCTCATTCCCACACTGTAACCTGATTAACTGATTCTGATGAGGAAAAACCTTTGGTTTAATGTGTGACGGTAATGCTTTTTGGGCACAATTGTTTCAAATATTCACCTGTTGCTGAAGTTTCTTTACTCCTACCACATTAGGTTGATGTTTGTTGAGTTATTGGGTTGGAGGCTGATGTCATTGTGTCTGTTGTTGTCTGTTGTTTATGTGTAGGTCTGTGAAAGTTTCTCGTTATTTGCATGTTACTGCAGTTTTCTGTGTGGTGGTGTCAGGTGTGTTGCCACGGTTTAGCAACGAGTAGCTGCGATTATCTACACTTCAGCTCTCACACGTTTTCATGGAGAAATTTTTGATTGAAACCGTTGCAGGTACACAGTGGCACTTACGGTTAGAGAGCGGTGTGAGCCGCTGTGATGGGCGAGTGGAGATTTATCATAACGGCACTTGGGGCAGATTGCTGGACGATTCCTGGAATATATCAGATGCCGATGTCATCTGCCGACAGCTGAACTGTGGCTCTGCTATTTCAGTCTACAACTCTTCCCAGTACGGGGAAGGCACTGGACCTGTGTGGATCAATAATGTTCAGTGTGCGGGAACCGAGACGCACATCTGGAACTGCGCACATTCCACAGTGGCTTCATCCTCCGGGAGCAGCAGTGATGTGGGAGTGCTTTGTTCGGGTGAGTGCATTTTACTAACATATGGAATGAATCATTGTCAATTTAACACCGCATTATAAAATATCTGATAATAGGGCTTCTTGTTGGTGTTCCTTCTTCGATGCAAAAACGTCCGCTATCATTGAATTATTCCACCTTTGGTTCTGCGAATGAGCTCTGACAGGAGAATGACAGTCAATGTATAATGAAGGTTCACCCACACTCAATATATCGACACACAATTCTGTTTAACGGATGCTGATAATTTTAAAACGCAAACGTTTTTCCCAACCAGAAAACTGACTTTTGTTTTTCTATTATGGAACAGATAACAAACAGCTTCGGATAAATCAATCAAACGGGAGCACAGTTGATGCTGGAGTGCAAAGTTCAAGTGAGTGAACGTTTGCCAAAAGTGTTAACAGCAGCACGAGAATAAAATTTCTAGTATTAAATTGTTTCTTCTTCCAACCAAACCCGCTCAACTTCGAGCTACCCCAGGGCTCCATCAATGGCCTTGTCTCCTTTTCCTCCTTTGCCTTCTCGAGCAGCGAATCGAGGCTCGTCCATGTCCTATAAGCTTTTGTGGAAGACCTCATGTGTGCAAGCTTCTTGCAGCTTTTTGTTGATATGACAGAAGCCATTTTCTTCGGCTCCCGGTAATGTCTTCACTCCAGTGGATCTGAACTCCTCAGCCTCGCCGGGGTCTCCCTCAGACACACCGAAGAGGTTTGCAATCTATGCATCCACTTCGATCCCAGAATAAGCTTCCTCACTCACATTCATCCCTGACCAGTTCCACTTCCTTCACTTCAGCTATGTTGCACGCCTCCTACAACATATTACCCCAAATGTAGTCGAAATCCTCCTACTTGCCTTTCTCACCACCGGACTGGATGAGACAAACGCTCTGCTTGACTTAATCCCGAGATACACTGTTCAAAAATTAAGCTCAATCAGAATTCTGCTGCCCGTTTACTTACCACAGACCAAACTCCGTGCTCCCATCTCATCAGTTCTACCTTCAATTAAACTTTGCTTACGTTTAGCAGAAGATGTTCAGATCAGACTGATGGACGGTGGGAGTTCTTGCGCTGGGAGAGTGGAGATTTACTACAACGGAACATGGGGTACGGTGTGTGATGACTCCTGGGGATCACTTGAGGCGGATGTTGTGTGCAAACAGCTCGGATGTGGACCAGTATTTGATGAAGCAGCTGATGCTCTTTGTGGGCGAACCTCAGGACCAGTTTGGTTGGATGAGATGAGATGTTCAGGAAATGAATCGGCTCTATGGGAATGTGCCTCGTCTCCATGGGGGCAGCATGACTGTGGTCATAAAGAAGATGTGAGCATTGTTTGTACAGGTAAGTGAGTTTAACACCTTGTGTAACACCATTACTATCTGCTGATTGAGTGTCAGCCTGGCTCTGTTATCAGCACCAGCAAGGTTGATATGGAAGGTTTGGGGGTCAACACTCAAATGGGGTAATCAATGTAAAGGAAAACAATTCAGTGCAGGAGGAAAAGCTGACAAGGCTATCAGTACCTGTTGATGTGATACTGTTTCTCCTGGTGCACTGTCCAACTCATCTCCAGATCAAACAGGATCATTCAATTTAAGCTGGTTCTGGGACACTGACCTCTGAATCTGGCTGGATATTCCGTCAAATAGTTAGTAAAACCTCTGAAATGTGTAATGACTGAGGAGTATTTCAGATGTGTCAATGTAATTTTTCATAATCAAACACAAGGGGTAACATATGTTACTCTTATATGAAACGTCAACTATATTGTTATAAATTACACCTCGGTGTTTTCGAGCATTAATAATAGATTTATCCAATGTACTTCACGTGAGCTCCTCCACATGAAATTAAAACATCAAGAACGAGACAGACTTGCATTTATTTAACGTTATTGCTTGGAGCAGGTTACGGAATCTGACTCGGTGGGGAGCACTTAAGATCAAATAAATCGAAAACGTGTGTCAAACAACAGCACTATTCCTTCGCAGCTCACAAGTCACTGCGGCTGGTGAATGGACAACATTCCTGTGAGGGGAGAGTGGAAGTGTTTTACAATGGGACCTGGGGCACAGTTTGCTCCGACTCCATGGGACTCGAAGACGCTGAGGTGATCTGCAAACAGTTAGGTTGTGGCCACGCTCTGAAGGTTGATATTGATGGCCAAATTGATAAAGCATCTGGACCTATTTGGATGGATGACGTAGAGTGTAATTCACAGGAATCCTTCCTATGGCAGTGTTCTTCGACACCTTGGGGTGAACACGACTGTGAACATTCGGACGATGTGCGCGTAGTTTGTGAAGGTAAAGAAATGTTCCTCAGTTAAAATTTCGGAGCGAATGTTTATTGTGCTTCAATGGGAACCACTTCATTTGTAAATCTGTGTTTAATGCAGAGAAATTTACGAGAAAAACGGCTCGTGCAAAACAGTGCCCTGGGAGGTCACCTGACGAGCAGCATCATTTATCAGGTATTGAATGAAAAATAATTGAATGAAAGGCACTTGCATTTGATATCAAATCATTCATTACAGTAGGATGTCTAAAGGGGCTTCATAGTATCTTCTGCAACGCGCATGGACTGCATAATACGACTAATAATAATAATGGTTCAATTTGATAATGCGCGGTTCAGGTCTTCAGGACATGACTATCCATTTCACAGAATATACAGGAAAGTAAAACGACTGTATATGTGTGGGCAAAATTGGGCAGTCAATTGCGCGCAATAATGTCCATGAGCAGATTGAGTGAGCAAATTTTCATCGTTAATATTATTTGAAAGATTATTTATAGGACGATTATATTTATCCTATGAATAATGCTTCACAAGTTAACAGTTTTTGATACTATGATGCAACAGTGCATAGTTTATTGTGTGAATAATTAACAGATATGATATGAATATTGTGTGATCAGGACAGAAGATGCGGTTGGTTGGAGGAAGCAGCATTTGCTCGGGGAGAGTTGAGATACTGAGCAATAAGACGTGGGGGACGGTGTGTGACGACTCCTGGGATATCCGAGAGGCCAGTGTGGTGTGCGGACAGCTGGACTGCGGCCCGGCCGTGCGGGCTGTGGGACAGGCGGGGTTCGGACAAGGCGCTGGTCAGATATGGCTGGACGAGCTTCACTGCAGAGGAAGCGAATCCTTTCTGTGGGATTGCGTCTCCGCATCCGCGGGTCGCAGCGACTGCGTTCACAAAGAAGACGCCGGTGTGGTTTGCTCCGGTAGGGATCCGATCTCTCAATGTTCATCGACAAATTTGAGGTTTTTTAAATTTTTCTCAACAAAAGCAGATTAATTCTGACTTCATTTGATGCCAGAAATTGAATGGTTACTGGATTTATGTTGTTTGCGATGTTTTGCAGGTAAACCTCCAAGACCGCCAGTCCCAACCGCATCCTTCGGTAAATAACATAATGACTTGACTTTTTGCTAATGCATTGCTTAGCTTTCCTACATATTACCACTAGGTATTGCCATTCATTCGTAAAAACATTAATATATCCAAACCAGTATATTTGTCAACTAACCTTTCAGTAGTCAACACTTGAGAAATGAACAGACTGTATAACTACATTTTAGAAATTAACAGGCGTTTAACTTCAGGAAAAGAGCTGCATCAGGACAATTTTTCAGATAGTTTGGGCATTATTCTGAATACACTGTGGAACATATCATATCACTGTGCAATAATTTGCTTCAGATAACGTTCAGTTTAGTGTGAAGCATTTTTCTTTATAGTTTCGAAAGTGTGACTACCACATGTTGTACAACAATAAAATAACAAATGTTATGTCCTTGACTTGCAAAGTCCAGTTGATCAACATACCTTTCGTGGTCTGCATCGTCCTTGGAATCCTGTTAGCGGTGGTACTGTTTGCACTGATTGTACAGATGGACAGTAATTCTTCAGGAACAGGTGAGACTGGAATCTGATCTCACAGCAATGGCTGGAGCTTCTCTATCAATTCAGATAAAATCCTGTTGACGCACGTGTCTGTTTTTGTTAATTTAATACTCTTACCTGTTTTTACCGTCTCGATTTCATTGCCTGTGTTCACATGTATCTGTAAAGTTGCACAAACTAAAATTAAAGTCATATGCGTTCAAATGCGTAGCTCAAACACAACCACAGATGCATAAAGAAACCACCAGACACAATTAGGCCTCAACGTAAACGGAGCGCAATAACATATTTTTCGATAAAGGACTACAAAAAAATAAAGTGAATTGACTGTATATTTGTGGGCGAACGTGGCAGCCAATTGCGCACAGCAATGTCCCACAAACAGTAGTGGATTGAAAATGACCAATTTATTATTGTTTTTGGTTTTGGAGGGATTATTATTAAATAAGTTAAACTCAAACAAAAACGTAGATACCCACAAAGCATCACAAATACACAGTTGTATTAACACACCAACACACAGAGCTAAGTAGATATTTGCAGGTACCTAAATACAAATGCACAGTCATATTTACCGATTGAAACAAACACTGACAAAAACAAGTACACTGATGAATAATGAGGCAATAGTGACGATGATATATTGACATTTTCAAATAATAATACTAACGTAACATGTTCCAAATATTTACATATCAATTTCAAACTCCACTGTGCAATTTCAGGTTAATATTTTAACTTCTGTACATGTCAACTTCCAACAGAGGAAAAATATCCATCTGCTCGTTTGTATCAAGCAATTTATGAAGAAATTGAGGATCGGCCGATCAGAAGAAGAAACTTCGAGGCTGACTCCACTGGTACATACTTTACAATCATATTTATTGCATCCGCATCATTGAACAAAAAGCATCAACATTAGTATCCCGATTGGTGGCAAATGCAAATGATTGAATGCGCTGTGGTTAGGATTTCAAGCTTTTATTCAGAGAACTGAAAAATCCACATCCAGTTGCGTTGTATCAATTTACCCACTTAAAAGAGGTGAAACCTACTCAATACTTCAATTTGTTCGGTCTTTCAATTTTCAAATATTATCAACGATGATTTCTGCATTCACCGATTAAGCTAAGTTACATTAGTTAATTTAGTATACAGTAAAATAACTTTTAGATATTGGGCTTGATCAATTCACCAAAACGAATCCTACAGAAATTAATATAAGCGATGGTTATAGTGTGTCTGTAGTCGCAGCGAATATCTAAAATAATACCATGTTTTCAAATGTGTCATTCGTAGCCTAAACAGAGGCAGTATTCAAAAATTATATTAATATTATTTAACCAACTTGCTCCTGGTATGTTAAAGATTTTCTCTTGATCAACATCATGTTTTTGAGCGGTTGACCATATTTTCATCCTTGGAAAATGATCCACGATTTCGGAAAAAATCTCTCATTGTTGATACCTTTCTTCGTTTTGATATTGGAGTAGAATTAGGCTCTAAGAACCTCTGTAATGGGACAGTAATGACATTATTTGCACAGTTTCAGGATCCAACGATTCTATCAGTAAACTGGAGTACTACACTGGGGAGAGTGTGAATGGATCTGATGCAGAACAAGGAAACGCTGAGGTGTTTCTTCCGAATGGTGAGTGAGTGAAACAATTATTGTATGTGATACAGCCTCTGATCAATTCGACGAGACGTTTCAAAGCACTTCACATATGTTTCCAGTGATTTTTAGTGATTGTATATCTCTTGATGAACTGGAAAGGCAATTTGTGCGCAAAATATGCACAGTAATCAGGAGGAATGTGGGGCAACCCTCCAGTATAAGAACTATTTCCCTTTTGAGATTTGCAATATTTAAATTCCAGCTAAACATCCAAACGGAGCTCAATGCACTGCACTGCCGTGGAGTGTTATCCAGAGTGTGATCTTAGTCCCCGAGTGGATTACAATCAGAACCTTCCGACCCAGAGGCGAAAGAGCTCCCAATTTATCCGGTTTTCACAGTAACACAAGCTTTAATCTTCAGATAAAGTATCTAAAAAGAAATTCAGGACTTTTTCAGTCGTTCAGGCATAAGATACATTGAGCACCACTGTGTCCAAATTTGGGTGGATATGGAGAGATATTTGGGGAAGACAAATTTGCAGGGCTGTGGGGAGAGCGCGGAAGAGTTGGAGTAATTTTGGTCGCTCTTTCAATAGATGGACTGAATGGCCTCCTTCTGTGCTGTATAATATTATGATATCTGCCTCCTTTTCCTATCTGAATGTTTGAGTGCGTAAGACTGACTCCCTGTTAACAGATCATCTTCAGGAAGATTACGACGACGCTGAGGGCGGAACCTTCCAGATGGCGGACCGGGGCCTCCTCCTGGTCACTGACACACACCCTGATGTCCCCGCACTGACCAGTCACACTGTCCAGGAAGCCTCGCTCTGTCAGGGTAAGAGCCGAACTGTGATGTCTTAGCTTAATGCGGGAGATATTTAATCAGCAACACATCTGGGAGGGAAAATCATTATCACTATCGCAATTATAATCAATCTTCCATTCCATACAGAAATGTAATGGCATAAGGACAACAAGAATTACAATTGTGCAGTGCCTTTCAAGTTAGGACGTCTCGGACAGGCTTCAATGTGTAGTGACTGTATGTGTAGGCGAGTTGGTACGTGTTTGCAGCAAGGGATTGGTAATAGGGCGGCTGGAGATATTTGGCCTTGTTGTGATATCTAAAATCAGAATAATTAGTGGTCGATGTGCAATCTGAAATGGATATTTCAGGGTTTGATGAATTCATCTCCGAGGCGCTCTGTAACGCCATTAACTGCACATACAGAATGGTGCTCTGTGCAGTGTCAATAACTGCACATACATAATGGTGCTCTGTGCTGTGTCAATAACTGCACATATAAAATTGTGCTGTGACTTACCGATTAACGCAGATTTCCTTGTTTCGACGTCTTGTTAATAACAACCTAAATGCAATGAAGGGAACAATCGTTTACAGCACTATCAGCAATTATTGAAACGCGCGTTTAAAAAATTTATAATCTATTTAAAATTTAACAAGTGAGGAGGAATTCCATCTTGAATGCCCAACCCTTCCAGTTTTTTTAAAATTCTGATTGTAGTGATGGAGGTAAGACACACAATCAGAAATCCAAGATGGTTATCTCCGCAATCGGTATTTTTGCCTCACGCACAAACACATAGGTACACACGCAGAGACTCACAGACATACACAACATACCTGTGTACACACAGACACAAACGCAGCACATACACGATCATAGACAGACACAGGCGCACACAAACAGACACACACCGTGACACACAACACACAGACACTCACAGACAGATAGGCACACACAGGCAAACACACAGACAACACACATAGACACACAGACTCACATATATACAGACACACAAATGCAGACGCAGACGCACACTTACAGACACACAGTGACACCTTTCTGAATGTAATCACTAATAAATGATGTCTCTCTCTGCAGAGGGTGGACACCACACAGACAGTGACCCGCTGTTTCCTGTTGACACCAGTCAGTGTGGTTATGATTATGATGATATTGACTGTGAGAATGACACCGAGAAGTACAGACAACTTCCCATTGGGAATCAAAGGGAATCTCCTGAGCTCTGCACCGTCTGATCGCAACATCCCCATCAAACAGGTGAGTTCATGATTTACAGCATTACTTACATCACAGAAAGCCGCCAATGATTGATATGATCGTCCTGGTGACATGTGTAATAGTAGTCACAGTTACAGGTGAATGTAATGGTTATACAACTTGACCAACACCGGTCAGTGATTTTAATCATTCACAATCCTGACTTGAGGCTGATATTAGACAGAATGGCAGTGATCATGTGCAGCCGTCACACATGTCTTCACGCCAATTGATGATGGAATTAAAATTAAAAACTTCTTGTCAGAAACTTCACAGTGATGTGATCCATGGTTGGATGCGACTAAAACGTTAATTTATATTTACTATTCTGAACTGTTGGAACTATTTTCTTTATTTGACTCAGAGATTATTGGTCCTATATGTTATGCGCAAAACTTTTATTTTATTTTCCTGAATCAAAATTTAATTTCACATTCTGCTATTTGAGCGTAAAAAGTCCTTCTTCCTTTGTAAATGTGGTATCAAATGGCAGAAACATTAACTAAAATAGTTGGAAACAGTCTCACAAACAGCAGCCGCTGAACGAAACCCAAGTAACAGCCCCAGAGATTGTCATTGCCAATGTGCTGTACTTTAGGGTGTTATAAATGGATCAGTATTATGTTATTGATGAGAATAAACTTATTTCCTTCAAATAATATATTTTATTGTCTATTTTACAGAGCCATTCAACCGAAATTTCATCACCAATTATTACTGATTATCTTTAGATAGAAAACCAATGGACAAGATGAATATACACGTTCCAACAACATACCAACGCAATTAATATGAAACCGTGTCATATCTTTCTGTGATATCAAGTTTCCATGTGTGTTCTGTGTAAAACATTCTTCTGTGATTTTCAGAATGATTTGTTTGCATTTCAGGGTGAACATAACGTGTGTTTTATACATTGCAGTAATCTGATGCCTCTATTAGTGTTATCATATTACACAGAAAATTGTTGTATTTTATCCTTTACTATTTTATTTTGAATTTACTTTGACGCTTTCGATTCTAGACGGCAATAGAGCTTAAGTTTTTTTTTATTTCCCGTCATTTTAAAAGATTTATTGTGATAAAATTATTAGATTCCTGCGCATATTTGTTCAGATTATTTGTTGAATTTTATCAATCGAGTTATTCTATCTACGAAAGAGAAATTGGTCAATTGGATAAAAACGGATCCAGTTTCAGAGGAAGTGTGTATCCGAACCAGAAAGTTCTATGATCATTCTATATACTGCAGCGAGTGTTAGTTTTGGGATCAATATTAAATATTCAAGAAGAGCCAACAAAAGAGAATTGATGTTTTGACAGCACCCACCATATCTGAGGAGAGAGATTTCTGCTGTTCACTGTTCACCTATTTAACAAACAGATTGTAAATGGTGAGTGAAAATCAAATAGACTTCAATAAATATCAAATGAACATGAAACCGCCCAGTTGTTTGTCATTATTTTCAAATGCACAACACACTAACCACTGACATCTGTCTGTCCCTGACCACCATCGATTGCATAAAAATCAGCAGGTTCGTGATTTTAAATTCGGTGTCATTCTCAGGAAATTCAGTCTGGATCATTGAATCTATCACACAAATAAACGAACAAACAAACAAGGAAACATTCACGCATCGATGAATAGAAAGTTATATAAAGAAATACAGTGGGCGGGGAAAGTTGGCAGAGGAATGTGTGAGATACTGAGTGGAGTGGGAAGATTGAAAGGGAGTGTGGGAATGTGGATCAGGGAAGAGAGATTTGCCCCCGGGGTCTGTGGTCGTTGGGCTTGGGGTGATAGTGGGGAATGGGGCAATCAGTGTGGCTGCTGCTGGGGCAGAGGGAGGCCGTGGGATCATCCACGAGAGATAAGAAGCGAGAAGGAACGAGAGGTGGTCGACAGTACGGCAGTAATGTGTTTAGAGGATATGGATGTGGGGTAGAAGCTGGAAGAGGTGTGGGGTTGAAGATTATGATGTGTGGTAGAGGGCAGTAATGCAGTGATGTGGGCTCAAGGGCAATGATGTGTTGTAGAGGGCAGTGATTGGTGTGGGGGTGAGGGCACTGATTGGTGTGGGATAGAGGGCAGTGAGTGATGTTGGTAGATTGTAGTGACTTGGGGTAGAGAGCAGTGTGCGATATGGAGTAGAGGGCAGTGAGTTGAGTTAAAGTGCTGTGTTGTGGGGTAGAGGGAAGTGCTGTAGGGTAGAGGACAGATATTTGAGGAAGAGGGCAGTGATGTGGGTTAGACGGCAGACTTGTGGGTTAGAGGGCAGTGACGTGGGTTATAGGGCAGTGAAGGGGGATAGAGGAAAGCGATGTGTGCTGGAGGGCAGTGGTGTTGGTTAGAGGGCAGTAATGCTGGTTAGAGGGCAGGGATATGGTGTAGAGATCAGTGATTTGGGGTAAAGGGAAATGATATGGTGCAGAGGGTAGTGCGTGTTGTGGTGTTGAGGGCAGTGAAATGGGATAGAGTAAAGTGATGTGGGTTAGCGTACAGTGATGTGGGGTCGTGGGTAGTGTTGTGGGTCAGAAGTGATATGGGTTAGGTGGTACTGATGTGGTTTAGAGTGCAGTGATATGGGTTAGAGGAGAGTGATGTGGGGTAGAGAGCAGTGATGTGGGGTAGAGGGCAGTGATGTGCGGTAGAGGGCAGTGATGTGGGGTAGAGGGCAGCGGTGTGGGGCTGACCAAACCCGGCTGCTCGATCTCAGTTGCCAGTAAATCTTCACAACAAATGCCAAGTGCGAGGAGGTCATGGACTACTTTTCAACTATAATAAATCATGTCCGACTGACATCCTCATCCTTCTGCCTCTTGTCACCCACGACCACAGCCTCTCCGTGACCCTCAGCTTCCCACCTGTCTTCCTAAATTCAGGGCCGCAGCTTTCTTCACCTCCTTCCCCCTCCCCCTGGCTCCGCCTCGGTAATCTTTATTGTGAAGCGCTCTGAGACGCCGTCCGGCTTGGACGGCGCTACATAAATCTAAGTTTTTGTTATTGATTGTCCATCAACTCCACAGTCTCTGAGCTCCAATGTCTGTGCTCTGCCCTCTGTACCCGTGGCCTCCTGAGGCTCTGAGCCCCAATGTCTCTGCCCTGCCTTGTGTGCCCGTGGCCACCTGAGGGTCTGAGATCCAATGTGTGCGCTCTGCCCTGTGTACCCGTGGCCCTCTGAGGCTCTGAGCTTGAATATCTGTGCTCTGCCCTGGGTACCCGTGGCCTCCTGAGGCTCTGAGCTCCAAGACCTGTGTCCTGCCGTGGGTACCCATGGCCTCCTGAGGCTCTGAGCCCTAATGTCTATGCTCTTCCCTGGGTACTCCTAGCCTCCTGAGGCTCTGAGCTTCAATGTCTGTGCCCTGCCCTTGGTACTCGTGGCCTCTTGAGGCTCTGAGCTCCAATACCTGTGTCCTGCCCTGGGTACCCGTGGCCTCCTGAGGTTCTGAGCTCCAACGACTCTGCCCTGCCCTGGGTACCCATGGCCTCCTGAGGCTCTGTGCCCTAATGTCTATGCTCTGCCCTGGGTAACCGTGGCCTCCTGAGGCTCTGAGCTTCAATGTCTGTGCTACGTTTGGTTGTCTGTTTCAGGGGGAATGCAGTTTAATATTTTATATAGTTCATTTCAGACTCTCTGAAATAAATTCACTTTAATGTTGTCTCTCCTTTGTGAATCAGAACTAACATCCAGTGGTACAGGGAAAGGCTGGTGAAATGGACTAAACACGTTTTAAATTCAAAGACACGTCCAACAAATGTCTCCCTTCTGTTTTGCAAACGCTCAACACACAGTGATCCCTCTCTGAGAAGTAAAGAGTGACTATGGCAACTGATATCCGATAACATCTCATCCGGCTGAGTGTTTCCTGCTTGAAATCGACTGTGTTTGCATGTCTGTGTGAGAGAGAAAGAGACCGGGGTGGGGGATGGGTGGTATTTATCCATATCCACTATTAATAATACGAACATTATGAGCAGAAAATAAATTTCCCGACGTTTCTGTGCTATAACTGCAGGCATCGCAAACACTGGAGATCAAATCACTGTGAAATTTAAACCTCAGAGGCCCAATTTCCCTGACATCTGAGTTGTGTTCACAGTCGATACGTCTGCCAGCCAGAACCACCTCATGTAATTAAGTGTAACCATCATTTGATCACACATATTCCAAATGACTTCACTCTGAGCTATAAATTACTACAGTTCTGTGCTGACTTTTTGTGTTTGAAAGAGTTACCATTGGAACTGCTGTCAGATTACATCTGAGCTGCTGCTTGTTTTCTGCTTGAGACAAGTATGTGTGTGTGTGTGTGTGTGTGTGTGTGCGAGAGAGACATACAGAGAAATAAGAGTGGGACTGACTGCGAAAGCTAAAGCGACAGATTATCAGGAGAGTTAACATAAATTTATTTTGACTTGGCACAGGCTTCGCCCTGCAGTTTCTTTTGCTTTGTTGAAGGTTCTGGATGTGGAGCTAGAAATAAATTCCGTCCTTAGTAACGTATAATAATAATAATAATAAGAATAATAGTGCTTCTGTGTGAGAGAGAGAAAGAGACGGGGGATGGCAGGTTGGGGGATGTCATTTTTTGGGAGGTGGGCGTGAAGGGGTAGGAGGTTGGGGGACGAGGACTACTGGAGCGGATGCTGCAGAGGCAGATCATATAAAGAGATTAAAAAGTATTTTAGTCGACACGGGCTACACCACAGAATTTCTGTTGCTTTGCAGCAGGACCTGGGTTTGTGGTTGAAGTAAATAGCGGCCAAATTAACACATTAGATCGAGTTATCTCAACGCACTATTATTACAACTAGAATTATGTCAAATAAAGCACATAATATAGCAGCAAAGAACAAAATATATAGCGCCAAACAGAAAACTTTCGAGCGTTTCTGTGCTATAATTACAGGCCTCTCAAAAACTGTAGATCAAAGCTCTGTGAGATTTGAAACCCAGGCGACAATGTGCTCACATGTGTGTCGGGTTCACATCCACATATGTCTACCCACCAGAGCGAACTCATCTGAACAAATATTTGATTACACATATTAGGCCTATTCTACCGGTCAGTGGCGAATTAACACGAATTCAAATGGTTATAGTATTTACTTAATTTGGTTTAACATTGTTCTCACATGGCCCACGATACTTGTTACAATTAAATTGACTTTTTTATTTGTAATTTTCACTCCTTATTCTGGGATGCATTAATATTTAACAGGAACTGCACGAAAAACTTATAGTAAGCAGTGATGCTCACGCCCATATCATTGTACACATCACCCTGATGGTTGTCAATGGATTTACACTATTCGCCAAAATATGTCTTGCCTTCATATGCCCGTACAGACAATAAGTTGAATTCGTACTCCAAGTGAAGGCCAATGGTCTCAGAATAGCAATCAACATCTCTGTAAAATAGGCTTTGTCCAGTATTATCTTAATATTCCTTGGATTTGATACAGTGCATTATCAAATCCTAGGGACTTCACAATGTGCTTCACAGAATATATAGTAAAATAATGTAGAATATACTGTAACGATTTAGAAAATTTTGGTAAATAAAGCAACATGTTTCTATTATTGTACTTTACCTCTCCAGAACTTTGTGTTGGTTCGAGTAATAAAGCATTAACTTAAGAGATCCCCAGCCCTGATTTCTTGTCGGCTTTTGACAACATTACAATCAGATAAGAAAGCCATTCTCCACTCTGCAGTACCTCGGGTGGCCACAGGGGAGCAGATATTTCCGCACTTCAATATGACAGATCAGCTGGTAATAATAATAATAATCCTTGCATTTGATATAGCGCTTTTCACGTCGGGAGGACGTCCCAAAGCGCTTCACAGAACACACTGCAAAGTGAATTGACTGTATATTTGTGGGCGAACGCGGCAGCCAATTACGCATAGCAATGTTCCACAAACAGTCGTGGATTGAAAATGACCAATTTATTATTGTTTTTGGTTTTGGAGGGATTATTATTAGGCTCAGTGTGGAGTAAGGAAACTTGCCCAAGGTTTCGCCCTCTGCCTGGAATTGAACTCGGGTCTCTCGCTCGCAAAGCGAGTGCTCTAACCACTGAGCTGCACTGCTAAACTGCAAGGGAGGAAACTGGCAGATAATTTACGTGCAAATTAATTTAACCGATGTGAAATCTAAAATAATTTTCGCTTCGTCTAGGTGAACCAATGCAGATTATTAAATGCGAAATTTTGAGGAAGAGCGCTTAAGTTTGTAGATTTAATAGTTTTAACAAAATAAGATATTTTTACTTTTGTCAGAAAGGTATACAAACTTTGACGGAACCAATCCACTATCATAAAACAATTCAAGTCAAAACACTGAAATCCAAAACAAAAACATATAACATTACACAGGGATATGAGTTATGACGTTACTTGCCCAAAATGAAACCATGGCTGAGACAAATTCCTCTTTCCTGATCCGAGAGCAATCCGTAAATATCTGGAACAGGAACATAAAAAGACTGCGGTGGAAATAGTTGGAGAATGGGATGAAACCGATTGCAACCATTATTGTAGAAAGTCTTTCATCCAAGCACGGTTGTCAATAACTCAAATGGGTTGATCATAGCCACCGGGTGATCAAAGCCTCCATCGTATACCAGGCGATCATTACCACCATTTAGTGGATGATCATAGCCCCCTCCATGCATTGAAATGCCTCTGCGGTTTTAGCCCAGACCCAACTGCCCAAACTCCTTACACCCTATGAACTGATCCGATTCTTCCCTTCGCCTTTTCAATGTCCCCGGCCCTGCACTGCCCATCACGCCATTGGGCCTTCAGACTATCAGCCCCCACTCTCTGGTATCACATCCCAGAGACCATTTGCCTCCCCACTCTGCAAGTGACCTTTGTAAAATGATTTACACTCATCGACAAATACAGTTTGCCTTCATTTGTCCACATCAGCATTACGTTCCATTCAAATTTCAAGCGAATATCATTATTAATTGACACTTTCATCCTGGCTCTGTAAGTGACGCTCTTTTACGCCTCTGATTTAGAATATTTTGGGTTGAAGTGCAAACACAATGTTGGAAATGGTCAATGCCATAATATCCGAATGGCTTATAATGGTGTATATGTCGGACTGGAAACTGTTATTCCCTCGACGGTCACCCAGCTGCAGTGATTGGGAAGAGCTGCTTTGTCAGAATTTCTGAGTTCAGAACATATGCTTATCTGAGATGCCCTCTAAGCATATATTGGTCGATTTAATAATAATAGTAATCCTGGCATTTGATATGGCGCTTTTCACGTCTTCCAGACGTCTGAAAGCGCTTCAAGGAATACAGTGCAAAGTGAATTTCTGGATGAAACGTTTATCATTATTCTAAGGTACGGTTCCAAAGTTAAAGGAGTTTAACCTTCCTTTTTCCAATACCCCACCATATTTGTTACTCTCTCTACTGCTGTGTGTGGTACATTGCTGCACAAAACATGATTGGAAAAAGAACACTTTACATTATATCCCGTCCAGCACTCTGAGACACTCTGTGCTGATATTGTGACCATTTTAAATGATGAAAAAGGCTATTCAATGCAGAAAGAAATACAATCCCCAGCACTGCTGCCTTGACGGCTTTTGAGAACATAACAATCAGATACGGAAGCTATTCTGCAGCCTGCAATATCTCGGTTGACCAAAGAAGGATTCAATTCCAGGCTTCTGTATAAAAGGCCTGACCTCTAACAGCAGCTCTATCTGTATCCCTATTTTGTTTCAGGCTCCAGCATCTGCAGGTATTGTGTTTGGTTCTCGTCTCTGTATAACTTGCCTGGTGCATGTGTAAAAGGTCTAGTCTCTGATAGTAGGCATGGTCTCTGTATAATAATCCTGGTTGCTGTAAAAAAGGTCTGTTCTCTGCATAGTGGAGTCCTGTAGCTCAGTGGTTAGAGCACTCGCTTTGCAAGCGAGAGACCTGAGTTCAATTCCAGGCAGAGGGCGAAACCTTGGGCAAGTTTCCTTACTCCACACAGAGCCTAATAATAATCCCTCGAAAACCCAAAACAATAATAAATTGATCATTTTCAATCGACGACTGTCTGTGTGACATTGCTGTGCGCAATTGGCTGCCGCGTTCGCCCACAAATATACAGTCAATTCACTTTACAGTGTGTTCTGTGAAGCGCTTTGGGACGGCCTCCCGATGTGAAAAGCGCTGTATCAAATGCAGGGATTATTATTATTATTAGAAGCAGCAGCTCTCTGCTCCACCTTCAAGATTCTGTCCTATCCTAGTTTAACTCTTACTTATTCTAGCATTACTTTTTAGGCATTTGAAATGGCTCCTTCTGCTGTTTCCAAACATACACGAGTGGTGCTCTTCAGAAATTCATCCGAGGCCCTTTCCTCTTCACTATCTAAAATTTCCCACTGAGCAATATATTTCACAGACATGAGGTGCACCTCCACAATACTAATGACACACAACTGCCTTCGTCAGCTCCACCGTTGAACTCCAACTGCTGTTCTGACTGAATGATTGTCAGCAGTTAACCATATCTGACAGTTTATTCACATGAATATTTACCAAAAAGAGATTGCTATTGTACAATTGGTTTTGGTTATGCCTGAAACAGGTCTGGTCTCCGTGTACAAAATCAGAGAGAGTTCTCTCTGTATATCAGGTCTGTGCTCATTATAACATATCCGGTATCTGTATAACAGGCCTGATCTCTTATAGGAGCTCTTTCTGTTTCTGTTTCAGGTTCCAGCATCTGCAGGTATTGTGCTTGTTTCTGTTCCCTGTATAACTTGCCTGGTGCATGTGTAAAAGGCCTCGTCTCTGATAGTAGGCCTGGTCTCTGTATAATAAGCCTGGTTGCTGTAAAAAAAAATTCTGTTCGCTGCATAACAAACCTGGTCAGTTTTTTAAAGGCCTGGTCACTTTTAGAAGGCTGGTATCTGTATAACAGACCTCGTTTCTGATAACAGGCCTGGTCACCGTTTAGCAGGCCTCGTCTCTGTATAAAAGGCATGTTTCAGTATAATAGGCCTGGCTTCTCTATAACAGGCTTGTTCTCTGCATAACAGGCCTGGTCACTCTTTAACAGGCCGATTATCTACACAACTGGCCTGACCTCAGCATAACGAATCTGGTCTCTGTATCAATTGTCCCATCCCTGTAAACAGGCCTCTTCCATATATAACTTGCCTAGACTCTACAGGATATGTCGAGTCAATGTATTAACCAGCCTGCTTTCTGCATACCAGGCATGGTTAATCTATAACAGGCCTGGTCATCTCTATAACATGCCTAGTCTCTGCATCACAGGCCTGGTCTATGTATAACAGGCCTTGTCTCTGCACAGCAGCTCTGGACTCTGTATAACAGACTTGGTCTCTGTATAACAGGCCTAGTCTCTGTATATCGTGTCTGGTCTCTGCAGAGCAGGTTATCTGTAAATCAAGCTTTGCTTTGTGTTTATCGGGCCTGTTTGTGTACAGAAGGCCAGGTCTCTTATAACAGGTAATCTCTCCGTATTACAGGGCCTGGTTTTCTAGAACAGGCCTGGTCTCTGTATCATAGGCGTTGTCTATGTATAACAGGCCTGTTCTAGCTATTCTAATAATAATTATTGCGTTTGATTCAGTGCATTATCACGTTTTAGGGGACATCTCATAGTGCTTCACAGAATATACTTTAAAATGAATTGATTGCATATTGTTTTGGGTAAATGCGGCACCAAATTTCAGAGAGCATCGTCCCACAAACATTTGTTGATTGAGTGACCACATTATTAATTTTTACAAGAACATTTCTTGAAGGTATAAATAGCCCTCAACATGAGAAAAACTCAGAAACGTTTTCACATACACATGTATAAATTTGATACTCATGTAGAGTTAATCAGTCATGAAAATGGATTATCGGGTTCCTGTTTGTGTACAGATTCATAGACTTACTGAAATTGATGCCGATCAATAGTCTTACAAATTACCAACAACCAAAACATTCAATAGTTTCATGCTTCCAGTAGATACACTGACACAGTCATTCGCAAATCCAACTGAAGTATATATTACCATTCTCACCATTGTAGCACAATACATTACTTATCTGAATACATTGTTGAAAGGATCTGTACAACTTATTATGCAGATTGACGTTATTTCAACGATACCTCATTCAAACGTTTTGTTTGAGAAAACTGGGTAAATAAACCCTGTATGTCGGTCACACGTAAATAGGTTCAGACTTTGTGTATTATTAACTGATGGGATGTGTTAAAAGGAAATCATGAATCCAAGAAAAATCCTGGACGTGATGGATAACAGAAATTTCCAACGGACATGTCGCAGCCTTACTCAGTGGAATCAATCTCACCTCTGGGTCAGCAGTTTGTTGTTTCAAGCCCATATTGGGACATGGAATCATATTTCCTTATCTAGATTTCTAATGCAGTGATGGGGCTGTGTTACATCGTTGGAGGTGCGGACCTTTACATGCAACGTTCAAATCAGATCTGGCTGACTGTTCAGATGGAAGTTAAATGTCCAATGGCACTTAACTATTCCCAATGTGAAGCATCATCCCAGAAATTTCTGAATAAAAAACGAGAGTACTACTGATCTCCTGAGACAGACTGACACACATTCACTTTATTCCCTTTCAGTACTACTCTTGCGTCAATCAGTAAGAAATCTTTTTCAAAGCTGATAATAGAAATTCCATTGTTTATCCATAGATGTTTACTCAATAGGAATATTTGTAATATATTTCTTATCAGTGGGAATATTCTGATTAATTATGAATCCGGAAATCATTGTTGAATGAAATACATATATGCACATTTGTGGTAAATAAAGCAACATTTTCCACTATTGTGCCTTTTCTGTCCAGAACTTTGTGTTGCTTTGAGTAATAAAGAGTTAACATTTGAGTACCCCAGCCCTGCTATCATGTCGGGTTTTGAGAACATTACGATCAGATAAGGAAGCCATTCTCCAGTCTGCAATATCTCTGTTGTCCACAGGTGGAGCAGATCTTTTTGTCTTTGAAACTGAAAGATCAGCTGTTGAACTGCAAGAGAGGAAACTGTCAGATGCTGTTCGTGCAGATTAATTTAATTGATGTGAAATCGAAAATTTTCAATTCGTTCATGTGAATCAAACGAGATTGAGCGAAATCGGCTTCAGGGTTGGAGTAACCTCTACAGCTTTGCTCAGTCGGTACCAGTAGAATCAATAGCCACTCAGCGATGTAAATTAGTTACTGTACAAAGCCACTTGTCCCCCTTCTGTCTTGGTCACTGAAGGCACCGTATGGGTAATGGAATCTCCACGGGTCAGACCTGAAAACAAGTTTAAAAATAACACATTTAATCAATAATTAATACTGACATTTTATACAGCGCCTTACGAAGTCTTCCAGACATCCCATAGAGCTTCACAGAATACACTGTAAAGTGAGTTGAATACATTTTGCATTCGAAACGCTGCAGCCAATTACGCAAACCAGTGGCTCACAAACAAGTCATGGATTAAGTGATCAGTTTATCACGAATTGTTTTTGAAGGCATTATTGCACCCGGAATGCGATCCGCCTTTTTAGTCGATAGAATAACAATCAGGTTCATTATGCTGTGGGTGGAGTGAGGAAACTTGCCCAATATTTTGGCCTACAGGTAGTCAACTTGGGTCTCTCGCTTGCGGGTTGTGCGCTCTGAACACTGAGCTACATGACTCCACTGATAAAACCTATGCAATCAATGTTGAACATTGTCTGAAACTTTGGCGATTGGCCTTATTTGACTAACTATCATTAAATCAGCGAGGGCCAACACGATCATAATTCCTCCCATCGTCTCAGTTCTGTCTGCAGATGCCCATTGATTACCTGTGAGGTATTTGAGGTGATTGGCTCCAGCCCAGGCAGTGATAACGTGTGCTTTCATTTATGTCGTTCAAAAGGTAAAGTGCGAAAAGTGCATGTGTTGAGAAACACATTCCAATTTCCGATGAATTATTTGTATTTGACTGGAAAAAGAGAACCACAAGTTCGTGGATTATAGCAAAGAGAAGGAGGCCATTCGGCCCATCGTTTCTCATCTATGCCATTAAAGATTTTACTGCGTAACAATTCCTTCAAATAAAAATAAAAATAATAATTGGTCACTGTGCTTTTTTGTGGGACAATGCTGTGCGTAATTGGCTGTCGAAATTCGCCCGGAAAATATACAGTCGATTCGCTTGACTGTGTATTCTGTGAAGCACTTTGAGACACCTCGAATTCGTGATCAGGAGCTGTATGAAATGCAAGAATTATGTAATTATTAAATATATTCAATTCTGTTACTATTTTAGACTTGTCGTTTAAGATCTGACCGGGAAGATGATGTGAAAGAGCTAAGCAATCGATCCCACTGCTCCACTCTTTCCCAATAGCCCTGTATTTAGTTTTTTTTTCCTGAGTGAGTACCCGTCCATTTCCCTTTGGAAAGCTGTTATGGAATCTGGTTCCACCAACTTTTCAGAGAGAGGATTCAAAATCGTAAAACATCTCTGGTTTAAAGATTGTCTCCTTATGTACCATCTGGTCCTGTTGCCAATTATCTTCAATCTGCACAGCAAGTGCTGTACATGTCGCGACAGACAATTATGTGAAACTTCAGCAGACAGATTGACTTGTTGTGAACCTGATTCCTGTGAGACAGACTTCCTGGAAACAGACTGCTCGCCTCAGCGCCACCTCACGAAGCTCGGAGAGTTACTATACGAAGCTATGACTGGTTTCCATCACTGTGGCTCTGAATGCACAGTAATACGCAGCGGCGTCAGACAGCTCTAACTGGGAGATGGTTAATCTGCTGGATTTTCTCGAGGTCTGCAGCTCATCCGAGAAACGAGTTTTAGCAAAAGTCCCTTTATGTTTGAAGTTATTGCTACAGCTTTGCAGGATATATTCGGGTTGATTCCTGGGAGTGTCGGTACCAGTGTAAACAATAGCTGCTCAGTGATGTAGCATAATACTTCCAAAGTCACTTGCCTCCTTCTATCTCAGTCACTGAAGGTTCGACTGAGTACAGAAACTCCCCGGGTCAGACCTGAAACAAATGCATAAAATAAATTAAAAATGAACAGCTAGAAAAAAAAACCTGCGTTTCATAGATCACATTTTGTCGTCTTCTAGACGTTTCACAACACATCACAGAATATACTGTGAAGTGAATTGAATGTATATTTTGTGAAAAAATAGCTGGCAACCAATTGCGCACAGCAGTGTCCCACAAACAGTATAGATTAACTGACTAATTTATTATTTTATTTCTTGGAAAAATTATTGATTAAACGATACACCAATTGGCTGACAAACGGTTCGTATAATTTCCGAGTGGAGTAATTCAAGAAGCCCAAGGTTTCGCCCTGAGTGGAACTCTGATCTCTCGCTTGCGAGGTGAGCGGTCTATATGCTGATCTACAAGATTCCACCAATGAAAGTCATGCAATCAATTTTGAACACTGTCTTAAAGTTCGTCTATTTGCCTTAATTGATCACCTGGTAGAAAAACAGCCAGAATCACCCAGATCACAATTCCCCACATCGTCTGAACTCTATCTGCAGATGCCCATTGATTACTTGTAGGATATTTGAGACGATTGGTTCCTGCCCCAGCAGTGACTACGTGTGCTGTCGCCCAATTGGTAAAGTGCAGGAGGTCCTCGTGATCAGCAACACTTTGCAACCAATTATTCTTTTATGACTCAAACCATAGAAAAATAAGATCGTGGATCATAGCTGAACAGAAGGAGGATATTCGCTGCATTGTGACTGTTTCTACTCTACTAAAGATCTAAACAATCAGTCCCACTCCCCAAACTTTCCCCCTCGCCATGCAATTTTATTTTGAGTTGTAAGTTCCAGTCCAATTCCCTTTTGACAGCTACTATCGAATCTGTTGCCACCACAATATCAGGATGTACATTCGAAACTGTAACACGTCTATTGATTAAATAAATGGCTGTCAGTCTCCCCTCAGGTTCTTTTGCCAATTAACTTCAATCTGCGAAATCAATTCAGAAGCTGTAAAAGTTTCATATTGAAAAAAAATGTGATGTATGATATTTATAAAGAGTTAGCAATGAAATTCAATACACGATTAACTTATGTTTCATACAAAAAAAATTACCAGAACACGATATATCACTGAAGTGTGCACAGTTCACCTTCACTGAGAAAAATGGGCCGAAATCTGTTGCCAAAGGAGCAAACACATTATTAAAGAGGGATGTCTCAAAGCATTACACGCGATATAACCTGAAGTTTAGTGATTGTATTTATTAGTCATTTGCAAGGCAAGTAACTTTATAATATGTTCCGTGAAGCGCTTTGGGACATCTCGAAGACGTGATAGGGCGTTGCATTAAGTGTAAGGATTAATAATATTTGTTTCGCTCTTTCAGTACATGAACCACTCTATCGCTGTTTGCTTGTGGTTGGCAATTAGTCACGTGTTTCCTCTGAGAGACACAGCAGCAAAGTCACAATTTGTTAAATAGGTCAACTGTCAGGACTAACATCTGGGCTGAGATTTAACCCTTTCTCTCCTCTTTGGAGGTTTATTTACATTGGTGTAGTCTGACAATAACACAGTGTGTGTGATGGCACAGTAATGTTTGGTGTCAGATAGAGCCAATGGGAACACAGCTACAGTGGATCTCTTCCTTCTCATGTACAGATTTGGCATGTGTTGTAAATTCAGCACGGAAAGTGTCCCATCATAATCATGTCTCGTCGTGTACAGAGGAAGCTCCCCTGGATACCGACTCTACGAGAACATTAAAAAAATTCGTGAAATAAGCAGAGTATCTGCATCTCAGGTTTGCAGTCTGTCCGACGGTAGCAGACACTTCCATCTGTGATGGTTCACTCGCTGTCCCTATAGCCAAAGAGAATATATTATTCAATGTCACGCAGAGGCCAGAGGTAAATGCCCAAATTGTTTTCGGGGTGAGAGGGATATATTTACACATCAGGCCCAATAACAGTGAATTTAACACACAAAGTATTTAACAGCACAAATGTGCTGCCGTGTTATCCTTCAAAGCACATAGCAACTCAACTTTACCGTCAAACTATGTGAAGAGCTTTAAGTTACACTACAAACCGAAATATATATAAGGACTATTGTTACTTCATCTCCAAGATTTATTTTCTATGCTGGATTGTCAAAAAATCAACCTTGTGTTCTAACGTAGGTCAAGTAACACACAATTCTGCCTCAAACACCATATATTTCTAAATTCCAGTTGTCCATTCAATGGCATTTCAAATCAGTGATTGTAATCATTGCATTTGATGGAGTGTTGTATATTTTCAACTATAATGCACAGCAGTGTGCTACAAATAATCGTAGATTGAGTAGCAAAACTTATGTTTGCCAATTATTTTCGCAGGGGTTATTACCTCGGAAAATAATCCGACAGTCGACCAACAACCGCTTTCCTGCTTACTGCAAGCAAAAGAGAGACGCGAGTTTTGAGTAAAGAAACTTGTCCAACTTTTCGCACTGCCTGGGATTCGAACCCAAGTCCTCTCACTTAACACTGAGGTTCAAATCTCCACTGACATCAAAATATCACTTTAAAAAACTGTGTGAAAATGTATGTCGCATCATTCTAGGAGCTCAATCTTACCAACAAAAACATTGACTGATATATTTTTACTACAAAGTGAACAGTCAATTCAGTTTGCAGGATATTCTATGAAGCGCTTTGAGAAGTCTCAATGACGTGCTGAAACGGAAATTCAAACGCAACAATAATTCTATTTGTTATTGAGTTGTTATAACTGTTATTTTCATCATGTCTAATTTCCCACGAACATGTATCACAACCTACTACCTGTCGGTGAAAAGTATCTCAAACATTCAGTTAGAAGTGTATCACATATTTTATTTGACTTGATATGAACTCAATAAGGTGAAAGGTATGATGGCAGTTGGGAGAGAGTTTTGTTCATTGACTGTCACTAACATTACTGTGTTGTTTCTCAGCTTTGGTTGTGATGAGCGTTATTGTACGAGGCTTCCTATGATGTGTATCACTGTGGTGCAGACTGAGTGCACAGTGATACATAGCGGAGTCTGTCAGCCGCAGTCCGGCGATGGTTAAAAGGCTGATATTCTTGGCAGCGTCAAGAGAAGCAGAAATATGATATCCATTGGAATTTCCTGCCTCTCCTGAGGGGTTTCTGTAGAGCAGGTATTTCAGTGTCTCGCCAGGGGACTGACGGTACCAGAAGACGCTGAAATTTTGTCCACAGAATCCTGAATATTGGCAATGTAAATTTATCCTCTCACCAGCAAAAGCGGTTTGTTCAGGCGGTGACTGGGAAATTGTATAACTGGATCCTGCGGGATGCAAATTACAGGTTACTTAGAATTATGGAGTTATGCAGAAGGAGGACATTCGGCCCTTCTTGCCTGTATTGGCTCTTTTTAAACGAGCTGTTCAATTAAACCCGACTCACCCACTCGTGTCGCATAACACTCTATCATTCCTATTGATGCATCTATTCCCTTTCCCTTCCGAAATATATTATCGAATCTGCTTCCCACCACTCTTTCAGGCAGTGCTTTGCAGTTAGTAGCAACATTCATTTGAAATAATTTCTCCTTCTCTCCACTCTGAACCTTTGACCAATTATCTTCAACTTGCGATTCGTGGTTGCTGACCCACTTGACAAACGAAACCATTTCTCATTCTCTACTGCATAAGAAAACTCTCACAAGTTTCAAAACTGGCATGTGTTCACCAGTAAAACTTCAGTTCTCTGAGGAGAACATTTTCAGGCACTTTTGTTTTCATAAAATGTATTCTCTCTTCCCAGAAATCATTCTGGTAAATTCCCTTTTCTCCCTGCCCAAGGCATGGAATTTGTCTATACTAAATGTAAGGATGCTTTTACTAACAATGTTAGAAAGAGCAGATTAATGCACTAAAATAGCGAGCTCTTGAAAATGAGACACTTGAGTGCAGACACAAGCCGTATCGTTACTTCTATGACAACGTTTATGATATGCGATAAAAGCACCATTTTAATTAAGCTTTGTTTGTGTAATCTTATACTTGTTTGCTGTGGTGAAATCCACATTGAGGCTTTGGGTGTCTGTGATCATGGGAATGTTAAGCAGAGAACCAGGTGTCAGTTTTGTAACATTAACTCGGAGGGTTTACAGTTGAGGCAAATGGAAAGTTTCCTGCTGTAAATGTCGTTTCTTTAACATCGTTGCTGGAGGAGGTTTAACCTCTGGTTTGTTGCCAATATCAGTTGCTCTCAGTCTGTGAACTGCTCATTTCAGTTCCACTTGTGCCATCAGCGAAGGGTTTTGTGTATGTCACTCCCTTTCTATCTTTCTCTCTTTCTCTCTCTCGATCTCATTATCTCTCTCTTTCTTTATTTCGTTCTTTCTTTTTTCTTTTCTTTCTTTATTTCTTTCCATCTTATTATCTTTCTGTCGTTCTTTCAGTGGAATTTCTTTCGTTCACGAACCGGCTCAATGCATTTGTTTCGGATGCTCTCCAGATGGAAAAATGCACTATGTATGCGCAAGTTATAATTATAAGCTCCAGGATAACATTTATAGTGTACATCAGTAATTTGAACTAGCGAGAGAGTTAACAGAAACAAATCACCACTGGTGCGCTATCTACTTTCTATCTCCGAATATGTTGGCAACACAGGATACATTTCTAAATGTATGAGTAAAAATGTTGTGGTGAAAGGGACTGACTGTTAGCTCTTCAAAATGTCTGAATGGCCCCAATCTGTGCTTAAATAATTAACGATGCAATGTTTATACTTTGCTCAACTGGGTCAGAAGCCATCAGTATTAAAATTAACCAAATTGTGAATTCTGTGCCAACATGACATTGCGCCTGCATCAAATATTCACACGTTGTTCAAACAAGAAAGCGCCATGACACGCTTTTATGAAAATAATTTGTCTGATCAACTAATCCGCTGCATGTCCTGTCCAGCTTGAAAACTCCTACCATTTATTGCACTTTTCCCAGCAGGTGTAATGGGAGCAGAGTGGTGAAGGAAGCTAACCTCACTTATTGATCTGTTCTTCCAACTCATGTCACATTGGAGCCAATTCAGTTCCGATTAGATCGCCTTCTCTTTCCCCTCGGGAGAACAGAGGAGATTAGGGACAATATTTCTATCTGACAAAGGCTATTGATTACCCGAATTTACACGAAATAGGTCCTCTGCGCATAGTCCTTTGCAATTACTCTCCAGAGAAAATCAGTGACTTTACGAAACAAGGAAATAAAAGTAGGTCAATTGAGAAAATACGCTTCGTAGTGGAAACAGAATAAACTTTTCCACATCAAAAACATAGAGATTGTCACGGTTGGTCAAGTGGATTGCTTCAATAGAACAGTTGCAAATAGCAAAGTTGCAGATAATTGGGAGCAACTATTTCGAATAATGCGTTTTACAAATGCAGGTTAATAAAGTTTTGTTTTATGTCAATAGAATTTATTCCCACTCACGTTTTGTTACAGTTACTTTGGTTTCTGATCCATCTTTCGTTTCTGTTTTCCAATGTACCACGGACACTCAGATCTCATTCCACAAGGTACAAAAACTGTTCTTATAGCTCATGCTTTCACACGGGCACCAAAACCGCTAAATTCTGACAAATTGATCGTTAGTGCGTATCTCTCCACCGCTGTCGCATCTCCGTACTTTCCATCTGCCAAGTCACGTTTAGCTTCAATAATATTTCCACAGAAATAAAATAAACGTGCAACGCACAGACAAACTCTTCCTTTAAATAACTCCAGAAATTTATGCTTATATAATTAATTTCGGAAGCAAGCATTCGACACATTGAACAAAATGAAAAGTGGACGCAGTAATCAGTGTTCACGTCCAATGCTTTTTGATGAAAATAGCGATACTGTATTTGCGCTAAGGTTTTCCAATGTGGCTTCCCAGAAAACCAGCACATTATTTTATGTCAGTGCAAAATGTCTGTTTTGCGAAACAATTGAAATAATTTCTGCCTTTGAAATGATCCATCAATGACATAACAAGTAATATTCTTTTGAATATTTTCCAAGTGGGACTTGACAATCCATCTGTCTCTGATGATTAAATTTGTTAATGTGAAAAGCAGCCGATGTCCATTCGTATACACTCTCTTTTCTTAACTATTCATAAATGATGATTGCTTCTCCAACGAAGTGTTATTCAACATCATAGCTTTTCAGAAACGAATGGGGAATGAGCGTTGAATTAATTGGCAAGTTCACGTTTTCTATATTATTTCTGTGAGGTGGGTGAAGGGCCTTTTTGTATTGTCGGAAGTCCCTATACAGCATTGTGGTATTCCGCTCATACCGAGCTCTGCATTTGTAGTCACTGCTGTCTTCAACTTGCAAATCATTAATCTGCAAAGCAGACGTCTTTGATCCCGTGTCCGTCTTTGCAACAAATCGTCCTCCATGGCTAATGCTCTTCCAATGTCTCCCATTCGAGAGTTGCCAAAAGAAATTCAGGCTCCGGATATTCTCATACCATTCTGATAGAAAAGCGCAGTTGATGGTCAAAGATTCGCATTCTTGTTTCCTCAGAGACGATGGCGTCTGCTTCACTGTGAGACTGAAAACATCTGAAAATATTTAAAAATATTAAATCAGTTTCAATCATGTTGACCACTTCGATTAAAATCACATCCCGAGGCTTGGCTTAGTTTATGATTGATATCAATTGATAACCATGACATACAATATCATTACAATATCGATTTATATAAACAATTAAAATATGTAACATAATTAGAGTAAAACAATTGATCTCAATTGCCTGCCGTGTTTCGCCGACAAAAAGCGCGGACAATTCTTTTTACATTATACTCTGTGAAGCGCTTTGAGATGTCTCATCGAAGTGAAAAGGGGCTATGTCAAAGCAAGTATTATTATTATATCGCACATTGTCGTGATGACATTCTCTGGAGCTGTGTGGTGCTTTTTAATGGAAACAAACACTTACATTGTAAGAAGAGGAAGGATATGGAGACACAGAGGAGAGACATCCTCTCACCGCTGAGCGATAGCGTCAGCCTCGGACATCTCAGAGTTACTGTGAGTAACACAGGGCTGTGCTGTAAGAGCGTTTGAGATGAGGTTCATTTGTGATGAACAGCGTCACATCATGGCTGGTGTCGGCGGCTTTGAGGGGTGGGCGGGGTTTGATTTGGTTGGGGGTTGACTCTCCCTGAGTTAAGGGACTAAAACTAACTGAAACTAAACGGACCAAACAAACTTTGCCCCAGAGCAGGTTGTAGATGTGTGTGATTTGAGGGTGAAACAATTGAAATCAACTGGACAGTTAACGAAATCCCAATTTCAGGAAGTATAAACGGACTCTGCGACTGGGAGAAGATTGTGTGTTGAAGAGAGTGGCTTTACTGAGAGTCGGGAATGAAAAATAAAGAAGCGACTAGTCTGGGTGAGGACGCCGTGCAAGGCAGCGAGGAGGGAAAATTTAGGGTGGAGTGCATATGTTAGGGCAGTAGTTGGAGTCTTTGAGTTTAGAGAGTGTGATACAGGGATTGGGTGCTGCAGGGGGACACAGAGCAGGAATAGGAGGGAGCCAGCATGGTGCACACTTTACATGATATCCTTTTATGCGTTTTAACGCGCCTCAATGGCCAGAACATGCGCTGTATTACATCCAAGCAGCATTATTTGTTTGTGTCTAAGCCTGTCTTTTTATCCATCTCTTTGTCTGTCTGTCTGTCTGTCTGTCTGTCTGTCTGTTTGTCTGTCTGTCTCTGTTTCTGTGTGTAAGTCTGTCTGACTCTGTTTCTGTGTGTAAGTCTGCCTTCTATCTATCTATGTTTCTGTGTGTAAGTTTTTCTGTCTATCGATCTCTGTTTCTGTGTGTATGTCTGTCTGTCTATCTAACTCACTGTTTTTGTGGCTCTCTCTATGTCTGTGTCTCTGTCTGTCTGAGTCTGTCTGTGTTTGAAACCTGAGGCAAGTTTATTTGCACCCCCATCGCCACTCCCATCAATATTCCCATCACGCGCAGATACACACACAGGCGCAGAGACAGACACACATACACAGACAGACACACACACACACACACAGATGCACACCCACAGACTGACAAAGACACACACACTCACACCTCTGTTTACCTGGCAGTAGATAGGCCTTCGCGTTTTTATCGATTGGCTGATCGCTTTCCAGAGACAAGAAGCCCTTCAAAATAATAATAATAATTTGCTCACCATATCCACGATTGTTTGTGGATTGTGAATTTGAGACTATCTGCCAACTATCGCCAAAAGAAACGCACTGTCACTGCACTTGACAGTATATCGTGCGCAGCGCTTTGAGACGTCTCCATTAGGTAACGAGGTGCGATATCAAGTGTAAGACTCATTATTATGTTGTTGTCTGTTTTGAAATGAAACAATCTTCTCTACAATCGGCATTTGTGTTGAGGATCGAAATGATTGAGGAAGTGTTAGGTTGAACTGATCATTCGTGCATAACAGAATTTTGTGATTATCTAAAATATTACCAGTTTCTTTCCTCCCTTGAGACGTCGATACGACATCATAAGGTCTTATATCAGATGCAAGGATTATCTTATTTATTTTTGACTGTTAATAAAAATAATATTGCTTGTATTTAGTATAAAGTTTTCCACATGTTCTGAATATCTCAAAGCGCTTCACAGGATATACCGTGGAGTGTAGTAACTGTTTGGTTGTGGGCGAAAAGCGGCAGCGAATTGCGCCAAGCGGTGTCCGCAAAAACAGCCGTGGATTCAAGAAACCAATTTATTATTGAGTTTTATTTCTTGAGGGATTATTATCAGGCATATCTGTGTATGTATGTGTGTGTCTGGGGGGGTGGGGGGGTTGGTTGTGTCCATCCTGAAAGTCTATGCAATTTGGGTCTATGTGTGAGGGTGAGGTGACAATATGAAGATGCTGGAGCCAGGGTTATGCAGCTAATCATATTAATCTTTACATTTCACATGGACACTTATCACGTCTCAAAGCGCTTCACAAAATACGTTGTAAAGTGGGTTGTCTATATATTGTGAGCAAAATTGGAAACAACAGTTTCCCACAAACGGAGGTGAATAATTTGACCGAATTACTATCTTACTCATGTTTGTATGTATTCATTTATTTCTTTATTTACTTACAAATTGATGTACTTGCTTGTCTATTTACATTTGGTGTCCATCGTTTACTACAGTGCCTTGGGACGTCCTCCCGACGTGAAAGACGCTCAATAAATCGAATCTTGTTGTTGTTGTTGTTGTTGTTGCAGAAAGCCATCCGAGAATGGATGGTCCATCGGCTTCCGACTCACTGCTTACAAAAGAAAGGCGTACGGTGTAGGAAATTGTCTAAGTTTTATTCGCTCCATGGGCCAAACCCAGGTCAATTCGCTTGCGGCACCAGTACTCTGAACTCTAAACTACAGGACAACACATTACTACAATGCTAAGCCCAAGTGAGGGGTTCTCTGGATGCGAAAGCTGCTTTGCAACAGCCAGTTTTATTGTACTGCTATAAGGCGGCATCTAACGGTGTTTCAGGAAAATGACAGTGTATGTGTAGTCTCGGGATGAGTTGATTTATGAATCATGCAAATTGGTTAAGATTTACCCGTGTACACAGTGCAGGCAGTACAAGTCGTATAACATTAATATTCCTCTCGGATAAAGAACCTCCATCTCAAGACATTCCTCTTGAACAACCCTTTCCCAACACCTAATATCTTCTTTCACTCAGTTCCGCCCCCAAGAACTCAACACCGCAGCGTCCAATCCCACTTCCCATCCCCCACACCAAACTCCCACCCCAACCATCTCTAAACACTTGCTTCAATACCCCCCACCCACACATCCTCCAAATCTCGGTTACAAAGCTCGACTATCCAAAGCATTGGGACATTTTCCCGAAGTAAAAATTGCTATACCAATATAACATAGTCTTTGCTTTGAAGTGTAAGCGGCAATGTTGGTAAGTTTGCAAGGGGGTTCAGCTTGAAGCTAAAATGGCCCGAATGTGACACATTTTGCATAGGAATATTTGGATCGAGCAAACGTCTTTGATGGTTTCTAGTCCGGTTCATGAGCCAGAGGGGTCCACAGTATTCCAGGCACTCATTGCTCATGGCAGCACAGCCCAGCCTGGTCCAACTGCAAGAAATGGAATGGCTGACCAGTCACTAGGGGTAGGGAAATCTCCCACTCATCTCCTGTTAACCCTGCAGCCAAAAAAAGAACAGCTCGGCCTTTGCTGGAGAAGCTGTGAGAAAGCTTGCCAGATAGCAATATCAAGGCCAAGCTGTGACGTTTTAGCTGCTTAGTCTCCAGCCGATACTCAAGCAGCACAATCTGGATTTGATCAAGTCTCGGCTCTCGAGAAACTGCGCCTAATATTTTCTGGAATTTGGCATTCAGGGAGAGTGTGGGCCTTCTATTCCAACAAACTGTCTCTGCAATTTCCACGTGTAGGTGGGATCATTGGATATCTCAGCTTGCTTTAGAAACAATTAATCATGCCCATGGGCTGCACTGTGTAATAGAAAACAGGATGACCCCAAACGACGGTGAAGTAAGTGACTGTGCAAACGATTGTGAGAATGTTTTACAATATACGGTGCACATGTTTGCAGAAACAGACATCAAGTTAAAAGATTTATTTAGTCTCATGGACAGCTGGTTAGGAACATGCATACATTTTGCAGTGTATAATATGAAGCGCTTTGAGGATTTTCGATCACGTAAAAACGCGCTTCATCAAATGTGCAGTTTAATATTATTTCTTCCACGATTTACAAATATTTGTTTCACTGTGATACCACTGAATCTTTTATACTGGTTGGAAACTAATCAGTGTTTCCTTTGAGAGACACAGCAGCAATTTCACAATTTGTCAAATAGGTCAACTGCCAGGATCAACATGTGTGCTGATCTGAATCCCTTTATCTTCCCTTTGGGGTTGACGTTCAGAGATGTAGTCGCATTGAAGCATTGGTATGTTTCCATATGAAACGCAAGAATTATTATTATGTCTGAAATGTCTCAAAAGACTTGACAGGGTAACTGTCATAGAAATATAATAATCCTTGCATTGGATATGGCGCCTTAAAACGTCTTCTACATCACTAACGCCTTCACCGAATACACTGCAACGCGCGTTTCCTGTAGATTTTGTCGGTAAATGTGGAAATTGCAGTTTGTATCTATTCTCCTTTCTTCCTTAGAGTCAAACAGGCACTGTTACAAAATGTTTTGTTTCGCTGCATTTGCATAATGCAGCAAATAAATGGAAACGATGAAATCATAGAATTATGCGGAACAAAATTAGGCCAATCGGCCCATCGTTTCTGTTCCGGCTCTTTGAAAACAGGTTCTCAATTCAAACACCTCCCCCGCACTTTCGCCATTAGTCTGAAAACTGGTCATCTCCAAATAATTATCTACCTCTCTCTTGAAAGTTGTTATCCAATCAGCTGCCAACACCCTGTCAGGCAATGCATCCCAAATCCAAACAAATCGCTTTGGGAAAAAACATTTCCACTCGCCTAACCTCTATTTCTTTAGCAACAATTTTAAATCGGTTGCACTCGGATTACCAACCAACCCGCTTTCGGAAATAGTTTCTGCTTGCTAAACCTAATGAAGTCTTTTATCATTTTGAAATAATCTTTCACGTCTCCTCTTACCCGCTCTGCTCCAAGGAGAGTAATGTTAGCTTCCCAAGCCTCTCCTGACAACTGAAGTCCCTCATTCCTGGTACCGTCCTGGTAAATCTACTTTGCACCATCTCCAATGCATTGACATCCGTCTTAAGTGTGGGGCCCAGTCTGAGCCCAGTCTCCAGCTGAGGCTTAAATAGTGTTTTATAAACGTTCGTCATAACTTTCTGATTTTGTCTTCTATTCCCGTATGTATAAAGCCTAATATCTCCCGTATGATTTTTTAGAGAGCTTTATCCACCTGTCCTGCCACCGTCAATGATTCACTTATATTACGTGGACTGTTGCAGCGAACTGAATGTTTATTTTACATTCTGAAGTTGTTGAGAAAAATAATTACGATGATCTTCAGCAGACAGATTCACTTGTGGTGAATGTGGTTTTCCCTCAAACACGTTGCACACAAAGCCTGACTCTGAATATACAGAAAGAGGTCAGATGGATAGACCAAGCTCACACAGCCAGGGTAGTTTTTGTACGAGGCTGTGGCTGGTTCCCATCACTGTGGGGCTATAGGGTGCGAAAGCACAGAGATACACAGCGCTGTCAGACATCAGCAGGTTAGAGATGAATAATCTGGTGACAGATTGGGAAGTGGGAAGCCGAGAATAGAATCGATTTCCAATTCCTTCTCCTTTTCTTTCCTGATTAATATATGTATCCCTATTTAGTATAAACTCTGTCTGTTTTCCTGGGTAATGTCGGTACCAGAAGAGGTAGTAATAGCTCTCAGTCGTGGAATAGCTACATTCAAATGTCACAGTTTCTCCTTCTTTCTTCAGTATCGGGCCATCCTTCTGACTGACAGAGTCCCCATCGTAGAGATCTGTAATAAACAAAGAAGAACGCGATAATCTCTTATTCTCTTTTGGATATAATTATTTTACACCAAATTGGGACATTATCCTGCCAACGCGAAAGTCGCTATACGTTTTGACAGCAATTAAATAATAATCATCCAAATATTTTATATCAACCATGGTCATGTCGATGACAATTAATTGTCTCAAGTTAATTGCTGTGTATACTCGAGGTCCAAACGCGGCGGTCAATTCCACACTGCGGTGTCTCACAAACAGTCGTCCATTGAATGAAAATATTATGGTTAATCGGATGACTACCGACGTGTTCAACAGTGGTTAAATGGCGAACGGGTTCTTGCTGAATACTGGGCAAAAAGACGCGATCTTGTGAAGTAAGGATACGTGCCCAAAGTTTTTCCTGTCTGCAAATCGAACCTCTCACTTGTGAGGCCAATGCTCTATCCACAAGATACAGGACTTCATTAACTGTTGTTGGTATAGAGCTGACAATCTGCAGCAACACTGAATCAGCTCAACACGATCTCACCTGAAATAAAGGTTCCCAACACAAGACAGACAGCAAACAGCCTCATTGCTGCTCCTCAGTCTGTGTGGTTGTGTCTGTGCCATCAGTTTGCTGATAACCCGCAGTGATTGTCGGCATTGGCGGAGCCACAGTCTCACGTCACCTCATTGGCATCTCAGCCGCGTTTCAAAACAACAACCAATTGCTTTTATACAGCGGCTTTCACCAGTCACTGGGGATTGGGAATCCTCCCACTCAGCAACTGATAATTCTACGATCCAAAGCTCTGGCGGGAAGGACGCTGACTGCTGAAAAAAACTAGATAGCAATGTGAATGGCAAGCTG
Organism: Callorhinchus milii; assembly: GCF_018977255.1. Lineage (NCBI taxonomy): Eukaryota > Metazoa > Chordata > Chondrichthyes > Chimaeriformes > Callorhinchidae > Callorhinchus > Callorhinchus milii. The sequence goes on along the minus strand of NW_024704774.1, from coordinate 1,058,796 downwards.
TTTGATATTAGCTATTTAAGCTCCAGCAGATACACAAACACATTCTGTGAGGGCCCTAAACCTTAATAATAATAATGATAATAATAATAATAATCCTTGCATTTGATATAGCGCTTAACACGTCGCGAGGACGTCCCGAAGCGCTTCACAGAATATACCGTAAAGTGAATTGACTGTATATTTGTGGTCGAACGCGGCAGCCAATTGCGCACAGCAATGTCCCACAGACATTCGTAGATTGCAAATGACCAATTTATTATCGCTTTTGGTTTTGGAGGGATTATTATTAGGCGTGTGGAATAAGGAAACTTGCCCAAGGTTTCGCCCTGACCTTGTCTCTGTCCGACCTGCGCCTAATGTCCTCCAGTATGTGTGTGCGATCCATTTCAAAATTTTGTCTCTGGGATTTCCATATGTACATTTCAAAATCACACCTTGAAAAATACTAGATTCTATTGGTCAGCTGACAGAGTTCAGCTCTGTCTTAATGTTGGTTGCCAAATTTGAATGTATGCAATGAATGAAACATGAATGTGTTGTTTTTCCAGTGGCTTTTAACACCTGAAGCACAGGGTACAGTAACGCCCCGCCTTGTCAGTCACTGACACCAGAGATACTGAAGCCCCGCCTCCCACATATTGATTAATAATAATTCTTGCATTTGATATTGCGCCTCATCACGCCTTAGAGACGACCCCAGCGCAATTAACAGAATAAACTGTAAAGTGATTTGACTCTGTATTTCGGGAACGAGAGGTGACAGCCAACTGAGCAGAGCAGTGTCCCACAAACGCTCGTGGATTGAGTGATCAACTTTTCTAAATACATGTAAAGGTTTCACTAAAACGGAAGTAATGTAATAAAAAAAATATTTTTATTATACTTGCAAGCTGAAGCAATTCAATAGAAACTGGACCTGTAATGCCGAACTCGTTCACTAATTGTTGTCTGCGTTAATCGTGACAGATAGTATGCGGACCTTTAGCTAACAAATTGATGTGAGGTGAATGTGGTTTCCTCTGACACTGGCTACAGACATGTCTGCTCCCCGCAGGGCCTCAAAGCCTGACCAATTTTCCGCACACACTTCAACAGACAGATGTACAAAGTGAAGGCAGTTTTTGTACGAGACTTGCAGTGCAGTCTATCACTGTGGTGAGACGAAAGGCACAGTAATACACAGCGCTGTCAGACACCTCCAGCTCAGAGATGGATAAACTGGTAAAGGAACTGGATTTGTATAGTTGAGCAGAGAAACGATTTCCAAATCCTGTTCCTTTGTCTTGATCGTCTACCCAAGAATATCTCACAACTATAAACTCTGGGTGCCTTTCTCGGTAATGTCGGTACCATAAGAGAAGGTAGTTGCTTTCAGTCGTGTGAAATGTACACTCAAAAGTCGCAGTTTCTGTTTCTTTCCTAACTATCGGGGCAACTTTCTGACTGACAGTGTCCCCATCGCAGAGTTCTGTAATAAACATGGAAGAAAACGACAGTATGTTAATCGCTATTTTTCTCAATTATTTCTTTCGGCGGCTCGGGACGTTATGCTGATGAGAAAGGCGCTAAACATATCGTATTTGTCAATAACGGAACAATAATAATCAGTGTAATTTACATAACAGATTATCACAATTGTGCACAGTAGTGTCACACTTTTATTCGAGGAATGAGTTGTCAATTTATTATTTTTAATTTTGAATGTATTCTTGTCCCCGGAAAAGAGATCCGCCAATCCGCTAATAAGGTTTGGTAGATTATTATTTAGTTGATACTATTACCGCTTATGTTAAAACTGCTGATGAGCAAACAGTGTTATTCTTATTGCGGTTAAACACAGAGGCGTGTAAGTGGTATTAGGAAACTTGCCTATGTTTTCGTCCTGTCCCGTCCGGGAATCTAACCCAGATCCTCTCACTTGAGAGGCAAGTGAACAAACGGCTTAACTACAGGTCTACTTCCACAAATTGTTGTTGAAATGGAGCTGAAAATCATCAGGAACACTGAGATAGCTCAACACCACCTCACCTGACATAAAGGTTCCCAGCACCAGACAGATAGCAAACAGCCTCATTGCTGCTCCTCAGTCTGTGTGGTTGTGTCTGTGCCGTCAGTTTGCTGATAACCCGCATTGATTGTCGGCATTGGCGGAGCCACAGTCTCACGTCACCTCATTGACATCTCAGTCGCGTCTCAACACAACAACCAATTACTTTTATACCGCGGCTTTCACTCGTCATTGTGGGCAGTGAATCCATTCACTCAGCTCCTGATTACCGCTCGAGCCGAAGCCCTGTGCTGACCGCTGGAGAAACAGCTGTAATGCTTACCAGACAGCACTATAAATGTCAAGCTATGTGTATTTAGCTGGATAGACTCAAGCAACAACGCCATTGCTGCCTCTGGGGTCACCAAATTTTGACTCTTGCCAAACTGTGCCTAATACTCTGTGGAAATAAATGAGCTGAATCGTGCCTCCAGAGAGAGACTGCAAATGACGTTTCAATAATATATCTATGGGATTTCGATGCTTGGAGAGTTACATGGAAATTTCAACTTGGTTTGGGGACACTTTAGCACGTTGATGGTTTTCCTCATTTGCTGCCACCACCTCCATATGAACTGTATATTTTTTGGGTGAAACGCAGTGAAATTTCGCTCAGTTCCTTCAAATGTAGTCATGGATCAAGTGATCAAATTATTATTATTGTTATTTTTGAAAGAATTATAGCCTACGGAAAAAGTTTCCATCTCATCCGTAGGGTAACATTTTTTCCCCGTCCAAATTCTCTCGATTTAAACTATAAATGACTTTGCCTCTTAATGTAAATTACGGATTCAATTTAAAAATTCATTAATTTATTTGGCAAAAAAATTGATCATCTTTGATGATTTTGTAAATAATATTAGATTTCGCACACTATTGGTCAATGTGCCACAGTTTGGCGTTGCTTCAAGGTTTATGCAGAACTTGAAGTAAAGCAATGCTTGTTATAATATTGTGTTGCATTTTCCAGTGGCTATTATCATCTAACGCTTCGAATACAGCAAAACACCCCTCCGTCAATAACTGTGACGGCACAGATATTGAAGCTCTGCTTCCCATACACCAAATAATAATAATAATAATATCAACAATAATAATCCTTGCAATTGATACAGCGCCACATCAGGTATTCGACACGACTCATCGCAAATCACAGAATCAGCTATAAAGTGAATTGGCTCTCTATGTTGTGGGCGAAACGCGAGAGCCAATTAAACGCAGCAATATCTCAAAACCAATCGTGGTTTGAGTGACCATTTTTAAAAAAAATAGTTTTGAAGATGCGACGAACACGTGGATGTATTTCTATGACAAGGGTTTGTTTTATAATATTGCAAACTAAAATTATTCAACCGCAATTGGATCTGGAATGCCTAAGTCGGACATGATTGCTGTCTGGATTTATTGTGACAGATAATGATTTGAACGTTTTGCTGACAAGCTGATGTGAGATGGTTGCGGTTTCCTCTGTCTCTGGCTGCAGACATGTTTGCTCCCCGCAGGGCATCAAGGATTCGCACACACTTCAATAGACGGTTCATCCCAACATACATACGGAGTTTTTGTACGAGACTTGCAGTGCAGTCTATCACTGTGGTGTGAATAAAGGCACAGTAATACACAGCGCTGTCAGACACCACCAGCTCAGAGATGGATAAACTGGTGAATGACTTGGATTTCTGCAGCTGAGCAGAGAAACGGTTTCCAAATCCTGTTCCTTTGTACTGATTGTCATCCCGAGAATATCTTCGAACGATAAACTCCGGCTGGTTGCCTGGGTAACGTCGGAACCAGCAGAGATTGTAAGAGCTATATGAAGTGGAATAAGTACATTCAAAAGTCACAGTTTCTCCTTCTTTCCTAACCATCGGGACAGCTTTCTGACTGACAGAGGCCCCGTCACAGAGATCTGTAATAAAGGAGGAACAGCACGAAAATTTTGCATTCACTCGTTGGCTGACTTATTTTTCCATCGCCTTGGAATTTCTTCCGGACAAGAAACGCGCTATAAACATTACGTTTGTCAAGAATCAAATAAAAATCATCAACATGTTTCATATAGTACATTAGCACGTGGTTGAGATGTTTGTATGTTTCACACAGAATAGACCATAAAGTGAACTGCTGTGTATTTTTGAGGGCAAAGTTGGCACAGCAGTTTCTCGCACATAGTCGTAGAATCGGTTTCCAAATTACTATTTAATTTTGTTAATGTACTATTGAATCTGTAATGGAAGTCACACCTTTCCACGAAAAACGTTTGGATTCAGAAACTATTAATACTTGGACGGGTGTTTAGCCCCGGCTTATAAAACAACGGAGTTCCCATTAATGTTAGATAAACAGAGGCTTATGTTTCGAGTAAGGAAACTTACATAAGGTTTCCTTCCACCCATTGTTGTGAGAATGGAGCTATCATTCAGCAACAACGCGGAATTAGCTCAACTTGACCTCACCTGACATAAAGGTTCCCAGCAAAAGACAGACAGCAAACAGCCTCATTGCTGCTCTTCAGTCTGTGTGGTTGTGTCTGTGCCATCAGTTTGCTGATAACCCGCAGTGATTGTCGGCATTGGCGGAGCCACAGTCTCACGTCACCTCATTGGCATCTCAGCCGCGTTTCAATACAACAACGAATTGCTTTCATACAACGGCTTTCACCAGTCACTGGGGGCAGGGAATCCTCCCACTCAGCTCTTGTTAATCCTGCAAGATAAAGTTCTAACGAGAAAGATGGTGATAGCTGGACCAACAGCGGGAAAGCTTGCCAGTCAGCCATGTCAATTCCAATCTTTGTGGTTTTAACTAAATGGATTCCAGTAGACACCCATCACACACTGAGGTGTCCCCAATCCTTGGCTCTTGCCACCCAGCAACTAGTATTTTCCGGAACTAATTATGCAGGATATGTCTCTCCAGGCAGATAGTTTGCATTCCATTATGGCAACCGTTCTCTGGGAATTCCAAGTTCAGGTGGAATACATGAAAGTCTCAGCTTGGTTTGGAGACTCTTAAGTGTGCTGAACGGTACAGGCATTTGTTGACCTCCAAAAAAAGTAAACACTTCAAAAATGTATAATATCATTATTTTAGTTGACAAAAACTTTCGCATCATTACTTGGTAAATAATGGTAACGAGTCTCCCTCTAGAGGCCACGGGGCCATAGTTCAACTCTGCCTTCATATTCGATGCCAAACTTGAAGTAATGCAATGATTGTAATAATAATGTGTTGTGGTTCCCAGTGGCTTATATCACCTGAGGCTCAGAGTACAGTAACACAACCCGCTGTCAGTCACTGTGACGGTACAAATAATGAAGCCCCAACTCCCACAGACTAAATCCTCGCCTCACAATTATGTTGTTCAGAATTATGTCATTCAGAACTCTGCAGCTCGTGTACTGTCCCGCACCAGGCTTCGGGACCACATCACTCCTACCCTCGCTCGCCTCCACTGGCTCCCCATCCCCCAGAGGATCGATTTCAAGATCCTCATCCTCACCTACAAGGCCATTCCCGGCCTCGCTCCCTCCTCCCTCTCCAACTTACTATCCCCCTACTACCTGCCCGTACCCTCCGTTCCTCTGGCTCCGGTCTGCTCCACGTCCCCCGCCCCAACGCCCTACCATCGGTGTCGGGCCTTCAGCCTCTCAGCTAGCAGTAAGTAGGAACCCGGTTGTTAGTCAAATAGTGGATCATGTTTCTGGGTGTAATAATTCCTTCAAAAAAACAAAACAATTAATAAATCGGTCACTTCAAGCCATGACTGTTTGTGGGTCACTTCTGTGGCAATTGGCTGCCGCGTTTTGCCAACAAAATATACAGTCAATTCATTTTACAGAATATTCTGTAAAGCGCTTTGAACATCTCGAAGATGTGATCAGGTGCTATATCAAATGCAAGTATTATTATTATTTTCATGTCTACTGATGAATATGATTCCATATTGCAGATGTCTTAAATCTGTTACCACTAACGTTTGGAAAATTAGCACTGCAATGTGTGTCCTTAATTAAGATGTAAACCTTGTCTTGTTGCAAGATCTTATTAGTGAGTGTATGTTTATTCCCCAATTGCTGCAAAAACTGGAGCATTATGATGAGTAGAGTTGTATTCAAAAAATCTATAACTTAAAACCAGAATCAATATTTACATGTATGCTTGTTAAATATTTACCTCTGCACAATTCAAAAAATACAGCAAATCTAAACTTCTATTGAACAACTTTAGCTGCATCATCCACTAAGATTTTCTGATATTATACAAGCTTCTACTGTCAGTATATGTTTAAAATTTGGATTTTTGTTATTTTTATTTTAAACAAAGGTTTGTTACAGAAAATGGCAGTAGTATTTTGTTACTCCTAAGGAATGAATTGTATTTGTTTGAAATTCAAAGATTTAGGTTGAAAGCATGTGAGTTGCCCAATTCATGATTGAGCCTCATGATATTTATCCATTTCCCCCTCTTAGTCACTACAACCAATGCATAAATTAAACCACATGTTTACCATTTAATATCATTGTTTCTTGGAGAGGAAAGAAATAGGGAGCGCAGTGATAATATTGTTACATACAGCAGTTAAACAAACCAAACCATACTGTTTTGTAGGATAGCAATCAACAATAAGATTTAAACCTGACAGTCAGCTGGATAGAAGAAAGGCCAGAATGCAAATGGTACAAAATTATGCATGATTTGGCCAGATTACATTTCCACATCCTGCCTACTTGTTGAAATGTATTAACCCAATTCAAATAGTGTATATACATATCAAAGTAGTTAAATAAGTAGCAAAGTATGTTTGTTTGCAAACAAACATACTATTAAAATAGATAATAAAATAAATGTTTTCTTGCCAAATTAGTTAGACTTATCACAACTGTGTATCCAATTGAACATTTAAAAAAAACAAATATAAAATTCTGCTAGATGCAAATTTAGTCCTTTACTGATGTATATAGTTAGTGACATTCTTTGTTCTCAAATATTACTTAATAAATCAGGATATATTGAATAGTATTTCCATGAAACAGTATCACCTTATCGTTTAAAAATGTAAATTATATAAATATTGCAACAATTTAAGAAAATTCAACATCTAGAAACTAATAATAAAACATTTGATTAGTGTCTAGATTGATTTGAAATTGATTGAGATTAGATTAGACAATGTACTCAATTTTTAAAAAAAACAAAATTACCAGAGAGCAAGTTAACATTTTAAATCAACTATCAAATCAGCTAGAAGCAAATGTTCTGACCCTAGGTCAATGGATCAGTCAATATGGTATTTAGTTGATTCTTGTTACAAATAGTTACAACCACTGTCAAAAATAGTGTTGTAAGGAAGTTGCAATGGGAACATACAACGTGTTAATATGAAACAAAACAGACATACATATGCTAATGTGCTAAAAAGGAAATTAGCTTTTTCAAATATTGTATTTCTTTTTTACTCAAAATAAAAACAAGCTTTAGTTTTACTCATCTGTAACCCTCCTTTGTAACATATTCTGCAATTGTCATGTTGGTATAATTTTAGATGCAGCATGTGAGAATTCTCCCATAATAATAATTCTTGCATTTGGTATAAAGCCTTTCACGACTTCTAGGCGTCTCAAAGCGCTTTACAGAATAGACTCTAAAGTAAATTGACTGTATATTTGTGGGCGAAATGCGGCAGCCAATTGCGCACAGCAGTGTCCCACAAACAGTCGAGGATTGAAAGAATAATGGCAATCTTAATGATACTGAGAAAAGTGTTAATAAAAATAATCCTTGCATTTGATATAGTGTTTTTATCACATTGTCAATGCCTCAAAACACTTCATAGGATTTTACCTTAAAGTGTATTTTGTAGTCAAAATTCTGCAGTAATTCAGGAAAAACGAATTATGTCTTAAATTTCATTCTGAACTAGAGAATGAACCTGGATTCTTATGGTTTTTTTTTCATCAAATCCACATTTGAAGCTTGAATTATATTCTGCAGTTTTCTGTCAGAAAAATAACATTTTGAAAACAGGAAGCAGCATTCAATGTTCAGAAGCCTTTGCGTCTAAATTTGGTATTACAATGAATCTGTAATCTCACATGTTCAAAGCTCCTTTTATTTCTTATATGAAAGAAAGTTTTTTAAAAAATCAGTTCTGAACAGTAGGAGAAAACTGAATATTCCATTGATAAATATCTGCAAAGATGATAGGTGGTAATTACATGATTTGCATTACACAGAAATTCTGTATAGAGGTTTTGATGAATGGAATAAGAAATATGTTAATAAAAAGTAATGTTAAAATCCTGAATGTATAAAATGTTATTTAGTAAACTATAGTCGTCAGTAAACAATGTAACCCCTATGATGTTGATTTTAAAATTGCACACATGTTGTAATTCAGTATATGACCTTTGAAAATGTATTTTCTATGAATATCTAATGCACAATTGGTTAAAGCAAATTTACAAAAAAAGCCACTATTTCTTTCTGTTTAAAAATGCAAAATATTGTGCTTATTTTCTATTTAATAAATGGAGTAGTTCTTCAACAGAGAATCTAATGGTAAACTTTTCCCAAAGATACAAATTGCTTATAATGTTGCCACTGGAAAATGTCAGTTGTTTTTGTTGAGGTTCTGAAGCAATTTCCTGCCCATTTCTGTTTTTTTTAATCTTTTCAGTTACATTTTCCATTGTCCAGAAAATGCTTTTTCATCCAGAAATATATAATTATGCAGTATTTATATTCATTTAGAAATGTGTAATTTCTGTTCCCTTTTCTGTTTGTTCCTCTATTCTGAGGTCTAATGCAGAATTAAGATATTGAGATTTTTGCACTTAAGTATTTTGTTGCAAATTCCAATGAGTGTTTAAAACCAAAGAGAAGATAAGTGAAACTGTACAGGCTCATTCATTTCTAAAGTTGGTTCAAATTAATACACTGCTCCAAGAATTCTATATTTACCACTATTTATCATGCAATCCCTAATGTCATGTGTGCCAACATTCCTTTCTTAATTTAATTGTCTTTCTATCAAGTAAACTTTGATATTTCTGTATGAACTCAATTCTAAATTGAAACTGTCACTCGTATCACTCTGAGATTAACATTTACTCAGGGCTACTCTGATTTAAAAAAAAGTATCTAATGCAGTATTGAATTTAATCTGCACGATATATTTAGGTAAATCCTGGTAATCCATAATGAACTAGAAATTGTATTCATAGCCTTTAGTCAGTGTCACCAAGTATTGATTTGATTTTGTAAACAATAGTTTGAGGACATAATCCATATTTCAGCTGTCACCAACAACCATACATTCCAAAAATAGTTTAAAACACACACAAAAAAAATCCTGTATAAGCAGTGACTATAAGGGACAGATATTTTAGGTCAGATGACTGTTAGGAACCAAGAGTTGTTCTCATAGTTTAAAATTTCACAACTTTAAATCAAGCTCAGGTGCCCACTGCCTACTTTTTTTGGTCCAGTGTATGATACTGTATTCCTATGGTTTCAAATGTTGGAAAGATGTGCAATGAAACAAGATAAAGAGCTTGGAATGGTTATTTGTCTACTTTGAGTTTCTATATTTGGTGCAGTACCGAATGCATGAAGTCCACCACTAATATTGCTGGTCCTGAAAGCACTGTGTGTTGCTTCATAACTAATTTCCTTGACTTCTCACCTTATACCGTTTAATAAAATAAATTGTATAAAACATGTTTTCAATAGTTTAAAAATTAAACACTACAATTTGAGAAGAGCCATTGAATTTGTTGATAAGTTTGTGGATGAAGTTTGTGTATAGGGAGATACTTCCCATTTTCCCCTTCTGCTCCTTAGAGCATTAATTCATGCTGGTTACAATTCTGTGTGTTTGTTCATTTCTGGTGCCCCATTGAAATGGTGATTCTTCATGAAGGAACCTAAACCAGTGTCGCCATGTTATTCAATTGTGGAAATCTGATACCCTAGACTAATTCCAGCCTCAACTGATGTCCAAATATATATGCACTTCCTAGCAGGTTCATTCATTTCATAACGTTCAAGAACAGGAATGCTGGCTGATTCTTCTCTCCCTTGATCAGAAGTACTGTAGTCAACCATAGCACCCATATAGCTACCCTGTTTTAGGTTAGGCAGTGACATGGACTGAGGGTCAAACGTGGAACCTTCCTGTTCATTATGGCTTAGTCCCACTCTAGAAATGGCTTTTTATCAGTTGAGCTGTTGGGCCATGTATCTTGTATTTTATGTTCAAACACCTATAAATAGAGTGCATTTTAAAGAGCATAAGCCGACACAGTAGTTTGATGTCACAATGAATGAGTCAAGTTTGAGTTTGATCATTAAGGTTAGGATTTGTTAGATAATTTGCAGTTGGAATTGGAGATGACAAAGTACATAGTACAAAGTATCCTGCAACAGTGCCAATGTCTGAATTAAAATATAAAAAAAATTGACTCAGGCTTGTCTAAACAATGATAGTCCAATTACTTAACATTTTGTGTTGCATTCATCCACAAGTATTATTTTCAGTATGTTGAAGTGTAGAATGCTAAAATGTTATAGAACTAATAAAAACTCCAGTCAGTATGTGTAATGTACACAAATTGACTTGAACATTAATGTAATTAGATCTTACTTGAAATAAATACCAATTACAGCATCATTAATGTTATACATATTTAATGCGGGAAAAACTCCCATGTTGAGTTCTAACTACAATGCACTATTAATACTTCATGGTTACAATGTCCAGTTTAGGATGATTTCCCTTTCCCAAATTTGACGAATGTCATACAAGAGGCAACTGTATCAATGAGATTTACTACCTAACCGACTAATATGGGTACTTATCTGATTCCCTTCTTGGGATTACCTGTGTGAACTGTATTTAGATTCCTTACAAATTACTCTTCTGTTTGGGAAATGGACCATTGCTTGGTTTAACTGGCTTTGAAATGGGTTGTGGTTTGTTTCTAATGATGTGATATTGTAGAACATCTCAGGGTAAGCCTTTAGCTTGCTTTGTGTCAGTCACATGTGATGTCCAATTTTACCAAAAATCTAGAGTGTTAATGAAGTATGCCTTTGTCATACTTCATTAACACACGCTGTGTGTTTGTACTTTAAATGAAATTACTGACTGGCACCTAATGTATTGCCATAAATTTAAGAGGCAAAGTCAAGCAGCAAATAATGTGGAAGAAATTGGGGTTAAAGCAATAGATTCAATTGAAGCTTAAAAATCAGATTTGACCTGTTCAATTGAACAAATGTTAATTTAACAAATGTAAATTAATCTATTTGGGGTCAGGGTAAATAAACTACATATTTTTTTGATCTTGAAGACCATTGTATATAATACAGTGGAGGACAGTGGTTTGGTCGTCCAGGTCATCTAGCGCTACTGTGAAGCCTCTGAGACGCCGTCCGGCGTGGAGGGCGCTATATAAATCCAAGTTGTTGTTGTATCTACATAGGAGGAAGACCAGGGCAAGCATGTCAAGCTGTAAGCAGTCCTCTTTGTAGCAAGAAAATACAATAAACTGCACTGAAACAAGTCCCACCACCCATGAATACCCAGACTATAATACATTGGGCTGCTTGTTAAAGCCCCTGTGCTGGAGATGTGTGTATTTATCTGCTTTCATAAAATAAGCGAATATCACCATAGAAACGTGCGTACCAGGATGTCTAGAAAATAAAAGGTAATCCATTACATAACAATGGTGATAAGAGGGTCGCATTGTGATTCTGCAATTGAATGTATTGCAGTTTTTTTGTTTAAATTAAACGATTACATAAAACCTTATGCTTTTCAGGAAGAAAATCAAAGCATCAGTTTTAGCGTGGGATGCAGAAAGGAATCGCAAGGTAGTTTGTAGTTTTTGATACCTAAAGGCCTGGTCTTTTTAACTGAGAATGACATGTTTTATAGATGGCTGCACTGTCAGACAACTACTGTAACAGTCTCACAGACTAGCAGTGGCTGTTTGTTTCCCTTTCCCCTGTTTCCTTTATCACCGTTACGTGACTTTTCCCACAATTTATCTTTATAGCGGCTATTTTGTAAGAGAGTACACGCAATCTATTAATGGGCTGAAGAACACGAAAAGTTATAAATATTGTGGATGCATTTACTCAAGGCAAGTGAGGAAATGGGGAGTGGGAGGAGGGGGTGAGGCGTGTTCTAGGCAACAGGGGGGAAAGTGTCAGGTTTTTGGTACAGTATTGTAAACCACCCTTTGAATACTGGGGGAGGGAGGGAGGGAGGGAGATTACTGTTAATTTTTAATATACTGAAACCATTGAGGCACTGATTTTCTTCAGCACATTACACTACAATCTCTCAAGCAAAACTGTGCATCGCTGTTGTCGGATTCAAATATCTTTCACCACGTTTCCAATTACAGTACTTTATACGACAGCCGATCGTCTGACCGCGAATCAGTAAAACCCGCTTCATTCCCAGAGACGGCGCTTAAAACAGGAGAGGTTGGGGTTGATTCCCCCCACACCCCCCCCCCCCCACACCCCCCAGCTTCGTTTTATAAATCTGCTACAAGATCGCGTGTAAACTTGGGGAAGCAATCCGTGTAGAGTGCTGAGAAACCAGGCGCCGGCTGCCTCGGTGCCCGCAACCCAGGTGGCTGACTGTTAAGGATCAGCTTTATTTTCTGATGTGATAGTGAAGCTGGTGTGTGTGTGTGTGGGGGGGGGGGGGGTGTGGGTGTGTGTGTGTGGGGGGGGGTGTGAGTGTGTGTAACAGTGTGTATGGGGGGGGTTGTGTGTGGGGGGGGTTGTGTGGGGGGGGGGGGGGTGTGTGTGAGTGTGTGGGGGGGGTGGAGGTGGGGTTGTGGGGGTGAGTGTGTGTGTGGGTGTGTGAGTGAATGTGTGTGTGGGTGTGTGTAGGTGTGTGTGAGTGTGGGTGTGTGTGTGAGTGTGAGTGTGGGTGTGTGAGTGAGTGTGAGTGTGAGGTTTTTTTTTGTCTGTCGGCACAAGGAAACCGTGTTGTCTGTGCGCTTGTCATTCATGTCAACTCCAACCCGGCCTGATCTGATGTCTCGCCTCCCTTTGCCTTAACCACTTGAAAGCCACAAGCAAGGCTGCAGTGTGTGAGTGAGTGTGTGAGTGAGTGTGTGTGTGTGTGAGTGAGTGAGTGTGAGAGTGTGTGTGTGGTGTGTGTGTGTGTGTGTGCACAATGCACATGTTTTGGGCAATCGTCGAATGGTTTCCATGGATCCTTTTTTCAAAAAAAATCGCTCCAACACACACAGAATGATAAACATATGATATCGTGTGCACACCTGACTGCCTGTACACCTAAGCTCCGAGAATGCCTTGTACTAGGGTTGGTGCGGTGCCTGTGAGAAAGCAGACGTCGCTCGTTACCAGGTGAGTGTCTGTGTACACAATCATGGAGCCAGCCAGCCTTAAAATAGCCCCATCGAAACCTGAGCCCTCAAACCCAGCCAGCCAGCCTCAGCAACACCACTGCGCACAGCACAACACTTTCAAAATGGCAACAGTATTGAACCATACACCAGTCTGTACAGATAATCACATACAGTGCAGTACTGTACAGCGGGTATCTTAATAACATCTCCATCATGTTTCCCCTCGCAGTGGCCGGGCGGCCAATCTTTGTCTCTTTTCGCGGTGGTTAGGACCTCTCCAAATGATTTTTTTTTTTAAATTGCAGTATATTCTGCTCCGTTCCTCTTTTTCTGCATGTAGTATTATAAAGTGCAAGTTTCCATAATCCAGAATTCATCATTAAGTTGAACCTGGTGGTAATATTATTGAGGGATGTTGGGACTGGGTCAAGTAGTGTAATTACTATGTTTAATGCTTTTAAGCGCCAAATGAGCTCTTGAATATTACTGTACAGAGAAATTAGCTCATGTCACTGAGCGAGTAATGGAACGCAGGGAGTTCTTGTGTTACAGTCTGCTGATAAAATAGCATTAATGATTAATAAGTTGGAAGCATATACACCTCTCTTTTGCAATAAAGAAATAAATCCGTATGTCTTGCTGTCAAAAAGTAACCATGGGCATGCTCGCTTGCTAGTGATGTAACACTGTAGGCAGCCGATGGTTTTGGTGGTGCTTTCTTACCCAACTTATATAAACACCTGTCTGTTCTGGAGAGGGGGGATGTATGCATGTGTAGATGGGAGAAACTTGAATTCCACCCAACTTTAGCTCCATTCACCTACACGGTTCAGTTCTGTTGTGTTATCTTGTGACAAAGGTAAGCCCTTACTTACAGCCCATGGCCCTTTTTTTCTTAGTATTTCTTATTTGTTCCGAATCCAAACCGTGTAACTGTACATTCCAGTGGCAAAATGTTTCATTTAACTGAAAAGATCAAACATGTGTAAAAAATGTCCATTGTTCTTTCTGGTCAAATTGAGCCTCCGTGTTAATTTCCAGATCCTCCAGAAGATGATGCGTTCACTCAAGATAGTCTCCTGCCCAGACTCAGGTTGGTATTTCTCTCTCTCTCTCTCTCTGTTGAATTATCCTTGGTTTTGCAAAGTATGAGTGACACTGTGTGTGATTGATGCTTATTTTTATTCCCATTTCACAACTTGATAGTTCCCTAGAAAATCCAACTCTAACTTGTGCCTCTTGATAACTATGCCTCTTGGTGTGTGTGTGTGAGTATATGTATACACCCACTTTAACTGGACATGTCAAAGGGCAGCTACGTTTCTAAGTGAATTAATGGATTCTGTTAAACGAATTGCACTCCCCCATGACAATTACATAAGCTTTCTATTCAATGCTTCTTCCAGATGCGCGTTAAATTCCATCTTTAGAAATAATATAATTGCTTATTGTAGCGTGCGGGGCATTGAAACAAAAAAGTGCAACGATTTGGGATTATTGAAATGCCTTCTTTACCGATCTCCCCCGTTCCATCAGACACAGGATCCAGTGGATCCACACTAAGCTCCTACCCCAGTTCTGGCCAGGCTGCACTGGCTCCCTGTGGCGCCTGGAGACCCTCCTATGTGATTGTGCTCCACCACTCACTGTGGAGCGCTCTGCGACCCTTCCCCGCGGCGAGGGATGTTATATAAATGAAAGTTGTTGTTGTTATCAAGTCTCAAACAGTTTTCTTTGGGAGAGAGGGGGGGGTGGGGAGCGGTTAATATTGAAACCATAGCGTGTAACTTCCGACCAAACCATATACTGGTCAGTATCACAAACGCATCCCGGTGGACCGTAAATCACGGGTTTTTTAGTGTTCTTTGCTCATTGGTTGTGATTTAGGTATCGGGATCCCACTGGATGGGGGTACTGTAGTTTAAGACATTATGGCATAGGAGTAGCAGTTTTGTGTGGAGTGAAGATAGGTGCGAGGTGCTTGTGTTCAACTGAACACCCCCACAGCCCCGCTCAGGGGGGCACAGCAAGCTTCAAGCTGAACGCTTCAGGGCAGGAAGCACTGCGGCGCTGGAGGAGAAAGAGACTGTTTTCCAGCCTGGGATCCAGGTCCTGCCAGAAGTTGATTTATTTGCTTCTGGAGCCTAAGCCTCTAAAATGCACTCTCTTGGTGGAATGCATTATAAAGCATCACCATTGAGTGGTAGAGACATGCATTCATAAGTATCTACTGCATTTTGTTTCACTTGTACCGATTTATTTTTTTGGGTGGTGGTGGTGGTGGGGGGGGAGGAAGTTTAGTTGAATCAATAATAAATTATACAATAGTTTTACGAGTTATACTCAGGGCAGGGTAAGGTGGGATTGCAATTCTGCAGCAGCAGAAATGAAGGTAATCATTTTCATTCATGAAAATGACATTCAGTTTTTGCTCATGTCAAACAACCGTTTGCCAGAAAGTCCGTTCATTTTAAAACTGTTCCGGAGATTTTGGGGGATTTTATAAAGCCCCAAATAAGTCAACAGACAAAGCTGTTTTGCTCAAGTATCCTCGGGCTGCAGGCGGCGCGCTGGGGGGTGGGCGCTGGGGGGTGGGCGCTGGGCGCTGGGGGTGGGCGCTGAGCGCTGGGGGGTGGGCGCTGGGGGGTGGGCGCTGGGCGCTGGGGGCTGGGCGCTGGGGGTGGGCGCTGGGCGCTGGGGGGTGGGCGCTGGGGGGGTGGGCGCTGGGGGTGGGCGCTGGGCGCTGGGGGGTGGGCGCTGGGGGGTGGGCGCTGGGCGCTGGGGGTGGGCGCTGGGCGCTGGGGGGTGGGCGCTGGGGGGTGGGCGCTGGGCGCTGGGGGGTGGGCGCTGGGCGCTGGGGGGTGGGCGCTGGGCGCTGGGGGGTGGGCGCTGGGGGGTGGGCGCTGGGGGGTGGGCGCTGGGGGGTGGGCGCTGGGGGGTGGGCGCTGGTTGGGCGGAGCATTTAAACGGGAATTGCGCCACCGGAGGAGCTGAAACGGGAATTTAACTCCATTGCCCGTGTGTGTTGGTTATATTTTGACTCGCATCGACTCTGTTCGGCATAAAAACAGTTACAACCGTAACCGACCCCGGTGACATCTGTGGGAGTGCATGTTATTGCCCCGGGAACTGCACCGGGGAGGCCCCGGGGGGGCGATCGCCTTCACAGAAATGTGGTCTATCTTTAATGAGGACCGAGCGGGTTTCCAAACACTTCACATCCCATCGGGGCATCTTTGTCTCTCGCCGCAGTCAGCACAGTATCCGCCAAACCAAAGCCACTGAACTTTTCGCTTTTTCTAAAGATACATTTTAGTTAACGCGATGCCCCCCCCAACCCCACCCCCTCCCCCTGCCCCGAACTCCCACCCCAGTGCCTCCAGCGGAGTGGGCTTCCCCACATTGCACTGCCCTCTGTAGTCTCCTCGTTGGATTTGCAGTGCACACACAGCGGGTGTATTTGCCGAATGCCCCGAGCGCTCCAACCAGGCGGGGTAAGGCCATGCGGGAACACATCTCGATCGACTGCATTTGGAGTGAGATGCTTTGCTTTACCTGAGCGACTTGTCGGATTGCCCCCCCGCTCCTGGTCGCAGTCCGGACCGGACCCTCAGCTGTCGGTACATCGCTGTTGGGTGGATCCCCGCAGCGCTGCTGTGCGGCGCTCTCGGTGCCTCTCTGTGACCTCCTCCTCCTCCTCCTCCTCCAGCAGCAGAGCAGCCCCAGTCTGTGCACCCACTCACAGCACCAGCCGCCGGAGAGGGGGTGCCTCATCCAATCAACACAGTCCCTTTAAAGAGAAGGTGTCCCATTGCCGATTTCCTCCTTCAAAAAGGGCTGGGAAGGCAATTTTTCAATAAAGGTTATTTTTTGTGTGTGTGTGTGTGGGAGGGGGGGAGGAAAATAATTCCACTTTCCTGTTGGTAGTGTCAATTGTCTTATGATTTGAAATAAATCGAAGTGTGTAGATAGTTCCCTTACCTCCTAAAAGTTGTGTGGCATCCCAGTTATCTTTATTTTAAGAACGCTGCTGGGAAACTAAATACTTAAATCATTCCCCGAGTTTCATAGAAACAATAGCACCTATAACTTCTAGAATATTTCAAAGGGCTTCACAGAGCTTATGTTGGCAAGTGCAGCAAGCATTTTATATACAGCAATATCCCACAAATATCCATAAAGTAAATGAATTTTATATTTTATGGGTGGTGGGGGCGGGTTCTCTTTTTGAAGAGTGCCATGGCATCTTTAAGATTCATCTGAATAGGCAGATAAGAGACAGATATAGGTTAATGTACAAGGTTTACTTCTTCAGCAGGAGTTCACCAAATATTATCTTATTTGTCTCTTTCAAATGCTGCTTGACCAGCTTTGCATTTATTTGGGATTATTTTCATAAGGTTACATATGATGGCTTTCTCAAAAAGTTTCAAAAGTGTTGTAGAGTGCTCCCCACAATTCCCGCTAATCCAATGTAAGTATGATCCTGTCCAAGATGTTTGTGTGTTTTAAGCGACTTCCTTGATCAACAATGGAATTTTCTTACCCTCTTCAAGTAAGTTTCATCAGTTGTCAAACAGACTACTTATATAGGGGATCATCAGAAGTGAATCTCTGAGGTGTTTCAGGAAACAATATATTTGTGTACTGGAGGATTATCCAGAAGGCGTGAATTCATGATATAAAATAATAATTAATCATTGCATTTGATATAGTGTCTTTCACATCTAGAGGATGTCTCAAAGCATTTCACAGGAGTTACTGTAAAGTGTAATAGTGCCTGTGTATTTTATAGCAGAATGTGGCAGCCAATTGGCACACAGAAATGTCCCACCAAAAACAGCCATGAAGTGAATGATCAATTTCATCTGGGAGTCTTGTGTCTTGTGTCTTGTGTCACTCATAGCTCTGGTATTGGGCAAAAGAATCAATTCTGAGGTGCCTACGTGATGAAAGGGAAAGAGAAATTGCCTGGGATTCAATCGTTTATAGTACTTGAGTACCCCATGCTGGTTGACTAGAACAAGGGAGATTTTCAAAACAATGTCAGTCAACAGTTGGTGGTATATTCATAGAGTGAGGAAAATTTACACATGAAAAGACCAAGTTAAATATCCAATGTTTTCTGTTGATTGACAATTAATGGTTTATAAGATCTTTAAAAAATGAATGCACCTTTCTTGGTTAAATGTAATTTATATATTGTATTCATTCAAAAAATGTTGGGTGGGTCTGAGTTCATATTGCTTTTTTAAATGCAATTTGCTGTTGTTGTTCTACAATAACAAAATATAATCCTGATATGTGTGTGTGCTACAATAAACTGAAAATTAAACTCAGAAGACAAAAAAACACATTTTGGGTTCATCTAAATCTAATTCATGGAGCCACCTGAACAAGTATTTCTATAATAATATCTTGTATCTTACCTTGAAAATTCTAAATTTTTTATTAAATGTCATCAGATACAATAATGACATCGAACACCATTTAAAATGCTATTATTTTTCAACATTTGTAATATTTTACCAATGGTTGGATTATATTTAATGTGAAGAAGATTAAATAATCTACAGAAATCACTTTCTGAAATATTAGTTTGATTTATGAACTAAAAATCGAATTAATCATTTTCCTTTACTTAGCTTCTTAATTATATTATGCAGTGTCCAAACCATACCTTTTCTGTGAAGAGTGGACAGTATAGTTCAGCATATTTTCAAAAAGAACTGTAATAAATATTATGAAGATGTCACTGTTTGCCTGTACAGTAGTTTAATTGTAAAGTGTATACGTAATATTGTAAACTGAAATAACTTGTAGGGTGTCATTAAAAAACACCAGTTATTTGTTATGAATCAAAAGTGAATTGCAGAATTCAGTCTTAAGAACAGGGACAACACAAAGAAGATCTATTATGAACTTTATTTATGAGAAAGCTGAAAGTTTACTTTTAATTTTATTGATTTCAACAATTTGTGTTGTATATTTGTCAACAGACTCCAGTATTCTAACTGTCATCTGTGCCTTTTTACTGAATGCACTATACAATTACAATGCAATTTACGTTTTGTGTTTTTTACATCAGTGTGGAGTCCTGTAGCTCAGTGGTTAGAGCACTCGCTTTGCAAGTGAGAGACCTGAGTTCAGTTCCAGGCAGAGGGCGAAACCTTGGGCAAGTTTCCTTACTCCACACAGAGCCTAATAATAATCCCTCCAAAACCAAAAACAATAATAAATTGGTCATTTTCAATCTACGACTGTTTGTGGGACATTGCTGTGCGCAATTGGCTGCCGCGTTCGCCCACAAATATACAGTCAATTCACTTTACAGTGTGTTCTGTGAAGCGCTTTGGGACGTCCTCCCGACGTGAAAAGCGCTATATCAAATGCAAGGATTATTATTATTATTATTATTATTATTATTATCAGGAGGCCATTTCAGTATGCAGAACATTCAATATGCACAACCTCTCTGTTGACAGTTCACTTACATGAAATATTAAAACATAGAAGAAACATGATCAATGAACCAAAAAAGTTTGATGTACGAACATCTTGAACATATGAAGCATCTCTATATTCAGGGTATACCACTTACTATTGGCTGGTCTCTGTAGTTTAGTAAAATCAGCAACAAAAAAGGAGGGCTACCGTATAACTAATAATAATAATAATCCTTGCATTTGATATAATGCTTTTCACGTCTTCGAGATGTCTCAAAGCGCTTCACAGAATAGACTGTAAAGTGAATTGGCTGTATATTTGTTGGTGCAACGTGGCAGCCAATTACACACAGCAGTGTCCCACAAACAGTCGTGGATTGAAAATGACCAATTTATTATTGTTTTGTTTTGGCGGGATTATTATTAGGCGTGTGGAGTAAGGAAACTCCACTAACTAAGAGATATCCTGATACAGATTATGTTTTTTTCACCTGTTTCAAGTACCACCTCATGTTCTGACAGAGAAAATGCATGTTGTTTGTTTCCAGGTCCCTTCCAATGCTGCTCTTGATCTGGCCACTGGGAGGTTACAAGAGCAGTTTGGGTGACTTTTTTTCCCCCAAAATGTGCTCTCTCTCTTCCTCTCTTCCTGTGGGGAAGTATCACACCTTGTGGGTCCTCACCACTTCCTGTTTTATAGGAACTTGCAGTGCATAGAATATTGGGAGATCTTCCACTGTGTAGTACACAGTTTTATTGCATTGTGCTACCCTTCACGTTTGATTTTTAATAGATTTTGTTAAAGATTTATCTTGTCATATATTGCGAAAAGCAAAACAGCTTAAACCATAAACAGATCCATAGAAATTTACAGCTCATAAGAAGTCCATTCAGACATTATGTCTATGGCTGGCTCTTTTAAGAGCATTGTTTTTAGTCCCATTCACCTGCCCTTCTGCAAACCCTGCAGCATAGTTATTTTTAGATACTTATCTAGTTTCTTTTTGAAATGCATGAACGAAATATGAAACTGTACAAATATTTCCAACAAAAATTATTAAACAAAACACGTTTGTATAGGTGTCTCATTTCAACCCCAATTGTTTCACTGGCTGAAGATCATATCATTGTTAATTTGCTGGTCATTTTAAGAATATCTGGGAACATTGTTTAAAATTAATCATGTTATTATTTATTTTGTTTCTTTTTTCCCATTTATTTAGAAATTAGTTAATTGTTCTGCCCACTTTATTACAATAAACATAACTGACACATGATGGGCTTAATGACTTGCTGCACTAGCATATTCATTCTGTGGAAATTGTTGGCACAAACTAAACTGATAAAATTTTCTGATAAACTGATAAAAAAAAACTGCTACATTTTAGAATCATGGTACGCTGTACATACCATTGCTACTGTATATTTAGCTGCACAGTTAGCTTGGTTGGCATGGTGAGGATCATTGTAGCACAGTATAGATAAATAGATAGACAGAAACGGGTAGGCTATTCAGCCCCTAGCGCTGTTCCACCATTTTATAAGATCATGGTTGATCTGTACCTCAGTCCAGTTACCCGCCCTTGCTCCATATCCCTTAATAAACTGACTGAACAAATTCTTATCTACCTCCACCTTGAAAATGTGAATGCATCCAACATCCACAGCCTTTTGGGGAGAGAGTTCTAGATTTCCACTATCCTTCAGGTGAAAAAGGACCTCCTAATTTCACTCCTAATAGATTTTATTAAATCTGTGGAGTCCTGTAGCTCAGTGGTTAGAGCACTCGCTTTGTAAGCGAGAGACCCGAGTTCAATTCCAGGCAGAGGGAGAAACCTTGGGCAAGTTTCCTTACTCCACACGCCTAATAATAATCCCTCCAAAAAAATCCACTAATAAATTGGTCATTTTCAATCCATGACTGTTTGTGGGACATTGCTGTGCGCAATTAGCTGCAGCGTTCGCCCACAAATATACAGTCAATTCACTTTACAGTGTATTCTGTGAAGCGCTTTGGGACGTCTAGAAGACGTGAAAAGCGCTATATCAAATGCAAGGATTATTATTATTAAAGATTTATCTGATCATACATTGTGAAAAGCAAAATAGCTTAAACCATAAATAGATCCATAGAAATTTACAGCACAGAAGTCTGTGCTCTAATTTTAAGATTATGCCTTCTTGTTCTGGATTCTCCCACAGAGCAGATATATCTGGTTACTGCAGGACTCTGTTTTCACATGACACTGTCTTCAACTGCACTGTATAAGTAGCTTGTACAAGTAGTGCTAAAGCTGGGTGATAAGTACTGTACAGTTTGGTGTGGCAGCACATTCTGTGCTGTTTGAGAACAACAAGTTTCACTTATATAGCATCTTCATGCAGGGTTGCATCTTGGAGCCCTTAATTGCTCTCTTCTCTTGGAGAGCCACACCTAGATTAGGTTTAAAAGGTGGAATTAACTTGATTAAGCAGTTAGTAAATTTATTGCGCTATTGCAAAACTGTGTCATATGAACATGGAAATTGGGTTGAATCTGAGGTCTGTGCTGAGATGGTATCAGGCTGGATAGCCTGAACCCTCAAGATTGGCCATAGTGTTCCATGGTTAAAGGGTGGGGGTAGAAAGAATCACACAGAAAGAATCTACTTCTGGCGAGTATTCAATAATCCCTGCTGCAAAGTGTACGTATGAGTTTGTTTCTTGAGAGGAAAACTGGACAGTCTTCATGAGTGTACCTAAACAAAGACAACTCCACTAATCAAAAGGGGGAGGGGGCATCACAGCAAAGCTGCGGCGTGTGTGTGATCGAACTTCAGTGTTGTATCAGTTACTGCCCAGGAGGGGAGGAATTTGGACTGGGAGGATAAAATAATTATTGGTACTGTCTTCTACATATGAGGGTTTAAATTACAATATTTGTAGAAGAATTTGTGGATACAATGAGTGTCCAAATATTTTTGAACCTAAACCTCCAAAATTCTGCTAAAACAAGATTGCCAACCAGGTGCCAGGAGCCATTTTCTTTTACCATCAACCAGCTTCAGGTTAATAGAAACAGGACTGGACCAAGTGGAGTTCCAGAGGGTTGGTCTTAGATATTTTGAGGTTCCTGCAGGACTTGTTACTTGCTAATTTTGCAAATCTCACAAATTAGATTCCTTTATTTCAGAAAAAGCAGAAGATGACTTACTACTGGTGTGTTTATATTTGTTTCTTATGCTGTATTTTGCTTTTCCTGGAAAGGCGTGACAGTTTGGGTCAGCTCATGTAAAAAAAAGTCACCACATTGATGTGATTATAAGGACATGGAGATATAATGGTTGTGTCCCTGACTGGCATATGCTCAACACTCGATACAAAAATGGGGTTACTATTGGTACCTTTTATAGCAGTCTGAACTCTGCCACCCTGACCCTAGTTAATAACAGTGGAACAGGATAGGTTTTGTTTAAGGGGGTGGAAGCAGTAATCTAAAAAGACATAAGTGTGCGATGATGGGGTTAGAAATTGAAAGAAAATTTCAGATTTTTTGTCTTCCATCTTTATAACTACACAAGACTGGTACATCTAAAGTATCGCAAATTCACTTTGTGTCCTAAACAGAAAGTTCTGGTTTTATCTCCACCTGATTTGTTTCTCTCCCTTTTCCAGGACATACCTCGTAATGGCAGGGTTGATTTTGAGCTAATTAGGACCATATGTGCCCTTAACCTCTGTTTTCCACATGTCCTTAGTTCAGTATCAAGGACTGATGCTGGAGATTTGAGCCCAGCCCCCACTCTTCTTCTATTTCTAAGACATCTAGTTCATACATATCTTTTGCCTGCTGCCATCAACATTGAGTTTATTAGACTCCTGTTCATGTTGGTCATACTCTGTGTTTCTCTTTTTGATGTTAATAATAAATTCTTTTTTTTGAAAAAAGGTTGCATTTCCTTTCACAGTTTTTGTCCCCTCCTCATTTTCTTCTCTCTTGAATGAAGTAACCCACTGTCAACTGTGTTGTGTGTGCTTCTGTGTGGATGACCCAGTCATTGTTTAACACCACACAGATACACTTTCCAGCAGAGGTCACTGTGTGACAATCAGGAATAGAAACCCTGGTTAGTATATCTTGTATATTTTTACACACATCTATGCCTATTGGGGCCATTATAATGCTTTCCCCTCTGCCAGTTGGTTCAGCGGCCTCAGAACAAACTAATGTTCAATCCTGGGACATTTTTAATGGTCCATTTACCACCTGAGACATCAGTCCAGCTACTATTTTCTAACTTTTTAAAAACATGTTTATAAAGTAATACATGAATTAAAATAGATGATAACAATTTTTTTAACAGATTGGTGACTAATCCAAAATCAGGAAGTGATAACAATGCAACCCTTAATTATCTTGTTTCCTGTCTAAAATGATTAGATGAGTAATAATTTGAAGATGAATGATTTTTTTATTTCAATATAACAGCATTGTTGTTTTTGTTTTTAGGAATAAGGGAAATAAACTGAACTGAATGGATTGTTATTTTAAAGAACAAGCAAGCACAGGCATAATGGACTGATTTGCCTTCCTCTCTTGTAATTTCTATGATTCTAAGCTTCACTTTCTGCCTTGATGATAATAATAAAATAATAATTATAATAATTATTATAATATAAGGAAATGCAGCATCCAAAGCTTGTTAGTCTTGGAATTAATTGATAACAATTATTATGATAATTATTAATAACAATTATTAATTGATAATACGCTTAAAAGTCTAGCTCTTTGACCATGCTTTTGCTCAATAACCATTAATTCTCCTTCTTTGCTCACTACTCCCTGTCATCTCTGTAAAAAACTTGAAATGTTTGTCTTATGTGAAAAGTGCTTTGTAAGTGCAAATTGCTGTTATTGTAGATTTACTGTTCAAGAAAATTAAACAGATGGTCTTAACCGTATGGGAGATAAACCCTCCTCACTCCAAGCTAAGTATAAGTAAATTGCAGCAGGATAAAATAAAGGGTACCAGATTGAAAACAGTACATACCTTTAAATGTTGGCAAATGGAATGATAGGTCTGGCTTTTGGTAGAAGGCACCATCTGGTTGGAGTTGGAGAGGAAATGCAGCAACCAAAGGTTGGAAGTCTTACAATTAAATGATACACTCTTAGAAATGTTTATATTCTTTTGGGCATGTGGATTAAGATGGATGCATCGCATTCTGTTGCAGTGCCCTTATGTAAGCACCCTAACATAGTGGTAGCTCATAAATAAGTGTTGTTTAATGATTGTCTTAAAATCTGCTTTATTGAGGTTATGCATGAAAGGAGATGTATCATTCCCAACAGATAAGTCAGCAATTTCAGCCCTCCTCAAAACAATCTCTACCTTTCTACAACTTTGAGGGATCCTTTGGAATTTCAGAATTTTATGCAGCCAGAAGTTTATTAATCTTATTTTACAGCCAAATCTTATAAGATACTTAATATGGTGCAGTATAAAGCATTAATAGAATAATTCTTGTGGAGCTGCTTTTTCGCAGCTTAGTACAGTACGAGACCCTGTGGGTAAACTGAAATACTCATCAGAGAATAAATGCTGGCTTTGTGTCTCAGATCAGGGGACTCCTTTGCATATATTTTGAAAATGTCCTAAGATACCTCCCTTCTGGGAAGGAGTGGTGAATACGAGAGCAAGGGCAGAGGGGTTAACCATCAATAGTGACCCTAAGATATGTATATTAGGCTCATTGTCAGAGGTTAACGTTCCACAGCATTTAAACTGAATGATTCTGTCAGCACTATTGATGGCAAAGAACCTTATAGTTTTGGAGTGAAAATCAGGAGAGCCACACACATTTTCTCATTGGGTGAATGAAGTCCTTGCAAATATAAGTTTGGAGAAATTGTTTTTGAAGAAAGTGGATTTTTTTTAACAAACCTTGGATAGAAAAATGAGGATTTTTGGAACAGAGGGACAAGATCAAGGAAATTAGACTCTCTTTTCATTTAGCAGCAACAACAACAATTTCTGTTTATATTCTGTCTTTTATGTTGGTAGGATGTCTCAAAGTGTATCATACAGGTGACTAGGAAAACAACCTGCAAAGGCGGGGGTGGGAGAAGAAAGGTGACCAAAAGTGCAGTTGAAAAGATAAGTTTTAAGGCAGGCTTTAGAGGTAGAGGCTGAGGAGGAGGGTCTCTGGTATAGAGTTTCAGAGAGCAGGGGCAGAATGGATTTTCAAGAATTTTCAGAACCCTCTGGGGTTTGGAGAACATATTTATCTAGCTGTCTGTCTGTGACTTTTTGTGTGTGTGTCTGTGTGTATGTGTATCTCTCTCTACTTATCTGTTCCATTCTATCTCTCTCTGTATCTGAGTCAGAATGTGGATTCAAGCTCCATTTCTCAAATTTAAGATCATAGTTTAGGCTGACACGCTGATGCAGTGGTGGAGGAAAGCTGCATTGTCAGAGGATCCATCGTTCAGATGAGATGTTAAACTGAACTCCCATCTGCCTGTTCTGGTGGACATTAAAGATACTATAGCACTTTTCGAACAGAGGGAGTTGCTCAAGATTTTTAAAAAATGATCATTCACTTCATGGGTGTTTCCCGGACATTGTTGTGTGAAAATTGGCTGTTGCGTTCATCTGGAAATACATAATCATTGCACTTTATGTATTTTTTTATAAAGAACTTTGAAACATTTTGGCATGATAAAAGCCTATATCCAATGGAAGGATTGGTATCACCTCTCTTTATGTCTCATGATAGGTACATAATGGGATTAAAATCTAAATGCAATGGAAATATCTGTATGGTACATTTTGCAGATACGTCTGCTTTCTTCTCCAGAAGAATATCAAGGTGTTTCCTCCTTCACAAAGATTCACAGAGAAACATGTTTTTAAACTGAAATTGACAAACCAAAATATTTGTCATTTCTTCAATAAATCACAACAAAGATTCCAATATAGGACTGAAGAAGAGAAGGTATAATGACTTAGTATGATTATCACAAAACCCTCCTGAGTTACTTATATTAAATGTTTTAACTCATACCGCTCTGCTCCATTAAATACAAATATATAATGTGAAACACAAATAGAAATTAATTGTCACAGTAAGTATTTTGGATGGCATAGTGATTGTCACCCTTTACTCTGATGTCTCAGCAATTCAACCAACCTACAACAATTTCCTCCAGGTTTAGGCAAATTGGTATTTGTCCTGCGGAAAGTGACTGCACGCTCCAGAAATGGCAAACAAAGATCTGCTTTTGTAAGTTTAATTGGTGGCTGAAACACCTGGTTGACAAAAAAGTGCATTAATACAAATGCAAATGTTTGTGCAAACATTTAGCATCCTAGATTTTGAGATATTGTGGCACAACTACTGTTTTACTCTCAAATGATTTCAGTTTGGTTGGCTGCTATAATGACTTGTTATAGTTTGTAGTTTATCATTCTGAAACACAAAAGTTTTATATGCTTGACTTATTCCCCTATAAATAAAAGTGTTTGATGTGAAGTTAGATTTGCAAGATTCTCCTTATTCTTTCTTAATCATTTATACTTGTAATTTCATTTAAGATAATTGAAGTTATTGCCTGTCTATTTGTACTGATGTGTAAGGTGGTACTAAAGTCAGCACTGTTTATATGTTTACAAAGACTTTCAAAGACAGAAATATGGTAGAGAAGGCATTCAGTTTTCACAAAGAGTTTAATGCATTTTGTTTTGTCAAGCGTGTGTCTGATATGCAAAAAAAGCACCTTGTCATGTTTAAGAATTTTTCAGTTTCAGCGACCAAGAAAACTCACTAAAGCAGCTCTTTGTTTGTCAGTTCTAGAGTGTGCAATTGCTTCCTACAGGGGCATTAACCAATTTGCCTATGCCTGGAGCAAACAGCTGTGGGTTGGTTGAAGCCAAAATGTTTTGGACTTGAAAATGCAATTTGGGTTTCTCCTGGAATCTGACCAGGTTGCTCATTTTTGCAGTAAGAAGCATTGGTTTGCTTACCATTATTTGTGCAACTCGGGCTACCTGTGCTTTGCAATATTAGCTTGCACTGTTATCAGCACCTAGATGTTTCCCTTGTGTCTTGTCTACCTCCCAAAGATTTAGTGATGAGCCAGGCAAATTGGTCAATCAGGAATGCCGTGGAGTACTTGGACCTCACTGAATTGGGTATCAGATTACAAAGCAGTGATTTGAATTCACCAGACAAGTCACCTTGGACAAAGTGCCCTGATGTTAAAAGCATTTACCATGTGTAAGTGTAGCACAAAGCCACTGAGACTCCTACTTGCCACAGGAGGATAGTCACAAGTTTGTCATTGGACACACTAATGCGTGTAGATGTGAGTGCTCACGAGATTAATAGAAAACACTAGGAGTATGGTGAGCACATCACCATAACGTATAAGAATATATTGCCACCTTTCTCTAGGCCAAATGCGGCAATCCATTGCTTAGGCATTCTGCCAGTTGGAGGTGCAGAGCTTCAGGAGTGGATGCTGAGGTACCAACCAGGAAGACATTGAATTCTGTCTTATGTTCGTGACAACAAAATTCACAACTCAAAATTGTGATCCCAGACTGAGTTATTATGTCAGTTTTTTCAAACATCCACTTTTAGCATGGTGAGAAGTCCTCTTACAATGTGCCACCTTGTTCCTGAGGTTTAAAGACCAATATCATGAACCAGCCTTGCATCACACAAATTGTTTAATATTACAATCAATATCTCCTTGATCAATGTACATGTACACTGAGAAGCACCAACCACTGTATCCCACCAATGAGAGTGGGATGGTAACTAATATATATGAGATCCGCAGACAATACTGCCATTAATGCAACAACATAAAAAAAATCCCGGAATCCTAAAAGACATGCCTGGAATATAATCCTTAAGGTTGTCCATATATAAACTACATCCTGTAGTATATCTGTCTGTGTAGAATAGATATTATACAATGCAAGTAGAAGATATTATTATCAATTTCCTTCGCTTTAGGTGCTGATTTATGCTAGAGCACGGTTCCAGAAACACAAATATCTGCACTAATCTTCCCGTGTGAGCTATTTGTCTATGGATGGCTTCACAGCATGCCTGCTCCTGCCATCTCCTAATAACCACACATAACAACAACAACTTGCATTTATATAGCACCCTTCACACCGCACAACGTCTCACAGAACTTACTTTATACACTTTGCAGGTGATGATAGTAATCAGGAGAAGCAGATTCCCTTGACTAGCCCAGGCCAGCTTTGTCCAACCTTCATACCCACAACAAACATAAAGTAGAGCAGGATTGGAACATGAATATGGCTTCATTTGAGTATGGCTTTGTGGTACACTGACACATGGTAAATGTTTTTAACATCAGGGCAAGTTGCAGACTGAAGATTTAAACACACACACATTCCAGACGAGGGTTGGTGGGGGGGAATAAACATGCATTCTAATAATAATAATCATTGCATTTGATATAGTGCCTTACTATATCATTGAGATGTCTCAAAGCGCTTCACATTATATATTGTAAAGTGGATTTATTGTGTATTTTGTGGATGAGCCATCTCCAAGAATCCCAAAGGACAGCTTTAAAAGTTGGCAAGAAATGTAGTTTTAAAATATTGTGTCTTTTTGATACATCGATTTGAAAACAACAGCAGAAATGTTTAAATTGACTGCCCTAAGGTGATTAATGTTGAGGAAACGTGGTTGCATTTTATTTTTCCCGTTCTACGGGGAAAAAAAACAACTGTGTTGATGGCAGCCACCGTTTAGAGCGGACTCCACGGTGACTGTCACACAGGAAAAATACACAAGAATTAAAAGGACACGAATTGGAGACTGAATCTAGAGTTTCTGAGCCAGTGGTTAGCTGGGAAGGCGCCCTGGACATTCCTGATCTCTATATCTTTCTGGAATGCCTCGTCCTCGCATGTCCGGCTATGAAGGAACAGCGTTTCCTGGAACTTCAATGCCGCTCCAACAATAAACACTTGTCAGTGCACTTTGACTTGTTTTGCTGCTTGCGACACAAAACGGATAACAACTACCCTTTATACATTTACTGTCCAAGTACAATGCACTTGTATTTCACTATAAACGCAGCTGTTGGGACAATGTTGACAGCGAAACGGCTCACGCGATTTAACTTGTTAAGATGAATTAGGGATGAACGGCGTTTTCAGTTGCAAACTGTTTCTCTCGACTTCTTGTTAATCGTCCTTAAATTTTGCACATTACACGCACATACTAAGTGAACAGACAACATTGATACCTTGTCTTATTAAATAATTCCTCGGCATCATTTGGTTTTAAACCAATAATACTTTTGATATACATTCAATTACTTTATTTTCACACGTCGCGAAAGACCAGCCAAGTCAATGAATGGCATGTTGCCAATCCAAGCGTGAAATTAGACTTTTAACTGTGATGGAAAAAAAAGGTAGAATCATGTTTATGCATATAAAGCTTAGGACGTTGCTGTCTCCAACTGGCATTTGCAAATATTAATTATTTTGCGGAGTTCGCTAAAAGGACATGTTTGTCTGAAGGATGTTGTGTTGCTCGATCTCCAAGTCGGCATTTTCAGCTTTTGTAAAATGCAAACCTTCAGCCAAGCCAGAAAATCTTACCCAATAAGAAAAGCAACTGCCCACTTCCATTAGGCGTAATTTGTAAGACCCTCAGGAACGCCAGTTTAAAAGGGATATTGCAGATTTTAAAAGGATATTTATCTACTGGTGTCACAGAGGATGTCCCTGACACATGGGCTTATGTTCATTTCTCAAAGGAGCCTGAACACGGGCTGAAAGGTCGGGGACCTCCTTCTCTAGAGCATTCCTGTGAGTACATATTATCGTGGAAACTGAAAGGAAAGGAAAGTTGAACAGGTTAATAATAAAAGCTAACCGCGCCACCGGGAGATAGTGAAGTCTCTAAACCTGTTCCAGTCCCACATGCTGTATTTTCTGTGTCCTGATGCTGCTGTTTATTGAAACTCGCTCGTAGTTCGATCGGATCAACAGCTCCCAACAACTTTAAGTTGCGGGACTGCACAATAACATCCCATTGAGAAGATGTTTAATATCGCGGGTGGCGTTTCCGTGCGATTGCGTTGCTCTGAAATAGTTTCTCTGGTTAATTTATTTGGAAAAAATGATGGATGACTCAGAGAGAGAGAGAGAGAGAGAGAGAGGGGAAGGAATGGGTGGATAAGAGAATGTAGTAATGCGATTTCAAGTTAAATCTGTCGTCCGGTCAAGTTTTGATGTTCGCGCTTTCGTGGAGATATATTCCCAGTGAACATGGAAACAAAATGCTGCCTCTTAACACCCAGTGCACCTCGAGGAAACGGAATGAATATCGGGACTGTGGGTGGGAGGGACTTGCGAGCGATCGCTGTGAAAGTCGGGACTGAACAGCGTCGGCGTGTGACCGAGACAGAGCACAGGCTGTAAGGAACTGGTTGGGATCTGCGGGTCTCTGGTGGATTTTACATCGGCCGACTTTTGCCCTCCGACTATTTGCGCTCCCGTTGATCGTTCGGAGTGTTTGCGATACTTCAGATTCCCGGTGCAGTGTGTTTCATTGCGTTCATTAGCATTTTCATTCTTCACCACTGTGTGAGGCGCAGGTAGAGTAGATATAAACGACCGACCAAGAGTATATCGGCCAAATTGGGGGAGGAGGGTACAATCCGTTTGCCTTTCTCTCGTCCTCAATGGAAACGTGCAGTGTTCCCGAGCTCCCCATTTATCTACACATTACTGTACTGGCGCATTCATTGGTCAATACTTATTTTGGGGGGAAAACGCCTCAAACGAGTTCATCTTAATAGCAAAGAGCTGTTAGATAATTGAACTGCGAACGGGTGGGTGTAGGTTTGCAGACGATATTCTTGTGCAAAGATCCCATCGCCGTGAAACAAAAGACCATACGTTTGGATAACTTTCTCCAGATTCTGCAGGTCCTAATGTTCTTGTTTCTGATAGTGAGTTGGAGTATCTTTTGATGTCGATCGGCCGTCCATTGGGAACCAAGTGCTGTATCTAACAACAATCATTTGTTTTTAAACCAAAAAAGCAAAAAGTATTGAATGCCCCCATCGCCCCCCAGAAAACCAAAAAAACACTACATATTATAAATAATTTTAAACCGTTCGACAATGGGAGGATTGACTAAAATGATTTCAATGATACTCCGAACTGGGGTACAGGGTTTTTTTTTGATTTGGAAATAATTTCTCGACAATGAGAGACAAAAGTCCGTGTTTGCAGTTCTACAGATCTTTACGGCTATTGAAGCGATTGCAGTCACCGCTGTCAAACAGTTGATTGGACTCAGTCAGTACTGCTCCACTCCACCGAAACTCACATCGAAATCCGTCCCATTTGCTTTACCGTAATCTATCGGCTCACACTCGATAAAAAATCTGGATAAAATGTCATCGTGCGGCTTGACAGAACGAAGAACGAAAATAATTATGTGCATAATTTGTCAAGTCGTAATGCGGAAATATCTTGAAAATCTGTATCCGTAAACAACAACAGTAACAAAATTACATTGGTACAGTGCCTTTCATGTTGGGAGGACGTCCCAAGGCGCCGGACAGACAGAGTTTCGCTAGAGTTTGATATATATATATATACATATATGTGTGTGTAGGAAGTGGATGTCGGGTTTTTCTGATCACTCTGCCCATTGGAAAAGGAGTTAACTCGCTAAGGCGTGCATTTCCTTTCTCTACCCCACCCCCAATATAGAAAACCTCGAGAAAATCTAATTCTCGGATGAGATGCTGGGTGCTGTCCACCCCGATCCGCCCCCCATTCCCATCATTAAGCTGAACACTTGACCACAAATAATGTTAACAAATGTCAGCCCAACATTTTTTCAATTGAAACGCCTCTAAAACGGAGGGAAGGAAAAAAAATCGTTGACTGTTTGATCTATGATCGGTAACTATGATCTTTGCTGAAAGTCGATATGAGGTCTTTGTTACCTATATATATATATATATATATATATGTATTGTCAGTGTATTTTTGGAATCAGAAGTGGCATTGAGCGGAAAAATGCACATTTTATTGATAATAAAAACAACTATATTACTGGTCTGTTCCTAAAACCCTAGAGATGACAATATGTTGCCTGGCGAAGCTGCAAACACCTCACTCACCTCTAGACACAGATATGAAAGTAGTATTTGTTTTCGACTCAAATAAAGATAATAATAACACTTGCATTTGATATAGCGCCTGATCACGTTTTCGAGACGTCTCAAAGCGCTTCACAGAATAGACTGTAAAGTGAATTGACTGTATATTTTGTGGACGAAACGCGGCAGCAAATTGCGCACAGCAGTGTCCCACAAACAGTCGTGGATTGAGTGACCAAATTATTATTATTTTTTGAAGGAATTATTACCCACAGAAAAGCGATCTTGACATTGTCGAAGAGGTAAGGATTTACAAATACACTGCATTAGTATTATTATTATGCCACACATTAATAATATTTTATATTATTTCACAGATTTCTTACTAAAAAGCGATAATTGGCCAAACGGACAGTCAAATAGTGACTTCATGTGAGGTTTGATACCAGAGAAGGTACCATGTGTGAGGGGCGCTGGATAAATGCAAGTTATTGTTATTTGAAGGTGAGGATGAGATATTAAAATTGAACCCCTGGGGAATAAGGAGCCAGTGGAACCGTGCAAGGATGGGGATGATGGGCACAGAGAGCCCAGTGTGGGAAAGGATATAGGCTGTGGAGCTCTGTACGATCTGGTGTTTGTGGAGCTGGGGAAGCTGGTGAGCTGGGCTTACCTGAATTGCTAAATTGGAAAGAACAAGAACTCGCCAATGACTGTTAAAAAATGGAGTTTGTTGATTTTTCCCGTTTAAACCTCAGGTTTCTTTAAGGGATTTGTGTATGGTCAGAGCTCAGGAAGTACACAATGAGAATGCATTTCAATTTACTGAGATGGGCTGTGTTAAGAGTATAGATACTTTTTAAAAAAATATATACTGAATGGCAAAACATCTAAGTAGTTGAAATGAGTCTTAAGATGGCGTCAAGCTGGTAGCTGGTGTATTGTGGTGGGAATACAATAGTTATTGGTTATTTCGTTCGGATTTCCAATAGGGCATCTTCTCTCGGCAAACAGGAGGGCGAGAAGGCATTCAGTCCTTTGCGCTAATCTGTCTTGTTTGATTTCGGGCTGTAATTAGTGTTCAGCAACAAGCGCTGGTGTAGCTCTACACTGATGGGTCAGCTTGTGCTTCTGCTCCAGCTGCCCCCATCGGCAGCAATATAAAACCTTCACATTTATGAATGAGTTGCACGCACTATACTCCACCAGGTATTGGTGTGTGTGTGTGTGTGTAGGGGGTGGGAAAGGGACGTCAACGAACGCACGTAATGAAGAATTGTCACACATACATATACACACACACATATATATTATATATATATATGGCTCATTAAAGAGGTTGCATTTACCCACTGGATTTGTACCGTGCTGCTACCGGAAGCTGTGGTTATTTCCACGCTCCACAATTTAGTAAACATTGCTCAGTGTAATTCCTTGTGCGTGTCCAAGCGGAAAAGGACAGCTTTCTTTAATGGAGCCGTTGCTCCTCTCTCTCTCTCCCTCTCCCTCTCTCCCTCTCTCCAGCGGCTCAGAGTTGGTGCTGCGCAGGTCTGAGTCCCACTTGCATTTTACCCCCACCCCCCCCCCAACTTGGAAGTATTTTCCGGGTTGAAGACGCGTCGTTATAGGGTGGGCTCGGATACCTGACGCAAAGAGAGCAGCTCGTCCTGCTGTCCTATCGCCTACTCGGAGCCCCGCAATCCCCCCCTCCCCACCCCTAAAGCCAGCCCTGTGCACTGGGGACACGAAGGTAAGACCCGAGGTCCTGATGCACAGGCGATCGCACGGAAAGCTGCTCCAAAACGCCGGTCTTTCCGGACTGATTTCCTTCATATCACGTGAACCAGGCGAGAAGAGCAAAAAAGGGGAAGAGAAAAAAAAGCGTCATGAGTCAACCTTCTCGTTGCTTTTATTTGGGAGGGAGGAGAGAGAGGTGAGAGAGAGAGAGAGAGGGAATAAAGAGAAACAAAACAACGACACAGTGCTCTGCTTATCACAAATCAGCAGGTTTTGTTCCTGGGGTTATTATTATTATTATTATTACAAAAGGCTCGTTCTTATCTAATTAATAACTCTGATCAAGTATCCAACTATCCAGTGGTTGACCCTCCCCAGTTAACCCCACACATTGAGTTTTGTAAATTAATCCATTTCAATAGTCAGCAAAGTCATTTCCTGATCACTAATGTTGTCGTTTTAAGTATTATTTGATGTTCGATATGTGAAATCGTTTGCCTTTAATGTATTTTTCAGCGTTGCTCCAACAAATGGAAACACTTTGGGGATTTTTTTCTTTTCGAAATTCGTTTTGCCATACGCACCGCGAAAATAAAAACAAATTGGGGATTCCAAAATAATAATAATAATATAATAAAATATAGCGACTCCAAGGGATTTCAGAAATCCTGGTTTGTGTGATTAAGATGAGCAATAAAACATTGAGGAATTGCATTGTGTAAATATCAGGAAAATAATATCCATTCAGCTTGATGTATCATTAAAAAAAACATCCCCAGGTCCTGGAAACCCAATTAGAGATAATACCCAATTGTCACTCTAAATTTACACGCCACCTTTTCTTTCCCACAGGAGATTTTGCAAATGAGCTCTTTGGTTTCAATGCACAACGTATTTTTTTTTATCGCTCCATCAACACCCAATTTAAGCCGTCAAAATACAAGATTTTAAAGGCAACCCTTTGCTCCCCTTTGAATGAACTCCACATCTGCAACTGCAAAGAAAACCTACACAGCAGCTGATCAAACGCATCGGGGGTTTGTCTGTACCCACAGATGAAGTTCGATTGAGGCAAATTGTGTGCGTTTGTGGCCACGAGTCCGAGGCCTCGTCAGTAGGGTTTGAGCAGTGCGATGCTCGGTTGCTGACCACCAATAATGTCAAAGGCACATTCAAACCTCTTAACATATGGGTCCCCCCCCCCTCTCGAACGTAAAGCGTACTTTTTTTTAAAAAAATGCAAGCTGCCAATGAGCACCATCACATATTATTAAATACTTGGCACGACTAAAACATTTCAAATAAAGACTTGGCAGAAAAATGCGTTGCCCCCTCCCCCCCCCCCCCGAAATAAAGACATGTCCTACACGAGACGTTACTACAACCATTAACATTTCTAAACTGCCTTATCTTTTGTTGAAGGGACATATATAAATTCTCCCCTCCCCCCCATATAAAAGAACGACTTGGGCGATTATTTCTGAATGGGCTGAAGGTGGGAGCCGGGCTCCCGGTTGACCAAAGATTATACCTTTGCATAACTTGAAAGGCTGATAGTCTTCTCACAGGAAACGAAAGACTCGATAACATCTGACACCAGTGACCACTACTGACCCGATCTTAATTTTCCTAATACGAGAATAGCCCAAAACAGCCACTCCTACGTGCCGGAGCTGACGGATCAAATATTAAAGGGGAAATTGGGAAACCTCAGTTCTGTACATTGCAGATGCAGTTTTGCAACTGACTTTATCAATTTGTATTGAGGTTAATTTATGAGTTTAGGAAACATTGGGTAATCGGCAAAACTGGGAACTTTTCAACTTCTTACAGAGACGGTGTTCATTAAAGAAAGACTTTTAAGAATGTCAAGAATTTAGCACTTTATATCCCGCATTTGTTTTAGATTTGCATTAAAAACTCGGGACGTTTCATTTAGTTACATTAGTAATGAAGGAGCAAACGAAGAACCTTTCTATAGGGAGAGCCATAGATATTATTTGTGATACATTTTTAACGAGTTTTATTTATTAAAGCCTTCCGAGGGAAACAACGTCAGTTTTTCGGGCAAGACTCGTGTTTAGAATTGATGTTAAAAAAAACACCTATTCGTTGCACGCAGTTAGTACAAAATTGTCTCAAGAAGGTAATGGCAAAAAAATGTGCTATGCAATAGGTTTGAGATACCGATCGCTTTAAATTAATTCGACGGAGCGATAAAAAAAAACGTATTGGAAATGCTGAGAGAGAGAAAAATCCGAACCAATGAACGCAACCATCTTAGGTCAGTTTAGGGATCGGACCTGAACTCACGCTCTGTTGAAATAACCTATAGGAAATTTATGGTTGAAGACTTCAAAGGAATTTCAGGACTGAGAGCTTCTGCATTAGTTACTGGATTCCACCCCCAGTTTATTTTTTAGAAAAAACGCTCACACCACAAGCAATACTTAAACTCCACGCTGCAGGGACAAAAGCTCATATGTTGTGTGAAAGCATATATCATTTTTTTCGACATTCATTTAAGGCGATGATGTCGAATTGGTAAACAAGCCCTTTAAGTGCAAAATTCCCCTTACAATTGGTCAGACTAGTTGGCGCCGACACGTCAGGCCAGTTTTCTGAGCAAAACGCATGGCAATGGACAATACGTGTTAATCGATGTGAAATCGGTGGTTTCCACGAAAGATCCCATCGGTGACAAACTACTTTTTTGCTGACCTGCCTTTTCCTTCTTCGGAGAGAGCCTTTTTCACATTTCTCTCGGAAATACCAAACGTAAAGGTATTCCAAAATAACAACAGAATCAATGAAGCAAACGCTTGACCTTTGAACCTTTTTGGAGGGGAATTTCCTTTTCACAAAGAATGGGGGAAAGTCGCATGTTGGAGAAGACTAATCATCTTTACTGATGATGTGCATTCAAAACCTGCCTTCTCCAGAGCCACAAATACTGTTATAAAGTCAAACGAGGCGAGCTGTTTAAAAAGGCAGCTGCTCCATGGAGCACAGCTAACCCCGAGCATCGTTTTATTAAACCCCAAGTACTGTCTGTTTAAAAGGAGATGGGTTAACGTAGAAATTTGAATTTCAGATAAGAGTGACCTCGCTCTGGGGAGGTCACCCGTCCGCGATTGTGGTGCAAGAAATAATTATAAAGTAATCAAATGGCTTTGTGGGGCTGTTGCTGTTTTCATGTAGGGCTACAGTGCCGCTAATGTGAAAAGGCACCACAAGACAGTATTCTGTGAGATCTATCTGATACGAGCATTTTATTATTTTGCTTCAAATCACCCTTTATTTTACCCATTTCCTCTGTTATTTCTTGCTTGCTCGAAACTTTTGTTTTGGAAAAAACGAGCAATTCCCCAGCCTTTCGGAAACACCCGCTGTAATGTTAACGGACAGTAACATTATTTGTGTGGAGTCTTGCGAATGAGTTTATCGATCAGGCGTTATGCCTTATCCTTACAGTCCTAAAAAGATTTTTTTTAAACCGTGACTTTTTATTTCAACACCGTGAGATTGAGGAGGGGGGGGGGAGTTTTATTCCAAAGACACAAACGAGAAGGTGGGGTTAGGTGGTGATGATGATGATGGTGGTGGTGATGATGGTGGGGTGGGTGAGGTGGTGGGGGTGGTAGGGTGGGGGGGGAGAGCAAACCTTGTGTGTTTAAACGTGCAGACGTGAAACATTTCTGCAACCCCCTTCCACCCCCCCCCCAAAAAAAAATTGGGCAAATTAGCTGGGTACAAAATCTGGAAGGTTTCCCCCCCCCACCACCCCCCCCCCCCCCCCCCCCGCCCCCCTCCCCACCGCCCCCCGCCCCCCTCCCCGCCGAATCATCGATTATGTGCGGTGACAGGTTGGAGCAGAGTGGGATTGGCTCGGCGCTGCCTCTCCGAAGGCTGCGATGTGTAATTAGCGGCAAGAAAGCATGTAATTGACGGAGTCACGTGCGCCAGGGCCAGGAAAGGAGGAAAAAAAAAGGGGCTAAAGAGGAAAAGCACGTTAGACCATGCGAGCGCTGGCCAGCGCTAAAATTTTGATCGCCGAATCCTCTGAGGCCGGATTGATGCAGAAGGTTACCCAGTGCGAGGAAAAAGTTCTCATCGGGCCGGTCTGGACATAGGGCCTGTGTGGCAACATGGCCGAAGGTTACTTTTTTCTCTTGTTTTCTTGTAAAAATTTCCCTTTGCCTACTTTTTAACCCCCAGCAGATCGCACGGGGTGGGTGGGTGGGTGGGGGGCTTTCCAACCCCCCCCTCCCACCTCCTCCACCCACACCACCCCCCACCCTCCTCCTCCCTCCCTCCCCAACCCCCTATTGTTGTGGATCTCCCAAAATGTACGTGCCCACCCGGTCCGCCCGCCCTCCCCTCCCCATTTTATTCACAAACTTCAAAAGCTTTTCGGGGGGCTATTGTGTGGAGCGTTTCTGGCCGCTTTTACGCACAGTTTTCTTTCGGGTGCGTGGAGGCAGCACAGTACACCTGCCCTCTTAAGTTTGACCGAAGTACAATCAGCGCACGCTGGATGCTACAGTAAATGTCTCCAGTGTAACCGGCTATTTCGGGTGGGGGTAGAGAGGGAGGGAGGGAGGGAAGGGAAGGGAAGGGGGTGAGTAGAGGGGAGAGGAAAGAGCTCTCGCAGTCGATGCTGCTGAACGTTGCTCGCGATTTGCGAGAGAGGTGGATATATAAAAGGCGAAGCCTGGCGGGTGGGTGCGGGTGGGTGGGTGGGTGGGTGCGGGTTGGGGGAGATGGGGTCGGGTGTGAACCAGCCCTGTTCCAGTTACACACCGGTTTGCCAACCTAACTTGCTGCCTCAAATATGGAGTAAAATCTGCCCGCATGCACATGGATCAAAATCGATATTACAATGGCTTTGCCATACAGCCTCAGCCAATACATACATCCGTGTGAATGCCAAGTGGTGCTTTTGCTTGTCTCTCCCCCAACCCCCAACCCCCCCAACCCCCCACTCCCTTAAATGTACTTTGCGATCTATTCATGATGCTTTTTTTTATTTCCACCCCCCCTCTTTACAATCAGATGAGTTGAAACATGTTTCTGTCCGTGTGTATGTGTGTGTGTGTGTGTAATTGTCCAGGAGGGGCGAGTAAAGGTGGTGGAGACGAGAGAGGAAAATTGGCAGAGAGAGAAGAGGAGTCTCAGATCCAACAGGGAGCAGGCCACTGCAAATGGTTCAACGTTAGAATGGGATTCGGATTTATATCTATGACCTCCCGAGAAGGCAGTCCCCTGGAAACGCCGGTGGATGTCTTCGTACACCAAGTAAGTTTCCGCCATTCCGTTGCTTCCATTCATAAAAAAAAAGGGTCTTATTTTTTTTCCGAGGGGGAGGCGAGCGAGGGGCTTGCCTCAAGGGAAAAATTGAGCACAGCTCATTTAAAACCGATTTGCAAGGACGATCGGTGCAAATGTTACCTAATGCTGAATGGGACTTCGTTAACGTGTGTGTGTGTGTGTGTGTGTAACAACTTTTAAGAACAAAAAGCAGGACATATCTGTACATGTAAAATTCACGTTTTGTATGTACAGAAATGCTAACACTTTTTGTTTATCAAAACTTAAGAGCCTTTGCTTTAATCCAGAGCTGCATGCGGTGGTTGGACATTTATTTCTCTATATAAGATTCTTCTTTGTTATTATTATTATTGGCACCAAAATGCAATCGTTTGCCTACAGGTCTATACGTAACGCGTGAGGGTAAAAAATGAAAGTGGCGATTGGGATTCTCTGTCGACGTAAATATCAAAATAACAGTCTGGTGGTCAGGGTTGAAACCCGGAAATGCTGCAGAACCCGAATGTTGCGTGTATTGTATTGGGAAATATTGTTGGTGTGGTGTTTGGGGGAGGGGTGGGGGGGGGGGGGTAGAAGCAATGCATACAGTACATCCTAAAATAGACTCGCTTTTCTCAATGCTTTCCCGCTACTGTGGTGTTCAGGCAGCGATCTTTTCCTACAATGGTTGGAGGTAAAACGCTGCAAATGTTTCCGATTGCGATTAGCCCGATGGTCAGTGGTGGAGTGAGTGAGTGGCGCTCGGTTTATTGAAGGAAACTTGTATCTGAGATGGTTGGCACCACCTTTGGATACAATGTTTACTGCGAGATGCAAGGTTACAGGGGCAATGCCACGGAGCACATCATTTATGCACTTGAAGAACTTTTACCCAACTCGTCTAATTGAGCGAAAATCTGATTATAACGTATGTCCGATTTTAGGGGGAGGAGTGTGAACTGTTTATTTGACTATTTGTCGCTGCGGTTCTGTTCTGCCTTAGCGGTGCGGTCCCTTCCTATTGCCTGACGTCTGCAAACGCAGGTCCTGCTCTGCTCACCCCATTTCTGAACCTCCTTCGAGTCGTTAAGTGGCAGTTAACGACCTCGTAAGATTGCTTTATAGATGAATGCAGCGACAAGACGGGGAGAAAAACCCACAAGTTTTCCAGGTTGCACAGTCCCCCTCCCCGACTAAAGCATTCAGAAATTCTTACTCGGTTGCCATCGGCGATCTAAGGTTGAAGCTCTGTATTGCAGCCCTCCCCTCCCCTCCCCTCTCCCCGCAATCTCTATCGAATCGTGTAACAGTTGTATTTTTACTCTTCACTGACCGGTTCCAACACAGCATGTGTTTTGTGTTTACTGAAATGATTGGACCCACGTCTGAATACAACGCTTTCGGTTTATAAGATAACAAATCGCCTTTTGAATGAGTGTTTTCCAAACCGATTTTTCATTGACAATTGTTCTTTTTTTTTGCAACAAAAATACGTTTATCGGGAAACGTATGCGATTCCCCTTTAATTCGCGTTTGCTTAGATACGGTGTCTTGAAACCCTTTTGTTTGCCCCACTCTTTGAGTTACATGAACGTATATTTAATTTTTATTTGATCGCCTCTGTTTGACAAAATAAAACACGTTTACATTGCCGAGTACCTTCTGCGACTGTTCTTGTCCACCTATGTCTTGATCAAATAGCGATCAGCTTTCAATATCAGATAGACATCATTTGCCGACAATGTTATTTTACTTGTGCTGAAACAAATGACACACAAAAAGGATTGAGAAATCTGCCCTTGTTATGCTTAAATCTGCTTTTAGAGTGGTGGTCAATGCACACCTTATCAGCCTTGTGATTGCACTGAAATAATCAGAGCAGGTTTTTATTGAGTTGGTATACGATGCTGCATGTTCTCCCAACATTTATTCTGTGTTCTAAAGTGATGAAAATAACAGTCCTATTTTGAAACAATATGCCACTAAAGATGATGCAGTTGTTTAATAAAATAAAAATATACTGGCATAAACCAACTTTATTGTAGAAAAGATGAATGAATGAATGATGCTCCACAACATCATAAAATAAGTGGATTTCAGATTATTTTGTAGAAATAAGTACTGTACTAAAACATGCTATCTTGTAGAGTAGTTAATTGATCTTACACCAAATACTGAAGTCAGATTTTAAATGTAGTGTCTTAAAATGACACACGTGAAAAGTAATATCTGTGTGAATAGCACAGTAAGATACATTGTAAATGCATGAAGGGTGTGGAAGAATTAAATGTTGAATTGAATGATGTACCCTACCAAACCATGCTTTCATTTGATTTGAATGATTATTCTCACATGTAGATAGCTAGACAGTGTTTCCTTATCACACAGTGTTGTTAATACCTATAACATTTTAGCATGCCTCTAGAATGCCAAAATCCAACATAAATTGATTCTCAATAATTCATATAAAAGCAATCGCCTTCTTCAATTAGGTTAATATTCAATGCAGTAATTGAATGCAAAACTTGCTTAGAAAATTCATGGTTTAGTTGCTGTGAAATTGTCTTCAAAGTAAATTAGTGAATTTCTTAAGTCATTGATGGCAGCAGTTTTTTAAAAACCGCAACAATTGCTTCCTGTTAAAGAAAGCTTTAAAACTAAAGTGGCAACTCACTAATAAGGTCAACAAACAGACTGAGGAATTTTAACCACATTAGTAGGTTGACCTCACAAGTGTGCTTGTACTAATGTACTGTACAATACATGTTGAAATGAAAAAGACTACAAAAATACCTGAGTTTTTCAGCAACTTGATTGCAATTTAGTGGGATAACTATAAGGTATATTTTTATTGTATTGGATGCAATATATAGTGCAGAATTAAAATTGTAAGCGAGTATGCTTCAGATGTGCAATCAATTCTATTAAATTGATTACATTTAGTTATATTAAAATATAAAAGAAATTAAGCTCAAGGAAACAAAAACCTCTTTTAATACTAGATCGTTTGTTTTGCTGCAAAATAAGCCATTTTTAAATCATTCTTTTCAAAATGTCTTTGAAGCATTCAGGCCATTTTAAGATCTGATTGCTTGGAACATATTTCCCATAGTTAATAAAATTAGTCTTCCTTGAGGGATGTCAGCCACATAATTATTGGGGGAAAAAAAAACCCAAACATAATGAGATGGTCATTATTAAATGATCCAACAATGACCTTTTAAATAAATGTTAGAACTGTATCCATACCCTTGTGCATTTTAAGCAAGAAAGTAAAGCTTCAAACTTCAAATATATCTGTCATTCTTGTTATTTAAACGTGTCATTCTTAAACTAGTAATGAAAGACAATTGTAACAAAATTGATAAATAATATCTTAAAATCCTATAGAAAATGTCTACTTTTGGAAGGAATTTGCAAATTTTAGTAATGGCTCCTCAATAGTTATGTAATTCAGGAGGATACAAAATAACTTACTTGGATGAATATATCTGAAATATGTATATCAGTTCCTTTCAGCACTGGATTCCTCCCCCCCCCCAGCTTTAACTTGAAGACATCACTTGTAGAATTGTTAATCATTCAGGTTCAGTTACTCGGGTCCAATTTTTGGAATTGCTAAACAGGTTTTTTCCCGATACAATTCCCATTGACATGCAGGAACTCTGCTCTGGAAGTAGATCATGTTATATCGGTCAGTGTCCCTTAGGTCATGGTGATTTACCTTTGGTTGCTAGGAGACGTCTCTTTCCTGATTTGAAGTCGTAAGGAATACCGATAAGAAATGCCACCAATTAAACAGCATTGTTTAGAAATTGGGGCTATGTCATGACCAGGCATGATGAATATCTACACAAGTAAGGCTGACTAGATGATGTGACTGAGGATATCATAAGAAAGGTAGTGCTTCAGAGAGAATATATTACAACAATATGTCCAGGCCAGAAATGAATTTTAATATCTATAGTATATGATGGACAATTAATATTCATGAACATTTAATTTGTAGTTCTCCCAAATAGTTGGAAGGGAATTTCTGATGACAGACTTGAGGACTTGCATATTCACATACATATTGTAAATAGAAATTTATTTGGATTTGTTGCACTGCTAAATAAGTTCAGTAATTTCAACCCAGAGATACTGAGGGTTAGTAGAAGTAGAAACAATTTCACAAAATAGCAGAATATTATTTGGTGCCCCCAAATTTTCTGCTTTGGCATATAGCACATTATTTATGAACTTGTGGATTTGTTTGCATTTTTTTTCTTTAAAAAATGATTGTGCTGAAGAGAATAATTGGCACTAAATAATTGCTTGTAAGGTATTGGGATTCAGGGGCTCATGCCATTTTTAGTAAGTGAGTCAGTAGTTTCAACTACCCTGTGATCAATTCTATAACATTTGTAAATTGGGGAAACATTTACTGCTTTTGTTTTGAAAAAGACTCTGATTCCACATTCAAGCTTCATAAGGGATCAATGTATCTAGCAGCAAAAGCTTACGTACCACCTATTCAATAAAATTGAGAAATAATTAAGAGCAAGACATGGGAAGAAAACCTAAGAAAGTGAAATTGCAGAGCTCGAATGGAGTATAATTTGGCTGAATGTTTAAGTGTCAAAAAGTTAGTCATTTGACATCTGATGAACAAGTTTGAGCTCTCACTAGATGCATAACAGCTACCAGAATCTCCTGGTGTGCTTCCAGGTGGGAAACCCAGCTCAGCATGAAATGAATGAGCGCATTCCTACCATCTTGCTGCCACAGCT
Source organism: Callorhinchus milii (assembly GCF_018977255.1). NCBI lineage: Eukaryota > Metazoa > Chordata > Chondrichthyes > Chimaeriformes > Callorhinchidae > Callorhinchus > Callorhinchus milii. The sequence continues at coordinate 1,013,908 of NW_024704774.1, read as the reverse complement.
TGGACAGACATGCTTTCCCATCAAACAGTGGTTCAATGTGAAACAGTTGGGAGTTTGAGCAGCAACTAATTACCTCTTTGCAAACCATTCAAGGTAGATTCCAAATACTGGAGATCCGAACACATGTTCGTGAACCTGGATTTGGGTAACGCCTTCCAGCAGCTGTCACCCCAAGCCTTAGAGTTTCCTCATCGGCTATCTGATGGATATTTGCCTTCAGTGTGGTGGGAGCACCTTTACTGGACATCTTGTGATGTGACAGCCACCTTGATATTCTTGAGGTCCTGCAACCCCAGGATCTCAGAACTATCAACTGGAACTGGTTAAACGTAGGTCTTATATGCCACAAGCTTGACATCTATTGGGATTTTGCTGTCCTTGAAGAAAGATGAGCATGACTAGAATACCCTTCGTCCCTTCCCTGTGCAGTCCTTCAGGCCACTGTCCAAGCAAAAGTTGGTCCACCGCAACCTGCAGGTACCAATAAGAATCAAAATTGGGACTTATGTCTTCGATGTCTTGTCTTAAGCTGTGCAGAATTATGATTCCACACTCAGGGGCACCCACCATCATGTCCCACCAGTTGGCCGAGTGTTCAAGGTGGTGAGTAGAAAAGGTCCCCAAGGGAGTCTGCCAGCAGTACAATATCATCCACTAACAGAAGCACCACAATCCTATCAGAAAGGCCTGGAACAGATGCACCAAATCTGTCCTCTTCGACGCCATCCACCATAGCTTTGAGGTTCAATTCACCGCTATGTACCTCAGAAAATCCATTGTGAGAAAATATTAATTTGTATCCATTTGGTCTCAAGTCCAAAATGTAAAGAGAGACTGAAGTAACTTGAAAAAATATTGGGAAGGGATTATAAAAGCTCTTTGGGGAGAGTAAATTCTGGTCCTATAAGTCTGTGAACTTATAAAAGGGAAAGAAAAATGAATAACAATTTTTGCGAAGGATTTTGAGAGGAGTTCTGTTAGATTTAGCAACACTCTATTTTAGATTTTTCAAAAAAAACTTTTCTTTTTGTTGTTTGGCTGATGAGACTTGAGACATTAATTCTATGTGTCTATCATTAAACAGAAGATGAATCCTATCCAGGATATTACCGTTTAGTTTCTCACTATGCGTTGCTACTGCCTCACAATTGTAACTAATCCAGTCACTGTGAAAGGTGACCATTTTGATTTCTAAAGTGTGCTTCATATCTGCTGATCATTAATAGAAAGAAGAGGAAAACCTGTGTGATTGAAAACCTGTGTGATTTGATCCTGTCTCATTAAACTGTGCAAAGTACAAGAACATGAGGAAAGGTTTATTAATTTAGTATTGGGCTTCTGTAAAATTGTGTAAAGTTGTGGAAAAGGGTTTAAATTATCTAATATTATGTTTTCCTGCAAGTCAAAGAGAGCCTTAATATATTTTTGATGACCCTAAGAGTTTTTTATATATAAGCAATTAGCATGTAGGACAAAAATAGTTTTAATAGGAATGTAGCTATATAATATTTTCCTTTCAAATGGGTTTAGAGTAGATTTTTAAAATAAGTGATCTGCAGGAATTTGTACCTTTTCATGATCAACCTATCGATTCTGATAAGAATACTGACCCTTTTGTGTTGCCTTTCTGCTACTCGCTTTTGTAAGATAAACTGCAGGGAACTGTAAATCACAATTTAATTTGTAGATCTGGCAGAACTGGTATATTGTGTGATATTTTGCTGTGACATGTTATTTGATCAGAAAGGTGAACTGTTATAACAAGCAATGTGAATTGGTAGCTTTAAAACATATAAATGGATCCAACAGAGTTTGCAAATCTGCAGAGCCTCTAGAGTTTATATGTATCCTTTTTCCCTGCCCCCATTTCAGGGTGGCAATTAAGTTAATATTTAATAATCCTTGCATTTTATATAACACCTTGTCATTTAATCCAAGTATTTCAAAAGCACTTCACTGGATTTTCTGTAAAATGTGGTGATTGTATGTTTATGAGTTTATATGTGGAGTCCTATGGCTCAGTGGTTAAAGCACTCGCCTTGCAAGCAAGAGACTTGGGCTTGATTCCCGTCAGGAAGAAATGTTGGGCAAGTTTCTTTACTCCACACGCCTTTGTTTACCTAGCAGTAAGTAGGAACCTGGTTGTTAGTCAATTGGTGAATCGCTTTTCCGGGGGTAATAATTCCTTTTTAAAAAAAATTGGTCACTTCAATCCATGATTGTTTGTGGGACACTGCTGTGCGCAATTGACTGCCGCGTTTTGCCCACAAAATATCCAATCAATTCACTTTACAGTATATTCTGTGAAGCGCTTTGAGACATCTCAAAGACATAAGGCGCTTTTTCAAATGCAAGGATTATTATTAACACAGCAGCTAATTTGAGCACAACAATGTCCCACCAATAACCATGAAGTGAATGATTTTTTTAAAATCTGGGGGATTGTTGGCCAGGACACAAAGAGAAACTCTTCAATTAATGAGAATAGATCCACAACACATTGTTCTAGGGTACTGACATGAATCCCCTTCATTTTCTATACTATTTAGAAAATGAATGTTTTAGAAGAAGTTAACTAAATCTGAAAATCACTCTGATGTGGTATGAATGCATCTGTCTTAATATTATAATCTATAGTTCATGAGAAAATTGAAGAAAGATTTTCTTTTTTCAAAACTCTTATTTCAAACTAGCATTATAATAGTCGGATTAAATTTTTATATGTTGAAAAGACTAAACTTTTGTAGGATTTAGTTTCAAAACAACTGTGTGTCCACTTAAAGCCTGGCTTTGGAAAAGGTGAACAGTTGTCACGTTTTGCATGTGATGGAGTTTACTATAAATGTACCTAACAAGTACAATAGAATAAATTGCTAAATACCATTTCATGCTTAATTGTATTTGGTTGATGTATATTTGTAACATTGAAATGAATTGTTGCTCTTTTCTGTTTCAAATGTTTTTAATGCAAAATGTTTGTAAATCTAAAAAAATGCCTCCACCACATATTTATTATCGGAAAAAAATCTTCAGTTCTTGAAAGATGAAAGATTATCATTGTTCTAGTTATGCAAGTATTTGGGGAATGCCAATTGTTCTAGAAAGTATGTTTAACTGATCCTGGACCAGATCTGGGTGACACTATCATTCTTTGAAGATCTGGACATTTGGCTTCCCACGGAGTATCCAGCTAAACTGTCAGTCCTCTTTGATGGGATAAAACGGATAAAACTCCCATGCTGATAAAACATTTGGAGTTGTTCCTGTCGTAAAATCATTTAAATATTTGTTCTTCACTTTGTCAAAGGTCTGGGTTCATTGAGCATTTGCATATGTTAATTGTGTTCTGGTAACAGAGAGTCCCGTAACAATTTGACACTTCCGCAACTGTTTCCTTGATTGTTCGTTGCCTTTAACATTCATGGTTTGTGGCTTAAATTATTAACAATTTGTAAAAAGACTCCACTTCAATCCTGTTCATGTTAAAGGATGTAAAAGTACTTTTTAACCCTTTTTTAATGTTGCAAGTGTATGTAGCAACAGCAGTTATGATCAGATTGCATAAAAACCTGTGCCATTGAAAATGTATTTAATTTATAAATAAATGTTTCAATCAATACCTGTAAACTGTAATTTAGAATGAAGCATTAATGTTGGGTTGCAATTTTAGTATTCTCTTGTGTAGTTTTACAAGAACCACCAAATAGTAATTTTGTCTGTCTTGAAATATAACTTGTCAATATTACCAATTGAGCGAATATACAAATTTGTTGTAAACAGTGACTCGTTGCAATGTTAACTCAAAATGTTTTTAATTACAGCTGTACTGATAGTTAAACATATTCTGTGTGAGATCAACATCAAGCATAGGGCAGGACCACCACACCATAATGTCCTGGGTCTCTGGGTCCAATATCTTAGAGCTCTATGATAAGTAGAGTGGGGAGAAATTAACTCACTGCACCACGCACTTACCAACTTTTATGTCATCAAGACAACATCACTTCTTGCACATATGATTGTGAGGCAGTAGGAATGAATGTCAGCAATGCCAATCTGATGACCAATAATGTTGTTATAATTATAATCTTACAGTAGTTGGCCACTACCAAGATGTGTTGCTTAAGACAAGTTTTGCTTAAGTTAATAACGACAAAGGCTTTTTATTTTATTGAAGTTTTAACCCAGTTTTGCTGCACGTTTGTTTCATTCTGAAGATTTATTTCAAGGTTTTTGCATTCAGCACTACTAGAAAGCATTCATGAATTGCTTTTTCCTCTGTCTCAAGAATTCCCACATTCTACTTTTTTAATATGTAACTAGTGCATTGTAAATTAGTCCATAGAAGAATGGTATTTAAAACCATTGTAATTCTATTCCATTCTTTTGTGGTTCCAGACAGTAATATCCTCAGAAAGGGGAAAAAACATGTAATTAGTCAACTACTAGGGATGAGGCATTTTGAATTATGGAAATCAATTTGAGAAGATAGAATTTTTTCACTAGATCTAAGGAGGTTAAGGGGTGATTTGATGAAGGGCTTCAAGATTATCAAAATTTATGATAAATAATGTGTTATTTCCTCTTGTAGCAAAGTCAGTAATGTGAATGACTGCACATAATTATAAGGGGAGCGAAGAAAAAATTAAAGAGTGTGGTTGGAATGTGGAATTCTTAATCACAAAGAAGAGTCCATACATTTTTAGGAGATTTAGGTAGATGGTTGAATATGAGTAATATTATAGGGTATGGAGAGCGAGTAAAGAGAGTAGGATTAGGCTAGGTGTATCATGTGGAGAAAAATGCCAGTGTATACTTAATGGACAAGACTGTCTGTTTCTATACTACAACATTTTTAGCATTCCATGTTATTTGGGCCATCATGTCCTGCTCATGCCAATCGAAAATGCTGCTAGCAGGCAACAAGTATGCAGGGATGGGATTTGCATTTTCTTGATTCAAGAGCCTTTCAAGTGGAGGTGGGGGGGGGCAGTGTAACGTATTTCTGTCCGCTCAAACTGGTCTGAAAAAACAAAATGCTCTCTGAACCAACGTGCCTAAAATGTATAAGAAACTGTCTTCTTTGCTTTATTTCTTACCACATGATAAAACCTAGAAACTGGTCCAAAAATGTAAACGATTGAAGTTCAAAACTAATGCATTAACAATTGCTATGTCATTCTTGCACTGAATTTGCTGCTTTTGTTTTAAAGAGCATGAATGTACTTCATTGTGTTGTGTAAATAGCTTTTCCCCTTTCAGTGAGATATTCTGAAACAGATGATGGAAAGGTTCCAGCCGAGGTTCTCTGATCACATCCGAGACCCTCCCCAGATAACCAATCTATTTGTAAGCCTGTGTAGAAGGCACTAAATTGAGGTCGCTGCTGCTCACTGATTTACGTTACTTGAAAAGACAGTTGCTGTTAATTTCTGTTTTCCCATGAAAGCACGAACCTTCAGGGAAGATAATGCCCATATGGCCATGATGAAAGGAAATGGGGCTTTGTTTTTGCATGTCTTTCGGCAACTGGACAGTTATGTGCAAAAGTTGTTGACCTTTATTTTGTGATTAACGAGCCATATTTAGAGACCTGCATTTTAAAAGCGTATACAAGATTCAATTGTTGATCAAACCTAATGCTTCTGGTAGATCGTAAAGATTCATGTACGATAGTCGCCTATTCGTAAATGTTTGAGTGCTCATCAAGGACAAGAGCTTTTTGACTCAGTTCAGTATTTCAAATACTATACAGTAGCTCAGCTAATAACATTTGGCATGTGTCTGACAATAACTGTGAGCAAATGTTTGCTCTCACAGCCTCACATACACGTGTACATACATACAAGGCAGACACATACTATCTTGATGACCTTAACCAATAACATTTTGTGGAAAGCAATCTGATGTTTTAGATTATAATGAATGCATTTAATAGAGAGTCTATAATGTGAAAAAGCACTGGACAGGGAATTGTTGCAAGGTGCACTGACTATTTGTAGGCAAACACATCGACTTTATTTCACACTTTCCTGATGGGGTTTATTTGTTTGCTCTTAACTCAAATTAAATTAAACTCATTTTTTTTAATTGGGAGGATGAGAGTCCTGTACACCTGACTTCCGATGCTGACTCATCAGCTGAAAAATGGCTGACTTCCATGTCATCAGGTTGTTGCTATGGTCACTTCAAGTGCGTTGTGCACACATGAGCTATACACAGGAATTGTTATAGATATTACTTCCTGTATGCTGTGTGCAGTTCAATGGTTATTTTTCTGGACCCATTTATAACATGGCTACAGAGATCTTGGGCCCAGTTGATCTCATTATATCAGGATTTTCCTGTATATTCCTGCAGTAAGTGGGTGGTATGTGAGTTAATTTGTTACCTTTTACCTGTGAGACTGGTTTAAATTCAGGCTTGACTAATGAGATACAAAAGTCTTCTATCTGGTGAATTTGATCTTGTTTTTCCATTGGATCAATCCATTCCAACATGAAGCTATTACTGAACTGACTGAAGTCTTGTCCTTAACCTTTCTTCCTATAAACTCTTTCTACTTGCTGTATACCTTCTTCATAAAGAGCTACCTTTTGATGTTTGGACTGAAAATTGCACTTTTTCAACCTTGAATGTGCCTCTGCCTTGGTATTTCTGAAATTATTATTCTATTTTATCTCAGTTAGAATTTATATCCTGTCCTGTTGAAATGTCTTTTTTGAAAGTCAATACCAAGTCATTCCTTATCTCTCAACACTAGAAATGAGCTTTATCGCTCTCCTCTGCACTGTGGTTAGAGGCTGGATGTGGTGAGAACTACAACCAGTACTGCAGGCATGGCCTGATTCGTTTAATCTGACTTCTGGGATTTGAACTCCATTAACTCAGCAATGTAGCTCAGTGTCCTACCCATTTTGTTTTGTTACTATGTTGCACTATTTGAACAAAGTGAGAAAGAGTCAAGACATCAAGGTCTCTTTCGGCTTAGCAAGTTAGTAGCTTTTTTGGAAGTTTATATATCATACAATATATTATATGACTTCCCAACTTGATTAGACCTGTAATGGTCAATTCAACAACAACACAACAAGATTCCATTTATAGAGCGCCTTTCACGTCGGGAGGACGTCCCAAGGCGCTGTACAGTTGGGTCAGGACCCGAGCAGGGGGGAAATGGTCAGGGTGAGGGGAGGGAAGGGAGGGAGCGAGGAGGGGGTAGAGAGTCGAGAGGGGAGCTGAAGGCACGGTCAAAGAGAAAGGTCTTGAGACCGGCCTTGAAGGAGGAAAGGGAGGAGGCGCGAAGGCACTGGGGGATAGAGTTCCAGAGCTGAGAGGCTGAAGGCCCGGCCACCGATGGTAGCTGGGGAAACACTTGCTCATTTTCAATCTATTGGAGCTTCCCCAGGGGTGACTGACACCTTCTTAAATTTACCAAAAGAGCTTCACAAATTGTCCTCATCACAATTCAGATGAAAACCCCCTTGGCCCATTCCATCGCATTCTTGGAGAAAACCAACAACAACAATTTGCACTTCTCTACCACCTTTTACATAGGAAGAACATCTCAAAGTGGTTTACAAAGAGTGAGGGGAACCTGAGCTGGGAGGGAAGTGGCCTAAAGTGGAATCAAACAGACAGGTTGTTAAGGTTTTAAAAGCAGAGTGGCAAGGTAGTAGATTTCAAAGAGCGCCAGGAAGGTGGGGGAAAGTGGCTGAAAGCTCGTCTGCCTCAATATTTGTTTTTGGAGGGGTGGGATGGAATTCGGCCAGAATTTGCAAAGCAGACGGAACGGCTGGTGAAGTGATCAGAGATCAGAAGGCGGGTGATTGGAGTTTCTTAAATTAATCCAGTATCATGGACTCCACTACCCTATGATGGAGGCAATGTTGAGAAAGTTTCACTGTGCATCATGCCTCAGAGTACCCAAATGTGATGGTGTTTAACACTAAAGTAGAAAAGTGACTATTCTGCAGCATTAATACTTTTTAAAAAAGAATGTATTTGTGCATGATGGTCAAATCACTGCTTAAGAAAAATGTTCTTATTTATATAAATAAAATTATATCCATTTGTCTCACATAATGTGTATAAAATTGATTATACATTTGTGTTTCTTTTGATTGATTATTTGCAGTTTTGTATCATTGATACTTTTTGCTCTTCATCTTTGTTTGCCTCTTGTTACGATTTAGTTATGCTGCCCATATATTGTATGACAGATTTGTTTTATATTTGCAAGCTCCATCTGTTATGATTTCGAAGAATTGTGCAACTGGTTAATTGTTCCTTGTAAAAGTGTAAATAAAGTTGTTTTTAAAGTGAGAAAATAAGACACCTTATTGCCCTTTTCTTATTATTCAACAGGTTCGAGAAGCCCGTTATCTTATTTTCCCGCTCAAACAGAATTTATGCTGTACTTTAAGCATTGATTTGTCATGAAAATGGCATCAAATCGATACTAAAATAATGTGCAAATCTTTTTGGACATAAAATCTTGGTGGTTCACATTTTGGAGAGGCTTTAAAAGGCAGTGTTGGAAAGATTGATTTGCATCGCCACAGCATAAATGCAATCGGTACACATCAATTCCAGAGCTCTGCTTTCCCCAGCACTGTATTTTGCAGATCACAATGCTGACCTGTTATGTCGATATGCAAAAAACCCAGAACTGTGTGAATGTGAGATCCAGTGAGTTGATTCCAATTTATTTGGTCCAGGAGAATGGTTTCAGTGTGGTCTTTTTGCTTTTATTGCTTTTAGCATTAAGGCATATTTTATACATCTAGTACTGTCAGCTGAGTTACAAACAACGATACTCACATTTGTGTGTTTCCTTTGAAATTAGTAGCTTGCCTTCCAATGCAGTGGAATTTAGAATCTTGCAAATTAATTGTGCATTTTAGAAGGAGAAGGATTATGGCTGTATTTAAACCTTAAGCTTTGTGATTCAAGAGTGGTACCGATTGCCTTTGCATTAGTTTAAGAAATAGTTTATATTTATCTTTAATAATTGCAATTCCCCAGCTTACAAAAGAAACCAAGGCTGCTCAGGAGAGGAAGAAAATTGGTGAGGGAAAAATTTAATGTTGTAGATGGGCTAATGTTTTTATATGGGATTCTTGACCAATCTATTTCAAAATATTTTAGGAAGCATCCTTGAACTTTTATTGAATTTTTTTTGCCCATTTTCTTTCTCGCCTTTTCATTTATTTTGAGGGAAGGTTCCCTCTATTTTGGTTATTCTACGTCTTTTGTTTTCTATCATTTCCGCCCGCCGGGTGTGAACTATTCTTCGTCAGGAGGATAGCAATGACCTGCTTCCAAGCCTTCACCATTGGTGACACTCTGAAACCAGAAGATGAAGAAGGATCAAGCAGGTTATCCTGTCCCCTGCTCACTATCTGGCCACAATAGCCAGGGTAATTTTGGGTGTTGTATTTATTGCGGGAAGGTTATGACGAAAGCAAATGAAACACGGATTTCAGCTACATAGTTGGACAAATAGGAAAAAACTTTATCCAGACATTTCACAGTCTGTGGTGTGTGCTTCCAAGTACTAAACCACAGGGCAAAGTTTGAGATCCTCTTTCAAGTCCATTGGTGACAAAATGTCTGTCTGATGCCATTACTGCATAGATTGGTGTGAGAAAAGCTTTTCACTCTATCTGTGGTTCTAGTAATGTGAAACTGTGGAAATGCATCTGATTCTGCAAGCAATAAAACTGACTTCAGGACTACATTATAAGAAAGGGGGTTAAAATCAGCCAATTGTAAGATGGTCCAAATTATTAGCTTTGTTTTTTTAAAGCTTTACACCTTTTTTACTTCGGATTTAAAACTCCAGGAGAGTGACTTTGGCTTAACTGGTATTCTTTTGCAAAATATTACTTAATTGAATTGAAGTCTTTCTTCCTTTTGGATGGTGCATAAGAAGAATGCAGATTGTTAGCTCCAATAATTGCTTTGTTTATTTACCTAAGGAACAAGCTCAAGAATAAGGTAGGAACGCCTGTTGGTTCTGGTTTTTACTTGCCTCCTTAATAGTTTCCTTTTCCCTCCTCTATTCAAGGAATTCTGAATGAAGAAGCATTTTGCACCCTCTGGCTCAGGTTGCAACCCCTCTTGATCAAACCAGGGATGGCCTGGAGGCCAAGGCACTTCATTGCCTACCACTAGGACCATTAATGGTCTGTTTTCTTCATTTGCCAATTATAGTCTGTATCAAATAGAACACTGCTGGAAATTTAATACAAAATTGCCACTTAACCCTTGCTAATTACCCCTCCTCCCCATATGAAAGACTGAGTAGTACCCTACTTTTCAAGGAATGGATTGAGAATTCCTTTTAACTGCAGGCTAGATCAGGAAAATCAGGTACTTGTAGTTGTGGATGAAGCCTCAACATGTGTTTTCTCTTTCCCTTTGTTGTATGTGGGGGGTTGGGGTGAAAGAGTTAAATTATTTCAGAAGCATTTCCAGCACTACAGCCTTGAGAAGCTTTGGATGAAATTTTGTGGTTAGATTCAATGTGGATATTTAACATTAACATTAAAAAAATCAAAAATATATCTTGATTGCCACTAGCCTGGTTCATCGCTGATCGCAAGCCACACACCAGCCAACATTTTGTTCTTATCTGCCTGGTCCAAACACAGTGGAGCCTTGGCTGGAGCCCTTAAGACCACCCATTGCCCTGGTCATTGGATACTCCTATTTATCAAGAAGCTAGCAGTAGAACATAGTTCGGGTGGGGGAAGGGTTGAATCTCTAAGCAGAGGTTACAGACAAGCGAGAGGTAACTTTTTTTTAAAAAAAGAGGAAAAAAAATAAAAGCCCCTTTCCTTTGCAAATGAACCATTGTTTTAAATTCTGCTAACAAACACACATATGATTGCAATGGTCTTGGGATAGATGCTGTTCTGGCCTTTTTTTTGATGTATTCAGAAGGTTAAACTGGGCCCCTATTAAGATTAACCTCAGCCTATTACAGTTTTTTTTATTTGGCATTCAGACCCCACCCTTGAATAGCCATGGACAGCTAATACCAGGCTTTTGTTTCTTCTGTAGAAAGGAGTTTTCTATATAAAGCCAAGAATCCCTGTTCAGTCTCATACACCACTCTGATCACATGACTTCCCCCCACGGTGAGTCATACATGGGTTGATGGTGAATCAGGGAGTGAATCACCATTCTGAAATTCCCTTCTGAATTTGTGTAAAGTGTTTAGTAAAGTGAGCAGAAACCAGCAGTTTCTAAGTATTGCATGTAAAATGTAAACTTGGGAAAACAGGAACTCATTGCGATTCCTCACCCTCCAAAAAACCATGAATGGTCGTCTGGATATGCTAAGATTTATAATAACTTAGGATAGTGGCACACACACACAAAGCACACGCTTGCTTCCGCATGCCACCTGCTATTTCATGAGGTTACAACATGTTACTAAATTATTTTGCCCAAAGAACCATCTGGTGTGGAGAAAAGGTAGGGGAGAGACCACACTTTCACGACTTAGCATGTGGGTGGAGGAGTGTGGAGAATGGTTGTCTTTCCCTCTTAAACGAAAGGTACCTTTAATATTACAAAAAGCTGTTTTTTTTTCAAATACTATCTTCCTTTACTGTGTAATTCTGAAATACCCAACTTTGGTTACCTGGAATATTCACACTTGTGATTGTACAACTCTTAAGAAGTGTTTATTTGAAAAAAAAAGGCTATGTATGACTCAATGGTGGTTGGTTACATGTTGACTTGGTTTATTATTTTGCAACTATTTACTGCCATATAAAGTGAGAACTGTGAATTGTTGCTACGGAAAAGAGGCTTCTAACATAACTGCTGAGCATCTCACAACCAAAACAATTAAAGGGGCCCAACATTCTTTTTGAAAAAGAAATGGGGAGCTTAGCTTCTTGTCAAACATTAATAATGACACATTAACAATGTTGCCTCACCTCCCAGCATTTCTGTTCTCAGATTACTTTTCTGAGAACAATGCTATTAAAATGAAGGAAAGTACCAGTCAATAATGACACACTTAATGACTCCTATTGGTAGGAGTCCAGTAGCGCAATGGTTAGTGTGCTCGCCTTGCAAGCAAGATGACCCAGATTTGATTCCCAGGCAGGGCAAAACCTTAGCCAAATATCCTTACTCCAAATGTCGCTGTTTAGCTAGCAGTAAGTAGGAACTCGGTTGTTTGCCAATTGGTGGATCACTTTCTGCAGGTAATGGTTTATGTGCTGAGCAGACAAATTTTAGCAATAATGTAGAAGTAGTGAAACATAAGTGTGAAAATAGCAGTGAATGAACGTGAAGATAACAGAATGAATGCAGTATACATTATCTTAGTCTCATGGCCAACACTCCCTACGTTGAGAGGCAAGATTAGCGCACAAGCAGTGTGGAACCAGCACAGCTCCAATAACTGAGGCACATGAGACCATAATGAACTTGTTCAGAAGGGCAACATTGGATGGAGAAGTAGAGAGAACAAATTAGTGGTAGGTATCGTGTGAATTGTGCTATGTAACTATATATCCATGCTTTGCATTGGCACATCATAGTACTGCTCAAGTAATGACAACAGCAATGTTTGGGCAAAGTTTTCAGTACTGAAATGGATGTGTGTACATTTCTATGGAGAACTCTCCTTGTAGGAGACTGCAGTGAAGTATCTGTCAAAGCAGAGAGGAAACTCACACTGCTAAAACATCTAAATAGAGTTCAAACGGTTCAGTAGTTAATTTCTTTCACAGCAAAGTAAAGGTTTATTTGATTTGTGTGACTTTCATTCCAATCTTGGTGGTGACTTTCAGTAAATGCCTGATAAATGATGCACCACTTAATTAAAGAAAACTTGTTTTGCATAAAGTTTTCACCAGAGTATTATTCTTCTGCAACTGATGCAGTAAATCTTAAATGATCTCCATGATGAAATATTAAGGTGGCGATTACTTCGAAAAAATAATGTGAAAGACACCTGACCTATTATTTGCCATGAATAACCACATGTGTACAATGGATAATACTGTTGCCCTTATGTAAATAACAACCAATGAAAAAGATTAGTTAAGTACCAAATTAATAAAGTCAGGCCTTTGCAGTTATACTGCCCAGATTCTGACAACTGGGTTGGTGATTTAAGACCCGCTTTGTTCCAAACATTTTTCCATTGGCGTCATCTGCTCATATTCATTCTGAGGCAGACTAATGGAAATGTATGGTCAGTGAAGGCTTTTCTTGTGGTTGTCTGTAATTTGTCTCCAAAAGTATGATTTTTGTGTCCGTTGTCTAGCCATCAGAAGACTGGTTGCACCATAGTCTAACTTGTATCCTCAAGCTTGCAAATCATAAACATCTGCAGGAAGTGGGACTTGCATTACCTTTTAGACTATTCTTATTTTCCATTTAGTTTTCTCCTCTTCCCCCTCCCCCAGTCTGAATGTTAGATTAAGGTTAGTTTACTGTTTGTCTACTGCCTTGGCCAAATGGAAATTCTTGGATTTGTAAATCTTAGCAGTGAGTGTTGGCAAGTATGGAGTTCAACCATGGAGGGTATCACACCCCTTCTTATTCCTGTCATACATAGGCATTTTTTTTTGTCTCCCCAATCTTGGACCACTGTAGAAACCACCAATTGCAGTGTTATACCTAGCTTAGGGATTCATCTCAGTTACACACTGAAAAGCAGTTTTACCAATGCAAGCTATTGGGGAGCTGGGTGAGAGTGAATGTTTATTAAAGTCTTAACATTTCCCTTTTTAGTTTTTTCTTGCCTAGATTACTACAATACACCCCAAGATGCCCAAAAATTAAATGAAAAGGGAATTTTAAAAATTAATATGATACAGGACTTTCTTCCACTAAACAAAACTGCAGCGTTTGTCAAATGGGGAAAACAAACCTGTACAACTATGAGATGTCTTGCATTTCAGGATATTTGATCTAATTTGCAAATAAGCAAAAAGTGGTACAACCACTTTTTGAACATTTCAGTGCACTCATATTAAGTGAATTCAATTTAGCTCCAAACTGCCACATAAGAGGAATTTCAGCCACAAAAAATTCCTTGAATCACCCAACCATACATTTTAATTATGAGATGCCAAAACCGTAACCAGAAAGATTAAGACATAGTTAAGAAACCCTCAAGCTGACAATATTATTGTTGTTTGTTGTAAAGATAGAGCCCTTAGGTGTCAACATGTAAAAGACAAATATGGGCATATAGGTTGCTGATCTGTAGCAAAAAAATCATTCTGCACAGATGATATAATGCTATACTCAACCTTCTGGTTTCCATTGAAAAGTCATGGCATGCATCAAGCCTATATTCTGCTCTCTCTTGGTGTAATTGATCTTACACCTAAGTGTAAAACTACAATTTGGCGTCTGCTGCCTCTTTTGTGAATTAATATTTTTCTGTTTTCAATCTGCTTTTAAATGTGTGGGGTGCAGACAAATCCTAATCTGCAGAATTTTGTGCAAAGATAACATTACTCTCCGGTTTCATGTTTCATTTGAGAGGATACATCAAAGAAATCTTGCTTAATATTGTTAAGGAGAAAGTGTGATCTAAATATGAACACTGTTCCTCATCTATACTTATTTTCAATGCTGTTGGTGCTCATCCTAAGACCTACCTTAATTTTTTTTACCAATAAACACCATATAATTTATGGAAAGGTAAATAACCCTGTATTATTTTAATACTTTTCTCCCATTGCACAGCAGCGTCACTCCACTTGGTTATCTTGTTCGTCTCCAGGTTAGGTTTATGTTAGACTGGGATCTGTATTACCTTATTTGTATTCTTGAAAATTGTTCATATTCAGTAAAAGGGTTACACTATCACTCCCAGTGTCCGAGCCAACAATCCTCCAGATAAAATTGGTCATTCACTTGATAGCCAGCCATAGTTCAAACTCTGAAGATTTTGTTCATTGTTTTTTAAAGAAAATGTGAAAGTTTGTTTCCATTGTTAGAAGAGGTGGTGATACAAAATATGGGAAGCATTTTGTGACGTTTCTATATCCTGCAGCCGTTATAACACTCATAATTTTATGCAATGCACTTCAGTAGTTTGATGTGATTCAAAAGCAAAATTATTACAAACTATTAATTTCTATTGCAAGTGACTCCTTCAGCAACAAAGCCAGATGAGCTGTACTTCTGTTTTTACAAGGATTTGAAATGCTGAAACCTAAAAATTCACCTTGATTTCTTTGATTCGTCAATCCTGTTAAAACTAACCAGACTTTCAGAACAATTTAAGGGATTGACTTAGCTGCCAAATGTTTGTTTTGTGACCAGAGAAAGGTGACCAGTATCACTTACCTCCAGAGTAGACGCAAGCCCTGCTGTACAAGTGGTGGATAAAGTTTTGAATTAAAGTATTGTACAAGCTAAAATGATTGATGCAGTATAAACGCAGTCGTGCAAATGATATTGGCTCTACTTCACTATGTTTCCTTTTTTGGGTAGTCCGATGTGTAACCCAGGAGATCAGAAATTAATTGCAACTTAAATTGGAATTTGGTAACTCAGCATTTGACCAGGGTTTGAACCCTAAATCCACCTAGGTTTGCATAGCTCGGTTTACATTAGGCACTGACTTTAGCAATTGTGCAGACTGGAACTTGCTTATAGATATCAAAATGTGAATCTTTGAATCTTTGAATCTTCTCAGACTATTACTTAAGTTCAGTATTAAATCGTGGAGTCCTGTAGCTCAGTGGTTAGAGCACTCGCTTTGCAAGCGAGAGACCCGAGTTCAATTCCAGGCAGGGCGAAACCTTGGGCAAGTTTCTTTACTCCACACACCTAATAATAATAATCCCTCCAAAACCAAAAACAATAATAAATTGGTCATTTTCAATCTACGACTGTTTGTGGGACATTGCTGTGCGCAATTGGCTGCCGCATTCGCCCACAAATACACAGTCAATTCACTTTACAGTGTGTTTCTGTGAAGCGCTTTGGGACGTCCTCCCGACGTGAAAAGCGCTATATCAAATGCAATGATTATTATTATTATTAAAACTTAAGACTTTTGTTATGGCCTCTTTGTTGAATTGATACATTAAAGATTTTCTCGATGGAGCGAGAATATCAGTTTTGTTGAGTCACGTCAACCCTTTGAGATCAAATTCTAGGTAAAAATAGAAGAAACCCTTACAGACATTGGAGTAGACAATAGTTCAACCTCTGGAGATTTTTTTCATAGTTTTTTAAAGAAAATGTGAAAGTTTGTTTCCATTGTTAGAAGAGGTGGTGGTACAAAGTATGGGAAGCATTTTGTGACTTTTCTATATCCTGCATATGGATCTTCTCCCAACAGTAAGCCTCTATTTTGTTGTGAAGGTGGTTCAAATTAATGAATCCTTAATTAGATTATAGTTACTTTATTATTCAAATCTAATTCTACTATTACAACAACAACAAGATTACATTTGTATAGCGCCTTTCATGTCGGGAGGACGTCCCAAGGCGCTGGACAATGTACAGCATTTTGGACCCGAGCTGAGGTCGGGGGGAGGGGGGAGGGAAAGGGGGGTGACCGATGGCATGGTCGAAGAGGAGGGTTTTGAGGCGGGACATGAAGGAGGCTAAGGAGGCGGCGAGGCGGAGTGATTGGGGGATACTACTATTGCTATTATTCAAATCTAATATAAATTTCAATTCTATTCTACGGTGAGCTTTATCTTTATATTCATAATGGTTTATAGTACTAATGAAAGATGAGTTATCCTTTTCCTTCCTTACTCTTAACAACTTGACTACAATTTGCTATTATAAATAGACCACTGGGGTTTAACATTGTATGATGTCACAGAATGAATGAGTGAATGCTGGGGGTAACTTGGAACATAACTATATCTACATCCGTCTTGCTCTATATCTGGAGCAAAAAAGGCTGTTCCCTCCACTCTCTACCATGTTGCCTAAATCCCCTAAATTTGAGGTGTGTGTACTCCTAAGCCCCGTTTCAAACGATCAGAGCTGTTAATTCACAAGATAAATTGCCACAGGAAGCTTTCAGACAAAGAGTTGTGCATGACATTTCAATCCTCCTCTGCATTTTTCAGTAAATGTTAATTCAAGTTACAGCCAGAACATTACAGTTTCACTCTAGTTGATTTGAGGAAGTTGATTCAATTAATTCAGAACTTGAGTTCAAGATGAGAATGTAAAAATGAATCTTTGACAATCGTAGAATGAATATACAAGTTTAATCCATTCTTGAAATGTAGAGTGAAGTACTGCAATTGGAAACATGTTTTCCAATCAGTAAAACATAGAGAAAGAAAATGTAAACTAATGGGAATTTGTTAATCACTGCTTATCTGCTTATCATCTTCTCAGTTAATTCCAATGAGCATTTGTAAATATACCACTGCTACAGAACATTTTCCCCATTGATCTTTGATAGTACCGTAAAACGAGCATAAATCTTATCTTTTTTAATTTGTATGATTGCCTAAGTCGTAGATGCATCCGAGTCCCATTCAGTTTCCTATCAAAACCACTTAGATTTCTTTGCACTATTCGTATTAATCATCTCCTCTAACTTGTAATGCCGCTTTCCTATCATCCATTACTTACGTCCTACCTTTCAACGCATGCATAGTTATCATCTGGCTGCATTGAATCGAGGGGAAACTAGTCTTGACTCGTTGCCGCATCTGCAGAAAAACTTCATTCCCCGCGATTCAATGCGATTCCAATACTTGTTGGTAAGCAGGCATATGGCAACGGGTCAAAACTACATTTACTGCAATTCAGTGCAGCCACATGTGCACTTCCAGACACATTGAATTACCATGTGAAGTGTAGCTTATTGATTAAATTGGATTTATATGATTTATACAAGTTTGCCCATAAATCATATTCAATGTTATGGTCCTGACCGATATGACTAAAGTGAGTTCTACTGTTCTTATAAGGGATGTTATTACAGCTGCATGGCTTTTCTTCTGATTACATCCATGGAATCAGGTACCATTCAACGTGTGTTCAAGTTGGTTTTCATTTTAAAGTTATTAGCTACACCAGCTTTGCTATTTTTGCTTAATTAAAAAAAACTCACTTGAGCTTGAAATGTGTGCATCATGACTTAAAGTTGTGTTTTTAGGTGTTAATAGTAATAATAATATTGATGATAATAATCCTTACATTTGATATAGCGCCTTGTCACGTCTTTGAGATGTCTCAAAGCGCTTCACAGGATATACTGTAAAGTTAGTTGACTGTATATTTTGTGGGTGTTAACTATCAATTTAACTATTTTTATTCATGTAACTGAATGCAAACCTCTGACTTCTACATTTAGTGACATACAGTAGCATTGTTCCTTCCCTGTCTATGCTCTGTTTTAAATAATTAAGTTTTTTCCAATAACTACACTGAAAAAGCCCTCATACTGTGTCATTAGCTATGGTATTTTTTAATACCAACCCTGTGTACTGAAGCCACACTATAGTATCGCTTCACTTTTAATATGATTTAGATGCTGAACCTGGCATGTCTTAGCTAAAAATTCAAATGAAGCTATCCAAATCCAGTCATTGTGAAAAATGGCCAATTTCCAGGTTGTCTGATCACCACTAATGTCGTTCACTGTGAATCAGAGCTTGTGTGTACTGTGTTCAGGGAGTGTCACTAATGTTACTTCCTGCGCTCTGCACATGCATGAAATGCCAGGAAGCACTGTTTGTGCTATGTGCAGGAAGCCCAACTAGTAATGAACATTTCTTTGCGATAATGTGCAATGCGCAGGAGCTAAAATTAGTGATGACTTGAGAACTCTGAAGTCAACCATTTTATTATGCCTCTTTATAATGTGGGACATTGGATCTAGGTGATTGTGTTGTAAAGGGATTGCCCTGTATATTTTTGTAAATGCTTGGTGATATCTCAGGAACAAAATGTATGTTGTATAAGTAGAATCTCAGGCTTAGTGTTGCTTCCAAGTACAACAATTCTTCCAAGTACAAGAAGCACTGTAGCACCAATTCCAGTCCCCAGCAATCTTCTGCACCCTCTGCTCTTTGACAGTTGTATTTTGACATTGGTTCTAGTTTTTGTTGAGTCAATCTTTTATTAAAAAAAGTATTTTGTTTTGCAAAACTTTGCTCCCTAATTGCCTAGTTGTCGATCAATTTACAAAGAGATTGGCAAATATATGATATATCAATTACATAATCAGTTGTCCTATCAGTATTCAGTTTATTGGATGAGGGTGCCTTCCAGTTCCAAGTTGAGTATCAAACAACTATTTAGCAATGAAAGTATCCTATTCTCACCTTTTTTTTCCCATGTGTGCATTTTCCAACACAGAACTTGGGATAGTGAACAGCAGCAGAAACCCTGTCTCATCCCCTTCCCCCCCCTCCATGATCCAGGGGCATCAAGTCAATTTAGTGTATCAATTGATTGGCTAATTCAGCATAGACCAGGTTCAACCTTTCGTGTGTGGATTAATGCTGAACTACCTGGCAGTGCCTATACCTACCAGGCCACGTGAGGAGCTAAGCAGCAGTTTTAAAGGGATTTGTTATTAAGAACTGTGGAAAACCAGTTTCCAAATTAAGCAGAAGCAATTTTGGAGTTTTCTGAAAATCCTTGCTACCTTAGATTTTTGGATAAAATGGGCCTTCAAGCAAAGACTTGGAGGAATTTTAGGCTTTCTGTATGTATAAGTCGAATCTTTTAGCATCTGCACCCCAACTGTTCACTCTCCTGATATTCACCAAAAAATATGTTTTGTCTTGTAAACTATCTGTACCGATGATTAGCGTGTGTGTGGAAATACAAAGTAACTATTAGCAATAGCAAAAATGGCCCCTCTCAAGAAACTGTCAGTAGTGGTAATAATGAACACATCCTGATCTTACTGAACCAGGACCTGAGAATGATTAAACTGCTGACCTCAGCATCTCCTGCCACACAAGCCACACACAACCTATTCCAAGCAAAGGAAGCTTCCATTATCTACACCATGCAGAAGCAAAATTCTGTTTGAAGTTTGTGTTAATTGATTTGGGGGGAACTCTCAATTTATCCACCAGAGGGGTTCCCTTCAATCCCCTCTGGATAATCGCTATTCCGACTCTTACTGCATGAAGTATTTGGAGAGATTTGAAAAATCAAACTCACAGCAACCGTGGAATCGGACATGGGTCAGATCAGTGTACCAGTACTTTGCTCAGAATATTTATTTAGTTCGAAATAAATGGAAGTGTTTATTGAGCACAATATCTGTCGTTTCTGTAGATGCCGAATAGAGAAAATTATTAATATAAATATACCATGTACTATAGAAAACGGAAGGTATTTAGGACCTGGAATGTTCTGTACCAAACACTGAAACAGAATCCTTTTAAAAGCACAATAGCTTTTAAAAGGGTATTAAACAGATATCTGAAGAGGAAAAATAAAAGGGTATAGGGAAAAGATAGAGGAGTGCAATTAACAGATGTGTTATTATAGAAGGGCATAGCAATAAATTGCATTTGTAATTTGTTGTTGTTATTTGTATAGCACCTTTAAGTCAGGAGGACATCCTAAAGACGCTGGACAGTCAGTGATTTGGACCCAAACAGAGGGTTGGGATCAGGGGGAGTGGAAGGCATAGAGAGAAGGGTAGGAGGGTGCGGTCAAAGAGAAGACATGCCTTGAAAAAGCCAAGGGAGGGAGTGAGGTGAATGAACTGTGTGATGGAGTTCCACAGGGTGGGGGGAGAGAGCCTGAAACCCCAACTATTGATGGTGGGGAAGGCCAGGCGGGGGATGTGGGGCAGGTTGATATGGGGTTAGCAGATCACACAGGTAAGAAGAGCAAGGCAGCAGAGGCCTTGACGAGGATTTTGAACTCTATCCTCTGGGGGATGGAGAGCCAGTGAAGCCGGGCGAGGGTGGGGGTGATCGGGTCATGGTGCCTGGTGCGGGAGAGATATGAGCTGCAGAGTTCTGGATGATCTGCAGCTTGTGGAGGGAAGAATTGGGAAGGTTGACAAGCAGGGAGTTGGCGTAGTCAAGCCTAGATGTGAAGAATGCGTGAATGAAGGTTTCGGCAGCCTGAGGGTGAGACAGCGGTGGAGCTGGGCGATGTTGCGGAGGTGGGGGAAGGCAGAGTGGGCATGGCACGGATGTGGGCTAGAAAGGATAGTTTAGGGTCAAACAAGACACCAAGGTTCTGGACTGGCTTAGTGAGGTGGAGTGGGCATCCTTCGATGGTGATGCTGCCAATGTCTGAGTTGTGGAGGCATTAATGAGAGCCAATCAAGAGAGTCTTGGACTCATTGAAGTTCAACTGGAGGAAGTTAGCTCTCATCCAGGATTTGATGTCTGACAGATATTCTGTCAGGACAGCAGTGGGTCTGGAGTCGAGGATGGAGGCAGAGAGGTACAGTTGGGTGTCATCTGCATACATGTGGAAGTTGACCCCATGTCTGTGGATGATGTCACCAAGAGAGAGCGTATAGATATCGAAGAGGAGGGGACCCAAGGACAGAGCCCTGAGGAATGCCGCATGAGACGATGCAGCAGCTAGAGAAGAGGCCCTTTGTGGAGACAAAATGGAGACGGTGTGAAAGGTAGGATCTGAACCAACCAAGGACAGAACCATGAAGGTTGAGTTGAGAAGATAGAATTGTCAACAGTGTTGAAGAAAGCAGAGAGGACAAGGAGATAGGGTGAGCCCTGGTCACAGATGGATACAACGTCATTTGTCACATTGACCAAGGCTGTTTCTGTGCTGTGCTGCACGGAAACAACAACAAGATTGCATTTGTATAGCCAATCAGGAGGGCCTCAGTCTTGTTCACATTCAACTGTAGGAAATTTGCCCTCATCCAAGACTTGATGTCCGACAGACAGTCTGTCAGGACAGCAGTGGTCCTGGAGTTGAGGGTGGAGGCAGAAAGATAGAGTTGGGTGTCATCCGCATACATGTGGAAGTTGACCCCATGTCTGTGGATAATGTCACCAAGGGGGAACATGTAGATATTAAAGAGGAGAGGGCCAAGGACAGAGCCCTGGGGGACACCAGACGTGACAGTGTGGGGGCTGGAGGAGAAACCGTTAGAGACAACGAAGTGGAGACGGTGAGAGAAATAGGAATCGAACCAGGCAAGGGCAGGTCCGCGAAGATTAAGTAAAGCGGAGAGGCGGTGTATGAGGATGGAATGGTCGACAGTGTCGAAGGCAGCAGAGAGGTCGAGGAGGATAAGGAGGTAGAGGGAGCCCTGATCACAATTGGAAACCTAATTGGAGCGGTTTGTAGAGAGTGTGGCAGGAAAGGAAGGAGCGAAGCTGGGATGTGAGCTGCAGAGATAGTGGATCTGGGAGAACAAAAAGCAGGGAATTGGAGAAATCATGCATGAAAGGTGACAGTTGATGTAGAACAGGGCTTCGGCTGTATTGGGATGACAATAGTGGTGAAGGTGGATGACGTTGTAGAGATGGAGGTAAGTAGACTTAGTCAAGAGTCCAGATTAAAGGTTTATAGGAGAGTTGAGGGTAGTAAACCAACAAGTTTCTGCCCAGGCTTCATAAATTCATCGTGAGCAACTGAGGAGAACAATGCAAGCAGTCCCTGGGATGAAGAGGATGACATGAGTTTTTTTAATGTTGCATTGGAGAATGTTAAGGCTCATCGTGGACTTGACATCTCTCAGAACACCAATATGGATACGTAGAGAAAGAATAGGGTGTCCTCTGTGTACATATGAAAGTGGACCCTATGCCTGTGGATGATGAGCCTGTAGATGAGTTAAAGGAGAGGACTGAGCAAAGGTCTCTATGAGGAATGCTACACACGAGGAAGGAGGAAGTGGGCTCAGGAGGAGAAGTCATTAGATGCTGAGATGCTGGGACAGATGGAAATAAAACCAGTCAAGTACAGAAACTTGGGAGGTGGATCAGGGAGGAGAGATGAAAAGAAGCACAGAATGGTAAACTGCATCAAAGGCAGCAGTGAAATGGAGAAGGACGAGGAGACACAAGGATCCCCGATTGCAGATGGAGAAGATGTCATTTGTGACTTTGGCCTGGGTGTCTCAGTGCTGTGAACTAGTTGGAGTCCTGATTGGAAGGGCTTATATGGGACTGGTTAGTGAAAGAGTAAAACTTGGAGGAAAGGCAGGTAAGATGATGACTTGTGAGTTGGGAGGGATCCAGTGTAGGTCTTTTGAGAAGAGACCTCTATGCGCTGACCAATTTTATATTTATTTAAACACTGAAATAAAAATATCAACAATGCATTCCTCCTCCTCCCCCCACACCCCTCATATTCCCCAGGCAATGTTGGAATTGAAGAGATATTACTATTCTATATTTGTGGGCAAATAGTATAGTATTATGCACATTAACTGCTCTCTAAATGAAGGCTAACTGCTTGCGAGTGGCTCATTTGTCAATTGAGCAGTCACTGACTGATATCCTCCATTATCTATAATATTCATATAATAGCAGTATGGAGCTTCACCATCTGTCACATTATAAAATAATTCTTCACTACGACTACGAAAAGATGAGCAAATGTTGTCAGTATAATACTTTTAACTCATTTTCATTCTACCTATATGAGCAAAAACTGTAGAATCAATGGGCAGTTTCTGTATCTTGTATCTATTGGGAGAGTTGACTAACCTCCTCCAAACTACTTTAAATTTGGAACGAACAGTTATTGTGAAGTACAATTTAGCTCAATCTATCTGTTGGCCATTTGATTTTGAACCTAGGTGTCACCAAAGATTTAAATTATTTTTTTCCCCTTTCTTAAACATCTGGATTCCGTTGATGCTGATGGTACAAGAAGCCTGTTGTGCCTCTGTATTGAGATCTATTAGCACTAGTTGCCTCTGCTACCCTTAAATGATGAATTATCTTGTATCAACCGGGGCAACTGTTGTGGTGCCACAACTGGTTCAGCACCTTTGGGCTAAACAACATAAATAATTTGGGATTTCGGCTCCTGACTACTAACCAGAGATTTCTGGAAGAACGTTTGTGCTTTGCTGTTGGGTGAGGAAAGAAAAAGTGGTGATGACCCTGAGGTTGTCAGCATGAATAATTACCAATTGGGTGAAGTTCTGGAGGGAAGACTCACTTTGGTGGAAACTTAACAATTTGCATTCATTCACGTGGGAAGCATCTTGGAGTGCTTAACAGCAGCATGGCTTGACACCAAGCTGGAAAGTGGGGGGAGGTGACTGATGGTACTGTCAAAGAAGAAAGTCTTCAGGTATGACTTAAAGATGGGCAAAGCGAGTGCAAGATGGAGGGATTGAGGCAAGAAGTTCCAGAGATTCAGGACACTGCCACCAATTGTGGAGTGGAAGGGGCGAGGGATGTGCATTAGATCCATGTCAGCTGAGCGAAGGCAGTGGTTAAGAGTGTGGTCTGAGGAAACATATCCTAGTAAAAGGAAAAAAGGATTTGTACCTCCAGGAAGGGTGGAGAAAATTGATGGAAACAACATCTGGAACAACAGAAGTGATTAAAGTTTATAAAGTGAGTTTGATAGAAGTGATTTTTTTAAAAATCTTCAGCCAAGTGTGAGTTAATAGTTGTTAAAGACCAATTTGAAGACTGCCAACAATAGGAGTGTTACTTTAGGATTTGAAGGAAGTTCATAAATCTTGTGCCAGATAGTAACTTTACAGTATTTGTTGCATTGATTTATGATAGCAGAGATTATGATTTGGGACCAATACTAATCTTTACATAAGATGATCCATGAACTCTCTTAAAAAATATATAAATTATGTTCAGTTTAGATTGGGGAACATAGTACAACTGTCATTCAATGCATTTAATTCCCAAAACAGCAAATGATAGACAAGCTTTCAGAAATGTAACAAATCTTAGAAATCAAGCCAGAGACTGAATTAGAGTGAAGATTCATCAGCAAGTAAGTCAAAGCTATGGCTAGTACAATACAATGTGGCTAAAATCCCAGTTACTTCCTGTATAAAGTTAGTATTCTCAAAATCTGATAAGCTCCTTTTTACAAAATAATTAAAGATGCACCATCAAAGTTTAGTGACTTTTGGCAATTAATTTCAAACAACTCTGTGTCAAGGCAGAGATCTGGATTTGGTAAAGACTTCTACCCTGCCATTTGGTTTCAACACTTCCTAATTGTGTTCATTCGTAACCAATGCATCTCTGGAAACTTTCTTGTCCTAACTTTTCATTGTTTCAATGTAAAATTACACCGGTTATTGACTGAACAGGAAATATTTATTTAATGTAAAAAGATAATCAACAAGTGGATGGATGCTTCAGAACACGTTTAAAAATATAGCTTGATGCTGTCATCTGAAGAAGATAAGTGTGTAATTCTGGAAGAATGAGATAAAAAGGATCTTCTTCATCTGAACTTCTCTTGATCTCTGGTGAGGGTCTGAAGGCTGCAGGTATTGAGGGGCACTTGCTCTGGGTGATTTCAGCTCCACACCAAGTCAATGACTGCAATGTGCCAACTGATTTGCAATGATTTTAGTGTGGTCGTCAATGACTCCTAATTGTCTTGTTTTTAACTGAAAGTGACTGCAACAATAATCGTCTACTGTGGAATGGTTCTGAACATTGGGGATTTTTTTCGGGGGCTGGAGGAAATCTTTTTTAAAAGATCATAAAATAAACTCGGCCATTTCAAACTTAAGGGTATAAATAACTCGTACTACAAAGAGTCACTGACTGCTGTAGCTTAATGGTTAGAGCACTCGTCTCTCAAGCAAAAGGACTGGGTTCGATTACCGGGCAGGGTGAAATGTTAGGCAAGTTTCCTTATTCCACATGCCTTTGTTTACCGAGCAGTAAGCAGGAACCTAGTTGTTAGTCAGTTGGTGGATTGCTTTTCTGGGGTAATAATTCCTTTTTTTTAAAAAATATATAATTTGGTCACTGAATCCACAACGTTTTGTGGGACACTGCTGTGTGTAATTGGTTGCCATGATTCGCCCACAAAATATACAATCAATTCACTTTACAGTATATTCAGTGAAGCGCTTTGAGACAGCTCAAAGATGTAACAAGGCGCTATATCAAATGCAACGATTATTATTAAATGTTTATGGAATACCAACCTTCTTGAATCACTTTTGTTAATGAGAGGCTTTGATTGCACAGGTTCACATTTGGTCAGATAACAAATTTTAAATGCTTCATAACCAGATTAGAGGCTTATTTTCTCCCAACTCATTAGGTTCTTGGCCACCCTTTGTGCCATTTTGCAAACCCCTGTCACTGCGTAAATCAGCCTCCAGGAAATGCTTTCCTGCACTCGACTCCCTTTCCAATTTACCTTCCCTCCCGTCAGCATTCTATCTTCCCGACACACAACCCCCCCCTGCCCCCACTTTGCTTTTCACTCCTTTTGAGTTTAGTCCTCCGCAAGGGAACAAGCTGGAGATATTGAGCTGTGCACAGAGCAATGCATGTACTGCCATTAACCAACTGTGGGCATTAACAGCTGCAAGGCAGAGTTACTATTTTTTTGAAATCTTTACCAAACCTACACACTTTCATGTAAGCATTAATTATGCTGTGATTACTGTTGAATCTTAGGATTGTTCAATTGGCAAATAAAAACAGCAAAAACGGTGTTTAAACATTATTAACTTGTGTTCAACTTGAAAGTTTGTTTGTGGTATACAATTGTAGTGTTTGTAACGGCTATTGTCACTCTGCCTGTGCAACCCTTGCGAATGGGTGTCCATCTGGTAACATGAGCCGAATTTCCACTTAGTATTTCCTGTGTTTGCAACAATTTCTCCTATTGACCTGCCACATGGACTTTGAACAGATGACCATTATAGAACTCTGCTTCTGAACTTCAGTGGGCACTTCAAAAGAAAATTAAATTACTTGAGACATAGACAGCTATAAAACTGATTCAGGGTATGTGAACACCAAAAAAAAAGGCTCCCCTACATCTAACTGGCTTCACTTACAAGTATACTTTTTTATTAGGCAATGTAGCTAACTTTTTTTGAAACAATTACCAAAATCTACAAAACTATTGCCACTTACTTTGGATGGGGCAAACAAAACCAGCTGGTTTTACTGTTAGAATTTGGTAATATGCCCATTCATTTTATCCCTCTTGTCTATCACTCTTACACTCTACACTGACTCTTGTCTTTCAACACAATTTTTTTTAACGTGGGTAAATTATTTTGAGAGTTATGTGACCACTTTATTGGAATGGTGATGAATGAACAAGGGCACTTGAATTTTAAATCTAAATAAATACCGAGTTCAGTTGAGATATTGTCTTAAAAATGGTTCGGGTTAGTGCTGTTTAAATTCACAGCTGATTTCCAATTCATTCCAGCCCCTCCCCCTTCAAAATAAAGAAGAGGTTTTCTATGCAGTTTTCTTTTCGGGCAGGTGGTTCTTTCAGACACCTTTTATATGGCTTTTTCTGATTTAAAAAACATTGTTCTTTATTTAACGAAAGAGCTCTTGCATTGACGACCCAAAAAGTGTTTATTTTGACCTCTTTCAAGAAATCTGTTTTGTTCTCCACAAGTGATAAGGAAATGCTACTTCACTGAAGCTGAACAAAATATGCTGTAGGCATTTCTGCTGCTTTCCCTTCATCTTCTCAGGGTGCCCCCCCCTCCCCCAGCCACCCCTCCTCCACGGCCCTCCTCCATTTTGTTTTCTTTTTCACAAGTCCTCTGGTTGTGCCCTCTCTTGACCTCAGTGTGTGAACCTAAACCATGCAGGACATCAACGGGGTCAAAGGATGCCAGGTCGAGATTAAAACTTCAGTTCAGAAGTCTGAAAAAGGAGTTTGAGGCCAGGGGGAGTGGTGGAATTAGGATCTAGGATGCTTTTATAAGAATAGTCTAGTGTTGGGTTAGTGCAGAGGACCTTTGCGTTGTATGTGTGCTTTTGTTTAAACAGTGTGATCCCGTTTGTTTCAAAATCAGTCAAGGTAGTACAATGAAATGAGATGAAGGGTTTGGCAGTCATAACACAGAGATGGCTTCATCTGGATCAAACTGAAATTTCACAATTCGTTTGACTGGTGTGGAAACAATATGAAGTTAAGCTCTGGTTTGGTTTTGGATGGTAAGGGCAAATAAAGAAAAATCCTTTTATTTTAACAAAAGGGTCTGGGTCCAATTTCCTTTCTTTAAAAATAGAATTAAATTTGAGCCCAGCACTCTGTTTGAAAATACTATTAATAATTACGAGCTTCATGTGCAACTCATTCATTGGTTCAGCTCTCCCTATTGTTTCTGTGCAGTTGTATTTTAGTTTTATCATAATTCATTAATAAATTCATGAACACTCAAGATCATATGTTTCACTCAAGTTAAAATGATTTTATAACATGGTTTTCTGTCGGTTCAATGATATCTATTTGTAGATGTGAACAGGGAATTAATAGAAATTAACAAGGGTTTAAAATTCATTTTGAAGAAAGAGACAAACAAAATTGATTGACTTTTATGAAACAAAAAAAGCCCCAAAACTCAAATCTGATTTCCTAGGTAACCTTTCTACTTTTGCTTTTTTTTAAACCTAAAATGTCTTTTTGGATACAGGGAAGGGAAATTCTGTTTGAAGCAGGATAAAATTGGTGGTAAGTATTGTTTTGAATTGAAGTAAGCTTTGAATCGACTTTAATTTGTGTGTGCGCCTAAACATATGATCTATGATTACATTTTGATTAAATTCAATTTTTTTTACACTCTGGGGGGAATGGGGGTGACTAAGATCATAGTCTAGGCTAACACCTCACTGTAATGCTAGGGAATATAATAATCCTTGATTTTGATATAATCCTTTTCACATCAGGAAGATGCTTCAATGCGCTTCACAGGATTTTGTTATTTTATAGGGAAACACAGAAAATTCTTAGGTAATTTGAGATGTTTTTACATGAAAATATCCCTTGCATTAGGAATGCCACAAACATTATTTATTATACATTTTTTTCAAATCATAAATAAATACTTGCATTTGATATTTTGCTTTAAAACTTTTCTAAACTGTTTATTCACCAAATAGAAATTAAAACATTGAAATGCAACAGTTTAGTAAAAAAAACATGAATCCACTGAACATTGTAACATGTCAATCATTTTAATTATGTGGGAGAGCCTTGTTTCCTCTAAAGAAAGGTAACATTTTCCCTTTTTAGGGGGAAGTGACTCGCTAATTTTATAAATCTTGCCATCATGAAACTCCTTGTCAATTGATACCAGCAGCAAGGAATATCAATTGCGTTTACCATATTATCTTTTGTTAGTTTCTCTTGCAATCAGCCCGGCCCGCAGGAATGTGGTAGAAGATAACACAGAGGAACCAGGAGGTTTGGTAAGGATTAAAGTCCGTGAAGGAATACTATGGGATGGGAGATGGAAATAGTAAGCAGCAATTTAACGGGAAAAGACCGAAGCTGAAGTGAAGGGCTGAGTTGTCCTGCTTCCGTGCCTGTCCACATTGATCAGTCAGCTGACACTGTAACCTTTGGCCTCTGAACTTCATGACCTAGCAGTTTTAAGAGCTCACGGGAAATGGTTGGCTTGCTATGTTAGGAAATTCCTGTTAAATATTTTAATCAGGAAAAGTGAACTTTCTGTTGACTAGGTGGCACATCTGTAAAGAAATACACCCGAAGGTGACTTGGGTTCTTCTCCATTTGAATTGTACAAGTTAGAATGAAAGGGACAAGAGATGTGGTGGGCAGATCAATCCTATATATAATCTTCTTGGATTTTAATCTCGTTTGGGAATTAGATGTGACTCTGAAAACTTTTCCAGTTTAACTGATTCGCTGTTAAAGAGCAAGTCCAAAGCAAGCCATGTACCGTTTTAGAAAGTCGTTTTTGGTATCACAGCTATCGTGAGTGTTTTTTTTTTCTGGGAATAAAAAATACAATTTTTTTAAAAAAAATCCAAGGAGTAATTATGTATGCGAAAAAAATCCATAAAAGATACTTTTTAATCCTGTTTCTTTTTGACTTGAAGCACATTCTGTATGATTTGTTTCAGTGCATAATTTTTAAATTAAGCAAAATATTTGGATAAAATTATCATTAGTAATGTGAATATTTTCCAAATTCTTGTGGGAAAATCAGCTGCATTTGACAAAAGTATCTGGTCTTAAAACGATATCAAATAACTTCTCAATTGGTGATGTGAAGGAATAGTAGAACTGACTTTGTGAGTGCAATGTAGCAGATGTAAGAATTACATAGTATGTATTTGTCGTCAAATACACAGTCACAAATACTTTGTCACTTTGAGACATTCTTGACATTATAGGTGCTATACATCAAATGTAAGGATGATTATATTACACACCAGTCAATTTTAAATTGTGGCCAAACTATTAAGTCAATCTAGTCACTTTAGACATTTATGGTAAATGCTTAACATTCCTTCTCATCTTTATTCTGAGGCATTATTCTGAGTAAATTCTTAAAGTTTAGATCATCATTTTTCTTTCCAGTACAATAATTATTCTTCGCCAAATGAGATCCATAATGGAGGTGGATCTGTGTTATTAATTGTTTAATGTGAACGTGTGTATGCATCTCTAGTTTTCAACTACTCTTAACGTGTTAGCCAGAAACATACTCTATTTCTTCATAAGAGTGCAGCTGAAAATTAAGTCTGTATTAAAGAACGAGTGATTCCAGTCACCTGCTCTTTAAAGAAAATTACAGTTTAAACAGCTGAGATTAATTTTTAGCAACTTTTTGACTTCTATTTTTGTGATAGTCTTGATGAAATAGCTCAGACTCGCCTGGGAGAAATGACAGAAGCTGGCAGAGAGGAGAAGCTGAATTAGTACATGTATAGCTAATGACTACAGTGTTGAGGTATCCTGGTGGTGACTATCTTAGATATTTTTTC
Source organism: Callorhinchus milii (assembly GCF_018977255.1). Classification (NCBI taxonomy): domain Eukaryota; kingdom Metazoa; phylum Chordata; class Chondrichthyes; order Chimaeriformes; family Callorhinchidae; genus Callorhinchus; species Callorhinchus milii. The sequence continues at coordinate 983,012 of NW_024704774.1, read as the reverse complement.
CACTACTTCATTTTTCTCCCATTGAGATCACTGCTGATGATATCAGCACATACAAATGAAAAGTAAATTAACCTAAATAGACTGAAAAAGATAATAGTCATCACTTTAAAGACTGTCCTTGAGGAGGGATTTCATAATTAAGACATATTGTGAAACTAGAAATAGTTTATGTAGTATATTTATTTGTGAAAAAAATTCCCCAATTATCTTGTCTTTTATTTACTCAGTCAATAATAGCTGTCTGGACTCTTGCACAAAGAAATGGGAAGTCAGATGATGCTTGGCCAATCTCTGAGGAAATTTGCAACCAACACGAGTTTGTGGCTTCAGAAAAAGAATGAGAAGATAGATTCTGTATATTTAGGAATGAAGTGCTTGCTAGAGCTGCTCATGAATTGTTATGCCTTTGTTTTTTTGGGGGGGCTCATGATGCATGTTTTTGTAAATTTTTTTATTTTAGTCCTGAGCCAATAGCTAACTATGTTTCTTAAATCTGACTAAGCAAATAGTGTTGCAATCTACAACATTGCATTCAAGGATTTTGTTGTTCTCAACCATCTGGCACCAAATTGGGCAAAACTTCAGCTGAAATAGTAACTGATCCTTACGATGATTCCTCTTTTCTCAACCTCAAAAGATCTATCTCATGAAGAGCAATTGACAGTGATCACTTTAGCTAATTTCATCGACTCTTTGTGCTTTTGATACCTCCTATGTTTTACTAATGAGGAGTACCAAAGTTGTTAAGCTTTTTTTAAGCTCATGGATGGAAGGTTTGTTTGCTGATGTATTTTCACAAATCAAGGTGCAATATGAGTATTTCAAAACAAAAAACATTCAAGCATAATATCCGCTCTTCCCAAACAGGACTATTTCAGTCTTACTCTTCACTAGTTTAGACCAGTTGTTTTGGACGACAAAATTCTTTCCTCTCTCTTCTCCCCTCATCTGTAAGGATTCCATTATTTTCCTGAAATCTTTCATGTTTTTCATTATTTCAAATGTAATATAAAATAATAATAATGATCCATCATTTCAATGCTGTTCCCTTGTTCAGTCTTTCAATCCTTAAGAGTCAGACTGGAAGCTTATTATGGTTTTAAAGTTCTTGCATTTGATATAGTGCCTAATCACATTGTTGATGTCTCAAAGTGCTTCACAGAATTTTACTGTGAAGTGTAGTGACTATCTGTATGAGTATATGGCAGCTAACTTGCACACTGCAGTCTCCCACAAACAGCCATGAAGTGACCAATTTTATTTGAAGGACTGTTGGCCAGGATACCAAGAGAAACTCTCTTGTCTTTTTGATCATTTCAGCCCCGAGGCTCTGGAACTCTATCCCCAGTGCCTTCGCCTTGCCTCCTCCCTTTCCTCCTTCAAGGCCGGTCTCAAGACCTTTCTCTTTGACCATGCCTTCAGCTCCCCTCTCGACTCTCTACCCCCTCCTCGCTCCCTCCCTTCCCTCACCCTGACCATTTCCCCCTTGCTCGGGTCCTGACCCAACTGTACAGCGCCTTGGGACGTCCTCCCGACGTGAAAGGCGCTCTATAAATGGAATCTTGTTGTTGTTGATCAGTGCCATAGGATCTTTAATGTATATCTGAACAGGCAGGCGGGACTTTGGTTTAACATCTCACTTGAAGGAAGGCAGCTTAGTGGTTAGCACACTTGCCTCGCAAGTGAGAGGAGCTGGTTTCGATTCCCAGACAGGGCGAAATGTTGGGCAAATTTCCTTACTCCACACCTCTCTGTTTACCTAGCAGTAAGTAGAAACCCGTTTGTTAGTTGATTGGTGGATCGCTTTTCCTGGGGTAATAATTCCTTAAAAAAAAATTGGCCACTGTTTGTGGGACACTGCTGTGGCAATTGGCTGCTGTGTTTTGCCCACAAAAATATCCAGTCATTTGACTTTACAGTATATTCTGTGAAGCACTTTGAGACGTCTCGAAGACGTAATAAGGTACTATATCAAATGCAAGGATTATTATTATTAATGCAGGACACCCTGAACACTACTTTCAGTGTCCCAGAGTTTGGGTTAGATTACTGGCTTCATGTCTAATAGGTTTGCAGTGATTCTGCAACATACTTTCCTGTCTCTTTTGATCCTGAACCCATTCTCTTTCTGCACACTGTCCTTGCACAGCTGTACATGATAATTTGCTAATGGATTTGAGTGGATTTATCTCATTAATGTCCCTCATTTGTGTCATATCAATGACTGAGCAAAGTTTTCAGACAAAAGGTAATTGTGTTTTTTGTTTTACAGGATGAAATGGCAAATTAACAAACACAATTGACTGATAAATTAGGACAGTAAATACATTAGAAAACTTTCTTAAAGGGTTAGTTCAATATTGAGTGAATAATTCCTATTTGACCTGTTCAATTCAATATGAGCTTCATCAATGACACTATCTGTCTTTAACTACCTTCCTTACTTCCCTCAGGGTTTGATGAAATATGAAATTTTGGTCTCCACCCACAGCTAAGTATAAGAATGCTGCTTATGAACTAATTTGATGGTGAAAACTTTTAGCTTACTCAACGTTGATTGCCTTGCAGCCTCTTTAAACCATCTTACAAATCTCTCAATTATAGCCTCTTCTGGTCGTGGAGGTTTCCTGCCTATTAGTCGCATGAGATAAGAATCCATTTCAACAACAATTTCTTTAAATACATAAAGCATATATTTACAAAGATTTCCCATCCTCCCTGCCCCACCATCGATTGTAGGGCTTTCTGCCCCCATTCTCTGGAACTCTTATTTGGATTCTCTCCAATTCACTCTTTCCATCACCTCTTTAAGAGTTCATCTCAAAAGCTATTTGTTTGATAGTGCCTTCCGTCATTGCAAGGTGCTTAAACTGGCAGAGCTGCTCAGTGCACCTTGCGATGTTCTCCCGCTGTGAAAGTCTCTATATATAGTGAATGTAAATTTGTATTGTTTCTATAAACCAATTACCAACCTGCCTATTTTATGATGTGATGGGTTTGCCCATCAAGAAGAGGTTAAGGTCAGATTTGTATTTTTCTAAATAGATTATTACTTAACAATTATATACAATTCTGATTGACTTCATTCTATGGCAAAAAAGGGGGCCTTAGATCACAAAAGGTATTCTTTCATCCCACCTTCTTAAATTTACAGCAGGCCGTTTGACCCTTCTGCCATTAGCCGTTCCTAAGCCTGTAATCAGCAATACTTTGTAGTGGACTCAGTTCAAGTGGATCTCAGTCCTGTAAGGTTTCTGTTAACTTGGTATCTACCATCTACTGTATACACCTGTACCATTTTGATGTTTTTAATCCATAAGTGTTCTTCAGAATTCCTACTCTGAAAAGTTGCACTTGATCTCTCTCCATTTCAGAGAGAACTGAAAACAGTATTTCAAATGTATGAACAATCAATCTCCTAAATTAAACGCAAGGATTATTGTTGTGTTTTCTTAAAGTTTAATTTCTGTCTAGCTGTAGCACTGAAATCTAATACTTTCTACAAAAAGAAGACAATGTTAATCATAAATAAGTCATTGGTGCTCAGCTCTTTGCCCTTTTATTTTGTTGAATGAAGACTGGGATTAGTTCTCTTGTTAATGAATCCTATGAAGAACCTTTAGCCAAAGGATCCTCCAACACTGGGCCCCGCTGCCCCCCACTGGCTCCTCCACTGTGCAACAGAAACTCTTTGTAATTCATAACTGAATTTATCCTCATGAGTTGGGGTCAGTTGCCAGCAGGATAAGTTGGGCATCGGAAGACCATCCTGTACATCCAATGTAACTTAAATTCATGTTGCCTTTGTACAGTCCTGCTTGATGCATTTCTTTGGGATGATGTACTTTACAATAACTTCAATCAAACCGTACAAGGTTTGTTTATTGTTTTAAAGTTTTTATGAATTCCTACATTGCCTATTTAAAGTTTGCATTATAACTAAAATTTAAAGAAATTTAAGTAATACAGTTACACATTTTAAAACGTACAATTTTTATATGATTCTATGTGGGTTATGTTTCTGGAAAGGAAACACAAAAATATTGCTTATGCAGCCCGGATGTATTCCTCAAATCCGACAACAGGCCCTCAGCAGCCAAACGATTGGACCAAGCTGCTCTAAAATAGATATTTATATTAAATTGGCGGTGTTTGAGATAATTGAGGCACTTTTAACACCATATCATTTGTCTGTCTCAGTACTTCAGTGTGCATTAACGGTGAGATGACCATAATTCAATCAGGCCAAGGTAGCCCTTTAATATCATCATTGTTTACATTGGTGCAAAAGCAAATTTTATTATTATACTTACAACAAAGCATATCTATGCAGACCAACAAAAAATACAAATTCAAACATCTGCACATCACAGGTGATTACTGGTTGAATCTTTAGAACAACTGGCTTTTTGAGGTGCTGCCTGGAATTGCATTGTCACATCTTTCACAACAAGGAGTTGTGCCCCTCCTTATCCATTAGAAATTTGACTCTTTGAGACATTAAAGCGTTGATGAGAAATGTTAGTCACTTTCTCATACTTGCAAACCATGCCTTAAAGAAAAGCTCCTTGTCTGTAAAAAAAATTGTATTAATAAAATAAGCTGAGTAAGTAGTTTTCCATACACAAAACTACCCCCACCCCATACATATTTTAAAAATGAATGTTTTTTAGTTAACTGATACAATGCATTAACTTTATTGGAGAAATCATTCATAGCCTTTTGTTACCACATACCAGGAGACAGCTTGTTCCAATAATCAATGTTCCCATTCAGATATCCAATAAGCCAAGATCCCAATAACTCATGTGGTTTAAAACAAACTTTATAACTATGGTAATGGTAACCACAATGGCTTTAATTTGCAATATATGATATTTTTAACAGGTTTTTCAATAAAAAGTTTCAAATGTATTGCAAGGGCTGACAAATGGGGGATGGGAGTAATATATTTTGTGTAGGCAATAATATTGAGCTCAGAGATTTTCTGCAGTGTAGTTTGCATACTATTTATTTACAGATTTATATTGATTGCTGACTATGGCTACAAAGATAATAGAAAACAATTCTATTATCTAATAGAAAACTTTCATAATATTTTTCTCGAGCTGCCTTGCTTGTACTGTTAATGACACAAACGTATGGCATTCCATTTGATTCAAAACTCGAAGCTATTTGGAAATCTATAGCTACTGAAATCAAATTCTAATAATATATGAAATTGCTTAATTGAATTTGCCTTCTACTTATTTATTTATGCATGCAGAGCTCAATCCAGCGATAGTCATGTAGATTGAATTTTTGTCAAGCCATCTGTTTGAAAATGGTCTTGTGGGTGAACATTTTTCATTAGCAGTCAAGTGCCACATGGCCTGTGGAGGTTTAAGGGTGGGGGAAGGGTTTACATCTTGAGGATACCTCTAAGGAATTGGTCACAGCTTCCCAGTAAATCCTGCAGTGCCTCAGGCTTGGAGACTATTATGAGCCTTTTTTTAAATCCAAACCTTGTATCACTGCGAATCATCTTTTCATAGCTATAACACTGTGTTGAACTCTTTTCCTTGATCCTCGTTCAGGAGAGACACAATTAGAGCTCTTGTTAAAATGCCATCAATTAAGTGTAATGTAGAGGCAAATGGAGGAATCAAATCGAAAAATCTGTTAAAATAATCCAGGTGTATAATTTAATTCTAATTGGATACTGTGATAGCTGTTCTTAGTGGTTTTGAATTAATTCAATTGATCTGTTTTGGCTTTACTAATCCTTGGGCATGGGCTGTAATTCAAAACCACTCCGAATTCACATGCTGCATTCCTAATTTAGTCCGATCTTCAGAAAGAGGTCACTATTTCACTAACTCTGACCCTTCAAACCCCATCCCCCCCACCCCCCTTCCCCCAGCTGTACCTATATACCAGGTATGTCTAATACTTTGGAATTTAATCATAAAATAAAGTACAATTTTGCTTTACATGTCTGATACCATTTAAGTTAGAATACTTGCTACTACAGCTAGTTTGAAACCAATTTAGGGAGGTTAACTTAGGTCCCCACTTAGCCTTTATCCTTTAGTTGTCTGTCTCAAGTAAGCTGAATGTTGGCAGATCAATATTTGGCTTGTGGTTCTTGCCTTCTATCAAATGGCCATGTGTTGCATCTGTGACAAGCTGGGTAATGTAAAATGTGCCCAGAACATTAGTTGGGTCAGGAACAGAATGTTATGTAAAGATTACGGGAATGTATTCCATTCAAGTCCTCCTGGCATAAGCTGAATGTCATCACTTAATGTAAATAAAAGTATGGCTAATAGTGCTTCAGAATTTTTTATAGAAAAGTTAAATGTAATAATCAAGTACGTAATAATGTAATACTTTTTCACATAAACCACTTAAAGTGCCTTCAGTTGTAGTTACTTGATTTACTGCCAATAAGAGGTCTTTAGAAAACCGTAAAGGTTATTTGCTGAAAATCTTATTTGTATATTTTGGTTTATTTTAACTGTACCAAGAAATAGTAGTACAAATCATTTTCAGTCAAGTGGAATAGTGACTTTCATTTGGTATAGTACCTATAACATCAACATTTCTTAAAGCAATTCACAAATGATTGCTGTTAAGTGTAGTGACTGTATGTGTATTCAAACACAGCAAGGTCCCACGAGCAGCAATTTAATGAATGATCAATTTATCTGGAGGATTCTTGGCTGGGACTCCCTTCTCTAGAGGATTGGCTCTGTGCCATGTTGTGTAGGATACAATTTCATCACATGAGCATAGAATTGTCCACCTTTACAATATCAATACCAAGACACAATCAAATTTAAGCAAGTTTGATGTCAAGCTCCAGTTGTTCCTTAACCTGACATGCATGCAGACAGATGTTTGTTTGCAAGTTACATAACAAGTATTTTTTGGGACATTATTTATTATTACTACTACTAAGGATGTATTGGTCATTATAATATCTTCTGTTTTTAAAATAGGAGTAAAGTTTACAGCTTGGTATATGCTTGAAAGACTCCTCCTCAAAGCTTAACTACCTGTAAAGCTTATCATTAACATCTAAGTGAAATGGGGAGAAATTGTGCCATTCTATAAGAAATTGTTTGATCTGGATTATTATTTGGCAGTAGCTGGGACAGGTGTTTTTTTGCCTTGGGTCTTGGTGATCTGAATCCATAAGAAAATGACGGACATGTTAAGAAAGATCCGGGGATGGGCGGTACTTTAATTTGATGATAGGATTCGTTTTTGGATAGGATAGGTCCACCCAATAGGGGAGGATACACTGAACACAGTGCATTTTAAAGACAACAGAGGAGCGATTACGGTGAATGTAGCAGAGACTAAACTATTTAAAAAATAACAGACCAATAAAATTGTCCCATCAAGCACATTCCATACAGAATTTGTACAAGATCATCTTATCATTCTCTACCCTCTTCCCCCCATTTCTATCTTGCATATCTTAACCCACGTTGTAACCAACCACAGGAATATCAGATTGCTCTCACCTCGAACCTTGAACCCTTTCTCAAGAGATATTTGTCCAGTTCCTTTTAAATGTATGAACTGACCACAAATTAACTACTTGTAATTCATTAAGAAACTTGTTACACATATTTTCCACCCTTTCTTGGGTGTGGGTGGGGTGAGGGGAAGGAGGAAATTATTAACATGCCAGACAGTGCTCTCAGTGACGAGCTATGAGGGTTTAACTGGTTAAGCTCCACCAGCACCCCAGCACACACTGGGGTCCCCAAGCCTTGGCTCTCACCAACCTAACTCTCTGGAATTAGATAAGCAGGATGCGTTCCTCTCGGGGAAGAGTGCACATTCCAGATGCAGGGAAATTTCCATGTGTTGGTTGCATACATACCTACGAAGTTCAAAACCACTTACAAATATTAGTGCAATATTTACACTCCAGCCTGAAGCTACTGGGTTACGTTACAAACTCTCTGAGCTGTCAAAATGTGAATTATATTATTCAATTCCACATACATATTAGCTTTCAAAAGGGAACTAGATAAATATCTCAAAAGGAGTAAACTACAGGGGTATGGGGGAAGGACAGGAAAATGGGACTGAAAGCATTGTTCTTAAAAGAGCCTGAATGGCGGCCTTCTGTGCTGAAAAATGTCTGGTCTATATTGGTGAAAGCAATTTGGAAGGAACACTCTGGATTACAGAACAGTCATTTGCACCATCGAGCCATGTAATGAGAATATTCTGCTTTGTGAGCCTCTCTTCACATCTTTGCGTTCAAAGACCTCAATTATCCTCATTTCTATCTTTTTCAACTTTATTATCCACTTGAAGCTGAGGAGTCCAAAAGTCCAGTCAGTGGGTGAAATTTAATAATACCAATAATAATCCTTGCATTTGATGTAGCGCCTTATTAAGTCTTCAAGACGTCTCAGAACGCTTCACAGAATATACTGTAAAGTGAATTGACTGTATATTTTGTGGGTGAAATGTGACAGCCAATTGTGCACAGCAATGTATCACAAACAATCGTGGATTGAGTGACCAATTTATTTTGAAGGAGTTGTTAGCAATTTGCCAACAGCATCTCAGACTTGCAACAAGCCACTTTTGAAGCTACCACTGACTCACTCTGGACTTGGGTTATTTGAATGTTACTGATCACCTCTCTTGCCATAAAAAAGACTTCACCCTTTTGTTCCAATGACAGTTCTAGACTGATCTACAAGTAGTTGGAACAACTGCATTTAATTTATACTGCAATCAAATGTCCTAAAATGCAACCCTATTATTTGATTTTGTTTGATTGGTAAACCAACATTGATTAATCAATAACATCCAAATTCTTTACTTTCTCTTTTGGTCACAGGACATCCCTCATTGTGTACATTTCTTTATTATTTCTTGTTCCAGTATGCTTTTCCTTCCTTTTATCTACATTAAAATTTATGTGCCATTCCATGCTCTATGCTATTTACTCTCATGTTGTTTGCCTGCCCTCTTAGCTTGCTATTATTCATATATTTTTTGATGGAGACTTTTGCAGAACTCTCCATTACTTACTGCTTCCAAATATCTCCTTCTGATGCCTGCCTGTTGCTAAGATAGTTTTATGCAACTTAATTTACTATTTATCCCATGAGCTTTAACCTTCTTTAAAAATCTAATGTGTGGAACTACGGGATAGGTCTCAGTTACAAGTTTCAGTACTCTGAGACACTATACTGAATGAAAGGTGCTATGTAAATGCAAATTGTTGTTTTGTTTGTTGGTTGCTTAGTTACTCCCTTAAGATCCCTGTACATTTGTTAAGTCATGATGTTTCGCCCACAAAATATACAGTCAATTCTCCTTACAGTGTATTCTGTGAAGCACTTTAAGATGTCTCAAAGACGTATAAGGTGCTATATCAAATGCAAGGATTATTATTATCTATTCCTCAACAATCAATGCTGTCTGCTCCAAAATAGTCTGTGCTATTTGGATGGAAACTGAGAACATCCTGTAAAATACGCTCAGAATTTTCACTACGACCGATGTCCAGATAGATCTGGCGTCCTTGCCCTGCAGCATCTTGTCATCAAGAATTTCACCCAATTTGTAAGCAAGGAAAGACTTGCCTGTATCCAACAATTAGCATAATAAGCCCCAGCAGCTGAAAGCATTCTTGTTAAGGCCACAGTACCAGAAATAGCATTTCTTGTTTATTGACTTAATTATCATTGGCTGTGTCAGCCATTAATAATGATGCTGGTGGTTAATATGGACCCTTTGGAAGATAGAACTATGTAGTTTGATTCCATGTTTCATACGTCAGTGTACTTTTATGTTTTCCAATGTGATCCCTTCGTCTCATGAAGGCTCTAACTAATGCTGGACCCTCAGTCCCACAGGCGTCAGCAGCCCAACATTATCTACCCCAAATAGCCATTATTCCTCCAGCAACTCACCCAAATGGTCATTATTGTTGTGTGGAACGAGACAGCGAATGTAGCCAGGCAATTTGATTGGAGATCATCACAGCTGAGCCCAACTTTGTCCTCAATGATGTCTGCACACAATCACTTTTTAGCAGATGTCACTGGACGCAGATAAGGCTGAAGAACCTGAGCTGAATTCTTTCCTTTCTCTAGCGCAGAGATGCGGAGTCCAATTGTGGTGCCCTTTCAGCTTCCCTGAGTTCGATAGCAGGGAGCAGGGCTTGATCTTGGGGCTTTCATGACACGGTACATTTACCTACTTGGGTATTGGGGACAGTCCCTGTTTGCATACATTTCCAATTCTAATGAGCCCATATTCATCTCCTTGATCACAGATATTCTTTATCAGAATAAGTGTTTTGATTTCTTGGGTGCTTTGCTCTTAACCCTGTTGAAACTTTCAATTTGTCACACGTTAGGTGAGACTGTGATGCAGGTTTCAGTTATATACAATGTTTTGTTGGGGTGCAGATTACCTTTTTTGCATCCTGATCTACAGCTAATTGAGGTTTTAAAATTGAATTCCATGAATAGATTTTTCTACTGTTGTGGGATACAGTTGTGTGTGAGATACACTATTTGTAGGAACAGCTATTGTGATGTAAGCCATCCGCAGTGGCAAATTTAGAGGGAGTCTGGTGTTTCCTTACTCCACAGATTCCCTCGCATTAAATAAATTGTGAATGTTCCACACAATTGAAAGTTGTGGGGGCTTTTAAGTTCAAATTCGAAAGTTGGTATAACTGCACAAAAAAATTAAAACAAATCTACTGTTGATTTTAACTTGATTTTTAAAATGTTATTTATGAGAATAATAAACATATCCATCATTGTACCTTGCATAAAACTTCCTAAAGAAACAAAGTGCTTTCACTTTTATAGTGCATTATCAGGTCAAAATGTCTCCAAGCACTTCACAGATCATTGCTGGCAAGTGTAATGATTGTTTTTGTAGGCAAACGCAGCAGTCATTCATGCCAGCAAGATCCCCAAACAGCCAAGAGGCTTCTAATTATAAACCAACCAGAATAAGGAAACAGCATCATGCTCTATAAAATCTCTGATGATTGAAGATAGTTTTCTGTATAATTTAGTCGAACAATGCCGTTCTGCTTAGGATTTCACTTTTCATGACCTAATTCATACTAATCGGTGCTTAACTGCATGGAGTTGCAGCAGGACAGACTTTCTGCAAAACGCAACCTAAAACCGTAGCTTTAATAAACGTTTATTGCTTGTTTGAGTTAGCCTTAAAGCAAGGAGTGCAATGACAATAAATGACTACCAATAACTGCACTTAATCATAACACTGGAGCTTTTTCAATCCTTGCAACTTATGCAATTCAGGTGTTTATTATTAAATGGTGAATAAGTTGACCAAAATGCAATTGTGAAATTTTAAGATTGGGAGCTTCTAAAATAAGAAGCAATAATACTAATACTAAAGTGCAAAGTAGTCTGTGTGCAACACCTGAGGGCTATTCTACATGCATATTTTACAAGTGTATTTCGCAATGTGGCCACATAAGCAAAATTTGGCCTGCCGGTATAATAAATGTATTAAAGGCATTCAACTTGAAAATTGGCAGGTCTAATTTGAAAAATAACATTATTATAATCAAAGTAGATGTGCAATGTTACCAAATGTTATTAAAATTGCAATGTGCAACAGATGTATAAAGATCACTCCAAAATCCTTCATTCTGGCAAAAACAGAGGATCTAAAGAGTGGTAACTTTTTAGGATAGGAATTGTTAAGCAGTAGAATGAGTACAATGAGTTATTGTACTGACCTAATTTTGTTTGCCAGCCAACTATTTAATCCTTTAATACACATGGTAAAAATGGAGATTAGTAAAATAAACAAATAACAAATATTTAGTCTTAGTACTAACAACACTGATTTTTAAAAAAAAACTTATTTAAAGCACATTTATTTCAGTCATGATTTAACTGCAGTGAGTTCCCTTTCTGCTTTTGCATCTACAGAGCAAACTTTACATGGAAGGATTCAGGAGTTTGAAAGAAGGAGAGCCCGTGGAATTCACTTTTAAGAAATCTTCCAAAGGCCTGGAGTCAATACGGGTGACAGGCCCAGGAGGTGCCCCTTGTTTAGGCAGTGAGAGGCGGCCTAAAGGGAAGACGGTGCAAAAACGGAAGCCAAAGGGAGATCGGTAAGTGGCACTATTTATAACTTTTACTTTGTAAAATGTTGGGCAACTTTTCTTACTCCAAAACCTCTGTTTACCTAGAATGTATGTAGAAACCCGATTGTTAGTCGACTGGCAGATCACTTTTCTGGGCGTAATAATTTCTTTAAAAAAATAATAAATTGGTCATTCAATCCATAACTGTTTCTGGAACACTGATGTGTGTGGCTGCTGCAGTTCGCCCACAAAATATACAGTCAATTCACTTTACAGTATATTCTGTGAAAGTGTTTTGAGATGTCTCAAAGACGTAATAAGGCGCTATATCAAATGCAAGGATTATTATTATTATTATCATTTGTGTACATGCTGATTCCCAGACTGAACAAAGAATACATTTAATCAATGTTCCCCATTTGTTTACCCTCCAAATTCTGATTGGATATTTCCATACTCTCTTAAGAAAAAGTAACTCCAGGGATACTTCAATGATTCATCTTTTTCCTGTAGTGTATTTTATTCCCATCCTGGTTATATAGACAGCCTCATTTTGAACATACTTTTGAAACATGATATAGTTTTACTTTTGACTCCTTCTCAGCTAAACTTAATGTATCACTCTAAATGACGTCTCGAGGTATGCCTCAGTCATTCACTTCCAGGTGATTTGATAAAATTTGTCTTTTTACATAAATATATAATATATACATCGTAAATCTTCAATTGCAACTTGTATCAAAACTGCTGATATTGTACCTTTTTCTCAGTTACCATTTGATTGGTTACCAATTCATCCGATGTGAAAGATGTATCTCCAACTGCAAGTTGTTAGTTCAGCAGTAGTATGTGATACAAGAACAAATGTGAAATTCTCACCATTTAGATTGATTTTTTTTCTGATTCTCAACATTGTTGACTTGGCATTTTGCAACAACAACAGTTTTCACTTGTATAGCTCCTTTCAGGTGTACTACATAGGGTGGGAGATTGAGCTGGAAGGGGTGGAGGAATGGAGGGAGGGTAGCAAAGGTCTAAGGCAGATATTGGTCTTTAGGTGAGTTTTGAAAGCAGAGAGAGGAGGGATGAAGTGGAACTTGTTTGAAGCGAGTTCCATAGAGGGAAGCAAAGTGCCCAAAAGCATTGGTTGGGTGGGACATGAAGCAGGCAAGACTTGTCAGAGTGGAAGGTGTGGCTGGGTGGAGGATTGTAAGAGGTTGCAGAGGTACAGTGGGGCAAGGACATGGAGGCATTTGAAGGTTGGGATGGGAACTTTAAAGTTGACTCATAGGGGATGAGAAACCAGGGGCATAAGGATCAGTGGAACGAGGAAGGGCATTGGGGTGATGAGGTTGTAGACCCTAGTGGGGGAAAGGATGTGGACTGCAGAGTTCCATATGATCTGCAGCTTTTGTTGAATGGAGCTGCGGAGGCCGATGTGCAGGAGGGTTTCAGCGCGTTGGGTTTGAAGTAGTGATCGAGGTGGGCGATGTTGCAGCATTGAAGTACACATATTCAGTGTTCAGTTTGATACAAGCATAGGAAATGAAGACCTGACTTGTCGATGCATGTGCACCTACTGGCTGTATTCAAGTACGCATGCACAAAAGATTATTGATTAAATCAGATTTTATATGATTTACGCAAGTTTACTTATAAGTCATATTAAATGTTATGGACCTGATTGATATAACTTATTTGAGTTTTACTATAGTTAGTGAAGAGCTATAACTAAACCAAAAATTAAGCTCTATTAGTTTAGTGTTTGCTGTCCTGCTATCTGGAAGTTGAAATCGAAAGCCCAAAATTGAATGCTGTAATGCTGGCTTTCCAATTGAACGACTTTGGAAGGTCTACCTTTGGCACACCAGGGCAGGTTTGATGTGATAAATATTGAATGTAATGTTAAATGGAATTAAATATCTATTCTTAATAGGTTGCCAGTCTGGGAGGCTGAACATGAATCTGTAAAGGAACCTAATTGTATAGAAAGAACATAAGAACATAAGAATTAGGAGCAGGAGTAGGCCATTCGGCCCCATGAGCCTGCCCCGCCGTTCGATAAGATCATGGCTGATCTTCAGACCTTACTCTAATTACCTGCCCTATCCCCATATCCCCTAATCCCTCCGTTTTTTAAAAATCTATCAGTCTCAGCCTTGAAGATGTTCAAGGACTGAGCATCTACAGCCTTCTGGGGTAGTGAATTCCATAAATTCACTATCCTCTGAGTGAAGAGATGTTTCCTCAACTCTGTTCTAAAAGGCTGACCCTTAATTTTAAGACTGTGACCCCTGGTTATAGATTCTCCTACCAGGGGAAACAGTCCCTCAGTGTCTACTTTATCCAGCCCTTTTAGTATCTTATATGTTTCAATAAGATCTCCACTAATTTTTCTGTACTCTAGAGAATATAGCCCTAGTTTATTCAGCCTATCCTCATAGGTCAGTCCCCTCATCCCAGGAACTAACCTAATGAATCTAAGCTGCACCCCCTCTAAGGCAAGTTTGTCCTTTTTTAAATAAGGAAGAAACCTGGCATAGTGGGAATTCTTGCCAATCAAAGGGGATAGAGGTTGAAAGACAACTAATGGAGTCCACTCAGAACCCAGCAGCATGGATACCTGTGCCAATAAACAAATATTTTAAGATCTAATATAATTGGGGAATGTGACAGATAATCAACTTAACAAAGTGCATAGCTTGGTCTCCCTGGACAGCTATCGGTATGCACCTTTGGGCAGGAGAGATACCCTGTTGATATTCTGAAAGTTCCCTTTCCAAATAGAAATAAGGAATTGGCCTTTGAATTTTGAATTGAAAATTCCCAGAGAGCAGGGTTAAGATAGTCACTAATCTTTAGAAGATAAGATTAGAAACCCTTAAAGAAAACAAAGGTAGCACAAACAAGCACATTTTTAGATTATTTTATTTAAGATGGGGCTGACTGGCCAAGGACAAAGCAGAAAGATCATGTGTAGTTGAGGCATTGATGATTGGGAATACTTATGGTGACACACATGCATTTGACTGGATATTTTTGCATTGGGGGGTTCTGGAAGGATGAGATCAAATGAACCGAAGGATTGGTTTCCTCCAAACTAATCTTGTGATCTTGTGATAAAGACTTGTATAAGGATCCAGAAAAGCATTGTTATCAGTTTATCATGATCAGTTAGAAAATGAGCTTTTGACAGAGTGGCTAAGTGTCTCCCTGAACTCTCTGATCTGAGCCATCTATCTGTTGGCTGAAAGAGGGATAACCCCCTTTTGAACTGGAGGAAAGATTAGACAGATTTTCTACTTAGTGGTCTGAGAGTGTGAAGTTTCACATCAACTAAGTCTGAGCCAGGCAAGGACATTGCCCTGAAGTGAGAATATACAATAGAAAAGGCACCACTAATGAATTCCTTTTTATTTTGAGCTGTTAGGTAACATAAAACCAAGAACATTCAATAGCCTAGAAATTACACCTGCAAGTTGGTCAATGAGATTGAAAACAAGTGCTTAGAAGTGGCAGCTTTACCTCATATAACTGTCACATTAGTTTATTCACTTGTATAAATGAAAGTATCGTGAAACTTGATATGTACAGCGTAATCGAGGTCAAAATCTATATTCGTTCTTTTGCATTGTAAGAAAAGTGCAGCATTGCTATGAAGAACCAATTATGAATATTTACTTTGTTTTTGCTTCTTTTCTTCACCTCTTTGTTTCATAGCTGCGTAATTGCATTGTCGATTGGTGAAATTGACAACTGATTCGTGTGGCACCTGTAATTCAAAACAACATGATAATGAATTCCTTTCTACATTGAGCTATTAGGTAACATGAAACCAAAACCATTCAACAGTGTAGAAATTACACTTCTAAGTTGATCAATGAGTTCAATCATTATGTAAAGCTATATTTAAAAACTCCAAACTTCGTGCAATATTCAAACTTAACATGAGTCTTACACAGTACCGTTTTCTGTTTCTGATAATTTAATCTTTTTGGATCAATATTATAAATTCAGCCAAGATTTCAATATCAGGATGTGTTAAGGAAAACGTATTAGGTTTTAGCAGTGATGGAGGCAAATTAAGAAGCAACACTAATGGGTTACAGATTTGCTGCAGACCTTTCAGCTAAAGTTGTATTTAAAAATAATAGTGCAAAATGGTGCCAGTGAACAATTGAAGAGGTAGCAAAAATAAAGCATTTCTGAAACGTATTTATTTCTTTGTTCTATGACCACCATGTGTTCTATTTAACTGTAAATCTCTTCATTTAGTTGATGTATACAGTTGACACAAAATCTCATGATACAAATGATCCTTGTCCTAACTTTTAGATGCTCCCATGGTCTTGCTCCACCCTCTGCAACCCCCTCAAACCCTACCAATCTGGTCACTCCCTTCGCTTAGCGTCTGCTTCACATATACTCTATGTCACCACCAGGCTTTTGGTTTATCAGCTCCCACACTGGAACTCCATCCTGGTGTCCCTTTGACCTGCTCCTTCAAGATCTGCCTCCAAACCTTTTTGACCATGCTTTTGGCCATCACCCCGCCCCCCACCCTGCTGCCACCCAAACTTTAGGTGAAAACTCTAAGACTGCTAATTAGTTGAACTCTATTTAGTTGAAATCTGGACAATTAACCTTGAATCCTATCACTAACTGAAATGAATTGGGATGTTAAAAATCTGAAGACTAGGTTTCTATAAGTATCTGCCCCCTGACTCTCGAACTCCATCCTTGAATCCCTTTGACTTGCTCCGTCAAGGTCCGCCTCCAAACCTTCCGTTTTGATTGGACTTTTGGCCATCATTTTTCCTCTCCTGAACCCATTGCTTTGACTGTGAGGTGAAAGGATTCAGCTTTTCAGAAGTGTTGCAATTTAAAAAAAATTAATATTGTCAGAAGTTTAGTGTTTTTATAAAGCTTTACACATTGAATTAAATCACATTGGGATTTAGAAATCTGCAAGGCCGTAATAATGATGGAACAGGCTCAATGGCCTCCTTATTCCTGTTTCCCAAGGATCAGGAATATAGGTCTTTTTTAAAATGAAACCTCTCACCTCAGTAGAGCTAAAGTTAGGCTAATCTCCCTGCATCATCTATTCTACAGCTCTCTAAAGACTAACATTTCAAACATAATATGTCCTCAAATATAGATGTCTCAATATGCACTGAATTGTTACCCAAGTGTCAAGCTCCAGTGAGAGGCTATCCCACAGAACTACAGTGGTACTTTGTACTGTGACCTCAGAGATCCAGTTCAAAGCACATTGACAATTAGTCTTCCTGTAGAAGACCAGTTTCCCCAGTTATCCAGATCATCTGGCGAAAGAGGAGGGAACAGCAGATTCCTTCTTGCACTGCTGGCGGACAGATCAGTGGGAGCAGCATTGATGACATGCATGGATATATCTGGGCTAGGTTGTCCCATCTCTTAACTGAGGATCTGCAGCTTTTTGAGTTTTCTCTTAACTGAGGATGTCGGCATGGAAGTGGTGACTTAACTAAAGGAGGAAGGGAGATAATAGGTTAAGGTTTACCAAACTATACATGACTGAATGTGCAACTGCATAAGCAATCCGAAATTAGTGCTTTAATGTAAAAAGGATATTGTTTACATTACGCTTTTCAGGAGATTATTTGAAGCATTTTAAGACATTTGGATGTAAAGGGCAGTATTCTACGAAGCGTTTTTGAGACGTCCCAATGTGAAAGGCTCAATATCAGTGGATAGGGGGAGAATCTGCCAGAGTTTTTCCTGATTGTTATTTAATGATCCCTGCTGGAAAGAGCACTTGTGTCCCGAGAAAGTGTGAGGGCTGATGAAAATGTACGGTAAATAATTTGCCAAGTTCACTGCCTTGACTCACTGATTTAAAGTACCTACAAAAAGTATTGGAAGGCTCTGGGACTCATGGAACCATTCCCAAGGATCTCCCTCATTTGGAGAGGAGGAAAGAAATATTGAGGCAATCTCAGAGAAAGTCCTCCTAATATTGTAAAAGGTGCTATATCAAATGTAAGGGTTATCACTTAAAAGATAAATTGATCCTAAACAGTCCAGACAGCAGCGTGATCTTCCATTGCTTTCTGTTAGGTGCTTGGCTGCAGTACTATATTGACATGGCTTGGGTACATATTATCATTAATGAATGCAGTTACCTTGTGGGCTACTTCATTGTAGGAATACAATGCCAGATGGATATTGCCTTTCCAGCAGTTGATATGGATATTTTGGTCAGGCTAGTCTTGTAGGAGAAGCTCACCTGAATGGAAGGTGAAATTAATAACATTAAGTTAACTTATTAAAGATAATCTTCAAGTTGAAAATGAGTCTACAGATGGGAGTGTGGTGCGATGAACTGATTCCCTGAAGTTTTGCTTCACCTTTTGGAACAAGCAGCTTCTTTTGGCAGGTAATATTTCCTGTAAATGCTCACCATAACCTTCATTGAGGGAATACCAGAAATTGACACTGGGTCATTTCGGTGATCATCACATCAAATATGTGGAAGTTGTATCTTCTCCCCCCCCCCCCCCCCCGCCTCCCACTCCACCCCAATGATGTTGTTCTCAAATGATACATCCCTGAATTGAGACATGGTGTTGGACTTCTGGCTTGCTATCGTGGCTTTGATGTTCGTTAGAAGGATATCATCTTTTTACTAAGGGGAAGAGGTCACTGTTGTGTCGTTAACTGACAGTCAAAAGCTGCAAACTGCGAGCTGGAAGTACAACACTGTGTGTCTAGCAACATGGACATTGCATTCAAAATATTGTTTAAGGGGACTTCTCACTCCAGAGTTTCAATGTGCTAAATATCTAAAGTACCCCTGAATAATTGACCCAAATAGAAAGAGTGTGGGGGGGGGAGCGTACACTGAATTTTAGCACAATGTCCCGATTCTTTAATTCAAACCGTTCCGCAGATATCTGTTTGACTTTGTTTGGCCTGTGTATTACCTTCCTCACCCTTCATCTGACTCATTAGGCAGAGCAGGAACTAGATTGGTGAGTCTGTTTTTACTGCGCTATATTATACCGATGTGAATTAAGAGGCCTTATGGCATCTATTAAAAATTATTCATAGCGGCAGTCTTTAATTCTGAGTAATAGTAAGTAAGAAAGCCAAAGTCTGGATTGGACCTACCAGCAATTTGTAATATGTGAGTTAAATCTCAGGAAGAAATAGAGGAGGCTTCTAAACAAAGGAGAACCACAGTGAATAGAATAAAGGGAAAATGAGAGGAGCTTATAAAAAAATAGAAGATTAAGGAAATAGCCAAGTGAGAGTACTGGAAAATATGAATCTAAAATAAATATCGGAAATAAAATGTAATTGTTCACCCTAAAAAAATTACAATGATCAAGGCAAAACTTAATGTTTTTAAAATCTGTTGTTAGATGATTTGATATTTTTGTGGTCCCTTTGGCATTCTGCTGCCTTTGTCATCTTTTGTGAAGCTAGGGAAAGGCATCTTTTTGGGGGGTGGGGTTGTGTGTGTGTGTGTGTGTGTGCGCACGCGCGTGCGTGCGTGCGTGCTAGATAACTGATGGTTCAGTATATTGAAGGTGGTGTGCTGACAATTCTGATGGTGATTAACATTTTCAGCAGGGGGCATGCTAGAGGAATAGTTAATGCAATTGGCAGTGATTTGAACAGAAGAAATGTACTCATAAATATGCAAAAATTAACCTTGCCAATTGACCTTTAGCCATTAGAGCATACAAAATAATGCATCTGACTAGAAAGCATTACAAAAGCAAGCCATCTGGTCGAAACAACATTTGACCATTTTTATTAAAAAAGAAAGATGAACTGTTCCATCAATCGTGTTTGTCAGTGTATTTTGCAGGCTTCTCATTGTAATTTTATTTGCTACTTTGTTTACTTTACCAAGGTACTTTGCACCAAGAGAGGTTGTTAAAGGAATTGGAGGTGTTTTGCTATAAAATGGGTAAAATAAAATCTGCAAAGATGCATTTTAAGATCCTGTTGAATTTACTATTTGTCATAAGCAGATCTGACTGAGTAATGTATTCATTGACATCTTTGAGTCCATTGGGTTGTTGAACAAACATTGTGTCCAGTGAAACCCCAAAATATGGGGTTGTGTTAATAACATACTTATCTGAATTTTGAAGGTTTGCCATTTGTGTACATTGAGGAATTACATTAAGGTTTATGTCACGGGGATTATATTTGGCAAATGCAGGAAGGACCTTTATGTTGGTCTTGTGCCGGAAACATTCCATGTTAAAATGATCTTTTTTTGCTGAGTTGTAACAATGGTTACACAGCATCAAGCAGTGCAATATCAAGTATTTGTTCAACAGTAATGTCTAATGTCACAGTTATGCTGCTCACTTATTCTATTCTTGAGTGGGGAGAAAAGCAGAGCTGCACAGATTTTTTGCTCGCAGGGATTATTGTATGGAAAAGAGCTGTGAGTTTAAACAGAAAATAATGGTATTGAATCTTTCATGTTTTGGATATATCAATAACTTGATCAAAAAAGCTATGTTTCAAAAAACATTTTATACCGTGCCTGAAAGAGCAACAACTGTGGATTTTTGGCAAAGGTTTAATCTCTAGTATATTAACAATATGTCTTGCCAAGAGGGATACAAGATTGGTTTTGATGATAAAGGCCCTTCGGTCCATCTGATCTCATCTTTCCAGAACACCCACCATACTGTCGCTTACCACCACACACCCCCACCCTCCTCCCCCATCAGAGCATCAAGCTGCTTTTTAAATGAGATGGTGGTATTCAGTTTGTCACAACTTTGAAGATGGGTAGTTCTAATGGCAAAATTGCATGGAAATTGCACCTCATGACTTGATATTAACATATCCCTTAAGGATGTTTTCAACACGCATGAAATTTAACAGTGATATCTCTAGTTGATCTTTGAATTTAAGGCTGTATATGTGGGAGAAGTAGTAAAGTTGTAAATGACAAAATAAATATTTGTAATATTTGCACTAATATGACTCGTGCAGAAAAACAAATGACCAATTAAAAGAAATGCTAAAATACAACAACCTCATTTTGAAAAGGACTACAATGTAAATCCATGTGTTTAAAAGTCTATTAATCTCTTAGCCTACAATGTGAATAAGACTAAATCCTTGGCACCATTCCAGGTAGAAGTGGTTTTGTGATATCTGAGTGTCTATAGATGTGTTCGGTTGAGATTGTGACATGGATTCAACAACACTGGGAGCAACCCCCTCCCACCAATGAAGTCCTTCACTCAGTGGCCTATTGTCATTGTTTTGATGGAGCAGGACAAAGCGCTGATTACCTTTTTGCTGGACAAAAGTTTTACTCTTAAATTTCCGCTCTCTGTTTTATCATCTGGTCTTCCTCTTGGAGACATCACATCAGTCTTCCAGCCTCTTTGGAATTTGTTCTGGCGTTTACAAGAGAACTGTGTTATCAGGCTCATTGATTGTTGCAAACACATCACTGCCCTTATCCTAAAATACACACTCGTTACTAGAAATTTACAATATATGCTCCAACCTCACTCAAAAATGCCTGATGTGGAAAGTGAAAAATATAAGCTGGAACAGTGATATTTTTAGGGTGGAAAATGCATCGTAGGAGAAAAGCAAAAAAAAAAGCCCTGTGTCTGGCCCATGTTATACCTGACCTGGGAGTACTAGATACTGACACTGGTGCCAAAAGTAGCAAAGTGTTGCATTCCCCAACACTGACATCCCCCATCACTTTGATGAGCACAAATAAATAACCTTTCACAGAAAGTAGTGGGTGAGTCTTCCTTAATGGTGTCTTTATCTGTGATTTATCTTCTTCCAGAAAGGTTATAATCCGTGTTGCTGTGGGACTCGAATTCCACTCGACTCATGAAGGTGGCTTCTTTATCACAGCATCAGGCATCTTTGTAGTGGCACTTGCCTGTTCAAAGCTAACCTTAGCTGAAGCCATTTACTGTAGCAATCTTTTGCTAATATGTTATTAGAACCCCACCCATTCTGTGGAACTCATTCCAGAGCCTCTCCGACTCTCTCTGTCACCTTGTTTAAAGTGTGTCTCAAAATACAATATATGCTCTACAGTCAAGGAGGTATGTATCTACCTCCTTGACTGCTTTTGGTCATATTTCCCCACCCCTCAGCTCCAATCCCCAGCTCGGGTCCCCAGCCAGTACTTTTGAGCTCTATGGGACATCTTCCCAATGTGAAAGGTGCCATTTACATGTAAATTTGTATTGTAGAAAAACATTGACATCCCTATTTATGAGATTAGAACAAAGTTGAGGTTCAAAAAGGACGCATACGATAGTTATAGAGTTGATTAAGTCAACCAAATCTAATTTGAGCAATACTGAAAATGTTTAAAGAGGAAGCAAAAAAATATTAGGAAGGCTATGGGGTACTATATAAAAAGACTGGTAGTCAATATAAAGAGTAATAGGAAAGGCTTTTACAAGCTTTTAAGAAGTAACAGAACAGTCAAAAAAGGCATTGCTCCATTACAGCTGAAGGGAGCATTCTTCAGCTGGAGGGTGACAAAAGTTAACACCTTTGTGAAAACTGGGCAAGAGATAAGATGGAGAATTATAGGCCAATCTGTCTTCACTTGATTGTGGATAAATTTGTAGGCATTATAATACAGAACGGAATTTGTGAACACTCAAGGCAGAGATCTATCCAGGAGGGTTGGGATGGATTTATAAAGGGAGGTCATGCTCAAGTCATTTAATGTTTTGAGGAAATAGAGTACACATAATGCTGTATAACTGTTATGGGTATGTGTATACATTTTGCTAAGATGCTACATAAGAATGTTTGAATAAATGGCCACAGATCGTGTTAAGATAACTTGATATGGATAGAGAGGGAGAGTTAAAAGATGCAAGGCTGAGAATAGGCAATAAATGATTCCCTGTACTGTATATTATTCCATCTACAGGTAATAATAATAATCCTTGCATTTGATACAGCAACTATATATCCTATATGTGTAGTGACTGTGTATTTTGATGGCCACAGTGGGAGCAATTCTCTGTTTGCAGATAGTGCCAAAGCTTGAGATTGGAATACTTTTGAGGTAGAATGCAAGAGGACATAAACAGGTTATAAGAGGGAGCAGACGTAATTTAAAGACCTGTGTTATCTGAGTAACTATAGAATTGATCTTCTGACTTTGTGTGACAGATTCCACAGCAATGGGAGCAACAGGCCCTCATTCTATTCTTGCCTCAGTAGCTAGATGGTTGGGCTGAGTGCTCAATACTAACTAAAGACAGAAATAAATGGTGGGTTGCAGCTCCAGTGCTATGGCTTACAGAGGGGTCAAGAGAACAACTTCTTCAGCACTCATTCACCTCTCAGCACTGGCTTCAGAGTTCGGTATTCTGCCAGTGTAACTACTGTGGCTATAGGAACAGTAGCATTCCAAGAGTGTTGATATTGATATTGTGCGTTGAATGGCTTCATCCATTCATTATAGCAATCTAGCTTTCTACAGGAATTGTCACTACAGACTTGCCTGTTATGATAAAAGGAGCCACCTCTACGAAGAAGTGGAATTTCAGTCCCATGACAACACTGATTATGAGCTTTCTAGAAGAAGAGAAATCACAGATTAAGGAAGACTCAACAACTACTTTCTGTGAAATTTTATTTATTTGTGTTCATCGAAGTGTTGGGTGAAATCAGTGTTGGGTTAATGCAACACTTTGCTAAACCATTGGCACCCAATTTCAGTGTCAGTTCCTCCCATGTCAGGTATAACATGGACCAGATGCGGAGTAAGTTCTCCTTTACTCTTCTACAGTAGGCTTTAATTCCACCCTTTAAGGAGTAGAGTAATCCATGTCCATATCAATGTAAAAGCTTCATATTTGCTACATCAACCATCCCCATGGCTTTTTTGGAGTGAGATTGCTATTCTAGTATAATGTAATTGAATGTAAAATATAATTAACTGCAATACACCTAAGGAATAGAAAAGTCATGAATATATTGAGTAGCATTTTTAAAAATCTGCACTGCTGTGTTTTACTACAATTGTAAAACAATTGTCGACTGGCTGGTTTATCTTAATCGTGTGCTGTGGATAAATAAATCAATTCCACTCCTTCCTGAGTGACTGCAATTTGATGGATTATATATCCAGTCAGAAATATAGGCTAGCTTTGAAAAAATACCACTAATCCTTTTTTTTAAAAAAAAGAGATGGAAGTCCCTAGGCCTAGTAAATGTGTGATTGCATTCGGGATACTGGGATTTCAAGATTTATACTGATTTTAAATCTTCAAATCTGCAGCGGATGAATTGGTCAGAATTTGCACAAGAACATGCTTGTGTTTTCCCTTCTTCTGCTCCACTGAGCTAGAAGCACTCCGGGACACAACCACCCGTGAAGGGCGCTATGTAAATGAAAGTTATTGTTGTTGTTGAGCTAATCTTGTGTACCACATGCCAGTTACAATGCAATATGGGAAGACGTTTACTGAACCTGTCCTAGGCACATAGCATTAATACTCTTGCTGAACCTAGACATTTAGTAGTAATAGTAGATTAGTAATCTTGTATTTAATATTTTTTCCAACAACTGCTTGGTGGAGCATTAAGCCATAATACCGGTAATTTGTTCAAAGGCTAAAAACAAAGCAAAATCCATTTTCTTGTTTCAACAACAACAATAAAATAATTACATTTGTATAGCACCATTCATGTCAGGAGGGCATCCCAAGGTGCGGGACAGTCAGTGTTTCGGACGGAGGGAGCGGGCAGGTTGGTAGGGGGTTAGGAGGTCGCAAAGGTAGGGGGAGTGAGGCTATGGAGGGCTTTGAAGGTGAGGACTGGGATCTTGAACTGTATCCTCTGTGTGATGGGATGCCAGTGGAGTCGGGTTACGGGGTGATAGGGTCATGGAGCCTGGTACGGGAGAGGATGCGGGTTACAGAATTCTGGATGATCTGCAGCCTATGGAGGGAGGAGTTGGGGAGGCCGACAAGCAGGGAGTTTGCATAGTCAAGCCTGGACGTTATGAATGTGTGTATGAGGGTTTTGGCGGTGTGAGACAGTAGCGGAAGTAGGAAAAGGCAGAGTGGATTATGACACGGATGTGGGGTAGAAAGGATAGTTGCGGGTCAAGCAAGACCCCAAGGTTCCGGATTGGCTCAGTGAAGTGGAGTGTGTAACCATGGATGGTGATGCTGTCAGCGCCTGGAGTGTGGAGGCGCTGACGGGAGCCAATCAGGAGAGCCTCAGTCTTGTTGATGTTCAACGGAAGAAATTCGCTCTCACTCAGGAATTATGTCTGACAGACAGAAGTGGCCTGCTCCATGTCCCCCCCCCCCCCCCCCCCCGCCAGTTCTACCATCGGTGGTTAGGTTGTCAGCCTTTCTGCCCCCATCCTCTGCAACTCCATCTCACACCCTCCCTTCAAGGCCCATCTTAAGACCCTCTGAGTATGCCTTTGGTCATCCTACCATCTCCCTTGCCCTCGAAATCCCAGCTCGGGTGCAAACCCTTCACTATCCAGTGCCTTGGGTCATCCTCCAAAAGTGAAAGGCCCTCTATAAATCCAATTTGTTAATATTGTAGTAATGGTTATTTATATATCAGTATTGGGTAAATTAACCAAACTGTTAGTTGATTTTGTTCTGAGCTTTCAAGATTTGTTTGTGCCGTTAATTAAATATGAAAAATTCACATATTAAACATTTTTCACTTTCACACTGCACATTGAAATGCTGCTCATTTTGCAATCTTTATTTCTCATATACTGTAGAGCCCCACTATACAGTACAATTTATATTTATATAGTGCCTTTTAGGACAGGGAGGAGGTCTCAAAGCACTTTACAGCATCTTATCTAAAAATCCAAAATCTCAACCTTGCTCCATCCAAATCCATCGTTGCATTTCAGATCCCATTGTCAGGCTTCAAAGAGCATCCAGTGCAACAATGGGGTTTGAAGCTCCATGATGCTTTTTTGAAGCAAGACTGTGGGATCTGCACACTAATGAAGCTTTTAGTGAGCATGTGCAGTGTTGTTGGCGATCATGCGATCACTCACATCATGACGCAGAATGATACATCATGATGAGAGTGGCTATATCCTAGTATAGCGTGGGTTGAAATTTCATGGCCTCCCAACTAGTGCCCTATAACGACATACTGTAGTGTGTGCATGAGTGTGTATCTAACTTTTTTATATATATATAAATTCTTTTTTATATTATATTTATTTTCATTGCCTTGTGTTCTTCTCGGTCACTCTTTATTGTAAACTACATTCAAATCTGGTATGAATGAAGAGAAGTCCACATCATTATAGATGAAGGAAATGTGTGTCAGAGAGTGAGTGAAGCAGACAATGAAATTTTTGCCCTGAGAAAAAGGAACCTGGTTAAACAGAAAATGAAAGGAAATAGCGAAACCAAGAGGAATACCAGAAATTAGTGCCAGTGGAAAAAGTAGCCAATTTAAGACAGAATGCAGTGAACAAAGGAGGATTTCCGAGTGTGTTGTGAACAATTGCACATCACACTGTAATGTTCCTCTTTCTCCTGCTGTAAGTAAAGTCACTTTTTTGTGATTTCACAGCACTTTGCAAATCTCCCTCTTTCATGCCTGAAATGCATGGCTGTGTCTGTGATCCATTACAGAGATTTGTGCATGTGTCCTGACTATGAGGGGCAGCTTTCAGGTGGAGCTCCTTTTAGATATCCGTATGAGGGAAGCACAGGCTCCACATTTATAGCGATCAGAGTGGATTCAGGAAACTGGAAGGAGCAGCGTTTCTTTTTTTTTACAAGGCACGTGTACATTTTAAAGGGAAGGTTCGGAGGAAGGGAACAATATGCTGCGTTAAGTTTTCTTTGTCCTGCTTTTTTATTAATCTGATTCATTTTATGAAAGCCTCTGCTTTCAAGCAACAGCTTCTCAGTGAATCTGCTCTGCAGCCTCCCTGAATTGTACTTTTGAAAGGGAGAAAGCATTAATGTCAGCCACCAGATTGTCACACAGCAAGTCAGTTTCAAAGCATAATCAATTGCCTGTAGGTTTTGTAGCTCACACGCTTTTGGGTCTCTTTTGTTTAAACATTGAATACAATTTGCCAGGTTCTAAGATTGATTTTTAAATTGCACACTGCGGATTATCATGGAATGGAGCCCTGCAGCTACAAGTCCGTTCTTTTTTTAAAAAAGTCAAGAATTTTCACAGCCAATGGAAGATGGTGTGTTTGGGTGAAGATTGGTGCAAATTAATTGGAGGGGAGCAGTTTCTTCAGTTCTAACACCTAATGTTTTGGAAATCAGGTTATTATTTCAGATCGTTTTCATAACTAGACTAGCCATCAATATCACAATGTCTCACTGTTATGGTCGTCTTTGCCGTCTTCTGTAGTTGCCTTTTTTCATTGTTCCCTCGCCCCAGCCCCATCCTCCTCCCTTGTTACCTCCGTTGCTCTCTGTCACCCCCCCCACCTCCCATCGCCTATATCTAGCTTTCTGTCCATTGTTACTTTTCTATAGGTCATCCTGTAAACTTTTACTACTTCTGAACTTCTCAGTGGGAGTAACTTGTGGATATGTGGAATTCCATGGATAATTGTTCTTTAAAAGATTTTTCACTCTGCATAGTTATAGCCAGTGTAGCATCTTAACCCATAGTTCTACCTAAGTAAATAAATCCTGCACTCGATCTGTTTACAAAGATGGTATCAAGGTATTGGATCTAGCAGAATGATTATTTGTACAGATATAGTTTGGGTGGGCTAGCTCCACTGAGCTTTATCCAAACCAAAATGGAATTTTTGAGAATCCACCAAGATGCATGTGCTGTAATATATGACTTTTAAGGATAGCTTTGAGCCCTTGCTAAAATGTTTCTCTTCCTCTCCATAGTCCACCCCCTATTTTTCTCAACTGCTATTCCAGGATCAGATTACAGATGTCAC
Organism: Callorhinchus milii; assembly: GCF_018977255.1. Lineage (NCBI taxonomy): Eukaryota > Metazoa > Chordata > Chondrichthyes > Chimaeriformes > Callorhinchidae > Callorhinchus > Callorhinchus milii. The sequence goes on along the minus strand of NW_024704774.1, from coordinate 954,939 downwards.
ATCACTTAGGATTTTTACGTTAAGTTAATTAAGAAGTTTGAGTATATCATTTTAAAATTGATGCAATTAATACTCATTTAATAGCTCAAATGTTAATTCTCTTTTTCTAAAAAAGAAGACACAAGAAAGAAAATTAAATAATTCCCCAATCTAACTGAAATGGAATAAGATGCACCGAATAATTTCTGATGAAGTAAGATTTATTTTTGTTAAAAAACTTTCTTGTTACGAATTGTTATTTAGTACATATGGTTCTCTCCAGATCAGGAGATGGCTAGTGTGTGTTCCTAAGTCAAAGGGGGAAATTGTGCATGTCCCCAGGTCACAAGGGTAAGCCATGTGTGACCCAGGGTCATGGGAGGAATGGTGCTAGTCCTATATTAAAAGAGCGGCAGTTCCATAGGTTATCTTGAACCCTGAATTTTAGACTCTGAGTTTAAAATGTGCTGTCATGACTTCATTAACAGCTGTTGTTCATAATTAAAACTGGTTAGAAGTTGAAAGAATTTTATCAGGATTTTTTCAAGATGTGATTAAATGGATTCCAAAGCACCACAGCAGTTAGAACCTAAAGGCTGTGTTGATGTGTGATTTATTTTGAGCAAAAGGCATTGTGCCTTTGGCGTTCCAATTATTTTGAATCTGATCTTTGTGTTTCCAAAATGTACACAAACTGGAACTACAGTATTAATCCACTAATCAAGTTTAGTAAGCTTTCAATTAGCTGATCTCTTAATTTGCTCTCTTGGTTCTTGAAACAAAAACCTGGATTGCTTCAGTTGAATCACATTTTACTTTACAATGTTGTATGTAAGAAATATGCCCAAAGACTGAAATTCTGGCAAGTGTTGGGAGGTGCTACACCACATTGTGGTGGTACATATTGTTTGTGCCCAGATTTATGTGCACAGTCAATTGTTCAATTCAGTCAACTGTTGGGAAGGCATTTAGTGGAAAACGAGGCACTGCAAAGTATCATTTGACAGGAAAATTGTTCCGATTGTTACTTGACGATGGTCGAGGAGTGGTGTGTTTTTCTATTGAGATTTTTTTTGTTGTCAGCTGGGTGTTTGACTCATACAAAAACCCATCACCATGCTTAAGAGTATCCAAACCAAGCTGAGATTTCCATGCATCCCACCTACACATGGATATCCCAAAGGTAGATTGTTGGAATGGAATGCACACTTTCTCCCTGGAACGACGCATCCTGCTTACCCAATTCTGGAAAGTATTAGGTGCAGGTTGGCAAGAGCCAAGGCTTGGGAACCCCAAAGGGTGCGTTGGGGTACTGCTAGAGTCCATCTAGCTAAAACCGCATAGTGTTCCATTGATATTGCTATCTTGCTGCTAGTCCAGCTAGGACCACCCTTCCCGTTAGGACTTTGGCTTGCAGGATTAACAGGAGCTGAGTGGGATGACTCCCTGCCCCCAGTGAATGGTCTGCCCTTCCAGGTCCTGCCAATGAGCCAGGCTGGTTGTGCTCTCATCAGAAGTGCCCTGGAATACAGCAGAGCTGCCTGCCTCCCGACTTAAAAGGCGCTTTATAAATGTAATTTTGTTGTTGTTGTTCTCAGCAACCGGACTACTGAGCCCTCCACAGAGGGCTGGCCAGATTCGATATTCCATTGCCAAGCATGTTCAGCTCCAAGGAGACCCTGCCCCAAGGAGGATAGTCACTAGTTGGTTCGACATCCAACAAGTGCAGGTTTGAGCCTCACTAGGTGGATGGTAGGTACAAGGAACTCCCTGCGAGCTTCCCGGTGGGAAACATATTTCAACATGAAATGGGTGATAGCATTGCCACCGTCTTTCTATCCAGATCAGTGTAGGCTGGAGCCATCTCTCCCTGTAGCTGCTTCCCGTGTTTACCACAAATCCACCTCATTGCTTGATCCTGGACTTTGCAGATGAGTCAGATCCGTAAAAGAGGATTGTTCGCACACAGGTCTTGTATGCCACAAGCTTGACCTGCATTGGGACTTGCTGTCCTAGAAGAGGGTTGATCACCCCTTCTCAGCTCGGTCCTTCAACAGAAGTTGGTGTCCACCACAACCCCGAGATACTGATAAGAGTCAACAATTGGGACTGATGCCCCTTGTATCTTACAATCACTGCTTTCAATGTCTTCCTTTGGACTGTGGAGAATCATGATTCCGGACTTGGGGTTACCTACCACCATGTCCCACCAGTTGGTTCAAGATGGTGGGTGCAGTGTAGAAGGTCCCCAGGTGAGTCTGCCAGCAGCACAATATCATCCGCAAACAGAAGCCCTGCAATCCTGTCAAAGAGAGGCCTGGAACAGATACACCAAGTCCTTCCCCCTTGATGCCATCTAATGTTGATGAACACATCGAACAGGGTGGGTGACAATGGGCAATGCCTTTCCCCCCTTTCCAAAGGGATGGGCTCAGTAAGTCCACCATCGACCCGCGCACAGATCTTGGAGCTGGAGTACACATTCCGGATATAATCCAGGATTTGGCCAGGTACTCCCATGGCTTCCAGTCTTGTCATGAGGACCTCAGGAAGCACTGGATCGAAAGCCTTGCGAAAGTAGATGAATGCAACATAGTTGAGTTTCCCCTCAACCTTATGGCATTCTGCAATTTCATGCAGAGCCACAACCTGCCCACATATTCCTCATGAGAACAGAAGCTAGCCTACTCCTTCCTGATCACACTGTGAGCCTCCAATGAGTGTGATATATGTGCAGTGACTTACCCAGAGCACCATTTCCACTGAAATCAGCGAGATCCCTCTGTAGTTATCGGTGTCACTAGGGTCACCCTTACTGTGGAGAGACACTCTGGAACACTGACGGGGTGCGATTCTCAGAGAGAATCCTGTTGACTAGCTCTAGGAGGGCAGCTCCAAGGTGAGTTGGGGGTTCTTGGCTTGGATCTGTAAGATCCTCACCGTTCCCCATCTCCTTCCTCAGAGCAGCTTTTAGGAATTCAGCATTGATGCAGTCCAGCTGCCTTTGCATTGGCACCAGAGTGCGGAGTCCAGCTTCTCCCAGCAGATTGGGTTATTTAGGTTTTCAATCTGGTCCATGTCTCCCGGCAGCTCTTCCAGCCTCCCTGCAGATGTGTCTCTGCTGAGGCCTGTTGGGTCAGAGGCCAACTCCTCATAATATTCCCTCCAGATCCCAAGGATACCCTTGTGGGTCTGTTGTAGAACACCAGACTTGTCCAATACTGGTATTGGACCCAGAGGGGCCGCTCCGGTCATGCCTGACAACAGATTTCAGATAGCAGAAGAAAGATTTGGGTTTGAGGTTAAAATCTTCCAGGTTGCAGATTTGTATTTGTGGCAGTGGAATGTATCTTCTGTTTCTTACCTGATGTAAGGCAGATCTGAGCCAGGGACAGACGCATCTATCGTCAGTAGGGAACCCCATGTTCATTACCAAGACTCACAAGATCTCTGCTCCAACCTGATGTCACCTTGGAACTGAGATCTTACAATTTGTCACATTGCTGGAGAAAGTTTATCACAAGGCATTTTTTTTACAGCAGTGAGGTGCTAAGATACATAGATGCTTTACAGAGGATGTTTGTACCACCTTATCTTAGATTTCCTGCAGTCCTATTCCATTGCCCACTCCCTCTAATTTTGTCTACTCAGGCCTGCTCATGCCCCATCAACTCAGGCCTGCTTATTGTCTCGCTTCCACCCCATCTCACCATCAGTGGGTGAGCTTTCACCACTTTGTACCCTGCTCTCCCTAAAACCCTCTGACTCACTCTTACCCTCTCTGTTTTCAAAACCCATTTAAAATCCTATGTTTCTGACTGGCTACCCCACCACCACCCTCTTCTCCCATCTTGTCTCAATAAAGCAATTTATGTACAAAGAAGTTATAGAAGTAAAAGTTGTTGCTTAATGCTTCTTCAATCTCAGTAGGAATAGTCTAGAAGATGACTCTTCTCATCACTCTCCCCATGTCCTCTAAAAGTGGTGCAGTTCACAAAAGTGATGTATTTAGCATTCACGTTTAATATGGGCAAACAATTTTTTTTACTAATCTTGTTGAGGGAATATGGAGTTCGGAAGAAAATAAAACTTGCCAAAGGCATTTAAGTCGTGAGTGATCTTTTAAAGCTCATTTGATTATTTTGAGCACGTGAGAGAAAATGAGTAAGTGTCAAATGAAATATTCTGTGCAGTTGTGAAATGCTTGAAATGGTTTTGTGACCGCTAATGACTGGTGCATTAAAGGGCAAAGACTAAACTTAAATTAGAACTGTGTGTGGGCCAGAAGGTCACTTCTTCTGGTGATCAGCTTTTGTCCAGCAAAGTAATTATACTGGTCCTGCAAACTCTATGCAGCCTAACGGTACAGAAAATCTGCTCCATCCTCCTTGTTGAAAGGCAATGGGGGAACCAGAGAAAGGAAGTTCCTCATTGTAAAGCCTTTCCTGTTTTAAGCAGTGCAACACCAGTCATTGACATTTTATTTCAGAGAAAGTCAGCAATACCCATGGCTACATCATGGTGTTGAAAAATCCATTTATATTTTTTATTGATAATAATTACATTTATAATAATAATCCTTGCATTTGATATAGCGCTTTTTCCACTGTCAAAAGTGCTTCATAAAATATATTGTAAAGTGAATTGACTGTATATTTGTGGGTGAAACGCGGCAATTGCGCACAGCAGTGTCCCACAAACAGTCGTGGATTCAAGTGATCAATTCATTATTGTTTTATTTTCTTGAGGGATTATTATCAGGCGTGTGGAGTAAAGAAACATGCCCAAGGTTTCGCCCTGCCGGGAATCGAACCCAGGTCTCTCGCTTGCGAGGCAAGTGCTGTAACAACTGAGCTACACGACTCCATTTGATGCCCCTTATCACCAAATTCAAAAAAAGTCTCAAAGCGCTTTACAGGATTTAGTGTCTAGTGACTGTATTTGTAGGAAAATTATTGTAGGCATTTATTGAATATTGACAAATTATCTGAAAGACTATGCATTTAAGTAGATGCCTTTAAAGGTCCTTACAAGCATGGACAATTGCCAAGTCAGTGGTTCTGAGTCTGGGCTAGCTTTCAATTAGTGCAAGAGATGTAGGGGTCAAAATGATAGTGTTTCTAAATGAATTCCTTTACTTAATTTTCCTTTATGGAACAATATGGAAAATTCAGTTTTTGAAAATAAAAGCTTCTAAAATCTGCCCTCGATGACGTATGGACAGTTTTGGGGGAGGTATTGGCCTGAACGTAAATCAGGAATGGTTATCAGTCAATGACCACCCAGAGAATGGCATTACAGCTTATCTCATCCTGCTTTATAAGTCATCTACTTAAGAACATTGAGATATAGAATGCACTCAGGTATGCGTATATAATACATATATGTATGTATAAGCATTTAAAAATCGACTTTGCTTCCTCGTTTTCCTTCACAAAGGTATTTATTTTACGTCTATCACAATTTTTCAGTGAGTAGGTATTTATTATACATCTGGAAAAGCCCATATCAATTATTTACGCTGGTCGTGTGAATTTGCCTGAGGAGATACTTAGCAACAAAATGCTACGAGTTGCCTCTTTAAACAAAATATATGTACTGAAATATTTTGTAAATCGATTACAACTTATTTTGGGGGCAGAAGCAGGTTTGCAGTGGGACTCATTTCTGGTGTTTTTCTTGAAATTCAGACAGACTGATACAAATGCTGATCCTATAAAATAAAACCAACTATTTTTTGTTGTTTGCAAAATAAATGGCAAATCTGTCCTTAGTAACTGTAAGAATTTGTTGCTTCGTACATTGATGCAAAATGTGAAAAAAAATAATTGCTGTAGGTACCACTCCTCAAAAATATTTGTGGGGGGGAGAGATGGGCAAGGGAGGACAGATGGGGTGCTGCTGCTATTAACCAAGATACTTGTGGACACACTGTATTCATTCACCATCAGTTCAGCAGTAATCTGACTTTGAAGGAGCTGATTAACGGTTTTGTCTTCCGGATGCTCAGCAGTGTGATTTTTGAGAGCAAGTCTTGGTTCAGTTTTCACAACACAAAGTGTCTGAATTAAATCAAACGTTTCACCTTGGTGTTACCCAGGTAACACCAGATGTTAATTAATAATGAAATGATTAGAGGTGATAGATTGCTTTCAGCACCATTCCACCTAAATGAGAAATTCCACCTGGATTCAGAATTACTCTTTATGTATTTTAGAGCATCCAGAATTTAGCAAATTATTGAATTTAGTTATAACTCTGTAGTCGCCCATGGAACGGTATCCTGCATGAGTCAACACTTTTAAGGAAGTGTTCCAAGAAAGACTCCACTCCCCCCATCACCACCACAGGGACTTGGAAGTACTGGCCACTGGCTGGCTATAGGATAGCACAACCCATTATATGATTTTATGCACCCAAACCACTGAGCTATAACAGAGTCTGACTGTGTAAAGAGGAATGGACATAATAAACACAGCAAATAGTGATCTGTGCAGTGTGTTCATCATTATACTATTAGGTGACCCATTCGAGGTGGGTGGGGGGGGTTGCAGAGGAAATTTTTGCAATGAATAATGGGCTCAATTGCTAATCTGATGCTGCATTGAATTGGAAGAGCTGTTGCAGTGTTTTTTTTCCTTCCTCGCCTGCAGGTAGAAGGTTTTAAGTGCAACATACCAGGCAAAATCAGTGGATGAACAAATGATGGATGAGCCTGGAACTTTTAATCACACTGTACATGCTTATTTTGTTGCTTTATCTCATGGCAGTCAGTCTGGAAAATAAATTCATTGTTTTGACTTCAGACTACAAGTTTCAAATGAGATTTTGATTGGGTAATAGTTTGTACAAATAGATTCTCCAGTATAAAGTAATTCCAGCCTTGTATGTTTTGCAAAAAAAGGTATGTCAGCTTAGATAGGTTGTACACTGAACATCAATTATACACTAAACTATCAATCTTTAATTCCTTTAGAAAAAGAGAGCAAATAGCTGGTTAGCTGAATAAAAGATGCTGTCCAATGTCCATTGTGCTTAATCAGAAAAGCTTTGCAAGCAGCACAGAATGATTTCTGGTCATTATTGCTACCAGTGGTGCTTGTTTGAAGGCTTGAAATTATTACAAACTTCACACGTTCGTAACACAAAATTAAATCCATGGTCATAGCAGTTATTGTACAACTATCGCAAACAAGAACTGCTTCCACAAGCTACACAAACAATACCAAGGGAAGAGAAGGATTTAGTTATTTATTTTGCCAAGAAACTCCTATATCTCTGTAATTCCTCCAAGTCGGATTGTGCATAGCTAAAACTTTTATTGCAGCTTTGATAGGTAACGAGGAATATCTCACACCTGAACTCTTTTATAAAGAGTCTTCATCAAAACAGTGATTAGTAACCTTATTTTTCAAGGTGGGTAGAAATCAATGTATTGATTGTTTGCTGGCTCAGTTGGTATCACCCTCGCCTCTGAGTCAGAAGGTTGTGGGTTCAAGCCCCATGTTGGAACCTTGAATTCATATAGTCCAGGCTGACGCAACAATGCGGTGTTGGGGTGTGTTGCCTTGTTGGACATCCTTCGGATGACATGTTAAACTCCGGCAGCTTGTTCAAGTAGACATTAAAGATTCCATGGCCACTATTTGAAAAGGAGAAAGGGTCAAAACAAAACTGATCATTCCCTTCATGGCTGGTTATGAGATATTGCTGTGCACAAATGGACTGTCCTGTTTGCCTACAAATAAACAGTCACTACATTTTACAAACAGATCTGACATGAAAAGCGTTATTATTAATTTTATCACAATGAAAACATTCACATGACAAGTCTTTGTAACCAAGATGGGGGAGAGAAGATTTGCTGGACACAAACTTTTCATGAAAATGTTTTGCAAACTATATGTAAATGCATGCACATTGAGGGAATTGCAGGTTCTATTCATTCTGTAATTAACCGTTAAAGAGGTTAATTCCATAATCCTTTCCATTGATTGTTAATTCCATGATTAAGAGCCCCTGTAATTCCCTTTGTTTGCGCAATTCGCAAATTAGACCCAGTTTTGCTATTCAGAAAATGTTACAGAAATGTCACAAGTCTACGTAGAGGATGGATTCACATGAATGTTCATTTAAAGTTCACGCAGAAATGCTGGTGTTTGCTACTTCTGTACAGTTAACCACCAGCATATTTTATACCAGTGACATTGTGTGAAATGGCTGCCATCTGCTTAAAAGGTTGGCATACCTCTGGTTACTTGAGGCATTCCTGCGGTTTCAATGAATTGCACTTATTGTGGATGGACCACACTATTAATAAATCTTATCCAAGAATTTCCTTTTGATGAAGTACATGCTGCAATTTGCGTGTTTTTAAACAAACCCTTCTCCCCCCCCCCCCCAGCCAAACCTTGTCAGCTGGTGTGTATGAGAAACATGAATGGTGTTTTTTTCAAAAAATAAGCTAGCACAAAATAGGGAAATTGAGTTTGTGCAGACTAACCAAGCTGGGTGTCTTAATTTTTTAATTTGTTGTAGTTTTGGTATCCGACAAATGGAAACCTAAGCAGGAATGCTGAGAGAGTGTGCAGTTGGCCCCACAGACTGGAGGTCTAACCCAAATTCCTTTTGCCCTTCCCCCTTCCTTGCTCTAATTTAAGATGCCACCATGCATGACCCCATGCAGGCTTCTTGATTATTCAAGTAGAACTTGTTTCTATTTTGTTTCCTTTGCTCCTGTTAAACATTTAAAAGCATTATTCTCCTCTCTTCCTCATCCCCCTTTCCGTGTTTTTAGATGTCGCAGGTATTTCTTTAATGAGCTTGAATTTCACATTTTAGCTTTGAGTCTTTTTTAAGGTTGGGGAAAGTATGTGTTAATCAGCTTCAGGCAGCGAATTCCTTTGGCTTTTGCGGTTACTAGAAAGGAAATATCTAATGGAGGATCGAAAAGTTAGAAGAGATGGTGAAGGAATAAAAACTGTGGAGGTATGTCTCGTAAAGTTGTAATTGTGCAAGTTGCTTTTGGTTTGGAAAACACTCTATGTCAAGTCTGGTTTGAAAATGAAGGGGAAAGAAATCAGACTTCTGTTGACTACTAGAAATTGCTTCTGACACATTGAGTTTTCAGTACTTGCGCTGAAAGATTTAATCTCCCATCCTGACAATTGTCGACATCCCTCATATAACTAAACATTCAATTCAGATTCGGAACCAGATAATGATGAGGACAACGCTTTCAGCATGCAAGCGATTACGATTTCAAAATAAATGGAAAGCCAAAACCTGATTATAATCTCTTGTCAATACCTTAATTTTCTGTCATTTAGCACTTTCATTTACAAGAAGGGAGAAGAGAGGAAAATGCAAGGGTATAGTTTCACAATGTCGTGCTTCCACCCCCATCCGAGTTATAAGAGGCTCAGGGCTTTTCTCCACCTCTGACCTACTCATGCTGCACTTCAGCTTTTGTATCACAGCTTATCAACTAGCCCTTGCCTCCTCAGAAGATCTATTGACCAGGGACTGAACTTATAACCTACTTTAATTGATTTCCTGCTGGAGAAGATGGCTGCAATGTGCGTTTTTTTTCCAGAAAACTCCCAGCTCCTACGCAGCTAGGATATATGTGCTTACTTGTCCAGTGCCCTGGGTGTCTTTCCAATGTGAATTATACAAGTGTAATTTGTTGTTGTTGTACTTCAGCTCATCTGTGATCTGGGGTTGAGTGTAAACAGACGATGATTTGAGGTTCAGTGTGAATGGACTATGCTTTACTGGATATACTTGGTGGGGGCAGTGGTGAAGTGTATTACATCATAAGGAAGTCTCAAAGCTCTTCACACAAATTAATGTGATAATGGAGTGACTGTGTATTAGTCGGCAAACACAGCAGTGCAATTTCTCACAACAGTGTCCCACAAACAGCCATGGATTGAGTGACCAATTTGATTTGGGGGTTTGTTGGCCAGGACACTGGGAGAAACTCCCTTCTCTTTTTGAATAGTGCCGTGGGATCTTTAACATATACCTGAACGGGCAGACGGACCTTGGTTTAATGTCTCATCCGAAGGATGGCACCTCTAACAATGCAATACACCCCCAGCACTGCATTGGAGTGTCATCTTAGACGAAGCAATTCCAAATCCTGAAGTGGGATTTGAACCCACAACCTTCTGACTCAAAAGCTAGATTGCTACCACACACAATGGCAGTGCCCTGCTCTAGAAACTGCCTCTTCCTCAGACTGTACCTTCTAATAGAAACATATCTGACCAATCAATGAGTAATCATTGGGAAATCATAACTCCAGTTACAAGGAATTATTTTCAGTTGATTGATGTGGAATTCTGGGTCCATTAAATACTATAAAAATCTGGGGAATCTGGGAGTGATTACAAAGCAGTAATCCTGCTGAGTTCTCGTAACACCATAAACTATGACTATGAAGTTTGAATGGTTCATAACTATCATTTGAACCACAAGCTGAGATTAATATCTCACAATCATTGCCATGTACTGTATTTATTAGTTTAAAAATATGTACGGAGGAGTGGTGGGTGCAGAAACCCATTTTTTTAACAACGTTTTAAAAAAAATCCATTTGGCCAGCTTTCCAACAAGTTTAAACAAATATATAAATTGGGGTTGCGAAAGTGCTCATCTTGCTATATCACCACATTGATATATTTTAAAACATTTTAGCTCCATGTATGTATCACTAATTCCCAAGAACGTTGCTCTGACCTGAGGCTATCTCCAGTCAGAGCAGAGTTGTCACTGGTTGGTGTGTCAGATGTTGGGTTCCCTGCAGGATATGCATTTTATGTCTCGAAACACCTTTTATAACTCATTTATCCTGCAATTTTCACCAACAAGTGTCTTTCAGCCACACTGAGCAAGTAAATAAATGGCAGACATGAATAACGTTGTATTAAATTTGACTGTATACAATCCATAACACATGACACAGTTGCGCAACATAGTCCCGCGTGGTCAACAAATTTGAGTTTGTGGTTGAGGCTTTACAATAATGTAATTATTATGTCGCAGACATTGGTCCATACCAGATAGACTCACCTACTGTGAAAAAGTGAGTCACCAGACTCCCTGACACAGATACAACTAAAAATTAAAACTGATCTTGGGTTTGATAGGAAGAGACTGACCTGAAAGAACCAAAGCCCGTCATCACCTTCAAGAAAAAGATTGTAATGAGACCTTTGTCTCCCATTCATTGAATTCCAGCGTGTATCCAACAGCTGGAGCAATGTTTGTATTACACCAAAGAGAGTGGGAAACCAGGTTAGAAAACCTACCAACCAGCAGAGATTGAGATGTGTTCACCTTCCAATAATAATAATAATAATAATAATCCTTGCATTTGATATAGCGCTTTTCACGTCGGGAGGACGTCCCAAAGCTATGTGATGATTATTGGAAAACTTTACCCTCTTCAATTACTTCCTTGTGATCACAAGTTCTTTGACATCGAAGTTGGCTCTTGGTTGATTGACCGGAGAACATTTAAAACACTGGGATAGTCTGTTGGACTTTTTTTGTTTGAAAACAACTGATCCTGGGAAACAGGGGTAGGATGACCCAGTTATATCCTCAGGAATGATGCATAGAATGGGGATAGCTTGTTTGATACACATTCTCAAGAAATATATTTGTTTTGATGCATTTAGATTGCACCTGTATTGGTACGTTTTAGAGTGAAACACTTCTTGTAACATCTATTGGGAACAACCCATCTGCAGCTTTGCCCTCTGTGTGGGCACAATTAATTCTATACATTCACCATACTGCAGGATACAAGCTGTGATACCAGGAAGGGACATTAGTACAGTGGAGATGAGCAAGATCAACGTCATGTACATAAAAGGAAACGTTGAGGGTGATTCTCCCATCATCGGTAAACGTACCGACTCAGACGGGTGAGTGGATCTTATTCTCCACTGGTCTGTAGCTGTACTTAAGTAGTGTGAACTTACAATGACAAAATATGGCTTTCTTGTCTTGAACTTGTTGTTAATAGTTGATGTGCATCATTATTTTACTGTCACCAGTATTACTCATTTCTAACTGCACTGCTTTAGCTGTTAACATTCTGATTTTTTTTATCTGCCATTTTTTAGCAGTTGTACCTGTTCTTACCAGTAATTGTATCCTTCTGCATAGTTAACAGACTGAACTTTAATGACCAATGCTTGGGCCCACTTACCTATTATGCTTTCATTACAAGCAGTACTTAATCAGTGGAGCCTCAATATTGTCAGTTGGGAAAAAAAATTGCTTGTCTCTGCTAATTCCTTTAGTAGATATTTAATGGAGAAGTGTATACAGTATTATTTTGTAGGGGTATGCTATGTTAGAAGCAATCATTGTTGCTGTTCTGAAGATTGTATTCAATAATTGATGAGGAAGCTTAGATTAGATTTTTGCTAGGGAAGGACCTTGTGTGATCCATTTCCTTATGGCTGTTTGCCAGAAGAGGAAACCAATGCAATGTCATCCAAGCACCGAAATGTGCCTCTTCCCCCTCCAAAGAGAAAAATTCACAAATTCTTGAAAAAAATCCTATCTCATATAGCAACTTCACATCATGAGTCTGTCTCAAGCGTATCACACGGAAATACAATAAACCCCACAGCTGAAACGAAAAATCCACAAGCCCTGTGTTAATTTCCGCCAGCCCCCTCTCCAAGCGCGTGCCCCCACCTCACCATGTTTGCTGGCGTTTACCTTGATCAGCGATATCGTTTTTCACTCAGTTTGAATCTTGCTAGCAAAAAAAGCTTATTCCCTATCTTCTGCTTGCAGGATTCAAACAAATACAATGCCAGTCCAGCATTTACCGGCATTTTTGGCACTGAAAAACGCCATCGCCAATAAATACTGGTACCAGAATTGTAATTACTCTTAGCCGGAAATTCTGACTCGCTGAATTGGATATCCCCCAAATTGATCCAGCAAGCCAAGGTTTTAGTGTCCTGTAAAGTGTAGTAACTGTATTTTTAGGTGGAAGAACTATTAAGAGGAATTAAAACTTTATTTCTGACTATAGCTCCTCTTATTTGATGCAGGAAAAAAGCATTGCAATCGCTGTGCAGTGGTAGAGGGTATCAAAGTCATTGTATTTCTTGATGGATTTCTTAATTAAGAAAGCCCAAGCAGGAATTCCTTCTGGTAACTGTGGGTGTGTCACTCCAGCTCTAGGGAACCCCAAATTGAATATCCATTGAGTAGGAGCAGCATTCCCGTGAGCTTGGTAACACAGACTTCAATGTTTCTCAATTGAGAAATATTCCAAATTGGCTCTGTATCCTAATTACTATAGTTCTTGTTACCATTGTGCTGTTGTCAATTTATAAAGTGTGATATTTCGTTAAAGCTAACTTTTAAGACATTTCATTATTAAAGATATTTGCTGAGATAAATACAATGGCTGGTTAAATTGACTTTCAGAATTGCCTCCCTCTAGAAATATGAATTTCTGAATTACAATTTTATCCATTTTTATGCTGTGGTAAAGGCTGGATTGAAATGTTTGGATACAGGGGTTATTTGACATTGATGCATGATGAAGTGAGTGTTTCAGTACTCCAAGTGCTACCTTATGTGAAGGGCACTGTATAAATGCAAGTCATTTCATCCTTGTTTTTGTCCCTTGGTAATTCTGTGTTGCTTCATCAATTCAAATGTCAACAAAGCTAGCAGAAACGGTCATGGAAGCCTGATTCTACTGCATGTACAACAGCTTCAATATTGTCCACAATCTGACTTGCAATACAACCCATAATAATTGAAGCCCCCAAAACCAGCTACGTGGCAGAAACCCTCACTTGGATGCCTCTCGTACCACTGGGACAGCTTTGAGGTTTTGTGATTGAGGAATCCCTAGGTTAAGAGAGGAGTAGAGCATAAAGTTGAAAGCAGTATGAGATAAATCTAAAAAGTAGTGGTCATGTGACACAAGGCTTGGATTTTAAAATCCTGTAGATTGTGGGAGGAAAGGAAAGCAGAGGAGGTGAGGAATGCCACTGTCTGGAGGCTCTGGGTGCATTTTGATTCCAGCCCAGTTTGGATTCAGGGAGAAGGCCAAAAGCATGTAAGAGATTGTGGTATAGGTGGATCTTGGGAGAAAGGTTCAGAGAGCTGATGACCACAGCAGTAATAGATTTTAAGAGGGAGAAATCTCAAAATTGTATTTTATCCAGGAGTCAACAACAGCAACATTACATCTGTATCGATAGCCCCTTTCACATCGGGAGGACATCCCAAGGCTCTGGACAGTCAGAGTTTCGGACCCGAACTGGGGGTGGGATTGGGGAGGGTGGAGGGCAGAGGGTGAAGCAGGGTGATCGAAAAACGGTTGAAGAGGAGGGTTTTGAGATGGGTCTTGAAGAAAGCAAGGGAGGGGGTGACGCGGAGGGACTGCGGGATGGAGTTCCAGATGGTGGGGGCAGAGTGGCAGAAGGCCCTCCTGCCAATGGTGGGACGGGTGAGGTGGGGGACATGAAACAGGCAAGAGCCCGCTGAGCAGGCAGGATGGTAGGGTTTAGGAGGTCACAGAGGTAGGGGGAGAGCAAGACCATGGAGGGCTTTGAAGGTGAGGACCATGATCTTGAACTGTATCCTCTGTGTGATGGGAAGCCAGTGGAGTCGGGCAAGGATGGGAGTGATAGGATCACAAAGCCTGGTGCGAGAGAGGATGTAGCTTGCAGAGTTCTGGATGATCTGTGGCCTGCGAGGGAGGAGTTGGGGAGGCCAACAAGCAAGGAGTTTGCATAGTCCAGCCTCGATATAATGAAGGTTAATGTATGAGGGTTTCGGCGAGTCAGCTAGGAATTGCTAAGAGAGCTTCCCTACATATGAGATATCAGCAATTCACATTTAGATTTTACACCTGTAGGCTGAATTATGCCATTCGCTTAAATGCAGCTGAAGTATTCTTTATTTAGACCATAAATGTATGGTAAGTGGTTAGATTTGTAATATTTTTCTTCCCAACAGTAGTCTTGCTAGTGATTTAGTTTGTGAGTTAGGTAAAGTATAATTGTTTTATTTAGGGATTAGGACTTCAGCTCATAGACTAGACTGATACTTCAGTGCAGTGCCAGGAGAACCCTGTATTTTCAGAGGTGTTGATTTTCAGGTGAGATGTTAAACCAAGGTCCCATCTGCCTGTTTTCGGATGATCCATAAAGTTTCTGTGACACTATTGAAAACAGAAGGGAGTTTCTCCTGATGTTGTGGCCAGTGAACCTCCAAATAAGTTAGCATTTTGTCTCACATAAATTGTGTGACCTTACTGTGGCCCAAATTTTTGCTGATCTTGCCTACAAAAACACACTTGATAAGAATTACTGTGACACTTTTTGAGACATTGCATTGTGACATTTAAGGTGCCATAAAAATACCAGCTGCTTCATTCTTCACAAAACTTTCTAGGGAAAAATTCTACTCCATTAATTTCTGAAGAAATCTGTTCTGTCAAACCTGCAACTATGAAGTTAGTTTTCTATTCCTAATAATGTGGAGAGTTATAAACAGTCAACAATAACGAATAAATGCCACCATTTGATTGTCATTAACTTGCTTTAAACCAGAATTTAAATTATACTCCATTAAATTTTATTTACTGTAATCTAAGTTGATACCTTGATCAAACGATAAATATGCTAGATACACTTAAAAGCAGCGCTGAAATTATACAAGCAAAAAAACTGGGAGATGTTTCTGTGATATCATCCCTGCACTATAACATTATCACACAACTGACAGGAGAATCCTAAAGAGAATTTGGAGTCCTGTAGCTCAGTGGTTAGAGCACTTGCTTTGCAAGCAAGACACCTGGGTTCACTTCCAGGCAGGGCGAAACCTTGGGCAAGTTTCCTTACTCCACACGCCTAATAATAATCCCTCCAAAAAACCCAAAAACAATAATAAATTGGTCATTTTCAATCTACGACTGTTTGTGGGACATTGCTGTGCGCAATTGGCTGCCGCGTTCGCCCACAAATATACAGTCAATTCACTTTACAGTATATTCTGTGAAGCGCTTTGGGACGTCCTCCTGACGTGAAAAGCGCTATATCAAATGCAAGGATTATTATTATTATTATTAATTATTTTGCAGTTGGCAAGCAAAATTATAGGACTGCTGAGGCCATGGTAATGTATGGCAATTCAGGAGAGTTTAAAGAATCTGGATACCAGCTATGATTGATAAAATAGGGTATTAAATTATTTCCTTCCATTCAGAGTAACTGGTGAAGCATATATATTAAATACATGGACCACTAAAGTCATCTAGCAAATTTTGATGTGTGGATTGTAGCATACACGCATCTCCATCTACTTCCATTAAATGCATCCTGGAGAAGTGAATGCAACATTGAAGTAAATGTGGTAGTATGTTAAAGGAGTATATTGTGTTCAAAAATCCACTGACTGCACATCTGTCTCAATTCAGAAGCCAGACTGTCAATAAAAACCCGATTAGACTAAAAGAGTGTGATCCAATGTGACAGCATGTGTAATCCGCTAATTAAAAATCAGACATTTCACTTCATGGCTGTTTGTGGGACGTTGCTGTGCGTAAATTGACTGCTGTGTTTGCCTGTAAAATAGACTGTCACCTCACTTTACAATAACTTCTTTGAAGCGTTTTAAGATGGCTCGATGACAGGAGAAGGCGCTATATCAAATGCAAGGATTATCATCTCTTATTTAAAACCAAGGTATTGGGTACATCAAATAACTTTAGAAAGGGAGTGGTTGACAATAATTAGAGAAAATCAAACTGGGAACAGTGCTTTTGGTGCAGATTTGTATTGTACACATATTGTATATTTTTTTTTACAAAAACAATTTTACACTTCTACATAGATTGAAAAGGAACAATGTCTTGCCTTTATTTAGTGCCCTTCACGCAGGGTAGCATCTCAGAGCACTTACCAGTGGCAGAGCTCGATACTGATGCAGAGAAAAGGGGAAGATGACCGTGGGCACAGTCGAAGAGGAAAGCCTTCAGGTGCAATCTGAAGATGGGCAGAGAAGGCGAAAGGTGGAGGGATTGAGCAGGGAGTTACAGAGGTTTGGTTCATTGTAGCTGAAGGAATGTCTGTCGATGGTGGAGCAGAGGGATCGAGGGACACTCAGAAGGCCTAAGTCGGCTGAGTATAAGGAGCGGGAAAAGGAGTGCCATGTCGGCAGGTTGGAGAGGTAGGGAAATGCTATGGCATGAAGTGATTTGCAGCTGAGTGGGAGGATCTTCAAATTGATCAGTTCTGTGACTGATCCAGTGGAGCTGGCAAGGCAAGGTCTGGAGTGATGGAGGTGTGGAGGTTGGGACTGGTGAGGTAGGCTCTAAAAGGGGAAAATCCACGAGAAAATCATTCCCAACCAATGTAGCCTTGGGGGATGTTTTGCCTGCCTCTTAACTGTATTTTTTCATAAAAAAATCAAGGTGGAAATAATATTTTTTTCCTGAGTGAGTTTTGAAGTAGGGGCCACAAGTAAAATGTCTCTTCTGCCACCTGCCAAGGAGGCCATTTGTCAAGCGGACGGATTGATTAAACCTACATATTGCATGTTTACACTGGCTGCCTGAATACATATTGCAAATAGCACCTTGGGAACAAACAGTGGTACAATATGGATACTATTATATTTGTCACTATCTGATTTAGAAATGACTGGAGGGAGACAAAAGAAGCTGGAATAGGAGTATAATTAAGCTTAATATGAGAAAATATTTTTAAAATAACATTTGCAAATCCGTTCAAGGTTTTAATTGATTCTGAGATGGTACAACAGACAGCAGCTTCAGTTTATTAAGGCTACTCTGTTTGTTTGAGGGAACTCAATTAAAAATCAATTGAATTTGTATGGATAAATATACAGAGAGGTTATACATTGTGCACTCTTTCAACTGCTGCAATATAATTCTGCAAAGTTCTTTTTAAACGAGCTTAAATGTGGATGTTGCGTTTATTTGTGAAACAATTTACTTTTATAGGGTTAGAAGCTGAGTTATGGGGCAGGTCGTCATTAAATAGCAGTGTCCTGCTTGTATGGGATTTTTGACTCCATGCTGCTGTTGTGGGTGGGTGTTTCACAGTAAATGTGCTACAGATGTGACGTATATTGTAAAAGATGCACAGATTTGATTGTCTACTTCTAAAATTCAGAATGTTGATGAGACCAAGCTGAACCATGCCAAAACCTATCTGTATATCCATTTTGCTTCATCTGTTCTTCCCTTCTGTTTTTAACTGCCAAATTTACTAGCTAATTCCAATATCCATGTAAGGAAGTGTAAAGTTGTTAATTGCCACAGAAGTTGGATAATGCCCTATTAACGGCAATCCTTGGAACTGTGAGCAGCTTGTTACAAGTAGATGCCATTTGCTTTCAAGCATCTATTGAGTTATTGCTTGAAAGAATGATGCACAACAAAGCAATCTGCAGCTTATTGCAGTGCGTTAACTTCTGTATGACCTGGTCTCTCTCGCACACACTTGGCAACTCCACATCAGGTTCCAAAAGTCTGGTGACAAATCTAATACAGTAATTTCACTTTACAGCTTTTACATCAGTGTGAATCCTTCATCCACTCAATATTGTGTTCACTAGTGACACTGGCTTATCTGCAGTGTATTTACCTTCCTTTGTGTCACCTTGCAGAGTGGGATCTAAGGTTTGTGTGCAGCAAACAAGCCACAAATTAAATAATGAATATGTGCTATCAAATTGTGCTGATTATTAGCTTGTAGAGTTTACTCCATTCTGTTCACTGAAGTTAAATAGATGTCACAAATTTCTTTGAGGAAAAGTAACAATTTTCACTGTCCTAAGAATAAATTCCTATTCACACTATAGATGGGTCATGCTGGTGACCATGCTAAACTAGTCAGTTTTAAGATGCATTGCCGTTTTTCTGGAATATTTACATTGCTTAATCCAAATGTATAATAATAAGTCTTGAATTTGATACAGTGCCTTTCACATTGGGAGGATGTCTCAAAATGTTTCACAGGATTTACTATAAAGTGTAGTGACTGTATTTTGTGGGTGAATGCAGCAGCCAATTTGCATGCAACAAGAGAGAATGGTGGATATCAAGCAGTAGTTTCACAGAGAGAGCCAAGATGCCATCATAAACTGATTCATTGCTTGAGCTGTTCATATAACTGAATGGGATTACTTTCCTCTGTAGTCTGGGGCGTTATATAATACAAGTTGTTGTTGTACCTTGAAATCACTCAGAACTGTATATATTGTATAATAATAATAATCCTTGCATTTGATATAGCGCTTTTCACGTCAGGAGGACGTCCCAAAGCGCTTCACAGAACACACTGTAAAGTGAATTGACTGTATATTTGTGCGCGAACGCAGCAGCCAATTGCGCACAGCAATGTCCCACAAACAGTCGTAGATTGAAAATAACCAATTTATTATTGTTTTTGGTTTTTGGAGGGATTATTATTAGGCGTGTGGAGTAAGGAAACTTGCCCAAGGTTTCGCCCTGCCTGGAATTGAACTCAGATCACTTGCTTGCAAAGCGAGTGCTCTAACCACTGAGCTACAGGACTCCTATATATTGCAGCTATATATTTAATGATGTATTGACTGGTAAGTCAGAGTTCATTATTAGGAAATGCATCGTCATCAACAACAACAACAACTTGGATTTATAAAGCGCCCTCCACGCAAATTGTCTTTTTTTTCTAACAAATTGCATTTGTTAGCACCTTTCATGTCGGGAGGATGTCCCAAGGCGCTGGACAGTTGAGGGGTTGCACCAGCCCTCGATATACATGTTGTGTAAAATAAAGTTTAAAAATGCCTCTCATGGTTTTGGCGACTTATCTTCGAGCCCCATAATAGCCTTGCCTCAATGATGTTTTAGAGCCATAGACTTTAGTCAAGTCTGCAGTAATGTATCTGCTGTGACTCCAAATCTGCTCTGGCCGGCAACTTCACTTTGTAATAATCATCATAATTTTTTAAGCAGGACTTGATTAAGTATAATAATAATAATCCTTGCATTTGATATAGCGCTTTTCACGTCGGGAGGACGTCCCAAAGCGCTTCACAGAACACACTGTAAAGTGAATTGACCGTATATTTGTGGGCGAACGCGGCAGCCAATTGCGCACAGCAATGTCCCACAAACAGTCATGGATTCAAAATGACCAATTTATTATTGTTTTTTTTTTGGAGGGATTATTATTATACTCACACCGTTGCATAACCCAAGCTCTTTGTCTAATCCTGTTCACAAACTAAATGCTGTGGCATGCATATCACTTTATCATAACTCTGCATTCCTTTTGTCTCTAATAATTACAATTTATGTCTTGCTTATTTGTTCTCTTAACGGTTTTATATTTCAAATTGTGGATCGTCGCTGTACACAACTTGTCCAATTTTGTGTAATGCTGTTACAATAAGAAGTGGGAGATATTAAGAAACAATATTATTATGGCTTCAAACAAAGATTATGGATGCTAATTGTTTCAATGGTTCTCTTGTGTTGTAATTTACAGGATTAATTTTTTGAAGGCATATTGTATCATTTATTACGCTGTTGGGCAACAAGTAACTGGAAATCTGGACTGAATAAAGAAAACTCGTCAGACAGCGCAACATCCATTCACTATCCTGGGCTGTGCTTAGCTCTCCAAAAGTATATTCACCAGCATAGAATTGGTGAATGCACATTTTTATGTCCAGGAGACAGATTTGGACTTAAATTCCATAGCTCCTCAAGAGACATTTTAGCTTCACAAAGATGTAATTATGTCAATCCAGTTATGAAACATGAAATTATATAGGGTAATTGTACTGAGAAAATGGGTTTAGAAATACATTTGCTGCAATTTTATTCAGTTTATTTCTTGTACTTGGGTAGTATAGGAGGAATGAGCAAACACCTAACTTAAAATACAAGTCAAATCTGATCTGATGAAATCTTAGTCCAAAATTGACCAAAGCTCTTTTTTAGGGGGTCAGGCAGGTGTCTGACATATGCGGAACACAATAACAGTGCTCAAGAGTATCCTAAACAGATAGAGTTCCACATGTATATACCACCAATACATGGACATGTCTTTGTTTCTGGCATGGAAACATTAAAACATTTGTTCACTCCATCCACGACAGTTTGTGGGACACTGCTATGTGCATCTAGCTGCCGCATTTCATCCACAAAATACACAGTCAATTCACTTTACAATATTTCCTGTGAAGTGCTATGTGACATCTCAATGATGTAATAAGATGTGATATCAAATGCAAGGATCATTATCATTTATACAGAATACACAATCTCTCCATGAAGGGACACATCCTTGTTTACCTAATTCCAGAGGGTATGTGATGCACATTGATGAGAGGTAAAGAGTTGGTATTGCCAGAGTTTAACCAGCTAAAAATGCACTGTTGTTTGTCCAGTTGGGACTACCCTACTCATGAAGGTGCACTCAATTGCACTCAGAACAGTTAAAAGTTTAAAGAAACCTAGATTTCTACTCATTCCTACGACCAAATAATTGGCTTATAGTTTGGAAAAATCTATTCACGTTGACTTTATAAGTGTGGCTTTAAACAAAATATTACCAGTTGTAAACCACTTTGTATAGTACAAACTCCTTCCTATGCAGAGTTTTTATGTGAAATTGGTGGAATTGCAGAGAGTTTGATATGTGGCAGTGATCCATGGGATATGAAATGGTTTCCACTTGTGACCTGACCAACATAAATCCACAAGGAAGTCCATATGGTCAAGTCTCTGGTGTAACATTTCACCTTATTCCACACATTCCCTCTGTGCAGCATGGAATCATTGCTGAAGTCGGGAAAGCTCATGTTAAGACTCGGCTGACCTATCCCATTAAAAATAGGGAAAAACTAATTTTTTATTTGCTGAAGTAATTCTGCAGAAAAGACTAACCCAGATGGATACACACATTGTTTAAATTCTTCTTGGCACTTCATTAAGAAATGGAATTCGAAGTATCCACATCAAGTTGCAATTTAAAAGCGTTCTGGTGTACTCCCAATGTTTGGTTTTCCTGATATCTTTATTTACTTGAGTAAAATACATCTGACTTGGACAGAAGTAAAAACATTCTCACATTTGGGATAACACCTTCCACGTCAGGAGGACGTCTCAAAAGTTCTTCACAAGATATACAACAACTTGCATTTGTACAGTGCCCTTCACATGAGCTAGCATCTTGGAACGCTGCACAATGTCATAGTTGATGTCAGGCTGGGCCAAAAGAAAATATGACTGTAGGCATGATCGAAAAGGAAAGTCTTCAGGTGATCTGAACAAGCAAATCGCAATTATATAGCTAGGAGACTTTAGGAGTACGTCCCAATGCAGGAAAAGAGGGAGGAAGATGGAAGGGATTGGGGCATGGAGTTCTAGAGGGTCGGCGGATAGTGTTGAAACCATGGCTACCATTTGTGGAGCGGAGGGGATGACGGACATCTAGCTGAGAGAAGGGGGAGGAGAGAGAAGTGGAGTGTGATTGTGCCAGAGAGGAAGGGAGGTGCCAGGGCATGAAGTGATTTTCAGGTGTAGTGTAACTAATAACAACAAAATGGATGGGGAGCCAGTAGAGCCGGGTGAGGGTGGGGGTGATAGGGTCGCGGAGCCTGGTGTGGGAGAGGACATGGGCTGCAGAGTTCTGGATGATCTGCAGCCTGTGGAGGGAGAAGTTGGCGAGGCCGACAAGCAAGGAGTTTGCATAGTTGTACCTCGATGTAATGAAGGCGTGTATGAGGGTTTTGGTGGCCTGCGGTGTGAGACAGTGTCAGAGCCGGGCGATGTTGCGGAGGTGGGGGAAGGCAGAGTGGGCCATGGCGCAGATGTGGGGTAGAAAGAATAGTTGAGGGTCGAACAAGACCCCAAGGTTCCGGACTAGTAAGGTGGAGTGTGCAACCATGAATGGTGATTGTAGTTACTTGTATATTTTGTAAGCAGACACGGCAGCAAATTGGCTCATAGCAATTCCCACAAACAGTCATGAAGTAGAGATTGGAAGTGGGGAGTGATCTGTAAGTCTTGGATCTACATCTCATGCTGGTTACTGTGTACAGTCTTACTTCAAAATAAGAATGACAAGCATTGTCAGAGTTTTGAAGCACAGCGAAGTATAGGAAAATAGCAAGCTGTCATAGAGCTGTAATAACATCTACATTGTAACCTTTCCTGAGAGGATTTCCCACCACTGATATGGTTACTCATCTTAAAGGACATCTTAAATTTCCGAGCCCCAAAATGTCGCAATTTGATGTCATCAACAATCTTGCGAATAACACTGAATAACAAGTTGTAAGATGAAAAGAATCTTTATTAGCAGTACTAAATGTGTACCTATTGTATGAGCAAGTGTGGATTTTTGTTCTTACTTATCGCTGTATTTGGAGAGTAATTGACACTGGTGCCGGAATTGCTAAGATTAAAATAACGAACAACAACTTGCATTTATATAGTGTGGGTAGCATCTCAGAGTGTAAACATATATGTTGACTCATTTCACATCCATGGGCCGTTTGTCACTTGAAAAAAACTTGCAGTGATGTTCATATAATCATTAATCCCTCAAGCACGATTGTTGTCACATATTGCTGTCTGTCAGTGTCAATCACGGGGTCGCCTACTTACAACAGGAAAAAGCTCTACATAATAAAACACCCCAAGTACTTCTCAGCATGTTTATTTTGAAAAATAACGTAAGTCTGTTTGTTCAAGGCTGTGGGCATATCAGAGGGCTCAGTTATAAAACCTTCAACCATTGCTCTTGGAGTTTATGATGCACTCTGTTGTACTGTATTTACTTGATTTTACACATGGAAATCCAGTATTCTAGCTCTAGTTTTTGCCATAAGTTGTAAGCAATGTAGAATTCTTTGCTAAGGCTGTCATTTAATTTAATATGTGGGTGAGCTAATCTCATTTCACAAGCAGTCACTGTAGCCGATGGAGGGAAGTTGAATCTTGAGTTAGACGTGAATAATTCTATTTGCAAAAGCAAACTGCCTCTGACGAGTAACTCTGCCTGTGTACAATAACACAATATTCAAAATCAGTCCTTACCAGTGTTTATGCTCCAACGAGTCTCCACCACTCCTAATCCCTTCTCTTGTGCCCCTCCATTCCCTTCTCCAACATTTATGCAGCAAGTTTTCTTTTAAGTACATTGACGCAATTTGCTTTGACCACAGCTTCCAGCAGCAAGTTGCATATTTTCACCGCTCTCTGCGTGAAGAAATTCCTCCTAAACTATTGGACCTATCATTGGCTGTCTTATATTTATGCCCCATCATTTTGGACTCAACAACAGTTGAAATAGCTTATTAACATCCACCTAAGATCCATATGTTTTGATTGTGGAAAGAAACTAAAGGAGCACTCTGCTTGTATTGCTATTCACTTTGCCTTTTTGTGGCGAATCCATTTGTACATTGAGACATGAGGAAACGGAAGAGGAAGGCTGTAATTGAGATAAAAATTATAGATAATAATAAATCAACCGTTATTGAGGCCAATTTGCTCTTGAGCCAAAATGTTGTTAGCTCGGGCCCACGTCATAAGGAATCACAGAAAAAAATCTCTTGTGTTTTCAGCCATTAAGTCCATTGTCCTAAAATATAACATCATGTATGTAATATTTTGTAAAGTTCTTGAATTCAAGACCTAGTTCTTTGACTGCACTTGCAGTCATCACGTCCTGTAGTTCACGCGGAGTCCTGGAGCTCAGTAGTGAGAGCACTCGACTCGCAAGCAAGTGAGCTGGGTTCGATTCCTGGCAGGGCGAAACATTGGGCAAGTTTCTTACTCCAAAGGCCTCTATTTACCTAGCAGTAAGTAGGAACTCTGTTGTTAATCGATTGGTGGATCACTTTTCCAGGGGTAATAATTCCTTTTTTAAAAAAATTGTTCACATCAATCCATAACTTTGTGGGACACTGCTGTGCGCAGTTGGATGCTGTGTTTCGCCCACATACAGTCGCCCACATACATATATTCTGTGAAGTGCTTTGAGACGTCTCGAAGATGTGATAAGGCACTATATCAAATGCACGGATTATTATTATTATCTTTCCCCTTTCCATCCCCTTGGATTCTAACCCCAGCTCGGGGGTCCAGCAAAGACCGGGAAGCATCTTTGGACATCCCCCCAACATGAAAGGTTCTGTAAAAATGTAAAGACTGTAAGAAAATGTTCTAGTGACGTGCTCGCCTATCCCCAGTACTGCAATATAAAAAGCACCATCGGGACCAATGGTATTTCAAATGACATCTCATGCCTGAAAAGGCTCCTCAGGATATAAAGTGCATCTCCCCCAGGGAACCCTATGTACGTGAAGCCAACCCACAGGAATTTGGCTCACATGCACTCGGCAGTTGCGCGGGGCATCATGGATCACAGCTGAGCTTGATCCTATCTTCGCTCAAGGCATGCACCCACGCAACAAAACACCCACTTTCCCATAGGGATCATTGAATTGTGATATTTTTCCTCCTGCTCCTCCTTTCTTACCGATCCAGCGATGCTGAAACCTATTTTAGCACCTCTACAACCGCATTTTCAATGCTTAGTGAGTAGTATCTCAAACATAGGCATGTCTTTTTTTACTTTTTGAGAGGTAAAGAAAACATAAAAGTTGTTTTTATGTTTTGTTTGGTATAACATCCAAAAGCACTCCCTAACATTTGCCTAAAAGACATACTATCACTTCAGTGTGCTATGGTCAAGGGGACAAATGACACTTTGTCCATCTGTGACCAGGGCTCCCTTTGCCTCTTTGTCCCGCTCGACCTCTGCTGCCTTTAATACCATGGACCATTCCATCCTCCTCCACTGCCTCTCCTCTCACTGCAACCTTCAAGGTTCTGTCCTTGAATGGTCCAGGTCTTATCTCTCACACCGTCTCCAATTTGTCTCCGCCATCAGTTTCTCTTCCAACCCCCACACAGTCCCGTGTGGCATTCCTTAGGGCTCTGTCCTTGGTCCCCTCCTCTTCAACCTCTACATGCTCCCCCTTGGTGACATCATTCACAGACATGTGGTCAACTGACACATGTACGTGGATGACACCCAACTCTATCTCTCTGCCTCCACCCTCGATACCAGGACAACTGACATCCTGACAAATGTCTGTCTGACATCAAGTCCTGGATGAGAGTCAGCTTTCTACAGCTGAATGTCAGCAAGACTGAAGCCCTCCTGATTGGCTCACATCAGTGCCTCAGCACCTCAGGCACTGGCAGCATCAGCATCCAGGGATGCACACTCCACCTCACCAGCCAGTTAGAAACCTTGGCGACCCCTTCGACCCTCAACTGTCCTTTCTCTCCCATATCCATGCCATGAGCCTTGGGATGTCCTCCCGACGTGAAAGGCACTCTATAAGTGCAGTCTTGTTGTTGTTGTTGATGAACCACTTTAACTTCCCCCATCTCTGCAACATTGCCCAACACCGCCACTGCTTTATCACTCAGGCCACCAAAACCCTCATACACACATTCATCACCTCAAGGCTCGAAAATGGAAACTCCTTCCTTATCGGCTTCCCCAACTCCTCCCTCCACAAGCTGCAGATCATTCAGAACTCTGCAGCTCGTGTACTGTCCCGCACCAGGCTACGCGACCACATCACTCCCACCCTCGCTCGCCTCCACTGGCTTCCCATCCCCCAGAGGATCAAATTCAAGATCCTCATCCTCACCTACAAGGCCATTCACGGCCTTGCACCCTCCTACCTCTCCGACCTATTATCCCCCTACTTACCTGCCCGTACCCTCCGTTCCTCTGGCTCCGGTTTGCTCCATTCCCCCACCCTAACCGCCCTACCATCAGTGGCCGGGCCTTCAGCCTCTCAGCCCCTAGGCTCTGGAACTCCATCCCCCAGTGCCTTCCTTCGCCTTGCTTCCTCCCTTTCCTCCTTCAAGGCCGGTCTCAAGACCTTTCTCTTTGATCGTGCCTTCAGCTCCCCTCTCAACTCTCTACCCCTCCTCGCTCCCTCCCTTCCCTCCCCTCACCCTGACCATTTCCCCCCTGCTCGGGTCCCGACCCAATTGTCCAGCGCCTTGGGACGTCCTCCCGACGTGAAAGGCACTCTATAAATGCAATCTTGTTGTTGTTGTTGTTGTTGATAAAGTCGAAGCTGACACTCCAGCGCACTGCTGGGGATGTGCTGCATTGTCATGAGTTGCCATCCTTCCGAAGCGATGTTAAACCCAGGCCTCATCTGTCAACCTGTTCAGTGGACATTAAAGATCCCTTGGCCCCAATAATCTCATGTAATAATTCTTACAGTTGATGTAGTATTTTTCAAATCAGGAGTATGTCTGTTCCCGCTTAAGAGCATTTCATTAAACTTGTTGCTGGACCTATCACTGCATGTATTGAACCAGCCCATAATATGTGTCCAACACTGGTTTTCAGTAACCTGTCCTCTGAATTTGCCTCTTGAAGAGGCAGCTTGCGTCTACGCAGTAGCTCCAGCAGACAAAGCGAGTGAGACCAGAAGCTTATCCTATGAAGAGTAACCCATGCCCTGCCACTCCACAATCTTGTCTATTATTTCACATAACTAAATCATCTTTCATCTGAACCTTCTCCTCTTCAGCAACATTTATAATTTCCTTAGGACTGACCACCATTGAATTTTGCTGATTATCAGTAATTTAGCCAGAAGCTGATCTTCAGTTGCATGAGGTGCATTTGGTGCAATTCTGAGTTTTGCCGTTCAGCCTGCTATGATTTTGTTATTGCTCACGTGACACTTCATCAGGCCCTTTCGACCAAAGTGAATTCAGCAGCAGATGGATGACAGGGGTGAAAGGTCAGTGTGCATTCCAATGAGCTTTTGCCAATTTAATGTACCTCAAAAGGCACAAAAACAGAGCAAAATCAAAGAGGTTGCTTTTCTTCTGCAGAAATAGAAAACAAAACAAAATCGCTTCTGTTACGTCAAGTCTAGTTTTACATTGCTAAAACATGTGGCAAAAACGGTATAAGAATTTTGACCAGAGCACTGCGAAAATGAAACTGACAGTAGTCTTGAGCATTTAAAAATGAGCCTTTTAAATACAAACTCAATATAGAAACAATGGTATCATTTTTGCTTTGGATATGGAATATTCTAAGGAGTATGAAATCAAATTGAGAGTTACCAGAGCATTTTTGCAAGCAATGTCAAAATATTTAACCAGGTTGTAATGTATTCTATAGTTTGATTCACAAATATTCTGAAGTAAGAGCCGTTCTTTGGTATTTGTATTTCTCTGGCTTGGCTCTCTTTGTGACTGTCTTCCTCACAAATTGACAGAAAGCATCCATTTTGTGAACCTTGCGTTAAACAAAAGGGGTGCAGATTTGGAGGCCTTGAAAAGATCCTTCTGTGCCCAAAAGGATTAAACAGCTCTTCGATACTGTCCCAAGATTAACTATGCATTCAGCACCTCACAGATTTATGCTTTGACCTCCACTGAGTGAGCCCCAGTTGTCCAAGATTGTTTGCTCAATATGTTCTTCTTGTGGTCTCAGCAAATCAAACACTATAAATACTGTACCAGGACTTAAAAATTACATACACTTGCACTATGATCTCCATATTGCAAAAGTGCTGGTTTGATAATATAATCAGTCAATTGAATTTTCCATTCATTAGGCTTTTGAATTGGTCTGAAATGACACAGCTGTAAAAATACGTTCAGCTGATGTAAGAAATTGTGATTTGAAATTTTACAGATAGTTTCATTCTTTATGGGATATGCCAACTGCAATAATAATAATAATGATCCTTGTATTTGGTACAGCGCGTTTCACATCAGCAGGATGTCTCGGGGCACTTTGAAGGATTTACTGTAAAGTGGAGCAACTGAGTTTTGGGGGAAAACGTCAGTGGTGGACATTGGAATCAATGATGGTAGTATCTCAAAATGTTACTCAAGGGATGAATTGTGTCGTAGTATTAGAGCATGATCAACAAGTAGGCACACTAGTTAACAGCAAAGTGTTACTGCTTGGGAGTTCAAATCAGTTTTTTATGCTTACTGGGGTAAAGTTCACAGGTATAGGATTCAAACTGAGGCATTCACATTTTTTGAGCGGGGAGCTGCAAGTGGACATGTGTCAAAGTGACACCATAACAACAACAATGAATTTATATAGCGTCCTTCTCCTGGGGCAGCCTCTTGGACAGGAGACCTTGGTGGGGAAAAATGGAATGGGTCAGTGGCGTGATGAATTTATTTTCAAACAATTAAGGAGAACATTCTGGGATGTGTTGAGTGAAGTTAAAGCTGAGCCCTACCTATGTCATTCAGAGCAAATGTCAACTTCCCCACAGCAGCTGGAACTTTACATATCAAAGGAAACAGCATCAATAGTCTCAACTGCTCCAGTTTTCAACCTTGATTCTCCAGCATGTCCAGTTGTCTCCACCAAGGGTTTGACTGATGTGTGGTCTTCCCAGTGAGATCAAAAACATTAGTTAGTCATTTCTTGGGCTACAAGTATAACAATAAAAGGAAAGTGTAGCAAAATTTATCGCAACTCGGGTCCACAGAGAAAGGAAAATGCAAACCGAAAGCTGTATGTTTGTAATTTTAATTATTTAACATTCTTTGGGGGGTTTCTTTTAGAAAAATTAAAACTTTCTTTCCAGTTTTCTGAAGGGGTTTGTTGCTGCATAACAGCTACACATGTGGTGTCCAGACTTCTGGCATTGTTTTGATGTAGAGCCTTATCAAGTCTTTTAGATGTCTCAAAGCGCTTCACAGAATATACTGTAAAGTAAATTGACTGCCTGTTTTGTGGGTGAAACACGACAGCCAATTGCACGCAGCAGTGTCCCACAAACAGTCATGGTGTAAGTGACCAAATTATTATTATTTAAATGTCAAATGCAAGGATTATTACTATTCATCATAAATAGCTGTTCTTTCACTTGCGAGTCCATACGAGTGAAGAACAGAGAGGTGTTTTGAAATTTACGGGCATTAGAACTGAGACCCTGTCTTTGCCTTATCTGCACACTCGAGGGACCCTTCATAAAGGGGGTGATAGTTGATGAACAGGCATGGGAACCCCAGCTGATTTTCCCTCCCACCACCTCAGGGAAATGAGGCCAATTGCACTGCTCTGCTTGACCCCCTCCCCCCGAGGTTTTTTCATTATATGTGATGTGCTTAACATTGAATCTCTGTGTGACGTGCAGTAGGAATATAGCAGAAAGGTTAAACAAATTGGGGTAAATTAACAAAACAAGTGGATTTGATGTGGATCAATGATGTTCTACCCAAAAGCATTACAAATTATTTTATCACACAGGGACAGAATGCTTAATAAGTGGTTTGGGGATGAAATCCCTTCCTTCTCCATCCTCGCACCCCCCCCCCCCCACTCCCACCTTCAAACTGCAGAACTGAATTTTTTTTAAACCTGTCAAGTTTTATCTACTAGAATGCCCTTTTATCTTAAAATCCTTTTTGAATTTTTAGGCTAATTGGCACTCCTCCGGCCCATTTTCAGATCCTTAAGATCACTTGACTCTTGTGAAAAATCTTGAATCATGGTCTCGGGAAGCACAAATGTTAAACATTTTTGTTCCCTGAAAGCCTTTCCCCACTTATAATTTAGAACATGGCTGGCTCTTTGGCATCAGTTTTACTGTTGGAATGTCATTGTGTTATGCATGAGCACAGTTTATAAGACTATTTAGAGTAAACCTGCTGTTTGGGTGCAGTGTAACTCTACAAATTATGCAGAGGACCCAAGGATGCAACCAAAATGCAATAAGAATGTCCCATGTTTCTCGCAAGCAGCTATCTTTTGTCTTGTGTCTTCCTTGCACCAGTCTTGTGCATACAAAACTAAAAGCCTGAACTAGAACAATGCTAGCATCTCTAATTTAATACAGCCACAGCTTATTTTAAGTGACACACATCAGAACCACTGCATTTGCAACTGGAAACTGCCCTGAGCATAGAATAATTGGCAAGGCCGAGTAATTCATGACAATTCAGAAACCATTTTGCCGAGTAAACTTGTGAACTTTGAAAATCACAAAATAGAATCACCTTGGAGACAAACAGTCTATAGTGGGGTCATTTTTGGTGTTTTGAGTAAAAAGGCGGATGCTTTCGGAATGGGAGTCAGACTGTCACTTTTAAACCAGTTACAAGAGTGTGTCAGAGCTCTCGCCTTTTGAGTGTTCATCAATCAGTTTCCATGTGTAATTATACTTGTTCTGATCATCTTAAAGATTTCATATCATTAATAATAACAACCCTTATGTTTAATCTTGTGTCTTTTGGTCGGGAGGATGTCTCAAAGCACATCAAAGGATATACTGTTACAGTGATTGTGCATTTTGTGGACGAACACGGTAGCCAATTTGAGCATGGCAATGATGTGTAATACTGATTGTAATACAATATTCACCCACAAAATATACAATTAACTCACTTCACAGTATATTCTGTGAAGTGCTTCGAGACGTCTCGAAGACATCATAAAACTCTATATCAAATGCAAGGATTATTATTAATATATTGTACAGTGTATGTGAAAAACTTCTATCTCCTCAGCCCCATTTTCATGGCAAAGTATTATTCCAAGTTACTTAAAAAGTAAATTAATGGAACAGGTTAATAGGGTGCCAGTAATAAATAACTGGGGTTTGATGTACCGGGTGCAATATCACAGTAGATGTCAGGCAGAGGGGTGGACCATTGCCTATTGAATAATGGATGGCCAGAGTGAATTAGGAGCATGAGCAGCCAGCAGATAAGCCCAGAAATCTGTGAGGTACCCCCGATGTGTGATCTAATCTATCCTGTGGCCATCTGCTACATTGTGTGTTGTAGATAAGACATTCATTTCTCCCCTTTATTCCAATTTCACAGTTATTATTGAGCAAGGTAACAACATAGAAGCTGATTCTGTGTAGACTGAGAACAGTGAATGCGTTATATAGCAGGAGTGACATTACAAGGAAAGCCTTGTGTTCTGATACTAAAATATGGAGTTTTTAGGGGTGTTAGTTTGAGAAAATATTAAGATGAATATAATCCGCCATTGTGTTTATCTGATATATGGCTGCTTAAGATTCCTTTTGCACCTGCTGAGCAATTTTTGACCAATGGCAAAATGTAAATATATTTTGACCAATGGCAAAAAAGTTGGAGCCAGAGTATTTGTAAAACAGTTCCATTCAGGAGCAAAAATAAGTAATCATGTTCTCTATATAAAAGCAGTGTGGAAGACGACATGAACCCAGAACAGAGGACTCAGGATCAGAATTATAAATAGTGAATTTTAGGACAAAAGGAAGCATTTCTTTACACAGAGGGTTATCAGGAAGAATGATTGAGGCCAGGACTCCCCTCTCTTTATCTTTCTCTCTCTCTTATCTCTCTCACCCTCTCTCTTATCTCTCTCTCTCCCTCGCCCACCCTCACTTTCCCCTCCCCCCTCCCAAACCCACATCTCTCTCTCTCTCTCCACTTTCTCATTTTCTAACATTGTCTCCTCTCTCTGAGTATCCTTTTTTGAGTCACTTCCCCTTCTCTCCCTCCAAAATCTCTTTCTCTCTCTCTCTCCCCCTCCCTCTTTGTTTTTTCTCTCACTGTCTCTTTCTCTGCATATCATTACTTATGTTTCTCTCCCTGTTTCTAACCCAACACTGCAGTTTCCTAAATAAATACTACTTTCCCGCTGCCAGCTTACATTGCACATTGAAATAAGTCTTCTAACCTCGAGTGCAAACACACAAATGGATTTTATTTTGTTGGTATCTTACAACCCCACATTCACTTCCAGATGGGAGCTCAATGTGGCTAATAATAATCCTTGCATTTGATACAACATCTTATCACATCGTTGAGACGTTTCTAAGGGCTTGACAGGAAACGCTGTAAAATGAATTGACTGTGTATTTTGTGGGCTGATTACATGCACAAGGACATGCAGATTTTAACAAATGGGGCAAAGTATTGCAAACTTAAATGCTTGTGTAGTTGAGTTTTGCCCAAGCACAGATTGAACAGAACTTGCTCATTTGTCACCTCCTTGGTCGTTCTCCAAGTGAGCTTTGGTGCCCTCTAATGGAAATAATCGAAAATTTCACTGTAGAAATTTTTTGATGTAGAAATTCGAATCAATCAGCTCGCAGTCTATTGAGGTTTTCTAGTTGTGTTTCTTTGTTCTGTAAATTTGGGGATTTTCCTGTTTGAACCAATACTATTCATCTGGAAGATACATTTCACATTTAGGTGTTTTCCACAATACAATACAATTTTCATTTATGTAGTCTTTCATGTTAAGAGGATGTCCCAAATTGCTGGACAGTCTTAAGGTTTGTACTCGAGCTGGGGGTGGGGCGAGATGGCTGAAAGCGTGGTCAAAGAAAAAGGTCTGGAGGCAGATCTTGAAGGATGCAAGGGAAGGGGCAAGTCAAAGGGACTCTTGGATGGAATTCGAGAGAGTGGGGCAGCAACACTGAAAGCACACTGATGGTGAGCCAGTGTCTCCAGAGTGGAGGGAGCAGACAAGTTGGAAGGGTTTGAGGAGAAGACAATGGAGGCAGTTAAAGATTAGAGCTTAATTTGATGGGTGAGGATGGGGGAGAAACCTAGTATGGGAAGGGACACGAGTTGCAGATTTCTGGATAGTCTGCAGCTTGTGGAGGGAAGAGGCGGATAGTTCAGCGAGCAGACAGTTGATGTAATTTAACCTGGGCATGATGAACATATGGATTAGGGATTCAATAGCCCAAGAGGAGAGGTAATGGCAGAGATGGACAATTTTACAGAGGTGGGGGAAAGCTGAGCGGGTCAGAGCATGGATGTAAGGTTGAAAGGACAGCTGACATTCAAACAAGACACTGAAGTTCTCCACAGGCTCTGTGAGCTGAAGTGTGCATCCAAGTAGATTGATGCTGTCAGCGTCTGTGGTAAGAAAGCGCTGATGGGAGCTAAGCAGGAAAACCTCTGCCTTGCCTACGTTCAATTGAAGAAAGATGGAGCTCATCCAGGACTGAATGCCCAACAGGCAATCAATCAGAGCAGTAGTGGTCCTGGAATTCCAACGTCGAGAAGACTTGAAAAAGCGCTACATCAAATGCAAGGATTATTATTATTATTAATCTATAGGAACCTGCAAAAGAAGACCTGGAGGTAATTTAGAATAGTCTCAAATGAATACTGTACTCTTTAAAATCATGGACTCTTTGGGCTTTTAAATTGTCTCCATCGACTGCTTCACATTATCCATTGTAGATTGGTTATTCTCTTTTAAAAGGTCAAGTAAGCCATTGAGGATTGGATGATTTTTACGATGTGATAAATCCCATTAACCACCACATCAGGATGATATTATGTGCTGATTTTCTTTTCCCTTTATCTTTGCTCGATGAAGTGAAATGGTTTGTTGCAGTCTTTAAAAAGTCTCCAGTTGAATTATGCACCTTGTATTTTACAGGATGATGGGGAGGAAATGCAGGCAGTGAATGCCATTGGTTCAACAGTTTGTGGGGCGAAAACATAGGAGTTGAAAATGGGATATTCGCAAACTGGATGAAGCAGGAATAATTACTAAACTTGCTTTAATAGCGACCATGAAGCCTAGCAAAGGCTGTTTATGGCTGGTATTTTACTTTTCGATCTATTGCTTGATGTTTTTTTCTTCTTGGATGAGAAATTGGCTCAAAGCAAATTGATCACACATAGCCTGTGTAATAATTTTCTAGTTTGCAAATAGCATTTTCAACCCACTAATGCAATGTTTGTCTTTCTCCTCCACTTCCCTACACACAAAGTGGTTAGTTGTACTCATAACTTAGAGCTTAAAACCATTGTCATCTTTTTCTTTCTATTTTTCCCCCATTTAGATGCTATAACTGTGGCGGCCTTGACCATCATGCTAAGGAATGTAATCTACCTCCTCAGCCAAAGAAGTGCCATTACTGCCAGAGCATTATGCACATGGTAGCCAACTGTCCCCTCAAAACTGTTCCACCACAGCCCAGTAGCTCTCAGGGAAGATATGAAGCAGAGCCCCAACCTTCCACCTCTGCCTATGCTGCTTTCCCTAGAGAAACTGGAGGGACCCAAGCTTCCCAGCTCTGTTTCATCCTCAGGAGGGAAAACCAGAGGTTGAGCACTCTGGCAAGTCATCTGTTGAAGCTTCGTCAAGCAAATCATCTATGTCCCCTGAAGAACCAAGCAGAAAGGGGCCTTCCATTCAGAAACGGAAAAAAACATAAAGGCATTCGATAAGCCCGCTTCTTGAATTCCACACTCTTTGTATTTTGAATATAGGATCCCAAACTACCTCAATGCTTGCAAAAGTACAGGGGAAGTCATTTTACACAATGCAGCTCCTCTTTTTTTGGAAAAAAAACAAAAACAAAAAAAAATCCACTGAATTAACAAAATGTTGTCGAACCGAACAATTCACTCCATGCAAAGAATTACTCCTGGATTATGTTTGCGCACATCCACAGTGCTCTACTTTTACCTTTATATGCAGAAACAAAACTCTTTACGGAGTCTAGTGAAACATGGCACACACGTTTACAGTGTCAACTCGCCATGTTTAATTCAAGTAGCTTTTCTAATCTTTTATAACGAGTACCATTAATTGATCCTTTGGTGATCTCCTAGGATTGCAAAGCAATACGCAACATTAGGATCAACTGGAACTTCCTTCAGAGCTCCTGCTCCCTTCAGTAGGTAACTGAAGCAACACTGTTATTTAAATTGAAAACCAAAGGAAATCGGAGGTGGATGCTGCCACAAAGGAGGTACAAAGGAAATCCACGGAGAATATCTGGCTGGATATCTGATCAAATAATATATACAATGGCAGTGTTTTACTTCTGTAGGCAATATTCATTGTTGAGATGCTAGCCACTGCCGCAAATTTTATTTTGGGGGAGTCAGAGCTACAGAAAATATGAATGTGTTTTTGCGTGCTTGTGTTTCAAGTGCTTTTTGGTTGCTTGTTTTTTGTTAATTGTATCTTAAACTCAGATCTGTGAACACTGTAGTATCCTTCCTACATATATATATATAAATATATATATAAAGTTTTTTTAAAAAAATTAGCGTGCGGAAGATTTGAATGTCATGCCATTTCTGCTGATGTTCTGTGATAAACACCCAAGCAGCAGTTAGAATTGTTTCATGCCCAGGTACAATCGTACATCATATTGATATCTGAGCGAGGAAAATGTCTATCCTATTCCAGGATTTCCAATTGCAGTTAGTGTCTATCCAGCAATAAATAGTGACCTGGTTAGTATTTTTAACCTGAGTACTCCAGAGTACTCTGTCATTTCATTTCTCAATTCATTTTGTATCCTAGTGCTTTTAAAACATCAAACCCTTTTGTGAATTTTTAAAAGGTGAATTTTTAAATACGGTCTAATTTGAAACCTGGCTAAACAGGGCATTGAAAATAGAAAGATTGGATGTTAGTTACATTATTAATGACACTTGCAGTGCCCTCTGTACACATGTTTACATGTGGCATGTAATAGGCCTCATTGTCCTAAGCAAATAGAGTTATTTAAGACTTAGTCATTAAGGAAGCAAGTGGGCAAGTCATAAAAACTTTTAACATTCCTTGCAACATTGAAGCTTTTATAAAGGATGTTTCACAAGGCATGAATGTGCAAGTAGTTTGAAGAAGTAAGCTTTGGATGCATTTTCCTTGCAAATTCCTCTGGGTCCCACAGATCCCAAGATCTGAAATTTGGTCTTTTTTTAATATTGGAAAAAAAAGTGTGTGCATTGGAGAGCTTAAGTCAATGATTCAGAATTGGCAGATTCTATAATGAAATTCATAATGTGGTTACCAGGCTGAGAACTAGGCATACTTTTATTTTCTTACCCATGTTTACAAAGGGCTTTAATTTGTGGTATTGGGAAACTGGATTTGATGTGCTAATGCGCAAAATTATTCACAAAAACGCTAGTATTGAATCCTGGGAGCTGGCAAAATCCCTACAAAAACTGGAGACAGGGCAAGATGTTTTGTTTTCACTTTCTTTCAGGATCCAAAGTTAGTTTTTTTGTGAATCAAGCAGACTAGACCCTCAATAAACAGTGTTTCTTTCCTGTATGTGAAAGTTGCTAAGTCTGTTCAAAGGAGCAAGATGGCTGACCAACATATGAATTGACACCTATTTTTTTTAAAAAGTTTCTGATTTGACAAGGAAAACCTCTAAGTTTACTCTAAACTGACTCTTCATCTTTGAAAAGGAAAAGCAGCATAAGAAATGGGGTTTAATCTGCCCTTCAATACCTTGTAAAAGCAGAGCCAATCACCCATAGGATCCAATTCTTAGGGATGAAATCTCCAGTGGGTTCATTTAAATTTTCAGCAGCAGGAAAATGGTACTTCAGTGACAGCTTGACCCACAGTTAGGTTTCTACTCCACCCCATTTGAGTAATACAAGGACCCCATTTAAGTAATGCATGGACCCTATCAGTTCCATCGGCAATGATCCTTCCAATTCTTGCCAGTATGGCCCTACCAACTTGGTACTGAAGATGGAATTCAGTGGTTGCTGTATCTCTTGTCCCTCTGCTTCACAAAGCTGCACATTTGCACTTTATAAGACTCCCTAGGTGTCTTGTCTGTCTGCAAGTGACTGCTGGGCCTGAGTGGGTACAGATAGTCAATACACATCCGTGCTCTAATATTTGTAACAGTGAACCTCTGAGTAATAGCAGATCGGGGCTCCTCTCCTCTCTGTGAATGAACTATCCTTCACATTTAATTTAAAGCAGACAAAAGTGTGACCTTTTACATATCGGCATTTTATGTATATCAAAAACCCACATTGGTAATTACTTAGACTGGAAAAAATATAGTGGAACTGCTCATTCTGAATCACTCTTTGTTTTGCAATATTGGAACTGACTTGCAATTCACAAGCTCAATGCAATTAGAAAGTGCATCGATCTCGTCTGTTCAATCTTTATTTCAAGATGAGTGAGTGCACTTGATCCTTAACAATGCTTGCCTGTTGATGCTGTGTGAACTGAAGGGTTAGTGTAAAAAGGCATGTTGCACGTTCCACTATTAATCATGCTACTAATTTTATTAGATGAGCTCTATATGGACATGAGATCAGGAACTATTATGACCTAGGCGTCTTGTTATAGTTAATGGGGATAGATACTTGGTGTTCCTTTGAACGGCAAATTTGGTGGCATTTTAGTTTACACAGGCAATGCTGCTGAAAACACAAATGCCTCTCCAAACCTTGCAGTAAGCAATATGGTTGAATGCAATGGAATATCTTCCTGCATCAGTTAAATTGCTCTGATTCTAAGCCTCAAGTCTATGTGTCTGTTGGAAAGGGGAAGGTTAAGAAAGCTTAATCACAAGGCACATAATTCGTATTCTTAACAGAGTGAATGAAAGAGAGGCAAAGACGACAACTAGTTTTTAAAAGCAAAACTAAAGTTTTAACTGGAAGCCGTACTGCAGTTGGGTTCAGCAGGTTTCCCACAGGCAGAATTCCATGTACAATCTGGGGAGGGAGAGAGCATTCTGCTGAACCCAGAGGCATTAGTTCATGTGAAAGCTGATACTTCAGGAAACTTCAAAAGTGTACGTGCATTGGTCAGACTGGAATCTGGTAGGTATTAACTGGCCAATACATGAATGACGAATTAGGTGTGGCTAACCTTTTTGTTCCTTCATCACAGTGAGGAGATCTTGGTTTCCACATTCCCAGTGCTGGGAGTATTGCTGCTGCTTGGTGTGTGTACATAACAGACGAGCATAAACTGCCTAAATTTGACTATAAGCCTGTTTGAAACACTTGAATCCCACAAAGAAGTGTTTGTTTGTGACTGAAGTGCTGCAGGTTGTACTGAGGCTGTCATGATGTCGTACACAGCGACCCTTCCTGTGATCTGAAATGTGACGATATTGAATGTGTGTTGTACCTAATGAGAAACACTTAACTTGCATACCGTAAGGGGTTGTTTCTTTATTTAAAAGTGTATAGACAAATCAGAGTGGCATTGCTTAATCTACATAGAGGTCTTAAAAAAAGATTAGGCAAGAAACGAAAAAATGCAAGCTGCAAGTCACTTTGACATGCTAAACCAAAGTTTCTTGACCTTATTAAATGAAGAAAGCGTGAATATTTCCTTAGTTGGACATTCCCTGTTTACAATGGAAAAGTTCAGAGCTGAGATCAGACTTTCAATAACCCAACCCTGAATCCCAGAGCTTTTTGGGGTGCTGTTTAAAGAACATTAGCAAACATAGAAGCTATTCAGTGCAGGATATTGTTAGTGCACCACACTGAACTATTAAGAGCACATACCAAACATGTCTATAAGACACAAAGATTGGTTTTGTATTTTTGTATATTGTAATGTTATGATCATTATTACTCAAAAGTGTATCTCAGGACAAAGAACTTTACTCAGGGAATATACCAAGTAGGTTTACTTTTATTTACAGATTAGTACTGAAGACATATTCAAAGTACTCTGAACAAACCAAATAGTTTTAGAACTTGGTTACTATATCTATATTTACATACAGTTATTAGGAACTACCTCTGAGTTTTACATAGTCCTACATTTCTGATAATCAGATTTCTGACATTTTTTTGTACTTTTATTATTTCTGTATAAAAATAATGGTAGAGTTGTATTATTGTACTGACTGCTTATGTAAACATCAATCATGTTTTTTGTTATGTGAAGTTAGCATAAGCAAAATTGTACGGTATGTTTAAGATGGTAAAACAAACCATTTTTTTTTCCTGTTTACAGCAAAAGGCTACCTCATCCCTTTTCTGTATAGTTGTACCTTTTTTGTTGCTTTAGTCTTGAGATCAGCTGTCAACCATGTGTTCCAATATAACAGCATTATTTTGCTTGTGGCTGGGTAGCAGACGCAGAAATATTGGGTTCAGTTTGACTGTTTCAAAACTAATACTGCCGATGATTATCACGGCCATCTTCTTTTGAAACACTGCAAACTTTATTTACCCTACTATTGACTCCAGTTGCAGTCATATATTAATTTATGGGGATATCAATTTTCTTAATTTTTGAATTGTAATCTTCCTGCTCCAGTAAGTAGAATGTCCTATGGACCTCTACAATTTACAAGAACCCAAACATAAGGGTATAAGGGTAAGAAAAGAAAAGGGCAAGACCCTGAGTGGTTTTTGACTTTATTAACTTCTGTAGGACCAGGAAATTATTTGGAAGGTTTAGAGTTACCAGGATAGTTCTGGAACTTAGAAGTGCATGGAATTTGCGATCTGCTGCTTTGAAGAAGTTACGAGTGAAGATGGGCTTGCAAAGATTTCCGTTTTATGTATTTATAATGCCTTTCCAAAGATTGAGACATTAAAAACAGTATTGCTTACCTGCTACATTGACAGCCCCTTAAAGACTGCAACAAGATTGTCTTTGTTATCTACAGCAGTAATATTGTGGTTAACCACTAATGTCAAGGGCTTGCTTTTTTGAGAGTGGAATTTTCTGTGTACCAACATATGTATCAGTATGGTCAGTCATATCATTCTAATGGGTTCACAGGGTCCTTCCTCTGTTGTAAACCATTTTCTTCATGAAAACCTCACAGAATGGTGATCTCATCAGAGTTGAGGTCTCTCTGCTTACGCGGAGGTGCTTTTGCCAGAGTCTACGCCTCGGTGACTCGGGGGAGAGCTTATTAGACCCTCATTGCTTTTCATTAGTAGAAATAATAAAAGTTGCAGAAGCTTTCTGCTCAAAAAGGACTCTAGAAGTGACATTCCAAACTGAGTACGTTTGTACCTTATTAGAAGCATAATTGACATTGCATCTCGTGTCCCTTGGATATCAGTTCTGTGCATTTACTTTCTATGGTTCTGTCAAGCACAGCAGTGGGCAACTTCTGGCTGAAAATATATCATCCCTGCTGAACAGATAGTCACAGGGGCAGTGCGCACACACACACACACACACATACACACTGTTTTGGCTTTCAAAATACATTTCCAGATTTGAAAGCAGAAAGACTTCTCTCTCAAGTGAGCCTACCCTTGAATATAGAATGTGAACTGCGTGTGTATGTGCCGCGCTCTCGGCTAGTCCAGAAAGCAAAAAATACTACTGATTGCTCATGATCTTGAGTTATGACTAGCCGTGGCTCTTTAGAATGTCTGTTGCCACTTAGGGCATTTGAGAATTTAAAGGTACCACTTGGTGATAACGGCCTACCTCTTAACACATTTTATTTCTTCTAGCAGTGTTAATTTGCCAACAATGTGGTAAACTGCAAAGCTGCTAAGCTGGTCCATATTTCTACCTATGGCTGTTAATGTATTAAACTCATTTTTATACTATGTACTGAAGACCAAAGTAAACACTGTTACTTTTTTTGTATTTTTAAATCTTGTCTTTATATATCTTTAAATTATCTTTTCATACTTTTACATACCTTGGCTGCCATTTTTGATCACATTATGCATTGTTTACAATATTCTAATGTTACTTGATTGTCGGTATTTAAGAATGTTGGGTATCTCTGCTGCAAATAAGTGGGGTTATACATTTTGAGAAGGTCAACTGTTGCTGTCTGAATATTGGATTGTAGCACTGATTGCCTTGTTTTGCATAATATTGTTCTATTTCAATTCTTAATTCATATCTGATGCCTTTTTAGTTCTGTGAAACATAGATGTTGTGCAGCCTGAAAATTATTTTACTTGACTT
Organism: Callorhinchus milii; assembly: GCF_018977255.1. Lineage (NCBI taxonomy): Eukaryota > Metazoa > Chordata > Chondrichthyes > Chimaeriformes > Callorhinchidae > Callorhinchus > Callorhinchus milii. Next base: position 913,165 of record NW_024704774.1, on the reverse strand, counting down.
TAAAAAAATAAAACATATAACAATGACATTTTCTAAATGGTTGTATTATTTATTCCTAATATGTTGCCCATAAAATACGCAGTCCCTTCTCTTGACAGTGTATTTTATGAAGCACTTTGGAGACTTCTCGAAGATGTGAAAAGGCAGAATATCAAATGCAAGGTTTATTATTATTGAATCTATTGATACAGTATTTTTGATTGATATTCTTTGCCCCATTTTGAACCTCGGAATACATTCCCCAAGCGGTAACATCATATAACAGGAATATGCTTCACATAAACTATGCATGGAGGAACCAAATGACACCACACTCCAGCCTGGTGGGTAACTGCAACAATGGTACCCCCATTCCTGCTTTCACTTGGAAGAATTACATCAGTTACCAGGGCCTTTTACAGCCATACTGTTTTATTCATTTTAAATAATGATGTTTCTTAATTTCGGTTTTGTTCAATGAGTAGCACTCTCTTGCTTTTAAGTCAGAGGATTGTGGGTTCGAGCTCCAAGGCAGGCTTGAACCAGTAGTCTAGCCTGACATTCATATACAATGCTGAAAAAGCTCTGCATTTTCACAGGTGTATCTTTTAGCTGAGACATTAACTGAGGTCCTATGTTCCTGTTCAAGTGTATTATAAAGAACCCATGAGGCTTTGAAAAGAGAAATAAATGTTTTCCCTGTCCAATAGTTCTCATTTTATTACTTAACCTTTCAAGTAGGACCATGTTTACCTCCAAAAATATTGGTCAATAATTACCTGTGATTACCTGTTTTGATTTTGAAATAAAATGCAAGTTCTCTCTTTCAATTTTGTTTCTATAATTCTGTGGCCAAAAGTTAATATCCTCCCAATGTGAAAAGCACTTTATAAATGTCATTTTGTTGTTGTAATGCACTGATTGTGATTTTCTTTAAGTCATGTTTTAAGAATATTGCTTGATATAAATCTGTTTGTTTGTTTGTTTTGGGAATAATCTGTTATCATTCTGTATTTAGTGACAGCAGAGTGGAATACAAACATCAAAGTTGCAACATGAAATTCTAACTTCAGCATTCATGTAGGATTTTTTGTTGCGAGAGAATTGCATGGGAAAAGTGTGTTAGAGTCTGTTTCCTGACAGTACTGTCTCAGAATGTCATCTCCTTCTTCTCTCGGACACCTACTGCTGGTCATTTGGTGGTTCCCATTCTCCAGAATCCTTCGCAAGCCATTCTGCAAGACAGGATTGAAATATTACAATCAAATCTGTTACGTTCACTTATGATCATTTTTTTAAAACAATGATGGGGAGCACTGCACAGTCAGTATTAGCTTTGTGCTGAATGTGCACTGGGGTCTTGGGGAAATGAAGTGAGAAATGCTGCCTTTGTGCATTTAAAATTGAACTGCTCGTCGTTTTGTAATTGGATCAGAAGGTGCAGTGAAATCAATTTCCTTATGCTAAATAAATCAGGATGCTGTCAGTGCAGGAAGTCGAGCATCCTTTGAAAAGTCCTGGGATTTCACAGTCCTACTTGTTCAGAAGTTGTGTTTGACTGCAAAACTGTTTGACACTTGTATGTATCTTGTCTACTTTAAGATTTCACATAATCAATTACATCACACTCACATCTTGTTTCTTTTTTAAGCCATTCAGTTAAAACCGCCTCAGAATTAGCCACTCTGAAAGAGCTGCTCATGCAGCCCATTGTATCCAGTAAAATGCCAAGGAATACGATCCAACAATTATATAAGGCTTTGCAATAAAACAATGTCAACTTATCTAGGTTTCGGTAACCAACAAAAGAGCTGAAATATTATGTTGGTGACAGGTCCTTCCTGTAGAAAGCAGGCTTGTTAAAATCTAGATGAGGCAGTATCCCAGGTCTTCACTCTCCCATTTTCTGGAGTTATTTTTTTCTGGCAAATTAATCACTTATAGCATGACAAGTGTTTTTGTTCCAGGGGAGCTTTCTAGGGTCGTGCTCTTTGGAATCAATTAAATCCATGTTGGATTTAATCAAAGAGGCTCCAGTTCCTGCAGTCTCTTTGATAATATCACAGATTTTTTTTTACGTGAATTTCGATTGTGAGCTTACTTTTCCTGAATAGATTCTATAGTTTTAACAAATGCATCTCAAATTCCATTGACTATTGTGACCAGTAAACTGACTTTAAACTGGAATATGTCATCTAACTACATGTTGTTGGGGGGAGGCGGGGTGGGGAGGGGGAGGGGGAGCATGGATGTTAAATCTCAACTCATTTTATAATAATCCTTGGTTTTGATACAGTGCTTTATCGCATTGTTGGAACTGTTGAAAGAGCAGTGGGAAGCTTGGCAGCCAGTGCTCTCAATGGCAAGTTCTGTGATTTTTATCTGGTTAAGCCCCTGCAGTTCTCCAGTGCACTCTCTGGGGTTCCCGAACCTTGATTCTTGACAATCTGCACCTAATGCTCCCAAGAATTAAGTAAGGAGAATGCATCTCTCTAGGGAGAGAGAACACATTCCATACCTGGAAATTTTCATGCGTAAGCTGCATACATCAGTGAAACTCTGTCTGGTTTGGAGCCTGATGATGGGTTTCAGTGTGTGTCGGACATTCAACTAACCCAAAAGAATCTTGCCATTTTAGAGCTATCTTAGTTTTTCATCAGTACTCTACACAAGAAATATCCTGAGTTTCATTGTGTCATTCTTGTCACAGTTGCAACAGATTGAAACAATTAGGCAAAGCCTGGTGTGAAACTCAATCGTGTAATAATAATAATCCTTGCATTTGATATAACGCCTTGTCACGTCTTTGAGATGTCTGAAAGCACTTCACAGGATTTACTGTAAAGTGAATTCACTGTATTATTTTACGGATGAACTGCAGCAGCCAATTGCGCATAGTGTCCCACAAACAATCATGGATTGAGTGACCAAATTATTATTATTTTTATTTATTTTTTGAAGGGATTATTACGCCCCAGAAAAGCGATCGGCCAAATGACTAACAACCAAGTTCCTACTTACTGCTAAGTAAACTGAGGCAGTTGGAGTAAGGAAACTTGTCTAACATTTCGCCCCACCTGGGAATCAAATCCAAGTCCTCTCACTTGCGAGGCAAGTGCTCTAATCGCTACGTTATGGGACTCCACGGCAGTAAGAGTGCAGTCCCGGAAGGTCCCAGATTGAAATAGGCTGTTGAATTGACGCAGCAATATAGGTAGGGGGAGAGGCACGAAAAATGGCTAGAGATGGGGGAAAATCCAACAGGGTTTCTGGTCGTTGCCTTGTGGGGGAAGGTGTGAAAACTGGGCGACACGAGAAATGGACTTGGCTGCGGTGCCCTCACAATCACGGCACGCCACCTAAACTCACATATGAAGAATTGCCACTACCCCAAAGTGCCAGAGTGAAGCCAGTGCCCAATTACTGGTGGAAATTACAGTCTGGCTCAGTCACAATGGTTTGTATTGAAGATGGTCTCAGTGGGCAATTGGAGCGCTTCACAATGGCAGTGTTAGACGTCTATCAAGGGTGACCGTTGGTGCGATCGAAAAGGTAGGTTTTAAGGTTGGATTTAAACGAAGAGAAGGACAATGAAGGGGCAAAGAAGCAGGGAGATCCAGAGGTTAATGAACAAAATGATACAGTTGAAGGGAGCCTGTGGCGAAATTCTAAGGTTCAACTTGAATATGCTGTACATACACAACATTCATCAGATGCATATGTAGATTAATGCTGATATGGGCAAACACACGTATAGGACAATACAAATTAGATAGGGTAATGAAAAATAGAGGTGTGCATTTAATATCACACGTATTACTTCAAAATGAAGCACTTCACAGGAAATTACTGTCATGTGTTGTGACCTTATTTGTATGTAAACTATCAACTTGCAGAGCATGGCACACAGTCAGGAGGTGAATGACCAATTTTATCTGAAGGATTGTTCACCAGGACAACAGGAGAAACTATTCTCTTTCCAAACACTGGTATAAGATCTTTAACATTCACCTGAAAAAGCACATGGGAACACTTTTTATGTATCATTCAAAGGACAGGACTTCTAACAATGCAGCAATTTCCCCCAATACTGTGCTGAAGAGTCCGTCTGCAATGTGAACTCATAATCCCTATCCTATGTTAATTTCTATGCTTCTAACTGGAATTTGATTTTACAAGGCACATTATGGGACCGTCGACAAATCTAGTTGCATAACTTGGCGTAACACTTCATTGTGTAAGGCTTTAAAGTTTAATGAGTTGCTTTTTGTTCTTGATCATGAGTGTATTAGTATAACTGCACACTCTGTCACAATTAGGCCAAACATTGTAACTCTATTGTTCTGCTCAGTCATTTTAGCATGAATCAAAGGTGACTTAAACCAATTTATTTCCATTTGGATAAGGCTGTGATCATTAGGATATTTGGATGATGTCATTGGGGAAGGATGGAGAGTTTTGATTGCTGTTAAACACATATGATTGTGATTGCTGTTGTTTCCTGTACGTTGTATGTATATGCTGCTCAATGTACTTTAGAAGAAAGGTACCATTTATAAAACGGTTAAGGAAGTAAGAAAGCTCCCAAAAGTTATTTGCTTCTCTTAATCAATTACTCCCACATTTTAACCAGCAAAATGTTTAGCAATGTAGCAGCATATTGTGCTGCAGATCTAGATGTGCACAGCAGAAAAGGGATGGCTGTGTGGTTTTCACCAAAGCCGTATTTGGGATGTTGCATGTTTCTGAATGGGAAAGAGGCATTTACGTATCATAGACAGAAGAATAATGTAATTACATAAAATCCCATGACACGATTTGAAAAGAAAAGGGAGTTTCTCCCGATGTCCTGACCACCAACAACAATAACTTGCATTTATATAGCACCCTTCACGCACGGTAGTGTCCTGGAGCGCTTGGACAACCTTCCCCTTATAAAATTGTTCATTCACTTCATGGCTGATTGTGGGACATTGCAGTTTGCAAATTGACTTCAGCTTCTGCCTGGAAAATATGATCATTGCACTTTACAGTAAATCCTATGAAGTAATTTGTGACATCCTCCCAACATGAATGCTGCTATATCAAAATGCAAGGATTATTTTTTATCTGGACGTTACCAGGAGCTAAAATTCTAGTAAACATTAATTGTCTGAAGCATCAGCATTAGTTTATTTATGTGCTGCCTTATTTGTAAATAAATATGATAAATTTCAAGCTCAAAACCCTCCCTCCTTCCCCAATGACATCATCCAAATATTCTTATGATGACTGTGTGGAAACTGAAAGTAGCCCATAGCACCATAGAGTGATTATTTTATAAAATGTTAACAGACTTGCATTTCCTATACCAATCCAGCAGAGGGTGGCAGCCTCTCACATAAATGTATCAGAAAAAGTTTTGCAAACTGCCCCACCCAAGATTTGACATTCACATTTTTCAGGATTAGCTGGATTTTTTCCCCTCTCATAGGCACCTTTATATATTTATTCAAAATCAATATATTTTTCTAAATCTATGTTAAAAGAGGCTCAATTTTTACTGTTGGTATTGGTGTAAATCAGGAGCTACCTAAATATATTTATAAGTAAATATAGTTTTCACCAGATAATGGCACCAACTAAAGGTTGCCAGAAGGTTGGTGATCTCTCTTCCTCGCCCTTTTCTGAGCACCAACAATTGGGAGTTTCATGTGAGTCTCAAACAAATCCAGGCAATGCTATAGGACCCAGGACCTGTTTGTCTCCTTATTTTAATCTGCAACACCATCAGTAGAGAGAATATCAGACTGATCATAAACAAAACACAAAATCCTGCAGATGCTGGAAATCTGAAACACAAACAGAGGTCGCTGGGAACACTCAACAGGTCAGGCAGCATCTATGGAGAAAGGAAAGTGGGGCAACATTTCGAGTATTTTTGCTCCTCTTGTGCAGGCCCTACCAACCTACATCCGTGACTCTTCCAACGTCCTCCGCCACTTCAACAATTTCCCGTTTCCTGGCCCTGACCATCTCCTATTTACAATGAATGTTCAGTCCCTCCACACCTCCATCCCCCCCCGGATGGCCTGCAGGCCCTCCACTTCCACCTGGAACAGCAGCCCAATCAGTCTCCATCCACCACCACCCTCCTTCACCTGGCTGAACGTGTTCTGACATTGAACAACTTCACCTTCAATGCCACCCGCTTCCTCCAAGTAAAAGATGTCGCTATATGAACTAACTGGGTCCCAGCTATGCCTGCCTGTTTGTAAGCCATCTCCAACGTGATCCAACCTTAGACATATCTTTCCCTCCCCTCTCAGCATTCCGAAGAGACTGTGCCCTTCGCGATTCCCTGGTTCATTCCACCATCACCACCAACACCTCCTCTCCTCTCCCCGGAACCTTCCCATGCCAGCGCAGGAGATGCAATACCTGCTCGTTCACCTCCTCCTATACCATTGTCCAAGGTCCCAAACGCAGATTTCAAGTGAGACAGAGATTTACCAACAAATGTAATTTACTGCAATCGCTGCTCACAATGTGGTCTCCTCTACATTGGGGAGACGAAACGCAGAATGGTTGAGTGATTTGCCGAACACCTCCGGTCTGTCCACAAGCACAACCCTGAGCTTTCGATTTCTTGCCACTTCAACTCTCCCTCCCACTCGCACTTTGACCTACACGGTCTCCTACGCTGTTCAAATGAACCACGGCGCAAGCTCGAGGAACAACACCGTATTTATCTGCTTGGGACCTTACAGCCCTCTGGCCTCAATATTGAGTTCAATCACTACAGACAATAAGAACAGTTCCATCTCCCATAACAGCTTAACTTCCCTTTCTGCTGTGACCATTAGCAAATCAAAACTCAAAATACTACAGATATTGGAAATCTGAAACAAAAACAGAAGTCGCTGGGAACACTCAGCAGTATCTAAGGAGAAAGGAAAGTGAATCAATGTTTCGGGTCCACGACCTTTCGTCAGAACTGTTCATCTGGGTCCCAGACACACCTTTCCTCTTTCTGGTCTGCGTCTGCTACCCTCTTTTGTTTTGCATCAACACCTCTTTAACCCATCATACCCTGTCCTCCACCCCATTTTCTTCTTTGTCTTTCTTGCCTCCGCACCCTCTCTATTAGTCCATAAACCCTCTCCATCCCAACATCCCCCAGTTCCGATGAAGGGTAATGGACCTGAAACATTGATCCACTTTCCTTTCTCCATAGATGATGCCTGACCTGCTGAGTGTTCCCAGCCATCTCAGATTGATCATGTCTGATACAGCACCTTGGGACGTCCTCCCGACGTGAAAGTCGCTATACAAATGTAATCTTGTTATTGTTGTTGATACCTCCAAACAGTCCCCTTGGGCAGGAAGCCAGGGTCCAGACAGGGACAAATTCCAACTGTGCGCAGTAGGGAGTATGGATCCGGAAAATCCCAGAGGCTCAGACCCACTGATTCAGTGTCATGTAAATCCTAGTGACTGGCTGGACAGTGACAAAGGCTGGGAATTGATCTCCAAGCTGGAGTTTAACCAGCGAAAACCATATTGCTTGCCATGAAAGTACTGTCTAGCAAGCTTCTCACTACTTCACCTAGGACCACCCTACCTGTTAGGGCTTTGGCTTGCAGGATTAACAGAAGCTGAGTGGGAAGAGATTCAGCTCCCAGTGATCTGCCTCTCCAAGATCTGCTGATGAGCCAGCAGCATCAGCAGTGCCCTAGAGTAGTTTATAATAATTATAACAATAATTCTTAGATTTGATATTTAATTTTATTCTTTTTCCAGTCAGTTTCTTTGAATAATTACATGTTGTTTGCAATATGTTTGAAACAGGATTGGAGGATCTATTGCATCTTGTCTAGTAATTTATGTATTTGATATAGTCTACAAATCTCTCAAAAGGGCTTCACAGGAAAAGCATGTTTATTAGAAAGCAAACCTGGTAGCCAATTTGTGAACAGCAATGTCCCACAAACAGCAATAAGTGAATGATCAGCTTTATCTGGGGGATTGTTGACAAGGACTCCAGATAAACTCCTTTTTCTTTTGAATTTTGTCATTGGATCTTAACATCCACCTGAACAGGAGATGAGAACTTAGTGTATGGCTCATCTGAAAGATGACACCTTCAACAATGCAGTGCCCCACCCACCCAACACTGCAGTGGAGTGTTAGCCAAGGCTGAGTTCAAAGTCCCAACGTGAGGCTTTAACCCACAGCCCAGAAGCCAGAGCACAACCAACTGAGCCAAGCTATCACCACAATAGCAGTAAGCTCAAATTCGACTTTTCACAAAGTGCTTCGGTTTAAACTTATACTATAATAACAAAAAATTACATTTATATAGCACCTTTCACGTCAGGAGGATGTCCCAAGGTGCTGGACAGTCAGGGATCCACACCCAAGCCGGTGGTTGAGGTCAGGAGGGGTGGAAAGTGGGGACGGTAGGGGTAGGAGAGTGACCAAAGGCACGGTTGAAGAGGAAGGTCTTAAGACAGGTCTTGCAGTAAGTTTTCTTACTGATAATAATCCTTCAAGAAAAAAAATAATAATTTGGTCACTATCCATGACTGTTTGTGGGACACCGTTGTGTGTGATTAGCTGCCGTATTTTGCCCACAAATATACAATCAGTTCACTTTATTCTGTGAAGCACTTTGAGACGTCTACAAGACGTGAAAAACGCTATATCAAATGTAAAGATTATTATTATATATTGAAGGAGGTAAGGGAGGGGCCGAGAACAGAAGGACTGTGGGATGGAGTTTCAGACAGTAGGGGCAGAAAGACTGAAGGCCCGCCCGCTATTGGTGGGTCGGGCAAGGCAGGGAACCTGAAGCAGGCCTGAGACTGAGGGAGCGGACAGGTTGGTAGGGGGTTAGGAGGTCACAGAAGTACAGAGGAACAAGGCCATGGAAAAGTTAAATAACTGCGAGTTTAAAAGTGAAACTAGATATTGTGTTTATTGTGAAAAGTGAAAACAGTGCACATTACAAAATTCTAAAGCAATTCACGATCTGTATCTATTCCCCTTTTATACATAAACAGAAGTCAAATAGTTAGTTCTTACAATGATGTCCTTACTATTTTACTAAGATATTGGTGGCTTCTCTGAATTAACAAACAATTATTCAAATGCTTAGTTAGTCTGATTAGCAGAGTAGAAAACCTGCAACTGTTGATTTGGTAATTTGAAATTATCTAAACCCTCTCCCTTCACATTTTATGCCCCAGATAATTTTTCTGTACCTTTACGCTTCTCTCCAGACCATTCTCCAGCTGGCACTACTAGCGATTTACTGGAATTCATGCAAGTCCAGCCTAGCCATTTAGTACCTCTCCACCCACTTCACTCAGTCACTTTCCAAATTATTAGCCTGTTGTGTGTACAAATTCTGGTAGAGCATCTCCTCCTAATGCATTGCTGGATGATTAAAATGCTTAACTTTTAATCATTCAGAATCCACTCAGGAACAATACCAACGGTCTCCCACAAAGACCAAGGGAAGGTGCAAAGGCTGTCAAATGAATCCTTAAATGACCATTGCGAAAGATTGTTGTAGAATTTACTTTCAGGGATTCTAGTCTTTTAAAGTTTCTCAAGAATGTAGGTCTATTTATGCAGTTACGCTTGGTGGCAGCTCAGGCCATCAATACAACGTGCAGCGCTGCATTGCCTGAGACACATTGAGCAGAGATTCTCGCAGTCTCCACCCTGTACTGCACAGGGATGAAGATCAAGGTCCATTCTGTTTATTTGGCACATCATTCAGGTTTGGCATGATTTCCATACATCTGTTTCACACAGACAAATAGAATTAACCATACAGCTCGTAGCTCGAGCAGGTTGGTGATATTTTTAAGTTTGCACACCACTTGTCTGGCTTTCTGAAGCAATTGAACAGAATCTGTCAACATCACAGAAGTTGGCTGTACATTCAAACTGCCTAAAACATTTGCTGAGGCAACCAGTTTAACTCTTCTAGTACTCTTGCCTGAAATAGCCTTGTTTTAATTGGCACAGAATCAAGGTTGATGACTGTCTCTATTCATCCTTTACTGACTAAGGCGTTGGAGATCATTGCATAGAAAGGTTCTGAAGAATCTTGCACCTGGTACAAGTCTATAAAAATAGCTGCTGCTTTGAGCCAAGGAGCCTTGCCTTAGAGTACTCTCTCTTGATAATCATGATCCTTACATTTGATATAACGTCCTTCACGTCAGGAAGACATCTCAAGTGTTTTACAGGATTTGTTGTAAAATATAGTGACTGCAAATTTGGTAGACGAACACGACAGACAGTTCACACACAATGTTCCAGCAATGTCTTTTTCTAAACTTCATTTACTTTTGGTGAGAGAATCATATTCTGATTTGAACAATTAACCTGATGTCCATGTTCGTTTAGTTCTGTATGTACCACCTAAATAATGTGTGACAATACGGTGGCCTTTAACTCCTTGCAGACAATGTTGTTCAAATGAACTTGACCCACTAAGACAAATCTATATCCTCTCTTCTCAGCCTTAATATTTTAAAGTGTTTCTCTAATGAGTGAATGCCAAATCACATTAGTTCTAATACCTAATTTTGCTAATTAATTTCATCCTATCCTACAACAGAACGTACTTTCTAGATTCAGATCAGGCCTTGAAAGTTTATTTTCTAGGGAGAGGAACACTCATAGCGTTAAAATAAAGGCCACTTGCACAATTTTAATCTTTCCTGGAATGCTTTAAAACTTCTTGTCTGAAAATTCTCCTCTGCCCTCAAATTCGCTAAATCCCAAGACATTGCTACTTAGGCCACAGCGTTCCTCCTACAGAGCTACTGTTGTATTCTTTGTGAACTGCAGTGAGATCAACAACCCTTTAATCTGTCAGTAAACTAGTTCTAAGTGCCACTAACCATCAGGCAAGCCCCCCATACTGCTTTACACCACAATACCAGGAGACATATTTGCATATACAAGAGGGGTTCCAAACATTAGGGAGAAAGAATAATATAGAAGAAAAGGTTATTGTTTTAAACAAAAGACCAAAATAACCACGAAAGGGAAGAACGGGTGAAATTGACAAAATAATAGAAATAGTCAATAATAAAATAAAAGTCCCAAAGGAGCAAATTACTACAAAGATCCCAGCCATTTTGAACCTACCTATTAACATAATTGGGCCTAGACTAATCTGGTTTCATCTTTAATAGGATTACAAATTTTGAACAAAAGCCTTAACGTAAAAAAAGTAACGCAATCAAATAATTGTGACCTGGCTAATTCTGCATTTTGCTGTCAATCAAGGCTCAAGCCAAATTGTAACATAATAACCCTTGAATTTGAGTTGTATAATGCATACTTGATGGTCTTTAACTGAAAGTTCGAAAAGGAGCAAAAACAAGTTATACTTGTATAGCGCCCTCCACATCGGAAAGACATCCCAGGACACTGGACAGTGAAGCAGGGACGTAATGAAAGTGTGAATCAGAATCTCAGCGGCCTGCAGTGAGAGGCAGCAGTGGAAGCGGGCAATGTTGCGGAGGTGTGGAAAGGGTGGAATGGATCATGGCACGAATGTGGGGTTTGAAGGACAGCTGAGGGTTGAAAAGGACACCAAGATTTTGTATTGGCTCAGTGAGGTGAAAAGTGCAGTCATGAATAGTGATAGTGTCAGTGGCTGAGGTGAGGAGGTGCTGTCAGGAGCCAAGCAGGAGGGCCTTGTCTTGCCAACATTGAGCTGGAGGAAATATGCTCTTGTCCAAGACTCTATGTCAGACAGACAATTAGTCAGGACATTAACGGCCCTGGAGTCGAAGGTGGAGGCAGCAAGATAGGGTTGGGTGGCATCCACATACATGAGATACCACATACGTACCCCATGACTGCAGATGACATCACTGAGCAGGAGCATGTTTAGATTGAAGAGGAGGGAACCGAAGATAGAGCCCTGCGGGAAGCCACACATGACAGTGCTGGGGCTAGAGGAGAAGCCGTTGGAAGACACAAAGTGCAGATGGTGGGAAAGGTAAGTTTGGAACCAGGCAAGGACAGAACTGTTGAGGCACAGGTGAGAGGAAAGGCAGTGGAGCAGAATACTAATGTGAAGGTAGTCAAAAGTAGATTCAGTAAACACAACATGCAAAAATATGGACTTAAATGACAAGTAAACAGTTGTCAAGTAGTCATGTATCACTGGTTCAGCTGTTTGAGGGTAAAATCAACATAACTTGATTGGAAATTTCTTGTCTTCTCCAGCAGACAGGAGCTGTCGATTGTTAGGACCCTTCCTTTTGTATTCAGGGTCATTTGGGAGCTGAAGGGGCAGCTGGTGAAGCGGGCTCAAAGACATCATCCTCAATTGTCTCCTCAATGGGTCTCATTTTTGCTGATGTCCTAGTATATGGAGACCTCTCTGTCACATTAAAACAAGAGCAAAATATCAGCAAAGCAAGTAATATCACCTCAATGAAACATTTGACAAAGCTTTATTAACATGCGCATTAGATAATGATTCTAACAAAATAAACTGCTGAATTTTCTACTTAGAATTAAATCCTATTTATTTTTCCACAATCAAGCATTCATGCTCATGTATGTTTGGTTATTTACATTCACTTCTTTTGCAAAGTTTCCCACTGTAATTTAAATCATGCAGAAAAATTCTCAAATGCATACCTTTCCTGTTGTAGGAAAAGCCATGGATTTATTCCAAACTCAGTATCAAATAGGATATAGGGCTACAAAATGAAGCTAACATTCCACAGGCAGAGACCTATTGGCCAGGATACCGGGAAAAACTCCCGTCTCTGTTCTATATTAGACACATTCCATTCAGCAGTGATATACATTCTCTATCATCACCATATAAATACAGCTGAGTCTGGTTAAGAGTAAGAGTTAATAAGACACAACTCAGTCAGATTTCAGTGGCAAACAGTCATGGGTTTCAAATTTGCCCCAATCTGTTCAAGGAGCTATTACTGAAGTCTACCTTGCCACTAATGACTGTGATATTCAGTCTTGGTCTATTTTTATGGGAAATTGCAAGAAGGGCAACTAATAACTTGCTTAATGTGAAATAGGATTACTTTTAACCAGTTGCAAACTAGACATTTCCCAACCTTGTACCTTAATCTTTAAGATCAGATTCCGGAGGTTACATGTAGATTTGTTCAGTTCAAGTCCGAAGGGGTAGTTTTGGAAATAAGACAGCAACTCCTATTGTTATACCATAACATCACCCTGCCACCAGCATGCTGAATGTGGACAGACTATTTTGAATAAGAAGCTTACACTTTCATTTTACCAAAAAATAACTGAAATATCAAGAACTGTGGCAGCTGAATTGGCTGCTGCTCATGTATCTCTTCGAGTCTCAATGCAGTGCATTGCTCGTTGTAGCTCAGCCAAACTGTAGTTCAGATTCGCTGTGGCTAAGCCGACCATTACAGAGGGACTTTCCTACAAAAAGGTGGAAAGAACACAGCAAATGCCATAGCAACTAGATCACATCAGAGACATCTCTAGTGGAAATAAAAGGGAGCGGGTAACATGCTCCTTCATACGGAGAATGTGATGCAGCAAAAGGATTGCTGATGAGAAGGAAGAAACCAAAATACATAACAGAGAAGGCCACCGTGTTCTGGTGGCTTCGAAGAGCATTCTGGAAGTCTTCACAACAAGCTTACTCACAATTAATGAATCTTTTTAAGATCCGGCGATTCAATTAAATCTCTCACAAATTAGTAGGATGATTTAAATTGTGAGTTTATAACAGATTTTTCAGTACCTGGTACAATGCAGTTAGTCATAACTGGACTGAGCATGAACAAAATGCATCAGTTGACGTCGGTCAGGCAAATTAGAGCAGTCTTGCAGGTTAGCTCCTTGTTTATAAAACAAGAGCAAAGCGTTAATTTCAGGCACAGAAGAAATACATGCACACACAATGCAAACACAAAAATTTCAATATGTCAACCAACAATTTTAATCAAGATGTACATAGTGTAGGATTGGTTTATGTAGCCACATCATCATGTTTACTTTCAAAGTTTTCTGAAGATTGCTTTTAGGATACATGGTGAAGCCTCATATTTGGATACTGATGAAATCTTACATTAGGTAGACTTTCTGAAGTTTTGTTTTGTTTAATATACCTTCGGGAACCACAGAATGTCTTTCCTCAGGAGAGTAAATCAATGAAGTTGAGGCCACAATATAATCTAACTACTGTCATATGCTTTGTGGAAGTAATGGGTTTACCCTTTTTCACATTCCAAGCTTTTTTTTACATGCTGAAAGACATATTTGTTGTCAAGGAGCATTGTTGGCCTGACAGATTGTCAGTCTGGCGTGTTGGTGATTCTGGCTCAGTACAAACACCAGATATGGAATGTCAGCAGTCAGTTAGCCTGGACTGTCAGGCTGTTGGAGAATGTCAAGACTAGGAGTGCAAGAGTTGGCCCCTGAAATGAAGATAAGGAAGTCTAATGGTTTATGTTAAGTGGAAAGTTGTTAGTTTCATGAATTGCCCTTTCTTTGTCGTGTTCAGGTGGATTTATTGCTACCAATTTTAGACAGTGAAAGCAGAAATGGGCTTGTGGTCCAATGTGCATGGTTTGATCTTGAAAGGACCAAACCTCCTCGCTCAGTGCAAATCCTGTTTTCACAGACTCGGAGTATCCTGATGATTTTCACAATTCCTTATCATTAAATGCTCAAGCAAGGTAAAGAAATGTGTCATTTATTTGATGCTCACGGACAGACGATGCAGTGGAACTTCCTCGTAAGAAAGAAGACAGTCCGTCCTCTGCGTCACTAGTACTGGCCATGGTATTTCTCACTTTCATCATTGAAAGCTGTGAGCACAGACTTGGCTGTCGCTCAAACTTCTTGGCAGTCTGTAATAGAAAGGAAATTGGATTTTCAGAAAAAATAGCAAAACATGCATCCATGCTTTCTATTGCATACCTGTAATATAATTTGCTTCTATTATACTATGGGTGCTCAAACGGCTCACTAAAGGTAGAACAGATTGTTGTAATTCGGTGACAAAACGTACCCTTTCCCTGCCATATAAGTGTATATGACCAACGAAACCATCAGACCAATGAAAAGAGTCTATGCCATAAAATACTCGCAGCCCTTACATGCGTGTTTTTTGACTGTCCTCCTGGGGGTGGGGGGATGGGGGGGGAGGGTAAGCATCATCTCCTTGGAGCTAAATCTGCGGTGGTCTCGGTAGTCTGGTTACTGAGCCAGGTGGGTCTGCAGTACTCCAAGACACTGCTGATAACAGCACAGCGGCTCATCGGCAGGATCTGGAAGGGCAGACCTGTCACTGGAGGCATGGAATCATCCTATTCAGCTCCTGTTAACCCTACAAAGCCAAAGCCAAAGCCCTAATGGGTAGGGTGTTCCTAGATGGACAAGCAGTGGGAAACTTGCCAAACAGTGCTATTGATTGCAAACTATGTGGTTTTCGCTGATTAGCCTCCAGCAATACCTCCAACATAGTTTATTTTCCTGCCAGTACACCCCACTCAGATCTACTATGCATTCCTCACCTCTTCCATCCTACCATCTGTGACCAATAAGCCCCCTCACTCCCTAGAATTTACCTTGCAATCTCTCTTTGTTTGTGCTTTGTAAACACCCATAAACTTCCCTTCCTCTCTTCCCTGCTCAGTGATTCAGCAACAATGTTCCATTTATAGAGCGCCCTTCATGCAGGGTAATGTCCCAGAGCTTCAGGCACGATCTGAAGATAAGGATTCCCCCATTACCATTGTGTTTTGCTTCAAGTTGGTTATCCTATTTCAAAAGTGCTATATAAGTGCTAGTTGTCACTCAGTTAACTATCTTACCAACAATAAAAATTTTTTTTTAAAAATCTTGATTTTTTTTGGTCAACTGGGTGACACATACAGAAACCGTTTGCCATGCTTGAAAGTATCCAAACAAAGTTCCATGCTTCCCACCTACATATGGAAATTCACGAATCTGGAATGCAGTGTGCACTCTCTTTTGGGAGGGACACACTTGCTTACCTATTTCAGGGCAGTAGTAGGTGCAGGTCAGCAAGGGCCAATGCTTGGGGACCTCAGAGTGTGCATTGGGAGTAATGCTGAACTTTAACCAGATAAATTACATAGGTTTCCATTGAGAGCAGTGTCTGGCAAGCTTCCCGCTGTTGTCCAGCTATAACCGGCCTATCTTGCTAGTTCATTAACGGGCAAGCTTACAATATATAAAAGCGTTGCCACCATCCCTTCAATAAACCAGGAGGGGGTGAATTGTCTTAGACTTCACTCACCCATTGGATCTGGTTTTAATCCTCTCCCAGGTATCCTGTGGGAGACCCAATTAATTCAGTTCAAAGTGCAAGAATGAAACATTTATCGACATAAAGGTAGGTCATAACCTCTTATTGCAGTACAGCAGGTCTGTCAATTCCGATGCAGGATTATTCTACAAGCATGTGTTAAATAATAATAATAATAGATAAAAGTCTACCTTGTCACTCAGTGTTGGGTCATTCAATGAGTACAGCTTATTTGTAATGTCTTTGCCTATTATATATTTGAACACTTCGTGAAGAAATGGTTCAGACTCCAAGAAGAAAGTCAACCTCTCTCTGGACCAGCACAAAAACTTGCAGGTATCTTCAGCTACAATGGTTACCTAAACAGAGAAAATATCAGTCTGAGACACTAGTCCTGGTATCCAAGCATAAACATCATTAACCTTTTAATATGAGCAATGGTATATCTTACAGAATCAAATGTATCTATACTATTTTAAAGGTCTCAGCCTGGCTCAGTTGGTAGGACTCTCACTTTTGAGTCAGAAGGTTGTGGTTTCAAGCCCATGTCAGAACTTCAAGCTCACAGTCTAGGCTAGGAGACCTGGGGGAGTGCTGAGTTGTCAGAAGTTAAACTGAGGTAACGTCTTCCTGGTCAAATTGCACTATTCAAAAACAGTTGTGAGGTTTTCCTGGTGTCCTAGCCAACAAACCCCCGAATAGAATTGGTTATTCTTTTCACGGCTGTTTGTGAAATATTGCTGTGAGTAAATTGTCAGCCATAGTCAGCTTTCTGCAGGAGCTCAGGGAACCA
Source organism: Callorhinchus milii (assembly GCF_018977255.1). Classification (NCBI taxonomy): domain Eukaryota; kingdom Metazoa; phylum Chordata; class Chondrichthyes; order Chimaeriformes; family Callorhinchidae; genus Callorhinchus; species Callorhinchus milii. Next base: position 896,078 of record NW_024704774.1, on the reverse strand, counting down.
TTCAATCATATCTTGCTTTGTATTGCTACTCCTGTACATGAAGGGCTCATTTATAATACATAGTCCTGATATTTGACTTTGCTTTAGATATGTCATTGCTTACTGCTCCTAAGTGTGGCGCAGAGAGATTTTTGCTCTCCTCGACACAGAGGTTCTTCTTTTGTAATGCATATGCACCTTCAGAGGAAATTTCAACCTTCTGAACTACAATATATCCAAGTCTAGCCATTTGAAATTCATATTTTGAAAAAAAGTATCTCGCGTTTATCAAGTCATGGCTTTTAGTATTTGTGCTAATTAATATCAGTTATTAGCAATTTTATATTGGTTATATTATAGGAAATTAACTCCAACAGCAAAGGCAGAAAAAATAAATGTATATGAAATGTACAAATAGTTTTCTTCCAATACATATATATTATAGAATTACATATCAGAGCTGTAAATTAGACAACAATAAGTGATGATGAAATGCATTTGTGTGCATAATTTTCACTGTAAGCTCTGGAGGATCCATGCATTTCATAATAAATAATAAATCATTACAACTGATATAGTGCCTTATCACATCATTGAGACATCTCAAAGTGCTTCACACTATATTACTGTGAAGTATAGTGACTGCTTATCTGTAGGTGGAAGTTGCAGCCAATTTGCACACGGCAATGTTCCACAAACAGCCAAAGTGAGTGACCAATTTTATTTGGAAGATTATTGGCCTAGAAACCAAGAGAAACTCCCTTCTCTCTTCGAATAGTGTCATGAGATCTTTAACATCCGCCTGAAAAGGCAGATGGGACCTCAGTTTAATATATTTTCGGAAGGACAGCACTTCCAATAATGCAGTACATTTGTATATTTACAAAGCATGCAAACAGCTTTAGAGTTCATCAACATGTTCCTTGTGGAACACATTTAATACAGCTAAACATTAGACTAAAGGTATGTGGACTCAAGCTTTGGAGAGGGTTGATGAACAAACATTTTAAATGCACAGCGTGTGGTGATATGTAAATAAACTATTCAGTGGAGGTAGATTGCATCACAAATTGAAGAGGGAATTAGAAAGCTGTTTGGGAACAAATCAATTGAGGGGTTTAATTACAGTAGTACAGGATTATCTATATATTTTTTAAATCTTTTCTCATCAGGTTGGATCTTTGGCCTTTTCTATGTTCCTAAGTGCTTATATTATTATACCTGAAATTTTTCTCCTTTGTTCATCTGAGTTGATCGAAATTCCGGAGAGTCGATGAAAGCATTTGGGTAGATATTGTGCAGGAAGTGGCCCCGATAAGAAACCTTCATTCTGTTGAACAAAATATCTGAAGTTAAGTTGCATCAGAAAACAATATTTTCTGTGAAGCGCTTTGAGACGTGTGATACTATTGTTTTATAGAATACACAGTATTGCATATGATTTTACAAGGGTTAATGAGCAACACTTTGCATTTGGTATGTTTATTTGTGGGACACTGCTGTGCGCAATTGGCTGCCGCATTTCACCCACAAATATACAGTCAATTCACTTTACAGTCTATTCTGTGAAGCGCTTTGAGACGTCTAGAAGACGTGAAAAGCGCTATATCAAATGCAAGGATTATTATTATTATTACTATCAAAGAATAACGAGACATTGCAAGCCATTAACTAAAAAACCTGTAGACTGAAATGAGACAACTGAGAGGATCCTGCTTGCAAGTGTTATCATTATTTTTATATTTATATTTTAAAACAAATGTTGAGAGGTTCACAGGGTGGTTGAGTCAATGAGCATAATGGAGAAGAATCTTTGGACTAGTCTAGAAATTAATTGAGAATCAGCTATCATCACGAATATTCAGGAGTAGCCACTACTTGGCAATTGTTGAAATCAAAGCCTAACATGAGTACAAAACATACAGACCAGAAAGGTCTCTGATTTGGTGTAAATTAGCCATGTTCAATTGGAAGACAGGAATATTACAATCAACCTCAATGGCCTTGAGTTAAGGGGAGGGGTATGGAGGGTTCCCAATCACTTATCCAGTGGCTCCTCTATTTCGACATCAGCTGATGACAGGATCGGAATTGTCTGTCATGCAGAATGCAATAGCTGCCAACACTCCCTGCCTGGGTTCAAATATATAAATAAAGACCTGCCACTTAGCCGAGAAATAACGCAGGGCAAACACCCCCTGTGAGATCCTCAGTTATCATCTTAGGAAGCGAGAGGAAGAAACAAAACGGAAAAGCAAGGAGGGAAAACGTACCCTCCATGTGACAGAATTTGAAGACCCATAAGATATTCTTTCACATGTTACACACATTCATATTTTTGGAAAAATAGCTGGAGTGCACATTGCTAAAGTGTAAGTGTGGAACATGGCATTAAGAAGAAAGATTATTCGACTGCAACGGTGACATTTGAACACACCAGACGCAGGCCATTGAGAAATGGCAATAACCTGTATTGGTTAACTTACAGTTTGATCTAAATTGGAATAAAAGTACTACAGTCCTGTTAATAAAAACGTTGCAGTGGATATACATATACTAAATATATAGTGAAACCAAGACAACTACCCTTTGACTTACTTTCCCTTTAACAGGACACTCAGTCGGACATCAACACAGGTTTTATCTTCTGCAGCATAAGTCTGATCTTTTTGGAGTGTCATAATATTGCAGAATTGCCCTGTTAATCTTTGGAACATTTCTGGAGGCACATGAAGCGGATCAAACATCCTCCTATAAAGTGCCTTGAGCTCCTTGTCAATCTTAATCTGGAATGAAACAAAGTACTTAGGTGTGATTGAACTTCATAATATTGTATAAAGTGACTCCATATAATACAGGGAAACCCTACTCTGAAGCAGTCAGCTGAGTTCAATTTCTCAATAATAATAATAATCCTTGCATTTGATATAACACTTTTCACGTCTTCTAGACGTCTCATTGCGCTTCACAGAATTTACTGTAAAGTGAATTGACTGAATACTTGTTGGCGAAACAAGGCAGCCAATTACACACCGCAGAGTCCCACAAACAGTTGTGGATTGAAGTGACCAATTTTATTATTTTTTTTTTTCTTGAGGGTTAATTATCAGGGGTGTGGAGTAACGAAACTTGCCCAAGACTTCACCCAGCTGGGAATTGAACCCAGGACTCTTGCTTTCGAGGGGAGTGCTCTAACCACTGAGCTACAGGACTCAATGGTCACATTATAAACGTTTGCCCACAATATTTTATAGTATATCATGTGAAACGCTTTGAGACATCTCAACGATGTGATAAGGTGCTATATCAATTGCAAGGATTATTATTGTTATTATTTCCCTTTATTATAGCCAATTTCACAACATAGCACTCCTGAATTAAGTAAATACCGTTTAGATGTAGCAGTTAATTCAAATAAATAATAAGTACACCTTGGCATTGTACCCTCCCCACTTTAAAATATATTTACCAAAGAACTCCCCGACAACAATCCCAAAAGGATCCCATCCCCTCCACTCTACAATCTAATTGTTCCAAAACTCAGTGACTGAGGATCTTTGCCCTCTCCAATCCTAAAATGCTTCCAGATTACATCAACAGATACAATACTAAAGTTAATCATTTTGTTTTCTTCCTCAGACAGTCAGCAGAGAAGCACTCAACAACAACAAATTGCATTTATATAGCACCTTTCACGTTGGGAGGATGTCCCAAGGCGAAGGACAATCGAGGGTTTGCACCCAAGCTGGAGTTGGATTTGAGAGGGCTGGAGGTGGGAAGATGACTCAAGGCATGGTCAAAGAGAAAGGTCTTGAGACCTTTTATTTTTTATTTTTGTAATCACTCAGTTCATAAAAAAAGTATGCACATCTGGCTGATGGGCTGGAGTTTGAATCTTTGTCACACAACATGTTCAGGTAGTAAATTGACATTTTAGAAGTGGTCCGAAGTCCCAACTTCAAATGGGGATTGGAATATGTCTTTTTAAAAAGATATAGAGCAGCAAGGTTAAATTTGGTCTCAGATCTGTATTTTAATGAGAATGTAATTATTTAATCGAAAAACCTGTGGGCTGTTGGGAGAACAGTAATTATCTAAGTCAGGGTTGTCCAACCCTCTACCAACCTCCTAACGCCCTCCAAACCTGCCCGCTCCCTCCTCTCAGAGGGCTCTGGCCTGTCTCACCATTGACGGGCATGCCTTCAGCCACTTTGCCCCCACCCTCTGGAACTCCATCCCACAGTCCCTCCATCTCACCTCCTCCAAGACCCATCCCAAGACCCTCCTCTTCAACCATGCCTTTGGTTACCCTCCTTCCCCCCACCTGCCCTCCACCCTCCCCCATCTCGACCCCCAGCTCAGGTCCAAAACACTGATTGTCCAGCTCCTGGGGACGTGCTCCCGATATGAAAGGTGCTATACAAATGTAATTTTGTTATTGTTGTCCAACCTTTTGGCTGCCGCGGGCCAGATTCCCTATTTGAGAAAGGTCCGCGGGCCACATCCAACGTGGACCAGCTGACAGTCCGTGGGCCACATCCAGCCCGGCCAGTGATTTTATCTGGCCCGAGACCATTTCCAACATTCCAACTTCCACTCCCTCTCTCCCTGGTGAACGTCCTCCCAGGGCAGCGACAGGAGCTAGAGGTTGGGAGGAAGAGGCACGGAGGGTGGAAATAATACCGGTCGTTACTGTAGTTTGTCAGGAAGGCAAGCGCGTCTCTTACCAACTGCGTCTTTAGTAACTTAGTCCTGCTGCTGCAGATAGTGACCCGCACGGCTGATTGGGAAAGAGGGAGATTGAGAGAGGGGGAGAGAGGAGAGGGGGGGGATGAAACAGGGGGAGACGGGGGGAGGAAATAAAGTAAAACCAAATTTGTCAAACCCATGAGGCATTTCCTCTTTAACGGTGAAGATGTTGGCATGAGAATAACATGGAGCCACTTAGACTGAGTTAGACTCAGATAGTCTAAGGTGACACACCGATGCAGGTGTGCTGCATTGTCAGAAGTGCTGTCTTTCAGGTGAGACATTAAAGCGAGGCCCAATCTTCCTGTTCAGGTTGGATATTATAAATCCCATGCAATACAGTATTCGAAAAAAGAGAAGGGAGTTTTTCCTCGGTATACTGCCCAACAATCCCCCAGAAATGTTAGTCAGTCACTTAATGGCTGTTTGTGGGACACTGCTCTGTGCAATTTGGCTACTGCATTCACCCACAAAATACAGTCACTGCATAATAGAGTACATTTTGTGAAGTGCTTCGGGACATCCTTGCGATCATCTTCTATATACTAATAAAACGACAATGTCTGTCTGTGCTTCAAGAAGGATCTCAATAAATGATTGACGTAGAGACATGATTTATACCTCATCAGAAAGGTCTTGCACCTGATAGTGACATGGGTATATTTGTTTTCAGGTATCTCCTATTGTTCATGAGTTATTTTCAGTTTTGCGTTTTTGCTGCAGTTACACCTGGTGGCCGCCGAGTCAAAGTGGCTCTGTGGCATCGTGCATCACAGAGCATGCACGTAGCCAACCCCCACGTTTGGAAAGCTGGAAAGCAAAAGTTCTTCAAAGAATGAGGTCAAGAGTTTGGGGTTTTTAAAATAGGGAATTTCTGTCAACCCTGCCAAGAAAGCAAGTGGACGGCTTAACAAAAATGTTATTTCATCGGAAATGTCCTGTCTGTGAAGGGTTGTCTCAATTTCTTCATTTATGTAGCATTTTTTGAGCTTCCAGAATTTGGCAAATTGTTGAATTCAGTCTTAACTTTAAAGTTGGTTTCTCTGTGGCTCTGAAAAGAGCCTGTAAAAAAGACAGCTTTAAAATTATCGCTGATTTAAGGATCAGCTGTATTCTTAGCCCATTGAAATAATAATAGTAATAATCCTTACTTTTGGTATAGCGTCTGTCACATAGGATTGATGTCTCAAACAGCTTCACAGGATTTACTGTACAACGAAATGACTGTGTGGTTCGTAGGTGAGAGGGGCAGCAATTTGCTGACAACAATGTCCTACAAATGGCCGTGAAGTAAATGATCAATTTTATTAATCAATGCTACAACAATAAAGTGAATCCAAACCAGCTGGAATTTCTTCTCAATTAGGAAGGGCGAGCGAGTCAAAGGTTAATTTTACAAAGTGTTTAAAAATAGTGACGTAAATACTTACAGGTCTCCTTTTGTACACCAAATAGAGGAAATGCAGCATGTTGAGAAGCAGGAAAAGAGTATTCCAGATCATAATGTCCAAGGCACATTGGTAAAGTATTGCCCAGATGATAAAGAGTGCACAGGCTGTGAATGAAAATAAAATCAAACCTAGTCACTTCGAAATTCACTGCTGTACAAACAAGCTCATAGAGAAGTGAAGAAGAGCAGAGTTTGGGAGTAGATGGGATAGATATACAGAAATACAGCAAGTTAAAAAGTCATAAAACTTCAGCATTTTTGTGCGTAAAGGCATAATTCAGTACAAGGATGGGCTGGGCAGGATTCCTGTAGCTCGATGGTTAGAGTACTCGCCTCGCAAGTGAGAGAATAGTGTTCAATTCCTGGCAGGGCAAAACCTTGGGCAAGTTTTCTTACTCTACATGGTAGATGTTAAAAACTTTCTGTGAATGGACTCTATATTCTGTGAAGCACTTTGCAATGTCTAGAAGACTTGAAAAGCACTATATCAAATGCAAGGATTATTATTATAATATAGACTAGGGGCCAAGAATTCTCTCTGGTTTGGGACATAACTATAATATCTAGATTCTTTTAAGAACTTCAAAGAATTGGTTTCAAAATTCTGCACACTCTTGAAATGTTTAAAAAAAAGTTGAAGTCTATAACCAGATTTTCAGGCCCCAGAAGGAGCCCCTGGATTAGAGAGGAAAATCAGACAAGGTTCCTGCTACTTTGCCAATATTCACTGTCACAACTTGCACATGAATAATGGTATATAATAAGGGATAGAACAAAAGACTGGAAAACACCAGCTAACTAGTCCTACAGTAGAACAAAAATACACTGCTCTTCTTATACTCTTCAATTCATTGCTTTCCAAAATAACTCTATAATTCCCTCTTGAATTTGTTTCCCCTGCCTCCCTTGGTCGTCTATTCCACATATTTACCGTTCTGTGTTCAGTACTTAAATGGAAAGTGTCTCTTTACCTTTCCTCTTCAGAGCTGGAGCCTATGACTCATTACTACATTTAGGCATCAAAATTACTGTAAATATTGGAAACAGTACAACTTCCAACATTGCATTAGTAATTTCCTGAACTGATTTTGAAAGCTATTTTACAACACTGGCTTGATACTGACACAGAGTGAGTCAGTTGGGCAAGATGTTAAATAGAGAGCCTGTCTGCCTGATCAGATTGGATGTTAAACATCACATGGCACTATTCAAAAACAGAATAGAGAGTTTCTCCCTGGCCTGGCTAACAATGCCCCAAATAAAATTGGTCATTCACTTCATGTCTGTTTTGTGAAACATTGCTGTGTGCAAATTGACTGCCACATTTGCCTATAGAATACACAGTGACTACACTTTACAATATGTCCTGTGAAGTGTTTTGAGTCATCTTCCTGACGTGAAAGGTGTTATAGCAAATGTAAGGATTATTATTAATTATTATGTAACAAAGTAATGACATTACTGGATGAAGAAATTAGTTATGCAAATTTTTTCTCTGTCTACCCTCTCTTTCGTCTTCTTCCACGAGGCCTGGAAGCATCTTAGGTACCAATTCCTCTTGAGACTAATTGCCCTTCAGTTTCCTGCAGCATCCATTCCTCAAACACTCCCTTGGGCTGAACTTCAGCTTGTATCTGGCACAGTATTTGAACAGTTACATCCCTGTGTGTGAAACAAATGAGTTTTCCCTCCTGGACTAAATCTGACTGCTTCTGTTGAGGTGCAATAAATACCTTCAGTCCTGTGCTATTTAGTCTATCTTTTCCAAAGGGAATAGTGATTCATCCTCCCCCTAAAGGTTGGAGTTTCAGATCACCTTCAGACTAATGAAAGGCAAACAGTACTGAAAAGGTTGACTGGGCTGAAGGTAGTTAAGTCGCTTGGTCCGGACAGGTGCAGCGAAGGTACTATGGGAGGCACGGGTACAAATAGCGGAGGCTTTGGCTACAATTTTTCAATCTTCGTTGGACACAGGAGTGGTGCCAGAGGACTGGAGAGTGGCCAATGTTACTCCCCTGTACAAAAAGGGACAGAAGGACAAACCTGGGAACTACAGGTCAGTCAACTTAACATCAGTAGTGGGGAAACTCCTGGAGACTATAATCCAGGACAGAATAAATCTTCACTTAGAAGAATATGGGTTAATTAGGGACAGCCAACATGGATTTGTTAAAGGCAAATCTTGTCTAACAAATTTTTTTTTCGATGAGGTAACGGAGAGGGTGGATAAAGGTAGTGCAGTTGATGTAGTTTATATGGACTTTCAAAAGGCATTTGACAAAGTGCCACATGAAAGACTTGTAAGAAAGATAGAAGCCCATGGTATAAAAGGGACAGTGGCAGCATGGATCCAGAACTGGCTGGGAGACAGAAAGCAGAGAGTTGTGGTGAACAGCTGCTTTTCTGACTGGAGGGAAGTGTACAGTGGCGTCCCCCAGGGATCGGAATTAGGACCACTGCTTTTCTTAATATACATAAATGATCTGGACTTCGGTATAGCAAGTACCATTTCCAAGTTTGCGGACGACACAAAGTTAGGTAGGGTGGTAAACAGTGAGAAGGATAGTAGCCAACTGCAGGAAGACATAGACAGAATGGTAAAATGGGCAGACACATGGCAGATGAATTTCAATGTGGAGAAATGCGAGGTAATGCATTTTGGTAGAAAGAATGAGGGGAGGCAATATAGGCTGGTAATATAATCTTAAGGGGGTGAAAGAACAGAGAGACCTGGGGGTTCAGGTAAATGAATCCTTGAAGGTGGCAGGACAGGTAGATAAAGCTGTAAAAAGGGCATATGGGATACTAGGCTTTATAAATAGGGGCATAGAGTACAAGAGTCAGGAGGTTATGATTAACCTATATAAAACACTGGTTAGGCCTCAGTTAGAATACTGCGCCCAGTTCTGGGCACCACACTATAGGAAGGATGTTAAGGCATTGGAAAGGGTGCAGAGGAGATTTACGAGGATGGTACCAGGAATGAGGGACCTTGATTATGAGGAAAGGCTGGAGAGGCTGGGATTATTCTCATTGGAGCAGAGAAGGTTACGAGGAGACCTGATAGAGGTCTTCAAAATCTTGAGGGGATTTGATAGGTTAGAAAGTGAAAAACTGTTTCCATTGGTGGGTGTGTCGGTGACTCAAGGCACAGATTTAAAATAGTCTCTAAATGAAGCAGAGGGGAGGTGAGAAGACATTTTTTCACGCAGTGAGTTGTTCGAATCTGGAACGCATTGCCTGAAAGGGTGGTCGAGGCCGATTCGATAACAACTTTTAAAACGCGGTGGATGGGTTTTTGAGGAGGATGGGTCTGCAGGGTTATGGGGAAAGGGCTGGGAAAGCGCCGGCACAGACTTGATGGGCCGAATGGCCCCTTTTTGTGCTGTATGATTCTATGATTAGTAAAGCACCAAAGAGGACATTTCACTTTTGAACTGTGCAGTGAAATGACATTTTGATTCAATGTGGAAATGCTGGTCTATTATCCTGGCAGAAATTATAGCTCATGGTTTGTTAACTAAATGTATATCCTGTGTCATCACCTCCAAGTCAGAAGGTTATGGACTCAAGCCCACGTCGGGCCTTTGAATTCACAAGTCTAGGCTGACACTGCAATGCAGTGCGGGGGATTGGGGAGGGGAGAGGTCTGCATTGTTGGAGGTGCCATCCTTTGGATAATTCATTAAACCAGGATCCTGTCTACATGTTCAGGTAGAAATTAAAGACCCCAAGGGAATTGTTCCCAATGTCCTAGCCAACAATCCAAGATAAAATTGGTCATTCACTTCATTGCTGTTTTCGGGATATTGTTGAGCACAAATTAACAAACTGCAAATTGGCTGTCAGACAACCATAAATGCAGTTACTACACCTCACATAAAATTCTCTGAAGAATTTTGAGTAGCTTTGACGATGTATTAATGCGCTATATCAAATGCAACAACAACTCGTACTCTATGTAGTGCCCTTAACTGGAGTATTGTCTCGGAGTGCTGAAATGCAAGGATTATTATTATTTGATCTTTAGATAGTGCCAACACCGCCTTGATTCTTCTGAACCTGACCAACTACATCCACAGTGGCAGCCCCAGCAAAAGATTATCGTTTAAAATGACACTTTTGACTCGAAAATTGGTAGTGACAGAATCAAAATATGGACCAGCCCACCACCAATTGAACAACATCACGCCTGTAAAATCAACAACTCCATTTACAGATTTATAGCCTTGAAGACCAATATTTTCACTTCTCCATCTCAGAGTAACTGATTTAAAATTGTAACACCAACATAATGTATTCCTAACACATTCCCTCAACGGATGGCACTAGTGAGACGTACTGCACATGTCTCTTTTCTGGTTTGTATCCACTCCCTCTGTATTCTCTTAAAGTAATCAGAACTAAGACTGCAATATTGGTCTAAGAAGCAATACAGTGGTGCAGATAGCTGTCATAATCTGATATTTTAATTTGATATAATGCCTTTCATATCAGGAGAATGTTTCAAAATGCTTTGCAGGATATACTGTAAAGTGTATTGACTGTATCGTGTAGGCAAACACAGCATCTAATTTGTGCATAGCAACGGACCCCTATCATACAGTTTGTCAGGGTAACTGATCTGGACAGGAACACAGCTCTGTGCACAAGGTCGGACAAGGCACATTAACCAAAGATTGTATCTTTGCTGCAAAATGAGAGAGTCTAACATTCTGAGCTCAAATCTCAACCCATTTGGACACAGATCGCAGTCAACTAAGTGAAGTAACCTGTGGAAAGGGAAGGAACACTACAGGTGTCATATTATTACTAAAGTGATATTCCAGATTTTGGAAAATTTATGTAGCTATTTTGGATCTGGGTTGAAAACATGCTGCCCCACATTGATTGATTTGGGGATTGTTATTTTCCTGTAAAACAGCAGAAAAACCTGTAAATATACAGGAGCACGTTTTTCTTAGCAGCTCTGTCTGTAGCCTTTCTATGTTATTAGCAAATCAGTCCTGGTCCTCTGCTGCTCACAATATTTAGAAATGTTCCTGATGAACCTAAACACGTCTTCAAATTTAGAGGTACCAACCTTCAAAACACACTGCCAACTGGTGCAGCAAACAATGAGTCAGCCAAAGCATTCAAACAGGATTTGAACCAATTTCTAATGCAACAAAGAAATAGAAGGGAAAAGAACACAAGTTGACAAAAAGCTCAATAGGGCCAATACTCAACCCTCCAGTACATTACCTCTGTTATCATAGTAACCATTTGTGCTTTGAATAGTCCCAAAGATTTTCTCTCCAATAACTATCACTTGATAATTATTCCAAGTATCTATCAATGAGTACAATTGTTTTCCTAATGTAGAATCATTGATTTGTCCGATTTATCCCGACCCTTGTACCTTCCTCCCCTCTCCCTTACTTCATGTAGCTGCGATCTGTGCTCAGATGAGTTGAGAACTGAGCTCAGAATGTCGGACTCTCCCTCTTTTGCAGCCCAAAGCAATGCAGCCTTAGGCTAATGTGCCCTATCTGAGCTTATGGACAGCAGTGCTGCAAAATCAACCAACAGCTATATAGATAAGGGTCCATTGCTGTGCACAAATTTACAAATTTAAAATATATTATTATAGCAGTAAAAAGTAGGAACTTGGTCGTAGTTGATTGGCGGATTGCTTTCCGGGGGTAATAATCTCTCCCACTCAAAAAAAATGATACTTGGTTACTCAATCCATGACTGTTTGTGGGATGCTGCTGTATTCAATTGGTTGCCGCGTTTCACCCACAAAATATATGGTCAATTCACTTTACGATATATTCTGTGAAGCTCTTTGCAATGTCTCAACAACGTGATAAGGAGTCATATCAAATGCAAGTATAATTGTTATTATAGCACAGCAAAAACCCTTTTATGTTTTCCATTTCAATTTTTTTNCCCTTTTAAAAGTAAATTCCCTTTTAAAAGTTTTGTTGTGAATTTACTTTACAATAACTTCCATTTATATCCACTGGTAGCACTACTTTATCTTGACTTTCAGTCAGAATTTCCCTCATTTAGGATATTAAGTGTTATATAATTCAGTGAGATTCATTGCCTCTATAGATAATAAAGGTTACTTGCCTCATCCTCCATAGCATGTTCCCTGCACAAGTGGGGAATCAATTGCAAGTCCACACACGGTTTGGCAATATCAATAAAACTGAATACGGTTTTAAATGTACTCTGCCAATCACAAATCCTTTGAAGAATATTTAACTGTTGCAGTTCCCTAGCCATCTATTAGTTTTTTGACAGTAGACAAGTAGACTTTTTTGCCAGCAGATCCAAACAACTGTTTGTCTCTCCCACTTTCTGCCCTCTCTGCTCCAATTCTATTGCATTCATTATATATCTAGCTCTTGAACGTGTAACATTTCATTGTATCGGTGCGAAATTTAATGTGGCTAATTCCATAACCCGTGTTAATCCTTTGCTGCGTTTTCAGTCAGTGATAATCCTAAACTGACACTGGATTCCCTCCCACACGCTGGTCCTTGTTCCTGGTATGTATTGCTCACCTGCGCTTATCATAGCTCGCAGGAGGATCATGTGGAGTTTGACTGTGGTTGGGATGACCAGCCCAATGGCTAAGCACAGGTTGGCGACGTGGAATACCATATGATGGATTTCTTTCCAATTATCACATTCATTGGTCTGGTCTGCAAACGGCTCCGTCACGTCACCCAAAACAGCAGGTGCCGAGGAGGTGTTGGAGGAGAGGAAGCTGGACATCCACGAGGTTTTCGGTGTAACATTCATCCTGGCAAATTAAATCTGTGACAGCAGAGAGATCGCAGGAGAAAAGGGTCAGATAAGATCTAGTGGAAGCAGATGCGAGTCAAGCCGTGCAACCCATCACTAGAGCCCTTGGCCAGCAAGTCCTGCTCGGCTTTTCAACGCTATTCGGATTTGGTATGTGAAGCGCAAAACGAGGCGAGGCGTCTCCCTCCATCAGCCCCCCACCTCCTCCCCGCACCCCCCATAACACCCCCCCAGCACTGCTCTGGATGCAAAAACACCCCCTACCACAGAGATGGTGCAACGTGAAGTGTGAATCACAAGATGGTTGTGATCAAACTAGTGAGAGAGAGACAGAGAGAGACACAGAGAGAGAGAGAGCTAGAGAGAGAAACAGAGAGACAGAGAGAGAGAGACACAGAGAGAGACACACACAGAGAGAGAAACAGAGATAGAGAGAGAGAGAGAGAAACAGAGAGCTAGAGAGAGAGCCACTGAGAGAGAAACAGAGAGATAGAGAGACACAGAGAGAGAAACAGAGAGATAGAGAGAGACACACAGAGAGAGAAACAGAGAGATAGAGAGAGACACAGCGAGATAGAGAGACACAGAGAGGGAAACAGAGAGATAGAGAGCGTGAAACAGAGAGATAGAGAGAGAGAAACACAGAGAGAGAAACAGAGAGAAAGAAAGAGAGATAGAGAGAGACACAGAGAGAGAAACGGAGAGACAAGAGAGAGAGAAACAGAGATAAAGAGACACAGAGAGAGAAACAGAGAGAGAGAGAAACAGAGAGAGAAACAGAGAGATAGAGAGAGACACAGAGAGAGAAACAGAGAGATAGAGAGAGACACAGAGAGAGAAACAGAGAGATAGAGAGAGAGAGACACAGAGAGAGAAACAGAGAGAGCGAGAGAGCCTGTGAAGTCAGGTCAGGCTGCAGTGTGGGCACCACAAGTGCTTTCCTTCTCACACCTTCTCATGATCACATTCCCAGTTGTCAGTGATCTAACACTGCGCTCTATCGCCGCTCTTCAAGAACAACTTCTCAATTGTTTTGAATCTATATATATTATATATAAAGAGCTATTTGCCGCTATATTTTTGAGGAGGCAAACTAATCACTGTTACATTCCCAGCTCCTGCTCCAGGAAAGGCAGCCTCAGCAGCTACAACTCTCCTCCTCTACTCGCCCCAAACTCACACCCCCACCCACTCACACCCCCACCCACCCACCCACTCACACACCCACAGACCCACCCACCCACTCACACACCCACCCACTCACACCCCCACCCCCACCCACCCACTCACACACCCACCCTCACACCCCCACCCACTCACACCCCCACCTACTCACACCCCCACCACTCACACCCCCACCCACTCACACACCCACCCTCACCCACCCACCCCCACACACCCACCCACACACACCCACACACACCCACTCACTCACCCACCCACACACCCACAGACACACTCACCCACAGACACACACCCACCCACAGACACCCCCACCCCTACCCCCACCCACAGACACCCCCACCCCTACCCCCACACACAGACATCCCCACCCCTACCCCCACCCACAGACACCCCCACCCACAGACACCCCTACCCACAGACACCCCCACCCACGGACACCCCCACCCACGGACACCCCCACCCCCACCCCCACAGACCCGCAGCAACTGACTGCCAACAGGGAGTTTATTTCCAATAGCTCCAAATGGTGAAACACACCACTGACACTGACACCGCCTCTCACAGCCCCAAACAAAACAGAGCCTCAAACAAACTTATTTCCCCTGTGATGTGAGCAGCGCCCCCCACCCCCCAGCCAGAGCCATAGCCACAGCCAGAGCCAGAGCTACAGCCAGAGCCAGAGCCAGAGCCACAGCCACAGCCAGAGCCACAGCCACAGCCACAGCCACAGCCAGAGCCAGAGCCACAGCCACAGCCAGAGCCGAGCAGCTCCTGCCCCTCCCTCCCTCCCTCCCTCACTGTAAAGCCTAACCCCCCCACACCCCCCGGGACTGACCGGGAGCAGAGCTCAGCCACAGCCCCGAGACAACCCCCCCCTCCCGCTCCCCCCCTTCCCCACCGCTCCCAACTTCCCCTCCGCTCCCACTCCGGCTCTCGGGATCACTCAAAACTCGGTACCTGTTTTCTGAACAACTTTTAAAAACAAACAAACAAACAAACAAACGCGTGAGTGTGTCTCTCTCTCTGTATATATATATATATATATAATATAATATATATGATCTATATTTACCTTCGCCGCAGATATCTAACCGCTGTGAATTATTGTGTGGGCGACAGAGCAAAGTGAGCAGCGCCCACACAGAGAGGCTGCAATGTCGGTCGAGAGAGAGAGAGAGAGAGAGAGAAGAGGGGGAAAAAAATGCAGCGGAATGAAGCGCAGAGCATCGACTAAAATGGACATGAGAGAAGCGAGTGGCGGAGGGGAGAGAGCGCACCCTCTTGATTGACAGCACAGTCACTACAGCTCTCCGCAACCACCAGGTGGTGAGACGTCTCGCTTCAGGGGCCACTGCTGCCTCCTCTGCATAGGGTTTTGTCACACAGGGGAAAGCAGCGCAATAATGATAATAATGATAACAATAATGATAATAATCGTCGTCCTTGCAATTTTGATGTCGCGCCTCATCACGTCTTCGAGGCGTCTCACAGCATACACCGCAGAGTGAATTGACTGTATGTTTTGTGGGCGAAACGCGGGCGGTCAATTGCTCACAGTGTCGCTTGTCTGGATAGTGTAGTGTGAGCAGGAGGGTCATTTGTCAGCCAAACTCCCATATCTATTTTAAAGCTGAATGAGTTATTGTTCACCCCCCCCCCCCCCCACACACACACACACACACACTTTCCGTCCTTACGGATCAGGCCGAGGTTAAATCAATGTCCCATCTGCCTGTTCAGGTGGATCTCAAAGATCCCGGGCCACTTTCGAAAAGAGAAGGGGAGTATTTCTTGGTCAACATTCTCTCTGGATGAAATTGGTCACTCGTGTCATTGCTGTTTGTGGGGCATTGAAGGGTGCAGGGTCTCGGATGTTACCATCACCAACAAGGCCATCTCTGACCACCATTTCATTACCCTCAACTCCTCTATCCCTCTCCCCACTGCCTCCAAACCTACCACCATCTCCTACTGCCCGTGGAAGAAGATCTCCCCACAATCTCTCTCTGCTGCCCTGGAATCCTCTGAACTCCTCCCCCCCTGGCCCACCTCCCACACCAACCCATCCTCTGTGTTTATTCTCCTCCACAGCACCCTCTCCATCACACTCCTCCTCCTCTGGCCCACCTCCCGAAATGCCTCCTAGTCCCAATCCTCACCCTGGTTCACCAGCCACCTTCGCTTGCTCAAGGGCCAGGTGTGGGTTGCCAAACGCACTTGGCTCAAATCCGGCCTAATGGTCCACCCATACATCTGGCTGGACCTCATCAAAACCTACCGCTCTACTCTCCCCTCGGCCAAATCATCCTTCTTCTCTAGGTTAATCCTGGAGGTGAAGGGCAACCCCAGGCTCCTGTTCTCCACCACCAACCGGCTCCTCCACCCTCCTCGCTACTCCTCTCAGATTCTTTCCACTGACTCTCACTGCGAGGAAATGCTGGACTTCCTCAAGTCCAAACTCGAGGGAATCCGCTCAGCTGCCACTGCACTCCCAACTTCCACCCTCTCCCTACCCCCACCCCACACTCCGACAATAACCCAGCCCTCCTTCCACACCTTTGAACCTGTCACCACCTCCTCTGTCATCACCACCATATCCTCCATGAAGCTCACCACTTGCTCCTTGGACCCCATCCCCATCCCTCTCCTTAAATCCCAGCTCCTCTTCCTTGCCCCACTACTCGCCGACATCATCAACCTCACCCTGTCATCTGGCACTGTTCCTACCCCCCTCAAAACAGCTACCATCACACCCATCTTGAAGAAAGCTCCCTTGACCCATCACAGCTATCCAGCTACCGGCCCATCTCCAACCTCCTTTTTCTGTCCAAGGTCCTCGAGAGAGAGCTGATGTCTCCCAGCTTCGCTCTTTCCTCTCTTTCCACTCCCTCCAGGAACCCCTGCAATCGGGTTTCTGTGCTGCCCACAGCATGGAAACTGCTCTGGTCAAGGTCACAAATACATCCTGACCATGTGTGACCAGGGCTCCCTCTGTCTCCTCGTCCTCTTCGACCTCTCCACCGCCTTTGATACTGTGGACCACTCAATCCTCCACCACCGCCTCTCCTCCCACCTCAACCTTCAAGGTTCTGTCCTTGACTGGTTCAGGTCCTACCTTTCACACCACCTCCACTTCGTCTCTGCAAACGGCTTCTCCTCCAGTCCCCGCACTGTCTCGTGTGGCGTTCCTCAGGGCTCTATCCTCGGTCCCCTCCTCTTCACCCTCTACACGCTCCCCCTTGGTGACATCATCCGCAGACATGGGGTATATTTCCACATGGATGCGGATGACACTCAACTCTATCTCTCTGCCTCCACCTTCAACTCCAGGACTACTGGCGTCTTGACCGACTGCCTGTCCGACATCAATTCCTGGACGAGGGACAACTTTCTCCAACTGAACGTCAGCAAGACCGAGGCTCTCCTGATTGGCTCGTGCCAGCGCCTCCGCACCTCAGGCGCTGGCAGCATCAGCCTCCACGGCTGCACACTCAACCTCACTAACCCAGTCAGGAACCTGGGTGTCTTGTTTGACCCTGAACTGTCCTTTCTCCCCCACATCCGCGCCATGACCGTCACTGCCTACCCCCATCTCCGCAACGTTGCCACTGCCTCACCCCTCAGGCTGCTGAAACCCTCACCCACGCATTTGTCACATCAAGGCTCGATTATGGAAACTCCCTCCTTATCGGCCTTCTCAACTCTTCCCTTCACAACCTGCAGATCATCCAAAACTCTGCAGCTCATGTACTCTCACGCACCGTGACCCCATCACTCCCACCCTCGCCCAACTCCACTGGCTCCCCATCCCTATGAGGATCAAATTCAAAATCCTCGTCCTCACTTTCAAGACAACCCATGGCCTTGCCCCCTCCTACCTCTCTGACCTGCTGACTCCCTATCAACCTGCCCGCTCCCTCCATTCAGCGGGCTCTGGCCTGCTCCATGTCTCCCGCCTGACCCACCCTACCATTGGTGGCCGGCTTTCAGCCTCTCTGCCCCCCCACTCTGGAACTCCATGCCACAATCCCTTCACTTTGCTTCCTCCCTTGCCACCTTCAAGGCCAGTCTCAAGACCCTCCTCTTTGATCATGCCTTCAGTTGCCCTCCCATCTCTCTGCCTTCCCTCATCCTTACCCCACCCCCATGCTCGGGTCCTGATCCTTAACTGTCCAGCGCCTTGGGATGTCCTCCCGATGTGAAAGGCACTATATACATGTAATTTTGCTGTTGTTGTTGTGCACATTTGGCTGCTGTGTTTGCCTACAAACTACATACTTTACTTTATAGTAAATCATGTGTAGCACTTTGAGATGTTCTCCTGACATGAGAGGTGCTATATCAAATGTAAGGATCATTAATACAATTTTTCTATTGACATTTGCTATTTTCTATACTATACAAATATACAGTGATGAATATCCAAATAATATAGGAAATTGTTGGCCAGAGGCTTGGAAGAAATCCATTCTCTTTCCAAATGTAGGGAACACTGTTGGTAACATAATTGAAATAGATTGCTGCCTCATTTATAGCACAGGTCTACTGGGGACCAGATTGCCACTAAAGTCGGTGCACATGCACAACATGTTACAGCCAGTTTATAACAGGGCTGCTGACATATTAATTGTCTTCAACCACAATTACAATAGTTGTTCAAAACTGCACTTGAGATCGAGGGTAGAGCAACAATAACAGCAACTTGCATTGATATAGCACCATTCACACAATTTCCTTCTGTGATTCTATAGTCAAATGTCTTCAGAAGCTAATCTAGTTAAGCACCAGTGAAAAACACTTAAAATGTTCTGATTTAAAATATAATTTCAAGATAAGACAAGCACTCCAAAACTTCATAAACTTCAAGTCGTCATGGTTGTTTTTATGAAATTGAGTAAATTGGCATTTCCTGCTTGTAGATTCTGAAACAAATTTATCTTTCAAAGCAAATGTAAATTCTTATCAGAACAAACAAAATACCAACCTCTTTATTACTAGAGTACAATGATTACTGTGGGAAAAAACAATATCCAGTTTAGGATTTTCAGCTTAATTGTGATTCATTAAATCTGCACCATTGTTAGGTAAGAGGTTTATAGAAAGTACATCTTGCAATATTTTCTCTCTTTCCAGTTACAGTCTACTGGGACTAATACAATGCTTGCCAGCAATGAAAGCCATTAGTTAAGTTACCACAAGGAGCATTTGAGAATTATAATGTATAATATTATGGCAAAATCAATTTTAAAAAACTTTGCATTTTACATGTTGCATTTTTCATTAGCAATCTGTAATGTACTTGCATAATTAATGTAATTCTGAGTGAAGCTATGGATTCATTAAGCAAACTCAATTCTAATTTAAACCTGGTCTTTACCAGTTTCAACTCATTGCTTTAACAGCATAATAACTAACATCAGTTAGTGAAACATTGGGGTTTAATTTAAAATGGCTGCTAATATTGATGTTACACCCTCTTTCGTGCCTTTCAAAATCTCTAATGTGACTCCCTCATGGGATGGATTTTAAGCAACTCCAAACAAAACTTTTGAGCTTGCCCTAGTGGATAAAGGCCATACCTAATGTAAATCTAAAAAACACAGACCCGAAGGTTCACTGTGCTGAGTTAGCTGACCTCAACCGTAGCAACAGTCAGGGAGCTAAATTGGTCTTAGTTCCCTAGGTATGGAAAGGGTGAAATTGTCTAGGTTTTTGCTTCAGATCTCTATCAGGGAACATGAGTTAACCTTGGAAATAAAAAGACTGGGCTGATTGGCAAATGAAGCTCAAAACAGATAAGGTACTGCACATAGGAAGTAAAAATAGGAGGCAAGATTTGAGACTTTGCAAAGGGGGAAGCTGAAAAGAGACCTAAGGGTGTTAGTTGACTCATTGTTAACTGTGCCATTTGTTTTGGTCAGCCAGGGGTTTGATATATATGGAAACTCATTGCCATGCTTAAGAATTTCCAAACCAGACTGAGAGTTCCACAAATGGATGCCATCCAAGCATGAAAATTTCCCTGTGTTGGGGTTGGAATGCGCACTCTATTCCTGCTTAGCTGATTCTGAAGAGAATTAGATGATAGCTGCATCATATAATTATTATCCGCAAGTACTGCCTCTCCCTCTCGCAGGCCAAAAATGCCTTTATTCCAAAAACATTTTGAAGACCAAAAACAACCCAAAGGCACTGTTCTCCACCATCCATCACCTCCTCCACCCCGCCATACTCCCTTCATCCTCACTTCAACGCCAAGTGTGAAGAGGTCCTAGACTTATTCATGTCAAAGGTTGAAAATATCCACCTGGCTGCATCCTCCTCCTCTACATCACCATACGCAACCCTCAGACCACCTACACCACCCCCTTCTTCCGCCATGGGCCCCACCACTGCCCTCCCTACACTCCTTTGCCCCGATTACTCCCCCCTTCCTCTGATTCACTATCTCACAGATGAAGTCCACCACCTGCTGCCTCAACCCCTCTCCCCACCCAATTGCTGGTCAGCAAACTCCCCCTCCTCTCCCCACTGCTGGCTGACACAGTTGCTCTGCTCAGGTTCTGTTCCTCTTGTCCTTAAAACCACTGTCATCACTCCCCTCCTCAAAAAAATACCCTTGACCCCTCCAACCTTATAAATTACTATCCCATTTCCAACCTACCCTTCCTTGCCAAAGCTCTGGAATGTGATGTCGCTAACCAGGTTTGCTTTCACTTCTCACTCCTCAAGCTCCTCCAGTCTACCAGTCCAAGTTGAAGTCTGATGAGGCTGGTTGGTCATCAGCAGTGTGCTGGAGTACACTGGAGGATTTTGCTAGCTCAGGAACTGGACTACTAGGACCACCAAAACGGTTTGACTTTAACATTCCATTGGCAAACATGTCAGTTTAGTTCCAAGGAGACTCCGTGCCCCCACAACAGAGGACAGTCAGTAGTTGATCATTTGACATCTGCCAAACGCCTTCATTTGGTGGATGACAACTATCAGGAACTCGCTACAAGCTTCTCGGTGGGCAAGACAGCTCAGCATGAAATGTGTGAGAGCATTACTACCCGCCCACAGCTCAGACACATATCCCTTCCCATAGAGTTATGGCCAGTTGGAGGTGTAGAGCTTGAACAGCAGCAGCTTACCACTCTGCAAACCAGTCAAGGTGGATTCCACGCCCTGGAAATATGAACGCGGACTAAAGATAATGTCGTCCAAAATCTCAGAGTTTCCTCATCAGCTATCTCACGACATCTGCCTTTCAGCATAATGGGAGAACCTACACAGGACAGTTTGTGTTCAAGCTGTGTCACTATGTCAAAACAATGTGAGGCAGCAATAAACCTGGTAAGCAGGATACTGAGCTATTTTGCCATTTGGTTCAGATCCCCAGAAGTCAGACCGCACCTGGAGTACTGTATACAGTTCTAGTTACCCTGATATAAGAAAGCTACCCAGGCTCTAGAGGCAGTGCAGATGAGTACAATAAGTATGATCCCCAGGGTTAGAGGAATGAACTTGCAGCAACGATTAAACAAGTTAAGGTCCTTCAGTCTTGACATCTCAGAGGGGACTTTATAGAAGTATATGAAATCTTAAATCAGATTGAGAATGTAAACCCAGAACTATACTTTTGGATGTACTGAGGCAGCAGAACAAGAGGACACAGGTTTAGGGTTGCAAAGGACAATTTCCAGGCAGACTCCAGGAAGTATATCTTTACTTAGACAGTAATTAAATACCGGACCAGGTTACAAGGGAAGGTGGATGAAGCCAGGAAACTGTTTGTGTGGAAAATATTAATAACCTTACTTAATGGACTAAACGATTTAGTCTAATTCTATAATTTTGAAGGTACTTCACATCCACATCAAGATTTCTGTCTTGATGTAGAATTAAGGTTAAATTTGCTCAAGCTGATATTCCATTCTTTTAACTTGTGAAACATGAGACATTTTGATGCAATTGTGCAACTCACCTTCACACTCTATTGAAAGCATGTCCTCACCAATCCTGTGATTTATTTTCACGAAGTGAAGTTACAAGCATCCGTGTGTATATGTGTGTGTGTAGGGGGAGGGTTAAATTATATCAGGAGGACACAAAGAGCAATGCAGAATTGTACAAAAGATGGTCTCGCTGTATTTATGTATTCTTGATTCTTTGTTTTTTTTAAAAAAATGCTCAAGAATTGTCAAAGTGAGAGAAATGCCACGGTTGAACTAAATTTCCATAAGTACTGTTTTTTTTTACCACCTGTAAAATCATTTAGTCATTGACAGTATGTACTTTTGCAATGCTAAAGATACCGATGTCTTCACCTCCCTGGTATTGTCTTATTGTACAAGCCCAAACACACAACATCTTTGGGGAATGCTGCATAACCTTGTAATCGTAAGTACTACAGTTATGAATGATCAAGGTATGCATGCATGTTGTGGAATGGAGTAGGAGCTTTAATCACCTTCAAGGATAATGTCTTAAGTATAGCTCTGAGGGAGGCATCAACAGACAGAAAATATTTTCCATTGAATCTATGAATTAAAACTAGCTCTTTTAATGGTGCATATATTACTGCTAAGTGGTGCTGTTTCTATTTTTGAAATATGATATACAATATTCATCTTAATTAAATGCATACAATAAACATAGTTAACCAAATAAATACATTGTCGAGATAATCTAGATGAAAGAGCAAATTAATTTATACAGTTCAATTAGCTTACAAACTGTATTGTGTAATTTTAGGTTCTCATATATGACTGAAGCATGAGACGTGAGATGAAATTCTTACAGTTAATCACAGATGTGTGAGATGTTTGTCCTGTTATTGCATAAGTATACAAATGTACATCTCTATTGCGTTCCGCTAAAAAATTAAGCTCTGGTAATGATTCTCTCTCCCACTGAGCAAAGTATGTCAGATGACACATTCTCTGTATATTTTGCCTCCATATATTGTGAAAGACCACACCAATATCTCCCAGGCATTTTTAACACTACAGGTAAGAGGATATAACAATAACAATGAATATAACATCCAGTTCTGGTGCTGTGATGCACACTGTAGATGCAAAATAAGACAAAATAAGTGTTAAAATAAGACAAAATCAGACACTGCAACAGAGGAAGACATTATACCAATAGGTGAAAGAACAATTTATGGAGTGTGAAAACTGGATACAAATCAGCATTGGGTGACAAGTAGTGTATCAAGGCAAGTATTGAACATTCTGTATAATAGTCCATTACATCAAAGAGGGATCTTTCAATATTGTCAAACTCTTCGGAGTTTCAGGAGAAATAATGGAGAGATGGGCCTTCATATTGTGCACGTCTTAAAATGTGCTGCCTCTGTCATCATCTATCTGGTGCTGCTCATCACAAACTTGTTGTAGGCTAGTTCTTACCTTGGTTTTGGTTATGTTTGTGGATGTAACCACTTATTTTTGGTATAAGTGGAGTGACCACTTATTTTTGCCTTGAAGTTTTGAGTGATTTTTGATTGTTTCAAGCATTAAAGACCAATGCCTTGTCTGCTAAATTGGTTTACTGAAGTCGTGCTCCGCCACTGTCAAGCGCTCTGCAATGCTCCCCTGTGTCTGGAGGGCTATATAAATGCAAGCTGTTGTTGTTACAAGGCACTTTAGGCATTCTCTGCCTAATATCTTGATCAGTATAACTGCAGGATATTCTGTATTGTCTTATAGTGGACAACAGTGATATTTCTCACTGTGATTCTGAACCATAATTATCTGGACCTTTGTACAATGGGGAATAAAATGTAGCTAAACATTACAGTGTCATTGCATTAGGAATTTAGGCAGCAATTAATGGGAGGATGTTTTCTCAGCTGAATATGTTTAAATTCTGCTCGTCCTTGGAAAAAACGAGGTTTGTCTCATTTATTTGAATATTTGCAGTCAACCAATTTTTCATTTACTGAAAAGATTTCAAATCACTTCTTTCAGCAATCATTGTTTTCTTACAAATCCATTTCTTAAAGCACCTAATTAATTTGGTTAACCGCTCACAAATTTTATTTTAAATCTGGAATAATTGGGATTTTAAAAAGTTCTTCCCTTTTATCAGAACCACTGGCATCTATGAAGAATTGGTATGGTATTGGGGTCAATTTAGTTGTCCGTTTTCATATGCAGCATATTGAATATACCTGGGTGTCTATCATAGTCCTTCTGATATTCAGCTCAATAGTAATTATTTCCTGGATTGTTAAACTGTCCCCATTGTTTTTGAGCACTGTGATACTGAAACAGATCTTAATATTATGGTGGTACAAATATTGTACAACTATAAATATTGTACTACTATCATTTTGAACGATTTTAAACAAAACCAAAGGTTTAGAAGCTACTGTTCTCCTTTGAATTTTCTCCTTTCTTCTTTTCTGATGTACTTACCATTTTAACTTATTTTTTACATTATTTTTTTCTTTTGACATTAACTAGAGATCCTGTCTCCCTGTTCAAATGGACGTAAAAGATCCCACGGCAGTATTTGAAAAGAGAAAGGAATTTTCTCCAGTGTCTTGTCCAACATGTACATGGTTATGGCACATTTGTGGACTTGTGGAGTCCTGTAGCTCAGTGGTTAGAGCACTCACCTCGCAAGCGAGACACCTGGGTTCTATGCCCAGCACAGCGAAATGTTGGGCAAGTTTCCTTACTGCACACGCCTCTGTTTACGTAGCAGTAAGTAGGAACCCGGTTGTTAGTCGATTGGTGGATCGCTTTTCTGGGGATAATAATCGCTCAAAAAAAAAACCAATAATAATTTGGTCACTCAATCCATGGCTGTTTGGGGACACTGTTGTGCGCAATTGGCTGCAGCATTTCGCCCACAAAATGTAGTCAATTAACTTTACAGTATATTCTGTGAAGCGCTTTGAGATGTCTAGGAGACGTGAAAAGCGTTATATTACATGCAAGGATTATTATGTTATTATTAGTTGCCTTCAAAATACAGTCACTGTACTTTACAGTGAAATCCTGTGAAATGCTTTGAGACAAGGGAGGGATTATTATTAGGCGTGTGGAGTAAGGAAACTTGCCCAAGGTTTCGCCCTGCCTGGAATTGAACTCAGGAATACAAAATACAACAAAGTTTCCTGGTTGGAACATTGAGAAAACATGGAATGTAGAAAAATATTCAACTCACCAAGTCCCTTTCTAACTCAATCCACACAACAAAAACACCCCCACTGTAAATTCCACTCCATCCCAATCAATCTCTGGAACAAAGTTCATGAGTGAAACGTGACATTTTATCTCTTTCCTAACTCAGCAGGACTGAACCCAAACACAGCTGTGATTTTTCTCATTTTAAAGCAGTGAGAGCAGCCAATATTATTCAGTGCTGCTGTTATGCCTCATTTTCGAATCAGTCACTGATTTCAAACTGGTACCTGCAGTATAATTTTAATAACACTCTTATTTTGGGAAACAAGCTGCAAAATCTAAGAGGTGAGTTGCATCAATGCTCTTTCTGCAGCAACGCACAGGATATAGGGGACTTCAATAAAACATATTTAATAAAAATTGTATAGTCATTTAACATATGAATGTCATTCACATACATATCAACTAAATCCTCAGCTTATTCATTTAAAAATAAGACTAGTTTTTCTCAATGAAACAGAGCAGGTCACTATATATAATACAAAAAGCCTGTTTCCCAGTCAGGTTGTTCTGTTGTTGAGTAGTGGTTCAGAATAGCAAATGGCAGAAACCACATTGAAATATTACACCATCAAAGCATTTCACAGGATTTATTGTCACGTGCAGTGCTGTGTATTTTGTAGGTGAACCCGGCAGCCAATTTTCACATAGCAATGTCTACAAACAATCACAAAGTGAGTGAATTTTTTTTTGAAGAATAGTGGCCAGGACTCTGGGAGAAAACACCCTTCTCCTTAACATCCATCTGAACAGCACACAGGAACTTAGTTTAACGTCTCATCCAAAGGATGGAACCTCTAACAATGCAGTGCTCCCCATCATTACACTGCAGTGTTAATCTATACTATGAGCTCAAAGACTCAATGTGTAGCTTGAACCCACAACATTATGACTCACTAAGAACTGAGTCTAACTGACAACCAATGATATGCATTACTGCATGAATTACAGGTGGTTTCGCACCTGATATGAGGGAAATCACCCCTATAGACTTCAAATTCCAAGGTAAGCTCATGTTGAGAAAACAACCAGAGAACTGTGGAAAATAGACTTCCAAGTTATAACTGGATTTTTAGGAATTCTCGAAAACTCTGCAGTATTAAGACAATGACCTTAAGGCAGGATTTCGCCCACAAACATACAGTCAATTCACTTTACAGCATATTCTGTGAAGCGCTTTGAGACGTCTAGAAGACGTGAAAAGCGCTATATCAAATGTAAGGATTATTATTATTATTATGAGGTCCTCAGGAGCACATCCAAACCACAGATCCATACAATCTAATACAGAAATTTTATTTCAGCCACAGGTATACAATGTTTACTTCATTTCAAGTAACATAAAAATTGTTGAATTTAAAATCCAATCCATAGACTTTAAAAAAATAACACTTCACGATGTTTCTTCTCTAAAATGTCTATGTTTG
Organism: Callorhinchus milii; assembly: GCF_018977255.1. NCBI lineage: Eukaryota > Metazoa > Chordata > Chondrichthyes > Chimaeriformes > Callorhinchidae > Callorhinchus > Callorhinchus milii. Next base: position 869,298 of record NW_024704774.1, on the reverse strand, counting down.
TTATGTTCCTTCAATGATGACGTGCGTCTATTATGTTAGTGTCTGAAAATGTTATAGGACAGTTTGGAAACTGGAGGTTGAAGAGAACCAAGGAAGGAATTAGAGAATCAATCTAGATAGCACCAGAATCCACTCAATCCATTTCATCTCTTAGCATCTCTTAACATATCACTAGAATTTCAGTAACCAGCTGACAGGTAAGAAAGATGGAATAGGAGCTAGAATGGGAATGACCTCAGGCATCCCAGGAGATCTCATATATTATTAGATCAACTTCAGTCGCTGCGCCTTTGGGCAAGCTCCAGCACTGCACTTTGGAATTACACATACTTTGTCCTACATTAGTGTCCTTCCGAACGAAACAATCCCTCAAGGATTTATAAAAAGTAGAACATTTACAAAGATTGTGTTTTTAGCAGCGATCATTGAACCACGTGGTTTTGGCTGATGGGTCCATGCTGCAGTCCTGGCAGAAACAGCTACTGATGGAAGGATCATTACACATGGCTAAATCCCTCGGCCCAAATAATTATTGTTATTTGGTAATGGAGCCAGCCTACCAGCAAGCATTTATAATCATATGCTTGCAATTCAGGGGTTGATGTAACATTATAATCTGAACACATTTGACTCCAAGTCTTTATTGAACAGAAATCATCTGGAAAGCGCCAATTACATCAAGATGCTTTGAACTTCCAAATCAAGAGCTCCCATTAATGTATTGTGTTACACGGATACCAGCGATGTTTCCTCCGCAGTTAAGACTAAATGCAACTATTGATAACAACTACACAAGAATCTGATTGCAATAATTTCTCCTCTCAAACATACTGTCTTTTCACCTATCCGCATCCCATGCAATTCAGAAATGATATCAACAAATATTTAACCAATAAGTCTCACAGGATAAGAAGCTGCAATCTGAAACTTACAACAATAATTAAAACTGTATTTTCAGAGTAAAAAAAAGTTTTGCCCTATTCCTACAGAGAACAGAATTCAAGAAATTATGCCATTCATTTGGCGAATACATTATTGTCTACTTAAATCCAATAGCCAAGGGAGAGTCATTTGTCAATGTAATGCAGGTCTGTCTTTGGATGCAAGACCAATCAATACATTCAGTAACTTGTAACCCTGTAAGGGCCCAGGTTTCATTGAATAGGTTAATTTGGTGAAGGCACGTAGGTAAACATTACACAACTGTGCACGAAAAGGTGCTACTAAATACATCAATGTAAGGACCAGAAGCCACCAACAGCAGCTGTACAAAATGCACAGTGCTCACCGTTTTATAAAACCAGCTTCAGGGGTTGACAGTAGGAAACTTGCATACAATTCAAAATTAATGTTGCTGAATACAGAGCCGTGATAAGGAACTAACCCCGACTCCTTACAACACTTTTGGCAAGTTTCAATGAGTCAGGAAACCGCAGCACCAGAAATGAAACACAATGCTTGTGTGTGCAACACTTTGAATCTGTTAAGATAATAATAAAATCTAATCAGATCCATCAATAAATTGTTACAGAACATCTCGCCTCCCCTCCCCCCTCACAAATACACACACACAGACAAATCTTCCGGCACTATGTCTCTATGTGGAACATCTCTTATTTATGGAGCAACATGAGAAAAGCAAAGCTTTACTGTTGCTTTACTTGCTGAAATTAACAACGGGTCAGTTTAGGCGGATACACAACTTCCAGCAGTCGCTTTCTATGTACAACTCCAATTAAACCAGTCATCATCCTGCGTTGATCTAGTGACTAGATCTAGTCTCTCAGGTCTGCCCTAACAGTGGAGGCTTCCCATTGCCTCCGTCTCGCAATGAAGGGCATCGCAGAGCAAGTCAGGTCAGTTTGTGTGGGGGTGTTTGCGCGAGGAGCTCTGAGCCAGGGCTATGTTCGTCTCTGATACCTCACTGCCAGATGCCACCAAGTTGTAGAAGCTTGGCAATCGGATGTCAAAACGAAATCCATTGCTAAAGTAGGCTTTGTCGTTTAATGAGTACAACTTGTCGGCAATGTCCTTCCCGATTAACACGGAAAACAGTCGAGCGATGCGGCGATGCTTGGCGAACAGCAAGTAGAGTTTCTTTCTCCTCCACGCCACATAGCGACAGTCTGTCTCTGCTGTGAGTGTCACCTGAAAGGGACCGCGTTCAGATGAACAGTAAATTTAATGTGCATACATATCGCAGATCCAACTGGCTGCTGTTATTTAAAAAAAACAATGTATCATTATTAAAAACAGGATAGAATAGCATTATTCCAAGATCAGCATCGCACTCACAAGACTTGCAATCTGAATCCTAAAGGATCATTCCCACTCCCCAATCCCGAGCAAAGGAAGAAATGCACATGCCTTCAGTTCTTGCGGATCCGGGATGTGATGTTAACCCGTGTCACGGTATGGACTGTAACCTCAGGTCACTCGGGTTACAATGTCCTCAATATCATCACTGTGAGCCGATGCTCTGATATACAGGAGACATGAGGACCTGGACTTGTCCCATTCAATGCCATCTCAGTGCCTCGCAGCCACCACAACACTTCAAAGTGGGGCTGCGTTTAAAGGTTATATTTACAATTTTACTGCAAATCTCCGCTGATTTATACAACGGGTTAAAGCAAAAAAAAAAACCCTATATATATATATCCATGCACATATATAGTTATTTGTTTGGAATTTGCAACGGTATAGGGAAAAGGCAGGTAAATGGTAGAGGAGTGAATGAATTGCTTTTTTCAAACAGATGTGATTTCACTGACACGATGAACCAAATGTGTTCTTTGTGTGTTGTTCAGTTCTATGGTGTTAAAGAACAATAAAAAGTCATTTTAAAGAAAACATTTTAACCAAGGCTGTTTTCATCAAGGCAACTGAGAAACAAGCGACCCATTTAGTGGTTAGATACTGAGAGAGATGGGGTTCATTAATAAAAACTAAAAGGCACTAATTAAACAAATTATACTTGTTTGGGTGTTAATTCACTTGCTGTTTTATCCACACTGGAATAACAATTAGGAAGCAACTCTCCATCTCGTAGCAATCAGTTACTCAGCACTTTACCTGGAAAGTCCCTTCTTCCGATGGTCTGAGTGAATCCCATTCAGGGGAATCCAAAAACTGGTAGGGATAAATGTAATGTAAAAATTCTCCGTTCACTGTCACCCGAATCCTGTCAACAACAATGGAGATTTATTAACAATGTATGAAACCAACAGACATTGATGCAGCACATCTGTCTTGGTGTAATCTACCAGCAACCTTGAGCGTGCAAGAACTATCATAATATGCGCATCTCATATAATACAATACATTTTGGATTTCACAACTACAGAAACATCTGACACTCCAGTGCAGGACCAAGCGAGCGCCACATCATCAGAGTTGCCATTCCTTCAGAAGAGAAATTAAACCAGTGTCTCCTTCGACTGATCAGGCTGACCTGGATGTCCCACCTCATAACTGGAAAAGTGAAGGGAGTTTCTGCTGGTGTCCTGGCCAACAATCCCCATGTCATTCAACCAAGACTGTTTGTGGGACATTGACGTTCCCAAACCAGCTGCGTGTTTGCCCACAAATAAACAATCACAACACTTGTCAGCAATTCCCTGTGAAACCCGTTGAGACGTGCAGAAGCTACAGACATTACATCAGCTGAAAGAACTATTTTTATCTCTACTTCAATTGGCTAAATCACCCCTCCCCTGGTTCTACATTAAGGTTAGGGAGGATAATTCAGGATGAACTTCTTTACGCAGAGAGTGGTGAGACTGCAGAACGAAATGCCGGCAACTGTGGTCGAAGCAGAAATAATAATAATAATCCTTGCATTTGATAGAGCGCTTTTCACGTCGGGAGGACGTCCCAAAGCGCTTCACAGAACACACTGTAAAGTGAAGTGACTGTATATTTGTGGGCGAACGCGGCAGCCAATTGCGCACAGCAATGTCCCACAAACAGTCGTGGATTGAAAATGACCAATTTATTATGGTTTTTGGAGGGATTATCATTAGGCTCTGTGTGGAGTAAGGAAACTTGCCCGAGGTTTCGCCCTTGAACTCAGGTCTCTCGCTCGCAAAGCGAGTGCTCAAACCACTGAGCTACAGGACTCCAGAAATACAAACACATCAGTGTGTATTGAAGAGAAACCGAGTTGAAGGAGAAGGGTCCAGAGGTGGAGGAGGAGGAGAAGAAGAAGAAGAAGAGGGCTGTCTCGGGGCTGTTAAATAACGTGTACGCGATGCCCCGGAGCAAAGTGGTCGCGTTTTTAAAATGAATTTCCCCACAAATGGAGTGGGAATGGAGGGCATATCCTTTGCTCGGAGATCACCGACAGGTGTGAAAGAGAAGGGGCAGGGAATTGGATACCAGTGCACACAACACACACTCACACACACTCTCCCCCTTCGAGATGCTAAGACGAACTTCACGGGACACACACACACAGACACAGACACACACACACACCGCAGTATATGCTTTTTAAATGCAGACGCGCAGTAGAGGCACGAAGCGGTCCGCGGGTGTGTGTGTGTGTGTGTGTGCGCGGCACCGACCTGCCGACCAGGAGGAGGGATAACTTTTCGATGGCGGTCTTGCCCTCCACGGCGTAGCAGTGGTCCTTCCCCAGGGAAGCGGGGCTGCAGCCGTCGGCGACCTTCTTGTAGACGGTCAGGGGGACGCCCAGCGGCTGGAAGAGCGCGCCGTACAGGGCGTGGAAGTCCTCCCCGAAGGACACGCCGCGCAGGCGGTAGGCGACGTGCACGACCTGCCCCGCGCAGATGGCGGACAGGGCGAAGCTCCAGGTGAAGGCATCGGCCGCGCACAGGTCGGTCCAGGACCAGGCGCCGGCGCACAGGAACCCGCAGCACAGCAGCGCGCGGCTGCACAGGAGCCCCGCGAAGCCGCCGCCGCCGCCGCCCATGTAACCCAGAAGGAGGAACACGTTGGCCAACTGGTAGGCGGCGCCGCCCGCCCCGCGCCTCCAGCCGGTGCAGGGCTGGTGCCCGTACCACACCGCCTGCCACAGGGTGACGTTCCCGCTCTCCATCCGCCCGACGGCACCGAGAGAGAGACAGAGAGACAGAGAGAGACCAGAGAGAGAGAGAGAGAGAGGGTCGACCCCCCCCACCGCCCGCGGGAAATAACACGAGGAACTAAGTCACCCGCCCCCGGGGGGGGAGTTTGCAAAAGGCGGCGGAGGGCTGCGCTGTGTGAGCCATCCCCTCCCTCTCCCCTCTCTCTCTCTCCCCCTCTCTCAGCGACTCTCTCCGCCCTCGGTTCTCGCTGTCGGTGACGGGAGCGCACCCGAGTCAAGTGTCTGTGGGAGGAGGGGGGCGTTTTCCCGGGTTTCTCTGCCGGACCGGTCCCGGTGGGTGAGGACGGAACATGTGCCGCCGTCGGTAACTCGCTCGCCCGCCCGCTGGGATTTCGCGAGGTCCTAGTGACCATCGGCCTGGAGTGCAGGGCCACCCCACAGCCATGCCATCTTCATACGACTTGTGCACCCATGCAGATCATCATCATCATCATCATCATCATAATAATACTACTAATAATATTAATAATAATGATGATACTTCTTTGCATTCGATATCGCGCCTATCACGTTCTTTACGCGGCTCCAAGCGCTTCACAGAATATACCCCAAAGTGAACTGACTTGACTATGTTTTGCAGGCAAAACCTGGCAGCCAATTGCACGCCGCAGTGTCCCCACAAACGGTCATGGATTGAGCGGCCAAAGTTATTATTTTTATTTTCCGGAAGGGATCATTATGCCCGGAAAAGTGATCCGCCAATGGGGATCCTACTACTGCGAGGTAAACAGTGGTGTTCGAGTAAGGAAATTTGCCTGATGTTTGGCCAGGCCTGGGAATCAAACCCAGGTCCTCTCACTTGCGAGCTGAGTGCTCTAACCCATACCCTACAAGACTACACTGTGCTTTACTTCAGTATTTTTAATTCCATTGGTAGCCATGCCTTCAGCCACTATGACCCAAATCTCACCTCGAACCCCACTTTATCTATCTTAAAATCCCACCTGAAGACCTACCTCTTTGACCACACCTATCATCACCCCTTCTCTCTTTCTCGAAGTGCAAACCCCACCACTGGGCAGAGCTGTGAAGCACTATCCTGTGTGAAGGATGCTGTGCAAAATACAGGTTGTTGTAATAAAACATGAGTCAGGTGGTGGTAGAACTCTTTTGGGTCTGAAGACTTTACCCTTATTTTCAGCTGACACGCATATTGATTGTTGAATTTAATGTTAAGGAACATTTTCCACCACCCATTTAACAAGGAATTCTGTCTGGGGTTCTGTCTGGAGCAGAGCCATTCCCTTTAACATTCTGTCGGATGCAGAGTTGTAAGCACCGAGTTAATTGTTACTTAGTTGAACCAGGTAACCTGGGACATTGGATGCAATTTACAATGGTTTCTTCACCCATTTCTTGGATTAACCAGGTGGTGTACAATACCTGTTGATACACAGTACACATTTTCCCAGTCTATCTGTGCTCCTGGCAACTACCAGGTGCAGTCTTTCAAGACCCATCTCTTTTCCAACAGTTCCCACCTGAGCTTGGGTGCCCAGGCCAGTACTGTTAAGCAGTTTGGGACACCTTCCCAAAGTGAAAACTGCTATATGAATGCAAATGTGTATTGTATCTTGTGAGACATCTCAGAACTGATGGAGTTAAAATTGTAGTATTAATAAAGGCAACTAGCCCTTGATTATTGCCAGGATTAACAATATCAACAACAAAATTGCATTTGTTTAGCACCTTTCACATTGGGAAGATATCCCAAGGCACTGGACAGTCAGAGTTTCGGACCTGAGCTGGGGGTTGGGATCGGAGAGAGTGGAGGGCGGGGGGGAAGGCGGGTGATCGAAAGCACGGTCGAAGAGGAGGGTCTTGAGATGGGTCTTGAAGGAGGTAAGGGAGGGGATGAAGTGGAGGGACTGCGGGATGGAGTTCCAGAGGGTGGGGTAAGAGTGGCAGAAGGCCCACCCGCCAATAGTGGGGTGAGCGAAGCGGGGACATGAAGCAGGCCGGAGCAGGATGGTAGGGGGAAGGGAGCGAGCAGGATGGTAGGGGGTTAGGAGGTTGCAGGGATAGCGGGGAGCAAGACCATGGAGGGCTTTGAAGGTGAGGACCAAGATCTTGAACTGTATCCTCTATGTGATGGGAAGTCAGTGGAGTCGGGCGAGGATGTGGGTGATAGGGTCATGGAGCCTGGTGCGGGAGAGAACGTGGGCTGCAGAGTTCTGGATGATCTGCAGCCTATGGAGGGAGGAGTTGGGGAGGCCAACAAGCAAGGAGTTTGCAGTCAAGCCTCGATGTAAAGAAAGCGCGTATGAGGGTTTTGGGGGCCTGCAGTGTGAAACAGTGGCAGAGCCGAGCGATGTTGCGGTGGTGGGGGAGGGGTCATGGCACAGATGTGGGGTACAGAGAATAGTTGACAGTCAAACAAGACCCCAAGGTGCCAGACTGGCTCAGTGAGGTGGAGTGTGCATCCATGGATGGTGATGTTGTCAGTGCCTGAGGTGTGGAGGCGCTGACGGGAGCCAATCAGGGGAGCCTCGGTCTTGTTGAAGTTCAACTGAAGAAAGTTAGCTCTCATCCAGGACTTGATGTCTGACAGACATTCTGTCAGGACAGCACTGGCCCTGGAGTCGAGGGTGGAGGCAGAGCGGTACAGTTGGGTGTCATCCGCATACATGTGGAAGTCTGTGGCTGATGTCATCAAGAGGGGGCATATAGATATTGAAGAGGAGGGGACCAAGGACAGAGCCCTGAGGAACCCCACATGGGATGGTGGGGGTTTGAGGAGAAACCGTTTGCGGAGGTGAGGTGGAGGTGGTGTGAGAGGTCCGATCTGAACCAGTCAAGGTCAGAACCGTGAAGGTTGAGGTGAGAGGAGAGGTGATGGATAAAGATAAAGTCGTTGACGGTGTTGAAGGCAGCAAAGAGGTGAGGGCTGTTTCTGTGCTGTGGGTGGCACGAAAAGCCAATTGGAGGGGTTCATGAAGGGAGTGGTGGGAGAGGAAGGAGCGAAGCTGGGATGCAACAACTCGTTCCAGGACCTTGGAGAGAAGAGGGAGATTGGAGATGCTGTGGTAGTTTGAGAGTAGAGATGGGTCCAGAGAGGGTTTTTTAAGGATAGGAGTGATGACGGTCATTTTTAATGTTTGGGAACAGTACAGAATGTAGTAGAGAATGTAGTGCTAAGAAACATGACAATTTTGACCCCAATTGGAATTATTGTATTTGAGGAGAGGTGTAATGCTTTTTCCAACGAAGGTTATCCCCACAGACAAATCTGAATCCTCCCAAACTCTTTTAGGCCCCAAGTTGTCAAAGGACAATTAGGACCCTACAGTTGCCCACAGCAGTGACCTAGAGTGTAGAATCATCAAAAGTCTGCAGCCCAGGAAAGAGTCCATTTCACCCATCTTATCAGTGCTGCCTGCTTCTCCCACTGCAGCTATCTGTTCTCATTCCATTCCTTCTCCTTATCTCCGGTTTGTAGGCCACCTCCATTAAACAAGCCAGGAACACCCCCTCTCTCTCTGTTTCTCTCTGGGTTAACCATAAAATAATAGTATTACACACATAGAGTTTGACATTTTGACTTTTATCTCTGTGCATTTGGTCATTTGGAAAGTCATGTCCCAAGGTAATTAAGATCAGACTATATATAGAAACATTTTATCCGAAAAACTAAATTGTTTATGTTATTCCAAAATAATCCAGGCCGCTCTCTTATAATTCATCGAGAATTGGAAAGGTATTTGACTCGTTAAAGCAGATTTATCTTATAAGAGGCTTGAGCCTCCTTATGGAGCAGTGGGTTTCATTAGAGATTAGGTAAATAAAGCTGCCAGCTTTCACTGTATCTAACTTCAGTTTATATTGAAGATTCATCTCATAAAAGGGAAAATTGGGGAATTGCAGAAACAGTGTTTAAATCTTAAATCAATGGTTTAAATGTTCAATGTCACTGAGTAAACATCAGTGACATATTCAGCAGAATCAGATGCTGAATTATTATATATATATCATTATATAAAGCAAGATGTATGACCCACCCTGTTACGCGTTAAAAATAGATACAAATAACTGTCTCGCATTACCTCTATTTTTGTTGCAGGAATGGGCGCTATGTGAAAACGTGCTCATCATGAAGCTGCAGTCACTGACTGGAGCTCCCGAGGTGATCATTAGTCCAGTTATTGAACCACTTAAGATGAAGGTGAGGATCAGGATTTGGCCTCTCCACCCTGTCTCCTCTGACGGTTGATCTCTGACCCAAGAGTTAGCCCCTTTGCAGCAAGGATGCGGTGGGTGAGGAATGAATAAGGACAGTATAAGCTTTGGGAAATTGTTATTGCTGTTCTGTGACACATCACACCTGCCTGACACTGTCAGTGGCTTCTCTTCCTGTGCTCTTTACAATAGATACTTGCTTCCCATCAACGTAAGGATCATTTCTCGGAAGCATTTGTAAAGAAAAAGACCAAGGAAGGACAGGTGGGACTTTATAGAAATCGCAGAAGTTAAATCAATTTCAGTGCTAAGACAACAAATGCATTGACTGAAACATAAGATTGTGTTTATCTCAGTAGATCATCGAGAAGTAATAGAGTACTCAGACACAGTTTAACCCCACTCCCCCATACTGTTAGCACTCTTATTTAATAGTTATTACACTGCACAGATAAACTGTCAATTAGACAGAAATCTACACCACAAATGCTATCTACAGAGGTGAACAGACTAAAGCAGAATTCCCCGCATATTGTATAATTAACATTGATCGCATAAAATGTACATTAATGTAACTGTCACTGGGCACTTTTGAAGCCACTTTCAGGATTTTGTTACTAAGCAAATCAAAACACGTGATACAGTGTTTGGTTGACGCTATTTTTGACTGCACTTTTGGCAACCCCTCCACCCAGCTGAGGCTCCCAGCCAGCTGTGTGAAGCCTTTGAAATATCCTCCCAAAATGAAAGGCATTTTATAATTTTAAATTGTTGTTGTCATTGACTATCATGTTTGATATTCAATTGGTTGTAATTCTGTTATCATAATAATGTCTGAAATTCTACAACAACTTGGATTTATATAGCGCCCTCCACACCAGACGGTGTCGCAGAGCACTTTGCGCTCTGAGTCTTTCACTTTTTAATTCAGTACACAAACCTTGCTTATTTTAAAATATATCATATAAAAGGTGCATTAATACAATACTTTTATTGAGAATTGCTCACAAGCAAGCTTGAGTTTCTCCTATGATAATGGTCAGTATTCTAGATCTTCACCCAAGAGTCAGCAGAGCAATGTGAAAAATATTTCTGCATATTAGAGGAGATAAGCATTTTGTTTGACTTAATGCTAATAAGTTCAAAAGTGAATTCACATGGACCTTCAGCAGGTCCAGTCCCATAGTTTGATGTAGAAGCATGTTTTAGAATGGGGGGAAAGGCAACATGTTCTATTTGGGTATCCGAAAATCAAATCAAATAAAGTTTGGATTGACTTTCTGTTTGTTTCCATAATAATAACAATCATTACTAATAATAACAATCATTAACAATAATAATAATAATAAAATGTTATTCTCAAGTATCTCAAATTTCAGATCTCAAGTTTGGGGTTTTCGGTATTACAGTACTTACAGTAGTGGAGTCCTGTAGCTCAGTGGTTAGAGCACTCGCTTTGCAAGCGAGAGACCTGAGTTCAATTCCAGGCAGGGCGAAACCTTGGGCAAGTTTCCTTACTCCACACAGAGCCTAATAATAATCCCTCCAAAACCAAAAACAATAATAAATTGGTCATTTTTAATCTACGACTGTTTGTGGGACATTGCTGTGCGCAATTGGCTGCCGCGTTCGCCCACAAATATACAGTCAATTCATTTTACAGTGTGTTCTGTGAAGCGCTTTGGGACGTCCTCCCGATGTGAAAAGCGCTATATCAAATGCAAGGATTATTATTATTATTATTAATGTATGCACTGGTTAACTATTTTGGGGACACAGAATTTTTTTTAACTCCTATAGATATAGAGATACAAAATGTGATGCTTAACAGTTGGCATTTAATAATAATAATAATCCTTGCATTTGATATAGCACCTTATCATTGAGATGTTTCAAAGCGCTTCACAGAATACACTGTAAAGTGAATTGACTATACATTGTGTGGGCAAAATTAGCTATCAAGTTGTAATTGAATCTTTTAAGAATGTTTTCAGTCTAATAATGACTGTGCACCCTTTGTAAATCCTTGCTTTGCCATTGTAGTGCCATTAGTTGCCTTAATTGTTGTTTCTACTTATGGAACATTTCAATGCCTGAGTTAACTCAATATCATTCAAAGCAGCACTTCCCAGGGCTTTGCAGCATCAAATCTAAAATCAAGATTCAGATTAAAGTTTATCTGCACCACGTGTAAGATTAGAGGCCAAGCAATGGACAATGCCACCAAACTAAGAGGCGTGAGGAACCAGACTGCTGACATATCCTCATAAGTTGATAGAAGCTTAAAGCTTTGTAACATCAGGAAACAGAATCGGGGTAGAAAGACTATCCCCATGGCTATTGAAAACTGAATTCTGTGAACATGACACTCCAATTGGGAGTTTCTTTAAATTTACTTGAAAACTTAACTATGGCGTCAATGGTTAATCTTGTATGTCAGTCCGTCTCAAGCTCAAGTACTGATAAGCCGATTGTTTAAATATGAATAACAGTGCACACAAAGTCTTAAGGTCACAATCATAGATAAGCACATTTTGAAAGCTGTGTTTGTTGTGAAGAGAACCCCCTTTTATTCATAACTTATTTTCAATGTGTCCCGAAGGAATGTTTTATGTTGTGCATGAATAAGCACAATATTTGTGAAGTCTCTACTCTGGCCAGTCAGTCTCTGGGGCAGATCAGTTGAATGACACCAAATATTTTGAGTTTTTCAGTTTTCAAGTGGCATGTTTGAAATATCATAGATGTGAGATAGTAATCTCTGATATATTTGAGAATAAACTATTGTTTTTTTTTCCTTTATTAGTTTGCTCCTCTATTGCAATGGACCACAAAAGATCTCTGCCAAACGTCTTGCAAGATAAACTCCCAAATAATCTGAAAACATGCCACTGAATTTGTGAAATCTGTTTGTAAATGCTAACTCAGGCATTTGCAGGGATGCTCTCCATTGTAAAGGGCTCACCACTTGGGTTTTTTGCATTCCAAGCAGCAGGTTGCAAGGAAGGAGCTATCAATGACTCAAGTTATGGAGTGCAACTGGAGGGATTTTGAAATTTATAAACCAGGGAGCGCTAGAAATTTACTGGAGGTAATTCTGTCTTCCCTCCCAACACCCCTTAACTTTAATTGAGTCAATTTCTGGTCTCCACACCATAATAATACAACCTCGATGGAAACAGTAAGTTCACGAGGATGATACCAGGGATAGCAGGTGCTGCTATAAGGATAGACTGGATAGGTCTTTTTTTCCTAAAGAAACGTTTAATGGAGACCTAATAGAAGTAATACTATTTGCATTTCATATAATGCATTATCAAGTTGCCGTTAAGTCTCAAAGCACATCACAGGATATAATGTAAAGGATGACTGTGTACTAAGTGCTTATAATTGGGCTCAATAAGGTTAACATAAGTGGGGTATTTCCACTGGTTGGGGCATCCATAACCAGGGGTCACAAACGTAAGATTGTGACTAGATCTAATAGAGAATTTCGGAGGAACTGCTTCCCACAGAGGCTAATGAAATTGTAGAATTCGCTGCCTGAAGCAGTGGCTGAATCAGATAATGTAGATGCATTCAAGAGGAAACTAGCCCTTCACGAGAGAGAAATAATACTTGCATTTGATATAGCACCTTATCACATTTTTAAGATGTCTCAAAGTGCTTCACAGAATATACTGTAGAATGAATTGACTATACTTTGTGGGCAAAACGCCCACAAAATATACAGTAGGATACAAGAGGGAATAAGGAATGGGTGAAGATTTGTGTGAAGTATAAACACTGGCACGGGTAAGTTGGACCGAATGGCCTGTTTCCTTGCTGTGGATTCTTTGTAAATCTTTATAACCACAAGCAGGAAGTGGAGCAAGGTCTGGAAATTGTTCCCTCCCTACCCTTTCAAGGTAGGTCTTATAAATGTCCTCTATATAAATAAATGACAGTGCTTTTGGTCAATCTCCCCACCCCTTAGATTCCACCCCAGCTTGAGTACCCATCCAGCACTGTGAGTGCACTTTCGGATGTCCTCCCACTGTGAAAAGTACTAAATGTGAGTTGTAGGTGTCCACTGCCTGGTATAGTGTTACTGTAAGGGGAGTAAGATTGTAGGTTCAAATCGATCTGTGCTGAGCTAGATATCTCAATCTCAAACCTAGAAATCCTAGGTTCGAGAAGCGAAAACAGACCAAGTTCCAGCTTCTGATAACTATCCAAACAGAGGCTTTGCCAGAAGGTGCACATGTTGTTACTTGTTAAATGTCAAAAAGAGCCCGAGCTTTAATTGGAAATAAGGTCAGTCAACAAGAAGGGACATTTAAGATAATAAAATAAAATCTTGCATTTGATTCAAATCAAGATATCTCAAAGCGCTGTAAAATGTTGTGACTGTTTATGCAAACAGAATACGATTTGCACACAGCATTTCCGCAGAAAACAGCCATGACCAATTTTATCTGGAGGATTTGGGGGCAAGAAATAGAGAAATTCCATTCTTTTTCATAGTGCCATGGGATCTTTAACATCCACTTGAACAGACAAACGGGACGTAGTCTCATCTGAACGAAAGCACCTTATTTTGGTACTGTATTGAAGTTGTCATCCTAGATTGTGACTGTTCAAAGTCCCAATATGAACCCACAAACTTCTGACTTAAGAAGTGAGAATGAGGCTAAGAACTCAACCGGACTGACACCTGAAGCTGACAGCATCTATTGGCTGGATGACAATATGCAAACAGACTCCTCAATAACAATACAAATGATTTATTGATCATGTGGAGAAGCTTCAAATAATGGTACATGAGTAGTAACAGTGAAACAACCTGGACACCTAGGATATGTTTCTCAATAATATGCATTGGATGTGAATGAAGACCAATGGCATTAAAGACAAAAATGTCATTTCCTACTTGAATGACAAATAAATTCAGAATACTAGAAACTTAAGGCAAATTCAATGTTATTTATTCCAGTCATTGAAACCTTGATACATCTTTAATTCAACACAGGAAGATGTGAACTTGAATTGTCAGTTACCACATTCGTCAATTAGAATTGAGGTAAAAATCAGACTGGTGTAACAGTCAGATCCAATTGAAATACATTGGAATTGCATGGTAAACTTATGTTGTCTAAACTGCCCTGTAAAGGTTGAGGTTTTTGTAGTAAATAATTTGGAGGCTAGGGTAATAACTCAAACTAATGTTCTATTACTCTGCAATACTTACACTTAAACATATTTTTAAAATATATTTTAAAAATGTATATTTTAAAAATCAATTAGTGTTACATTAATTAATTCTATCGGGACAGATTATATGGCTTTCCGAATGCAAGCAATGCTACTCCTTCAGAAATTCAAATCTCTCTCCCATGTATTACTTGGTGAAGATGCACACAAACTGAATCAAACATTATCGAGAACTCATTTCTTAAATAGAAAACGAACTGTGGTTGTACTAAGTTTTCTTTAACAAACATTTAACAGGTAAAACTTAAATGGGATTACATCACACAGAGATATGGTTTAATTTATAGTTCACCAGAAATGGCTTATGTGGCGGTTGTTGTCAGAATAATTGTTTTGACAATTTTGTACAGTAGGAAGATTGTTTAACAAAGAGATTAGGTACAAACTGCCAATAGTTATTTAAGATTTGAAAAGATGGAAGCAATCTAATTAGTGAGAGAAAGTTGAAGTAGGATTGTACATTTTATTTAGTGCATTGGAATAATTATTTTCACAATTATTTAAACCGTTCTGAATAACAGGACTTTGTGGACTGTGCATTGTAGGACAGAAGGCGAAAGGAGAGATTTAAAAAACCTGAAATGTGTCAAATCCAAAACACTACAAATGAGAATATTTAAATTGAGACCTTTATGCCATCCATTTAGAAATATTCCATTCATATGCTATAGCCAAGCTCTACTCACCAATGTTCATTCATAAAGGGCAGAAATTTGATAATCTTCCACGTGAATTAAAATCAGAGCATGCTGTGTACAGCTGTTAACTTAAGTGCGTGTCTGTTGAGCACTAAAACCATCAGTCATACAGAACAAACCGCCAATTGTTAAATGTAAGTATTGCACTATCCATTAGTTTACACATTTTGACACTTTACTCTCCCTCACTACTAGTGTTATGCAGAGATGACAATTGCTGCCTTAATTGATCCATTTAAGGCTCAAAGTTTCTGCTATGAAAGCATACATATCAGAGACCTCCTGAATTACTTTAGCTGTTGGTTTCCCTGCACCATGCCCAGCCTTGGTATCAACGTAGATGAATAGTGGGTTAGTCTGTCTTGGACTTCGGCCAACGATATGCTGCAGAGTAGCTATGAATTTCAGAGAATGCAGAGGTACTACACGATCATCATGATCTGCTGTCATTAACAACACTGCCGGATACTCAACATCACCACCTTCTGGCAGCTTAATATTATGAAGTGGAGAGTACCTGTGAAAAATAAATAAGTATGGAAGTCAATACTCCAAAAAGTCAAAATGTAAAACTAAACATTTAAAAAGAAATGCTAGCTTTAAATGCAAATGCAAAAATTATATTACCTTCCTAAAATTGAAAGTATTTACATTACTTATTTATAATCACAATATTATTTTAATGTTTACAGCACGTTTCATGGTGGGAGGACATCCCAAGGCGCTGATTTTAGTCACAAAGTACAAAAAATCATTGGATTAATTTCTGCCGAGGGCTAAGTTAGCTGATCTCAATTTGGGACAGCACAAGGGAGAAATTAAATACGACTTCAACACTTTGAGCTTGGCAGGGGGGAAAAAAACGGCCTTCATTAATACCCAGGAACTACAGCTGGTACGTGGTACAACTGGTGGGTGTTGGATGAGGTCAAGTGCTCTTATCATCCCTAAACAATAGAATACACTGTTTACAATTAAGATTCACACATGAGAAATAAACACTTTTGAAAAATACACTCACAATATCAGAACTGAACATGTTTCAGTACCTTAGGAGAAGAAAGAAGTTGCTTTATATAAATATGTTAGAAGGGATAATTGTAGAAAAGAAAGTGATACTTTTTAAATGGAACTCAGAGGGGACAAATTATAAGGACTAGGTGGTAGGGAAGTTGGGAAGGAAACAGTACAAATCTGACAACAATCTTTTGAGCATCATTGGATAGGAAAGTAATCATAGAAGACTGGAGGAATGCTCACATAACAATCCTGTTCAAAAAGGGACAACATGATAAGGCAAGTAACTATGGACTAGTCAGTCAAACTTCTAAAGTGGGCAAACAATATCTGCATTTCACCTAGAACCTTTCATGCCAGAAGGACATCTCAAAGCACTTCAAATGATTTACCATTATGTGTAGTATACTGTGTATTGTGTATGCAAAAGCAGTAAGCAATTTGTACACAGTAACATACCACTAATGGCAATAAAGTGAAGGACCAATTTTACTATACTTTTTGAGAATGCAAAAAGTGTTCCTTAGTTATCCTGGTCACCAATTAAGGAAAACAATTAAGTTTAGGAATACTGCAGTTTTGACCATGTAATTTCCAAGTTCATTCTTTCTGAATATTGGGAGAATAGTCACTATTCCAGAGTTGTCAGGTATAATTGCATAGCAACAGAGGAACGATTTGTGGCAGGAGACAAATGGGCTATCCAGCTGCCCATCCAACTATCCATAAGCTTCTCCAAGAATCTTATAATTTAATGTGCCCACCTCACTAAGTTTATTAAAAAGAATCTTCCCTAAAGTTGCTTCTCAAACCTGTAAAGTAAATATAAACAAAGGATCTAATCTAGAAATTGTGTTCCTTTAAATATTTCTTTGAATGACTCACTTGATTAGGAAATCAAACTGCTCCTTGGATTCTGAACTGCCATAATCAGTGGTCCAAGCATGCCCAATGGTAAATTTGTGGAACTTAAGCATGTCCATGACCCCAACTTGAGCCACGGCACAGCCAAAAAGATGAGGTTGCTGGTTCACACAAGCAGCTATAAAAGAAGCAGAAACAATTGATATGAGGAAGCAAAGTTAAAGTAAAAATTCAAATTTGATGCATGCAAATTATACACCATGATATATATGAAAAATACAACCATTAACCCTTTATACAAGGCAGATCAGTCAACTGTCAATCAGAAAAAATTTAACATTCATAAATATTTAAATTCACGAGATTGGCTCAAGTGGAGAAGGCCCTTCGGTCCATCTGATCTCATCCTTTCAGAATATGCACCCTACTGTCCTCTCAACACAGCATCAAGCTTTTCTTTAAAATTTGTCCAGTGTCCTGGTGTTCCAGTTGTTAATTATTCTCTGGATAGATTTAATTAGCAATTAATGAAGCATTACATTTCTTTTATTCTTGCTGCCAACTTCAGAAACATTTTGTGAATCACCACATTTATAAGCAATTAACATTTACTGAAATGAGCATCAATTTCCAAAATCGAAGCAAATCTTTTGTGGCTTACACTAAGTACTCTTCCCGACAAATTCAAATGTGTGCTTTCTAACATTTTGATTTAAAAAAGAAATGAGACATCAATCTGGACATAACACGAATAGAATTTAAAAAAATGATGATTACCAAAGTGAAGAGTGTCAGTTTTAGGGAATGTAATACTTCTTTCTCTACAATCAAAGAACTCCCAAGTCAGGCATTCTACAGTAAGGTGAAGAATAAATCTGCTCTTCATTAGCAATCTGCCTTAACCTAAGCTTCATAAGAACACCCATTTTTACAGTAGCAAGATATTTTCCTTTTTTTCAAATTAACATTCCTTACCAACTCTGAGAGGTTATTAACTTAAATTTATGCAGAAATGTTAGTAGTTGTGTTGTATGGAGTCATATCTATGGGGAAACAGGCAGTTGTACCCAAAATAAATCAGACCTATATAACCGGTAGAGAGGGAAAGAGTTATCCCATCAGTTTGAGCTACATCTCACGGATATTCCAATAGGATAGGTCACTAACTTGCTCTGTTACCTGGTCTCCCAGTGGACAACAGAGCCTAATTCTGCACATCCACCTGAGTTGCACTACTACAATACTCTATTTGCTGAGAGACAATACACAGTTTTATCATTGGATGCATAGAAAATGATTTTTTTTACTTGAAAATGAACTGTAAAGAAATCTTTTAATCTCAATCTCAAGGTGAGGGATGACATGTCAACATCAAGAACTCCCTTGGAAATCAGGAAAATGGAATAGTTGCCAATTAAAGCTCCATCTATGATCTAATATTGCCTTAACTATAGAGAATTTCGATTATATGAATGTTGGAATTTCTATTTCTTACACCAGTCAACATTATTTACTAAATAAGACTGACAATTTAATGCTATTACCACAGAATTACAAGTCGTTTTAGCTTCATTTCCATTAGGAACTCCTTTTACTTCAGGGTCTTATAGCCCATCAGCTGACCATTTTAACATTCTTAGTTTAGTTTGAGGCCAGTTGCCTGAAATGAAAATAGCTTAGCTTATTTCTAAAACTAATTAAAGCATAGAAAGTCTCTGTTCCAACTTGAGTAAAGTTTTAGTCACAGTAATGATTTCCATCTCACTACAATCTGAAATTGAATGGCAAGGCACACTCAAGTGATAAGCAAATATATGTGCTTCTCAAAAGCTCTTTTCTGTCTATATATTCTTCCCCGAAATATAATGCAGTATGTGCCAACCTCTTTAGCTTAATTCACCATGCTATCTCACTTAAAAGCTGCAGTCACATTTTTAAACATGGTAACATTTTATATATGTGTGCATATATATATATACACACACATAAATATATATATTCCCGACATATCTATAGCCTTAAGAAATTCTAATAATTATAAGAGTGTTTAAAACAGGAGTGATTTGAGATAACCCTCCTTGCGTTTTGTCAGTGAAGTTGTTAGAACAGAATTTACCTACAATAAGTTGCAAAAAATAATTAAAGAGAATTAAAATGAGAAATTCCTCCAATCAAAACATTATTACAAAAGTGCTCAGCAAGCATGTAAACCAGGTATCATATAAATCAATAGTTGTTGCTTGCAATTCTGGTGTTTGTTTTGTGAATTAGTGAATAGGATAGCAATAGTAAAAATTATTGCTGCATTCTAAAATGCATCTTCAAAAGTTGAAATGTATAAGATAAATTATATTTAAGAGCATGAATAGCAAGTTTTAAAATAAATGCAATAATAAAGATGTTCAATCGCAGTACATTTGAATCTAGTGCAATCTTACACCAACGTTAAAGGAGTTCAAACAAAAGCATTTTTATGCACTTAACTGCAATACTGTATATCAAAGAGTTTTATTCATTGGTAAGATGAGAGGTCTTTAAATGCATTTCGTTTGTTACCAAATTGTTATCTTATGTAGTCATAGAAAAAGGATGAGTTCAGTACTTTTGATGTCTATAGCTGGACTGAAAATTAACTTTTAATGAAGCATATAATTTTGGTAGCCACCCATCATGCAACAGTGATAAACTCGGACGCACAAATAAAATGGCATCGTACCCACTAATAATCCACCATTAGAGCCTCCATTGACGGTCAGTTTTAATGAAGAAGTGTAGCCCTTTGAAATGAGATATTCAGCAGCACACTGGAAGTCATTGAAACAGTTTTGTTTTCTTGCTAGCATTCCACCTGAAAATAAGACACACATTTTATTCACTGGAGTGCACTCATTTGATTTTCCAATGCAAAGTTTTTTTTTAAAAAACATAATAGATCAAGGAATAATCATGAATAAATTGTATTTTTATAAAGCATCCTTCTCACAGGATAGCATCGGAGTGCCACAAAGTGAGGAACAACGCAAGTCAGACAATATAAGCTTGCCTTTTTATCGTTTCCATAACTTGAAACAATGTATTTCATGGTGTTTAGAGAAATATGTAATGGCTACCATTTTTTACGCAGCTAAGTCAGTTGGGATGAATGATCAATTTTTAATCTGGAGTATTGTTAGCCAGAAAACCAGAAGAAACTACCTTCTCTTTTCAAATAGTGTTATGGAAACTTGAATGTCGATCTTAAAAACAAGCAATAAAGACATCTTAAGATTTCATGTGAAAGCTAGAATATCCAATAAAAGTAGTGCTCTCTATCATTCCACTGGAGTGTCAGCCTAGACTATATTCTAATGTCCCGACATAGAGCATAAATCCAGAACATCCAGCCCCAAAAATGAAATACCACCAACTGAGCAAAGCAAATACAAACTTGAACTCTTTTAAATGGTAGTGCCAAGGAAAAAGGACAACTCGCTAGTCCAGAGGACACAGCATTATATTGGATGGTTATTATGAAAAAACAAATACAGAGGAGTCACATTATAATGTAGTAATTTGAAGCCATGGTAAGTTTTTAGTATTAATGTGCGGAGAAAGGACAGGGACTTCACTTGTTTGTTGATATAAGCAGTAATGTCAACATAAATGGGTTCAAGATAAGTGAGTAAGATTGTATTAACTCTTGCATACTTAAGTCAATAAATTTTGTAGGCGCCTAATTCCCAGCTTGGGTCCAAAACCCCTGACTGTCCAGCACCCTGGGACATCTTTCCGACGTGAAGGGTGCTATACAAGTGTAATTTGTTGTTGCTGTTGTATTGAAGGAATTGCTTTACTATCACTTATCAACATTGTATTCTTAAATCAATTATTTTTAAAAAAGCTTACATAAGTTAACTTTTTTTGTAAATAAAGTAATGAAAATACATGTAAATAAATGAATTAGGAATTTTAATTAAAATGTATAACGTTTTAATAAAGACTCTTGGACTTCAACTTTCACAACAGCCATAATGTGGCAGTTGTGTTATTTATAAAAATAACAGGCCCTGTGTTATTTTTATATCATGAGTTTGCCTCAAGAGGAAATCCCACACCTGGAAATAAAATTAGTCATTTCGGAGTCAGATCTCCCACTGTCTCTACACAGGAGATCCAACTCCATGATTAAAAGAGGCAGCACCCCAGTCGTCAGACCCAATGATGTTGAATGTGTGCACTAATGATCCACATCAAGTATAAAGACAAATACAAAGATAGGAGCTCAATATAGCATGTTCCCTTTGAACTTTTAACATAAAGACAGAGCTCAAAGACATTCAAATTAAAGCTAATGACCTATAATCGTAAACAGAAATGGTTTTACTTAAGAAATTGAGTAATATAATAATAATCCTTGAATTTTATATAGTGCCTTTCACGTCTTCTCGACGTCCAAAGTGCTTCACAGAATATACTGTAAAGTGAATTGACTGCATTTTTTGTGGACGAAATATAATATAATTCTTCCATTTAAAGTTTTTCAGAGAAAGAGGTGATAGTTTGCCAATTCTTTTATATTTCATCTGACCAAATAGTGCTCCCTTTAATACCCTCAATTTAAAAAAAAACTTATTTTTAGAATCACATCAGAATTTGAAAAGCTTGCAGTCTCCAATTAGATTTTTAAATAAAATAATTTTGAGAAAAATCAGAACTAATTTAGACATATAATACATAATAACAGACTTAGTTTTGCAAGGGCAAGAATAGGCCATTAGGCTCACACGCTGTCCCTTTTTGATACTCTAGTTCTCAAAGATAGTTCAATTCCCTTTCACAAATCCGTCACTCCCTTCCCACAAAAAAATTTGTTTACTTTGAACCTCTTTATACCGTCTGCTTCAAACACCATTCCTGACAACTTATTCCACGAGATTATCTTTTGTGTAAAAAAAATCTGCCAGTGTACATTTAAATCCATTTTTCAGAAACCCTCCCCAGCTGTGCTCATTACCTTTGAACAGTTATAAAGATGACATGGCCTCCAATCTAGACATTCTCTCATCTCATAATACTTACTCATAGTGCTGTCTGGGAAATGAGAAAGTGCAGAGTAATCTGAACACTTACATATACTGTACCACAATAATTGATTTTTCACTGGAGCACTTTGTATACTAAATGGAAATGTAATAAGAGGAAATGGAAACTTTGCCTAATTCATCAGAAATAAACAAGACAATGGGAATTCCCAAGTTTAATATTGCACTTTTGAACACATTATTGAAAATAAGCAGTGCCTTGCCCTTTCCAATTTGCCAAGCAGTACAGTGCTGAGCACAGACATTCATGAAATAATTGTGTTCACTTAACCAAGGTTAGGAGCTAAAGTCAGCACTCTGAGTATGTAATGCTGCATGTGTGCATTTCTATTAGAAGGGGGATATTTTGTGAGCGCCTCTTTTACCAGTAGCAGGCAACATATGATACAGGTAGTGTAGTGGTTTCAAGAGAGAGAAGACAGACACAATTTCATTTCACCCACCCGAGGACTTCCCCCCACCCCCACCAACAAGTACATAAAATAAGTGCTTCAAGGACATTCTGATCCCAATGCTGCATGTATTGATGCAAATTGGGATATGCTTGTGGTAGGCGAATCAAAATGTCATTTGATGCAACACTATGACAAACAACCCTACAATGCAAAACAATTGCCAGTACAGGCAATCTCATTATAATGTGTTCCTCTGGATCCAATAGCTCAGCGCTGTGTTATAAACAAAGCCTGAAAGGTTATTTTCAAGAAAGGTAATGAAAGCAACTCAGGAAACTACAGAGCAGTGTTTGACGTCCATTGTAGGTAAAATTATGGAGACTTATTAACGATAAAATCATAGAGCACTTGGATAGAAATAAAATCATAAATGATAGCCACAATGAATTCATGAGGGGGAGGTTTTGCCAATCTAATTTACTGGTTTTCTTTGATGGTGTGACAAGGGAGCTTGATAAGGATATGGCTGTTGTATATCTGGATTTCTGTAAGGCCTTTGATATAGTTCCTCCTGAGAGGCTGGTACTAAAAGTAAAGAAAGCGGATATCAGTGGAAGTATATTACAGTGGATACGTAACTGATTGACCAGAAGAACCCAGAGGGTGGTGATGCAGGGAATGTTATTAGACTGGGAAAGTGTTACCAGTGGAGTTCCACAAGAGTCTGTTTGGGACATCTTTTGATTAATATTTTTATAAATGATCATGACAGGCTGTTTCAACTAGTCCAGAATAGTAAAACCAGAGGACACAGCCTGTGACTGAAGGGGGGTAAAGTCAGAACAAATCTATGGAAACACTATTTCAGTGAGCGAATGGTAAACATGTGGAATAGGCTCCCTCAGGAGATGGTCGGAGCAGGAAATGTTGATTCCTTCAACCTCAGATTAGAGTTTTCTTTCAAGAAATAATATTATGAGATATATTATATAGGTAGTTCGGGACATATGTGCATGCGACCATCAGGAAAGTGGAAGGCGAACTGGCTGGACCTTGGCCTTTATTCATGTAGCATCTTATAAAAATGGACGAGTTACAGGTTGCCAGAAAGTACCACCGACATGACTTCCTTTGCAAAGGATATCACAGTTGCTTCCTGTGCATAGCATGTGTCCAGCATGTAAGAAGGCACAGACACTTTCTGCATAGTTGTGTTGAGCCCTGAAAGCCAGGTGTACCATACTTCTAGCTAACGCAGGTCTATTATGGACCTGCACTAAAAGTGAGGCAATGTCCATTGAGTGGAAGTGTCAAGGGGTTTCCTTGTAATGTATGTTATGGAAACAGTCAACAGTAATAATCAGTGATCCTATTAGAGAAATTATTTATGTATACTATAGGATGCCCTGTGAATTACAATACAAATTTACATTTATGTAGCTCCTTTCATGTCAGGACATCCCATTTGCTGGACAGTCCAAGTTATGAACCTGAGCTGGGGTGAATAGCTAAAAGATGGACTCCCCAAGTCTTAATGTGCATAGGAATTGAGAAACACATGAAATGAGACTGCTGAAGTCATTTTGAAGATCAAAGGAAAACAAAGATACAGTACAAGATAAGCAGCCCTGAAACCCACTTAAAGCTACAATTAATTCAGAAGCGCTGAGCATAGCTTTGTGTTTACAGGGTTTAAAAATAATTAAAATCTAGCAAATAGCATTCATATTTTCCCACTCATTTTTATGGTATAAATAGAATAAGCATTAGAAAGGCACTGAACACCAGAAATTAAACTCAAGAGCTTGATGACCTACATGGGTCTCAACTCTTCATGTATTTGAATCATTTATTCAATATTCATAGTCTTCAACATCAACCAGCAGATATCAGTTTGCAAATTCCTGTAAAATAGGCAGACAGACCGGTTGTAAATAGATAACTGCATTGTATGATGAGCACAAAATACTCTCTTATTCAGCATGATTCATGCACAGCAGGATTGCTCGAGGATGCCATTTAGTAATGGCAGATAAATGGTAAAATAGTAATCAACTTTGTTACTATTTAAAGGATTTTTAAGCATTCAAACATAAAGACAAACTGTCATTCCCATTTTAGAAAAGACAGGCTGCAGCAGTTATATTAGTCAGCTCCTCAGTTTCCAACGATTTGCTGGACAGAATATGTTGACCTAGATAAACCACGACTTTAAAATGAACAACTTTATGAGAATTTATCAAAAGAACAGTTTAGTAGTATTATTCGTAGAAGAGGGTAAACAATTTTATGGAACATTAAATAGCGAAACAGTAATTTGCTCCATAAGACATTTTATTTTTGGAATAAACAGATAGAAAGCTATTTAAAGAGCCCATTTTAAAGATCTATTTTCTGAAGGAGGAAGTCACGCTCAAGGGGATCCCCATGGAGTACACCTGTTTTTCTCAGTGCTGATGTCAATGATTTTCACCCATTTCTAGACCAACTGGATAGAAACTCATTCTTTTTCAACCAAATCTCTGCTCACAATGCAATAAGTAAGTAAAAAAGTTTTTTTTTTTAAACAAAGAGTTGCCAACAGTTCACTTAAGTATTTCACAAAGGAGTACTAGATGAAAAATCAAGCTTTTTTTTTAATAAAAATAAAACTTCGACTTGTCAGCAAATGTCAACAAGTAACTTTCAGACAATATCAAATCAGGTCTTGGTGTTCATGAAATTTATCAAAATTGAAAACAGAATTACAGTCTTTAAAAAACACTGTCAAATACAAGCCTATATGCTGAATAGGTTACTATTTTTGCTGCTGTTCAGCGGGAGTGAAAATTCTATCAGTGAAACAAGGTGTGAGATGACATAACATCACTGTGTTAACCTGGTAACACTGTCACTTCTGAGTCAGAAGATTGTGGGTTCAATTGGTTCTGGAATACTAGTTAACCTCACATTAGCCACCTGCCCGCAAACTTTATTGATATGATCATTTTTTAGGACAAAATATGTGAGACAAGTAGTTATGTCAAGCTGGAAAACCACAAACCATCAACTTAATGCACATATAGAGAGGCACATTCAGTTTTAAAATTTGTGATGTTCTGCTTTTTGTGCCCAGAAGATCCTTGAAAACTAACAAGTAGATAAGTCTTTTCATTGGCCTGTATAAGTGGCCTGTATAAGTTTTGCCTAAAACAGAAAAGAACACTGCTTTCATCACTGATGACATTCCGATTTCTATTTATACAGTCTTTGGAAGCAATTGAGGAAACCACCTATTTACATGAACTTCAGGGCTCCAGTGGCGCTGCTTTGTTTTACCTCAATGTCTGTCAAAATGTAAACGTCAAGGCTGTATCAATAACACAAGAGTAAATTGATCAAATATTACAATTAGAGATTGCAAATATTAGAGAGTGGAAACAATAGAATAACAGATGAAGGCAATCAGTTATTAATTTGTGTGCTAAGACTAAATTTATGCTCCTTCTGCTGAAGACAATGCTGTGTACCCCAATACATATTCAACTTCCCGGACTTCTAACACAGTGCAGACTCGTTGTAAAGTGGTGTTTGGGATCCATAAAATCCCAACCGGTATTATAGCGAGGCAAGATAGCGAATTTAATTGCACATGTATGTAACCTGCTAGCACATGCTAAAAGAAAAAAGGCTAGCTACTGGGTTGGTGGTCACTACAACATCACTTCTCATTTACTGCGCTTGAACAAACCATGTTGTTGTACATTGGTGGTGACCTGTGGACATAAAGTTCTGCCTTTTTTTTTAAGCGTGAAAAGATAAAATGACTAATGAACTGGAAGTCAGCCAATTTAATGCATAAACCCAGGAAACGAGTTGGCTAGCTGCACACATGCACAATGAACAGGGCAACTGCATTACAAGAACATTTGTGCCAGAGAGAAGTGAAATATAGCAGGGCTACACTATAATAGGACTTAATTATTCTAACAAGGTGAGATTTTTTTTTAAAAAAAGTTAACTATACAACAAAACTAAAGACTTCTGCTGATTGCCATACCTTTGTGCCAGGTCTCTCCATATTCACCACCACCTCTGATATTAGCGACAGCCAAAACGCCCCCCAGATGTCTCACAAAAATAAGTCTTGAAACACTGCAATTAATAAAATATATTGTTTAATTTTGTAGGCATTTGTTATATTATGTTCTATATTATTATTAATTTAGAAAGGCACACAACCAACACAAAAACAGTCAATAGGCAATACGTCAGCTTTTGAAAACTTTTCAACATCGACAAAACTGAGGCTATTCATCTCGGCCCCACCAGCACCTCCTCAGCTCAAGGGCTGACTGATTACACACTCTAACTAATAAAGCCTGTGTGTAATCTTAGTGTTTTGTTCAACCCCCAACTCTCTCTTAAACCTTTAATCCGGGCTCTGACCAGGTTTGCTTTATTCCACCTCCACAACACGCGCGCCTCCATCACGATTTCAACCCTCATGCAGCTGAAGCTTTCATCCATGCCTTTCTCCTGTGCAGACTCAACCTTTCCTTACTTTCTGGCCTCCCCACCTTCATCCTATACAACTGCAAATAGATGTTTTTGGTGTCTGTGTTAAAAATTAAAGCAGTGGAAGAGAATGTAGCTGACACCAGTTTCTTTGTTGTTATGTTTATTATTTCTTTCAAATAGAAACCACTAATAGAACATTTATCCCTTTGGTGGAAATCTTGCTGATACAAATATATACTAAGCAATTCATTTTATAGGTTTTATGCTAATGGTTCTCAAAGCAAATATAAAATATCTATAAAACAATTCAGTTTACCAAAAAGTAAAGGCTTTCCTGGATTCTCGTTTTGATAATGTGACATTAAGAGCTTTTTTTCTGGAGATGTAACTGATGGCTCTTGCATTCAATTATCATCAGAAATGTCACCCAAATTCAAAGCACATAGAATCTTAACACTATGTGCTTCACATCTTTGAAGACCCAAGTATACATTACAGAACACAGCTCTATGATTAACTATAAGATCAATGTTTGTGTGAATTAAGTAAACCTATGAATGGATTCCCATTTTATATTAATAGCTCAAAGAAATAGCACTCAAAATGACAATTTGAATTGAAAATAAATATGGATATAGTAAGAATTAGAAGCCATTTTGCACTTTAGCAATTTATGTAAATATCTGGCTTTACTACATTAACTTGCTTTGTTAAAAAAAGTTGGTTACAAACATAGTAAATTTAAAGTTAATAGTTGCAAAAACGCAAGATGGACTTGCTCACTTTCAAATTCTTGTTGATTCAACCAATTGTGTCATATAACTTTTCACTCGTTTATATTGTTTTGTTCATAGCACAAATAAATTTTGAATTATCAATCTAAACCATATCTAAGTTGAATGGAGTGTCACTTTTTTTAAAAATAAGCAAGTCAGTAGTGGAGAATACAGTTAATGTTATGACACTCATAACATAGCAAAGAGAACATAGCAAAGTTTATTAAATGGACTTACATGAAAGGCTCTATATCAAATGTAAGGATTATTATTTCATAAATAATTTGAAATAGCAAACATGGAAAAAATGTGAAAGTATTCTGGAAAGCAGCAAATCGATTTGCAAAGAAAGATTGGCTGAAGATTAAACTCAGCCTTTGGTCTGTGTTTTTATTATTTTGGCTCATTTTCAATTCAAGACACGGCATGGCAAACATTCATTATTGCTCATAAATGGATTTTGTATTAATTGCTGAACCATACAATTCAAGGTGTTGATCCACCTAGAGGACTCTTATATGATGGTTGAAACTATTACACCTTAGATTGTTGTCAAATATGGGGAAGTCTCCCTGGCTAACTGTTTGTGTATTTTGTGCGCAAGCATTGCAAAGATGAAATAAACAATATTACAGTGATAAAGGTAACAAAGATCTCCCAGGTGGGCCAACAGTATTTCAAGGCATTGTTGATGACAGGCCATTGGTGGCTCATCAGCAGAATTTGTGGGGGTGGGGGGGGTTGACTACGCAAACTCCCTGCGGGTTGGACTCCCCAACTCTTCCCTCCGCAAGTTGCAGATTATCCAGAACTCTGCAGCTTGTCTCCTCTCCCGTACCAAGCTCTGTGAACCAATCTCTTGTATCCTTGCCCGGCTCCACTGGCTCAGAAAATAAAGTTTAAAATCCTCATCCTCACTTTTAAAACCCTCTACGGTCGTCCTCCTCTGCGACCTCTTAACACCATACAGCCTTCCCACTGCCTTCTACTCCCTCTGTTAGGCGGGCACTGCGTGCTCCATGTTCCCCAGCCTTCCCGTCCCACCATTGGCAGTCGGGCCTTCAGCTTTTTTGCCCCCATACTTTGAAATTCCATCCCCGAATCCCTCTGCCTCGCCCTCGCCTGCTTCAAGACCTCTCTCATTGAATGTGCCTTTGGCTATACTCCCTCCCCCCAAGTCTTGGTTCAAACCTCCAGCTGGGGTGCAAACCCTTAGCTGTCCAATGCCTTGGGATATCCTTCCGACATGAAAGGGGCTAAAGAAATGTCATTTGTTATTGTTGGGGGTAGGGATTCTTCCCATTCAGCTCCTGACGTGAAAGGCTCTATACAAATGTAATTTGTTGTTAACTCAGAGAGGATCGATTTCAAGATCCTCACCCTTGTTTTCAAATCCCTCCACTCCTCTGCACCCCCCTATCTCTCTGACCTCCTCTCTCCTCAAAACAGCACCCATTGTCTTGGATCCTCCGGGTCTGTCTTCCTCCTCGTCCCCCAAGTCCTCCGCTCCACCCTCGGCGGCCGTGCCTTCAGCCACTATACCCTGAGGTTCTGGAATTCCCTTCCTCACTCCCTTCGCCTAATCCCCTCTCTTCCTACTTTCAGGTCCCTTCTGAAGACCTTTCTTTTCGACTGCACCTTTGGTCACCTTCCTCCCCATTCCCCTGGCTCGGCCCCGGGATTCGTTACTGTGAAGCGCTCTGAGACGCCATCAGGTGTGGAGGGCGCTATATAAATCCAAGTTGTTGTTGTTAACTGGTAGGTTGGTCCTTGCGGGACAAGCAAAAAGGAAACTTGCCACAACGCTGTTAATAGCAAGCTAAAATGATTAGCAGGTTAAAATCCAGTAGTAGTCCAATGGCCACTTTGCGGGGCCACAAGAATGGCATCTTGCCAATTGCATCTAATATTTTCCAGAATTAGATAAGCAGGCGCTTCCCTCCAGAGAAACAATATGCCCACCATTCCAGACAAAGAAATTTGCATCCAGAAGTGGCACACATGCTTAGAACTCTGTGTGGTTTGGATATCCTTAAGCTGGTCACATGTTTGAGTGTTAAGACACCTGGGTGACCAAAAAATGTTCAAAGTTGTTGTTGAAATTTATTGAGATGGCATCATTGTTTTAAACTCCTATATATCTATTACAAACTTTTTGCCATCTGCCCCCAGCTTAGGCTTGCAGTAAGCTATGAGATGCACTTTGAGACATCCTCCTGATTTGAGAAGAGGTATATAAATGTAAATTGGCACTGTTGTTGAATATAATGTGTCATTTAAAACCATAATTTTACCTTCAAGTAACATTTTAATATGTGGTACAAAGGAATATATTACAAAGATCTTTTGGAAATAATTTACAACCTGGTAGCAATGTTAAGCACAGCCATCACTTGTGAGTTATTAAGTCGGCTCACTTATAAGAAATAAATTATGTTCCAGAGTGTTTTCATGACAGAACAGTTAGACTACAAAATGTAATTGCAGTAGTTATCATCAATCTCAGAGTAGGAATTTAACTCTACACAGTACTTCCAAGTTCACATCACTTACAGTAATAGTGCAAATGGAATGAGCAAAAATGTTTTTAAAAAGCTCTCAGGTGGTCTGCAGTCTACCTATGTATTTTAATGCAAGAAAGAACCAGCAAAACAGGCTGATTTTCTCTAACCTTCATCTTTTTTTAAAGATCATTGGCATTCAACAGCAACAATTTACACTTTATTAGTTATTCCATAATTTGCCATATATTAACTTAGAAATTCATCAATAATAGGGAAATCAAAGGAGAATAAATATTTAAAACAATCTACAATTAAAAAAAGCTCTCAAACATGTTGCATATCCAGCTATTAGTGATCTGAATGAAAGAATACCAATTGCACAAACTGTACAAAGATAATCGATTCTACTAAGCAATGGTTATTTATTCCCAAAACATGATTTAACTGCAGTCAGAAATTTTATTCTGAATAATAATTCTTGTACTTCTGACCTTTTCAAGCAACTGTTATATTGTTTCATAGGTTAATACATGACTGGAAAAGATCCAAAACTGAATACAGGATACTTAGCATAAACTAAGGACTACATTTCACTGAAATAAGCATTTTCGGAAAACTAAGCAAATGGGGATTAAGTTTATCAAGGGGAAAGAGTCATATTCTCCTTCCCAGCACTGAAGTTTTGTGCATAGCAGTTGTCGTTCAGAATATCTTTAGTAGTAAAGGTCATTTTGCCATTTATTTAATAAGATACATTGTGACATGCTTAGGCATGAGTAATTATTTTCACTAAACACCAGAGTGAAACATTTTTCACATTTCAGTTTTTAAAGTAGCTTTTGATTCATTCTGCCTTCTATATTACTTTAACAAATATGCTAATATCTTAGGTGGTGTGCTTAATCACATGGCCGAGCTATAAAAAGATTACTCTATAGAGTTTTGAATTGTGCAATCTAAAGGTGACATTGTCTTTCTGAACAAGTTATGCCTGGAAATGAAGCAATAAAAAAAAGCTCAGGGGCAAAATGTAACCTTTCCCCCTTACTAGTGGTTTATCATGAAGCAGTTTTTAGCAATTGTGATCAAAGTTGCTTTTAGTTTAGTTGTGACTTGTAGTTAGTTGATTGTTATTTGTCTGCCCCACTTAAGATGATTCGGCATTATCAACCATTGATGGAGGAATTTTAAAAAGGCATTTAGAAAATCAGTAAGAATGACTTGAACAGATTCTTGAAAGCAACTAATGGTATTCAGAAGCAATGATTACCATCTCAACAAAAACGTGATGGATTCCACTAAACTTTTATAGAAATAGGTCAGGGATGAAATGTTAGCATTACAAGGAAAACATAGAAGATAATTCTTGTGCAAAGTACAATGGAGGTTAAAAATCACTTTAAAAAAATGAAAACCAATGGACTACAAAATGTTAATTAAAATTTCTTTTGTGGAATTTTGTAGTCATCAGGGATGAAAAGAATGGAACACAATTTTTTCTGAGAAATCATGAGTGGTACAGAATCTAAACAGCAGGCATGATCCTGGGAATTAATGGCATCAATAATAAGGAGTAACAATCAAGCCTATTGTAAATGATGAAAATGCCCAAATACCGTACATTATTTCAGGCTCTGCTCAAATTTAATAATAATAAATTGGTCATTTCAATCCCCAACTGTTTGTGTGTGACACTGTTGTGCACGATTGGCTGCCACATTTTGCTCAAAAATATACCGTCAATATACTTTACAGTGTATTCTGTAAAGGGCTTTGAGACGTCTAGAAAAGGCGATAAGGCACCATATCAAATGAAAGGATTATTATTACATAATTGAAATTCTATGAGGATGCAATAAAGGATTTTAATGAGTCATATGATAAGCTACCTCAATGATTTATTATAAATGAAAGCTCTTCACATAAATCAGGAAATAATAAACTGACCACAGTTTATACAGAGGAACCCCAGTTATAGTGCCTTTGTTGTATCAATTCAGTTGTATTAATTCACATGAACACGTGATCAAAGATATACTTTCTAACGTTTCCCAGAATCAGAAAACGAATCCAGAAACATTCTAGGCATCAAATAGAGTACTCTATTTATCTTCTCAGTTCACAATTGATGATCTGATATTATTCATCAACATATCTACCATTTGAGGATTTAACACCGCTTTGCTATGAAATATCAAGCCAAACCGGAAAAATATTTGAAATTTTTTAAAAAATTCTCTAATTTCTATTGAATGGACACACTTTCATCAACTTGCAAAAAAAATTTCCACTGATAAACAATGCCACAGGAGATATACAAGACAATGTTCTGCTGAAGCTTTTTTTACTCAGTTTTACAGCATTTCTACGTCCCTGCCCGGCCCACCCCACCATCGGTGGTCAGGCATGAGCCCCTCTGCCCCTACCCTTTGGAACTCCATCCCACAATCCCTTTGCCTCACTCTCTCCCTTGCCTCTTTCAAGGCACGTCTCAAGACCCTCCTCTTCAACTGCGCCCTCTTACCCTCCCTGATCCAAACCCCTGTGACTTGGGACATTCTCCCGAAGTGAAAGGCGCTATACAAATGCAATTTTGTATTGTATCTGTATAAAGCGAAAGACTAGTACATACCTGTAACTTGGTGTGATGGATATATTGAAGCCACCATATCCATAAAGGAAAGCAGGGTGAGAGTTATCAAATTTGATTCCTTTCTTATGAACAATGAACATTGGTACCTTAGTTCCATCTCTACTTGGATAGAAGACCTGTGCAGAAACATAAGGATTATAATTTGAAATGTAACCATAATATGTAATGACGTTATTAATCAGATTTGTTCAAAGATTTTTGAAGGAAAGGTCCTAAGATTAAAGAGTCTGACACTACAAGAATAGGCTTTGTAAACAACTCCAGAAAACGAATTGATTAGGCTGTAAATATCTACTGCCACTTGAGCTTTGGTAATCATTTAGTAATATACACAACTATGAATATTTTCTACATGACTGAAGAAACTGATCAGAATGCTGTATTGGAATTGAAATATCTTAATTTAATTGCTAAACAGGCATCAACAAAGTACTTAAAAGTTAGTCCTGAAATTTTGACACAGGATACAAATGCTTGAAGACACAATGAGAAACAAAAAGTGTTGTGCAATTCTGTAGCGTATAAGTGCCTTATAACATACTGGTTAGAGCACTCGACTCGCAAGGAAGAGGTCCTGAATTTGATTTCCAGGCAGGGCAAAACTTTAGGCAAGTTTCCTTACTCAACACACCTCGATCTACCTAGCAACAAGTCAGAATCTGGTTGTTTCTGGGTTAATAATCCCTTCAAAAGTAATAATTATTTGGTCACTCAATGCACGACTGTTTGTGGGACACTGCTGTGGGCAATTGACTTCTGCTTTTCGCCTGCAAAATATACAGGCAATTCACGTTACAGTATATTCTGTGAAGCGCTTTGAGACGTCTTGAAGATGTGATAAGACACTATATTAAATGCAAGGATTATTATTATTAAGCAACAACTCAAACACCTTTCACAAACAGCTTATAAAGGGCCTAAAAAGAAACTTCCACTACATAATAAAATCGTAAAATCTTAACAAGTTATAGCACAGAATTTGTTTC
Organism: Callorhinchus milii; assembly: GCF_018977255.1. Taxonomy (NCBI): domain Eukaryota; kingdom Metazoa; phylum Chordata; class Chondrichthyes; order Chimaeriformes; family Callorhinchidae; genus Callorhinchus; species Callorhinchus milii. The sequence goes on along the minus strand of NW_024704774.1, from coordinate 835,285 downwards.
AGCAAACTCGCACTGGTGTTTGTTCCTCCATCTAAGCCTTGTAATATTTTCATTCTCCTCATTAGCATGATTTATGGACACTACTTCATCCAAGATTTGTGGCAGAGAATTCCAATAACCATCTGTGTAAAGATTATTTTTAAACCTCTTTTATTTATGAGATCTTAAACTTGTGTATTTTTTGCTAAGTTGCCAACCAGTGCAAAACAAACTACAGTATTACAATTTATCCTATAACCTTGAAGACTATACGGTCACCTTTACCTCTGGTGAAAAAAAACTAACTTCCCCTTATAATTCAAAACTCATCTCTAGTGATTTTTAGGAAATCTATGCATTTTTGATACAGTATAATGTTTTTACAATTAGGTGCCCCACTAGTTGAAGTGCAAGTTGCACATTGCTTTTTCTGAATATGAAACTAAGGATTATATTCACCTTTTTGTAAATAGCCTTATCCACTTAAGCTGCCATCTTTAATAATGTGTCTGAGCACCAACATTTTTCTGCTCTTCCACTTTATTTAAAACTGAAACAATGGCTAAATGATCTTACCTTTTGAACAAGGATTTTTTTTTAAGGTTGTACAAGTTACCATTGTTTGCTCTGATATAGATAGCACAGTTACATTTACTAATGTCTTCCCATATGGATAATCCTTGCATTTGACTTAGTTCCTTTCAAATCAAGATGTCCCAAAGCGTTTCACTGGATTTACTAAAAAGTGTAGTAACTGTGAATTTTGTAAGCAAACAGGGTTCCCATCCCACTCAAATACATAATATATCTGTGAATGTGAGTGGTGCTTGGATATTTTCAGGGTGAAAATGTCCTCAGTCATCCTCAAACCTATTACATGTAGTTTCCAAGGTTCCAACCATTTTAATTCATTCCTTTCTCATTTCTTTGCCTTCAGGTATCATTAAAAAAATCTTACCGTACAGAAACAAATCAAACATCTCGGAACACTTATTTGTGGTGGATTGGTAAACATTGCTAAATAGAGGCTTTTGATTCTTAATTGAATTCAGGCAAGCCCATTTATAATGCAACAGTTAAATTGATACACTGCAAAGAATCAATCACAAACTCAGCATTAGCAAATATATTTCATTAGATTTAAATATATCATGTTTGAATAAAAACTAACCAGTTACATTTGCCTAGTTATTTTATTTTTAATGGTTATATTATTGAGTCACCTGCAGCATAAAACAATTATAAGATGTCTGAAATCTGCAAGATGAATTCAAGACACTAAAATCCCCTGTCATTGAAAAACATTGATGGCAATTTCAACAATTAATTCATTGACACTTTGCCTTTGACACCATCTCTTAGGAATGTTCAGCAGCTCTCCAGTTTTTCCAGTACAACTGATAACACTGACTGCTGTCTGGGAGATTAAAGACAGCTGATGAAAAACAGCCTCAAGAAGAAAAGAATATCGAGTACTACTCAACTACTACACAAAGAGCTAATTTTAGAATCATTAAGAGAACCTTCAGAAGTGTAGGTTCATAAAAGGGTGTTGTTGCTCTTCATATATCAGAGTTGCTTCAAGGTGGCATTGATATGTTTGTACCAGTAATCTTACCACTGAAAATAAATGGATTCTTCAGATCCAGAGTTGCGTACAAGAATCAAGTGGACATAATCTTGTACAAAGTGGTAAAGATAAGTAAATGCCATATTGAATTTAATTATGTCATCAATTTTCTTGCTTGCAAGTTAAAGCAAAAGCAGTAACATGTCTAAAATTGTTATAAAGTGAGTTTGTACAAATACAGAACATGGAAACATTGAAGAAACTGCCAGCAAAGAATTTCTATAGCCTCTTCCCACGAAATGAATAATCCAACTCAATGTTTAAAATATATTTGTTTCTTCATAGAATGTATGAGCAACCCATCTTTAATGACTGCTGTGACTGGTAGTCATGGTAACAAAGAAAGCAACACAGCAGCAGTTGACATTATAATAATAATCCTTGCATTTGATATAGCGCTTTTCACGTCTTCTAGACGTCTCAAAGCGCTTCACAGAATATGCTGTAAAGTGAATTGACTGTAATATTTGTGAGCGAAATGTGGCAGCCAATTGCGCACAGCAGTGTCCCACAAACGTCGAGGATTGAGAATGACCAATTTATTATTGTTTTGTTTTGGAGGGATTATTATTAGGCGAGTGGAGTAAGGAAACTTGCCCAAGGTTTCGCCCTGCCTAGTTATTTGATGATTAATGTGGTGAACAAAAAAAAATCAATAGTAAGGTCATGGAGCAAAGCTTAGAAGGTGAGCACACAGTTCAGATTTAATTTTCAGAATGTGATAAATATTTGGAAAAGACAAACCAGAGAATTGGTGCAATGGGATTATGTCAACAAGTGTAAGAGAGTCAAATAGCAATTTAGTGACCAATTCAATAAAGGGAAGAGTAAGTTTTTTTTAAAATATATTATTAAAATTTACAGTGGATCCATCCAAACGGACCTTAATGAGTTTTCTCCGGTCTTATTATTTCTGACAGCATCACCATCCATGGTTTCACACTCCACCTTGCTAAGCCGGAAACCTTGGGGTCTTGTTTGACCCTCAACTATCCTTTCTACCCCACATCTGCATCATGATCTAACATGCTCTGCCTTCCCCCACCTCTGCAACGTCGCCTGGCTCCGACACTGTTTCACACCGCAGGTGGCCGAAACCCTCATACATGCCTTCATTACATCGAGGCTCGACTATGCAAACTCACTGCTTGTCGGCCTCGTCAACTCCTCCTTCCACAGGCTGCAGATCATTCAGCTCTGCAGTCCGTGTCCTCTCCCGCACTAGACTCTGCAACCCTATCACCCCTATCCCTATCCAACTCTACTGGCTTCCCATCACACAGAGGATACAGTTCAAGATCCTGGTCCTCACCTTCAAAGCCATCCACGGTCTTGCTCTCCCCTCCCTCTCTGACCTTCTAACCCCCTACCACCTGTTCGCTACCACTCTGCACCCACCCTCTGGAACTCCATCCTGCAGTCCCTGTGTCTCGCCCCCTCCCTCGCTACCTTCAAGACCCACCTCAAGACCCTCCTCTTTGACCGTGCTTGCCCCCTGCCCTCCACCCTCACCCACCCCGACCCTCAGCTTGGGTCCGTAATTCTGTCTCTCCAGCGCCTTGGGTTGGGATCTCCTCCCAATGTCATTTTGTTGTTGTTGTTCCCCAGTATATTACTTCATTTCCCAGACACAGGAGAGGAGACACAAGTGAATTTCTACTAAAGATCTGCTTTATGTTTCCCACCTGATCTGGAACTCCATCCCAGAGTCCCTCTGCCTCATCCCGCTCTCTACCCACCTTTAAACCTTGCCTTAAGATCTCGCTCTTCAACCTTATTTTCAGTCATCATGCCCTCCCAGCCACACTCGGGAATCTAATCAGCTCTGTGAAATGCTTTGAGGTATCCTCTTTACAGGAAAATTGTTGTTCGATAGATGTCAGAGCAGCAGAGATATAAATGGGTATGGCAAAAGCATTGGGATTAAAAGATCTGCCAAGATCTAATAAACTGATGGAACAGGCTCATTGGGCTGAATAGCATCTTCCTGTTCCTGTTTTCTTATGTGAAGAAAAACTTTTGGGTAACTGGTAGCTGTTTTTCCCTTTTCTAAGCTTGGGAAGGTAGGAAGCAATTTACCCTGCCCTTGCAGCCCAAGCTGAGACCAGCAAGCTCAACATGGACTGGAGAAGGGAAAATCAGCCAGTAGTCCTGTACTGGTTGGTTATGAGCTTATGTGGCAACTGGATGGGGAGGGGTGAAATTCAGCTTTGGCTCTCTCCAGTCAAGTAAGCTCCTAATCTGTAACTCTATCCGTTTTAAAACATGCTATTGGGACAGTCCTGATCATTTAGTGAGCATGGTCCAAATTAAGTGCCATCAGTATTCAATTAACCAATTGAGTAATTGCCATACATATATATATTGTTTAATAAAAATGAAATGTAAATTAGTTACCTGAATAGTCTGGTAATCAGATGGATCAAATCCCTTCACGGTCACTTCTCTAAAAACACTTGGCTTCAATGCTTCTTTGGTCATATCACAGTGATAAATAATACCTGGAAGACAAGCCATAAGAGATATAAATTTATTGATAAGAATCTGTTACGAGTTTCAAAACAACAAAGACCTTATGCAAAAAATTAAACTGGGGAAAGAAAATTCCACTAGTAACCACATAATGGAATCAAAAAACTCTACCTTTGATAGTTCTTCGACTCCAGGACCATTGCTGTCCTGAAGGAATGTCTGCAAGACATCAAGTCCTGGATGAGAGCTAACTTTCTACAGTTGATCATCAACAAAACTCTCCTGATTGGCTCCCGTCAGGGCCTCCACACCTCAGGCACTGACAGCATCACCATCCACTCCACTCACTGAGCCAGTCCGGAACCTTGGCGTCTTCTTCCTTTCCCACAAGTATGCCAAGACCTGCTCTGCCTTGCCCCACCACTGTAACATTGCCCAACTCCGCCACTGCCTCACCCCTCAGGCCACCAAAACCCTCATTCACGCGTTCATCACATCTAGGCTCGACTACGCCAACCCTGCTTGTCGGCCTTCCCAACTCTTCCCTCCACAAGCTGCAGATTTTCCAGAACTCTGCAGCTCATGTCCTCTCCCACACCAGGCTCCATGACCCCATCACCCCCAACCTCGCCTGGCTCCACATCCCCCACAGGATATGTTCAAAATTCTCGTCCTCGCCTTCAAGGCCCCCCACCTTGGCGGTCGAGCCTTCAGCCTCTTTGCTCACACCCTTTGGAACTCCCACATCACTTCGCCTTGCTCCCTCGTCTCCTTCAAGGTACATCTCTAGACCCTCCACGTCTACCACACCTTCGGCCATCTCCTACCCTCCACTCTCTCTGATCCGAACCACCCCCTGCCCGTGTCCAAATCCCTGACTGTGCAGCGTCTGGGTACGTCCTCCCGACATAAAAAGTGCTATACAAATGTAATTTTGTATTGTATTCTTCTTGCCTTTCAAATTTCACGTCCTACTCATGCTAACCAAAATTTAATTTTCAGTTGTGCTTTTCATGATCTTATTGCAGATTATAAAGAAAGCTTATATGCAAAATTATTCTGCACAGCCCTTTGGGTATTTAGGAGGTTAATCCTGGGGATTACTGAAGTGGAAACAAGCGTAGATTTGAGAGGTGGCGAGACTTCACTAGACACATCTGGAATTTTATTCACCTGCAGTTTCATGGGATATTATATTGAAAGAGAGGGTGGTCCAATAGCACTCAGGATATCAGTGACTTTCCAATAAAATGTACCAAGTCAGCTACTTAAACATAAAGAATGAATGTGTCATGAGGCAAGGACTCCACGGTCTTACCCCACCCTACCTCTGCGACCACCTCAAATCCTGCTGACTCAGCTGCTCCCTTTGCTCAGCGTGAACTGACCTGCTTCATGTCCCACACTCTATCGTCAGTGGGCAGGTTTTCAGCCCCCACTCTCTGGAATGCCATCCCCAAATCCTCCGAATTCCTCCTTTCCTTATCTCATTCAAGGTCAGTCATACCTCTTCGACCTAATTTTCAGGAATCTTTCCCCTCCCAACCCCCTCAGCTTCCACCCATAGTCAAAGTATCTAGCATTGTTAAGTGCCTTTGTGTAGCCCCATGACACGAGAAGAGCTATATAAATGCAAATATGTATTGTAAAGACGGAGCTTTCATTTGCTCCTCAAAGGCATGCAGAAGTAATACATAACAAGCAATGACAGCAGCAATTGAAGTCACTAAGACTCCAACTTGTTTTTGGCTAGAACTTTCCACATACTGTTGGGGAAACTGCATCAGTGAGCCAAGTGTTCTAAGCTGCATCAAGTACATTAATGATACTCTCTCAAAATAGACCTCAGTACATTGCAGAATGGGATGTTTAAACAAACACACACACAACTACAGAACAGGAATATGTATATTTTCATTTGGAGTTCTATAGCTCAGTGGTTAGAGCAATCGCCTTGCAAGCGAGACACCTGCATTCAATTCCAGGCAGGGTGAAACCTTGGGCAAGTTTCCTTACTCCACACGCCTAATAATAATCCCTCCAAAAACAACCAAAAAAAATGGTCATTTTCAATCCACGACTTTTGTGGGACACTGGCAATTTGCTGTTGCATTTCGACCAAAATATACGGTCAATTTACTTTACAGCATATTCTGTGAAGAGCTTTGAGATGTCTAGAAGATGTGAAAAGCGCTATATCAAATCCAAGGATTATTATTATTATTATTTACAATAAGTAAGTTAATTTCAAGGATCCTTAGCAAGCTGACCCACTTTATAATGCTGGTTACAAAAATGGGAAAAAAAATATTATGTATGTACATTACATTTATTTTGGTAATCTACAAAGAGATAAAAATCTATCAGCTACATGATAAAAAGATGTTCTGCAATCCATTTTTGTCATCCAATAAAAATTGTATTAAGGGCTACTGATAAATGGAGCATAAATGGTGTCTTGTATGGAGAAAGATATCTTGGGATGTAAAGTGTGCATCCTACAAAGAACGTTTCACACTAACCGACAAGAATCTTACTTTCACCAAGTCCTCATGAAAACGTGATATACAAGTGAAGAATGATATGTCTCTAGGTGCCTTTTCATGTGCATTTCTTTCATCAGTTCCACTGCCACTTTCCTGATGAGTGCTTTTCCAACCCCACCATCAGATATACTGCATTCAATCTAAAGCTGATCCCGCAAGAACTTTCATTTCCAATTCTGATTGAACAAAATGCCAAAACCCTTGTGAAATTGAAACATTCTTTAAACTGGAAATGTGACCAATGCTCACAAAAGTATCCCTCACAAAAGGCATTGACAGAGAAGGTTAGGTGAATCTTTTTTTAAAAAAGAAAATGTCACGAAGCAGATAAGTATAGATAATTGTGTCAGGTAAAGGGACCCGTTTTCACAAAACATATTTTGCTCAGGAAAATGCTTTAGTTTGAGTTTTCATACTATGACAATTCAAATTATGATAATACCCAAATGATAATACAAAGGAGTAATAAATGGAATCAAGCACTGTTCCCTTCCAGTAAGCCTGCTTGCTGTGTAACCAAGAACCCAAACCACACCTACCCAGGTTTGGAGCACAAATAACAAATGTCTTTCAAATCATACTTTACAAATTTGTGAAATTTAAATTTTTTAAAAAAATTATGACTGTTTGTGGGACACTCCTGTGAGTAATTGGCTACCGTGCTTAACCCACAAAATGTAGACAATTTACTTTACAATACTCGCCTTACTAGCGAGATGACCTGGGTTCGATTCCTGAGCAGGGTGAAACGTTGAGCAAGTTTCCTTACTCCACACACCACTGTTTACCAAGCAGTGAGTAGGAACCTGGTTGTTAGTCAAATGGCAGATTGTTTTTTCAAGGGTAATAATCCCTTAAAATAAAAAAAATAAAAATAAAAAATAATTTGGTCGCTCAATTCACGATTGTTTGCAATTGGCTGCCCGTTTTGCCCACAATATATACAGTCAATTAACTTAACAGTATATTCTGTGAAGCACTTGAGAGGTCTCAAAGATGTGATAAGGCGCTAAATCAAATGCAAGGGTTATTATGTTATTATATATTCTGTGAAGTAATTTGAGACCTCTCAAGATTGGTAAAATAATGTAGCAAATGCAAGGATTATTATTATTTTTATGTCTCATGTTGGTAGTTCTCTATTTACAGCTATGAAATGTTGTTTAAATTAATTATAGTGCACATTCCAGTGGAACTGAACAGTTGTGTGGTAAGAAATTTCAAAATTTTATCTGGGAATTTGTTGGCCGGGACAGTGGAAGAAACTCCCTTCTCTTCTAATAGCACCATAGGATCTTTGTGCCTCTGAGCTCAAAGTCCGAACATGGTGAGAATCCTACTGAGCCAGGTTCACAAAAGATGTGCTTGCAACAAATACAAAAATGATTCGTTGAAAACTTGGTAGTGTCCCAAGAAATGCATTTAATTTATTGATAAAATTCACAGCATGCAGTCATTTTCTTGTTGCAGGATCCAGGCCATTATCTGTGGCAGGAAGGAAGCCAGATTTTATAGAGATGATGTGAAGGAATGTAATAGATTTTACTTAATTGATTTGGGGCTCATGGATACCCTATGGGGAGTATTTCCCAGATAATGTGGGATCAAGATCATCATATGCTGGTTTTGCTATGGACTGTGTACAAGGCAAATATAATTAACTGAGTGATCTTTTCTAGTTCCATTTGTTGCTTCTTCCCTTCCTAACGTGCAATGGTCCTATTTCAGGCCACCAACTAAAGCTTTCTTTTTTAAGATAAAACATTGAATATTTTAATTATATATTTTACTAATCACTTATATGTGACATAGCAACTTCCACTTCAGGAGGATGTCTCCAAGCTCTTCACAGAACATACTATAACATATAGTGACTGACACAGCAGCCAATTTGCACACAGCAATGACTCACAATCAGCCATATAGTGAATCACTAATTTTGTTTGAGGGATTGTTTGGTAGGACACCTGGAGAAATTCATAATCTGTATTGGTTGTTTCCTACTAACCTGGAGTCAGAAAGCTAGTAAACTGATAGAAGATTTCATTGTCTTTCTTTCGTCCACTGTATCCCACAATACTGCCCACATTCAAAGGAAAAGTCTTTATGTGTGCTCCTGTGGTCAGGTCATGCAGCTGTAGCACATTCTTCACATCATGAAGGTAGCATAAAATCAGAATGTTGAATCTGACACATCCAGCCCATTCTGAAAATAGGAAAAAATGTCAACAGTAATCTTTGGTGGGGGGGTGGTGGGGGACAAGAGAAAAAAAACAAATGGTTTACAAATGATTATTTCATACAGGGAAAATATAGCTTTAACTCATTTTAAAGATTTAAGCATATTCGAACAAACATAGGGGATCAGTGAACACTGTACGTGGCGAAACTAAACCTTTTATTTGAAATAAAAATGCATTCATTTCATCACAATCATGATTCTGTGAATCAAGGGCACAGACCAAATGAATTTCCAATCATCCAGAATACAGAAAAAAAATTGTCGATGGGCATTATTGACACAAGCTGTCCAAAAAAAACTAAATACAAATCCCAGCATAAAACATACTAAAATATACAGCATTTGGAATCCTGTGCTTAGAGCACTCGCCTTGCAAGTGAGAGACCTGGGTTCTATTCCCGGCAGGGCGAAATATTGGGCAGGTTTCCTTACTCCACACGCCTCTGTTTACCTAACAGTAAGTAGGAACCCAGTTGTCAGTCATTTGGCGGATCGCTTTTCCGGGGATTAATAACCCCTGAAAAAAAATCTAATAATAATTTGGTCACTCAATCCATGACTGTTTGTGGGTCACTGCTGTGCACAATTGGCTGCCACATTTTGCCCACAAATATAGTCAATTCACTTTACAGTATATTCTGTAAAATGCTGTGAGATGTCTAGAAGACGTGAAAAGTACTATATCAAATGCAAGGATTATTATTATTAAAAAATGTCACACACTGGTGGCAAGTCTAATCAAGAAATTACTTTTATAAATTGTTTTGACTTTGGTCTTATAGTTTTGACACAAAATATCTCCAGTTAGAAGAAATATTTGGAACATTGATGGGTCTATAATATGGACTAATTCAATAACTAGTCTAACCATGTTCATTTGTTTACTCTCTTCAAATGTGGATGGATCTAAACACACTTAAGAGCAGTCTTTGAGCTTTTGTTATGAAACAAACATAAAATATTTGGAAAACTGGAAAGACACACAGCAGACTAAAAAAAGGCCAGGAGAAACTTGGGATTTTCATTGTCCACTTGGAACAGGCAGACATGACCTTGGTTTTAAAACTTCACCTAAAGGATGGCAGCTCTGACAATACAGTGTTCCCCTAGCATGGCAATGGAGTATCAGCCTAGACTATAAGCTCAATTTGTAGATATGGGCTTGAACCCATCAACATGACTCAGAAGCAGGAGTGCGACCAAGTGAGCCAGATGAACATTGAATAATATGCATGCGCAGGACATAGAAATTATGTTAGTGGTGCTTCCTGAGCATAGCACAGAAAATGACAGCAGCAATCTGATTACCAGAAGTGATGCCATTTTTTTCACACTTCACTTATTACATGGCCTGTGAACTATTGGAAATAGAGGACCCAGTAAGAACAAAGTTCTCTTGTACAAAATTACTTACCTAGCAATAACATTTTTAAGAAAAAACAAATTACAGTGCTTACCTAGTACATCTTTGTTTTGCTCTGGAACTAAAACTTTCCATTTAGAAGGATCAGGATCACTGAAGTCAATATTGATTAAGCGGTAACAAGGAGAATTGAGATTTGTCTTGAATGTGAAGACCGTGCCTGCATTTGTGACGTATTCATATTCTGCATCAAAGTTATCCATGAGTTTGACCCATGGTAGAATTCCTATTCAAACAAAGTAACTGGTCAGTTGAATAACTTCTGTACAATTTTTGAGAATAATTTTGAATAACTGAAAACTTGGCTTCCAAATGAAGAAAAATTAAAACATTTTCTACAAATCTGCCTGGTCTTAATTTAAGACAAATTTGTCTTATGGACTAAATGAAATTTCAGGCCTTGAGTTATTGCAATGTAGGAATTTTGGTATTTAAGCTAGTAATTATCGGTTGTCATAGGAGACAATGAATGTGACTCTGGGAAACTTGAGGAAGTCTGGATACCCTAAGGACTAGAGAGTATAAAATTCTACTGCTCGGTTAAAGAAAATGGAAAGGGATTAACATCATGGTGGTGAAGACTTATGTGGAGTATAAGCACGGATTAGTTGGGCCAAATTGCTTGTTGCTGTGCAGTAACATTCTACATAATTCTACATCATCCTTCTACCTTTAATGGCACAAATATTGCTGATTTCTCTCCCCATCAACATCACAGGGATATTGACAAGAAGCTTAACTGGACCAGCCACAACATTGTGGCCGCAAGACAATTTTTGAGAATAATTTTGAATTATTTAGCCACTAAAAACTTGGCTTCCAACTCCTCAAATTGCATTCACCATCTACAAGGCTCGAGTCATAGAATGCCTGCAGCAAATTAGCAAAGCCAGCTTCCACAGCATCCAGAACATGAACAGCAGTATAATGCAAACATCACCACTGCAAAGTTCCCCTCCAAGTCATTCACCATCCTAACCCACATATTTCTTCAATGTCACTGGGCCAAATTCCTGGAAGTCCCTTCCCAAGACCATCGTAGAAGCATCGCCACAAAGACAGCAGTGGTTTAAAGCGAATGCACACTGCCTTCACTTTAAATCAGGTCATCAGGTCAACCAGGGATGATCAGTGAATAATGCAATGCTAAAATGCTACCAACATCACCCACATCCAGAGATAAGTTAAAACATTTATTTTTAATATGGTTTAATGTAGCTGAACATTTGCAAACATCAGTCTATTAAAATAAATTAGTTAATACCTTCAGAAATGGCATAAACCTAATGCCTCTTAAGTATCTTACAAAGGCTCATAATTAAAAGCTTTCCCAACAAGATGCAGATCTTTCATTTCATGAACGTTTTAACGAGACAGAAAAATTCATTCATGACTCATGGTAGGCTGGGGAGGAAGTTTGGTCAGCATCGTGAGATTCTGGAGTATTCTGACCACAAACATTTTAAAGAGGCACCTGTACTCTTTCCCATTGGGTCTTAAACCCTTTGTATGTGGTAAATATCTTCAAATGAAAGAAAAATTTACCTTTAATACCACCAGGCATCTCTTCTAGATCACAGTACCAAAGCCGGTTGACCGGGTCACAGCCTTCTCTGATAGACAAGAGAATATATCGGCCATCATCTGATATCTATACAGAGGGATGTAATAATCCTCAAATGTAAACATGCTGTTAAAAATCAGCAATTAACATCAGTTATCAATTAAATAAATATAAAACAGGTCATAATGTTGTTTGTCAATAATCTATTCAAACAAAATACAAATGCTGTTTCACTAATAATGAAGAACCAAACAAAAGTATCGTACTTAAGAAATCTAAAATAATAAACAATTTCATCTGATGGATAACATATCCTGACATGGATTTGGTGAATCTGAATAAATCAGCGTAATCACTGGGATCAACCAAGTGGTTAGTGCAGGTCATTTTAGTATGTGTATTTGAAATTTATTGGGGGGGGTGGGGGGGGGGAAGAGAGAGAGAAAAAAAGGAAAGGGAGTATGCCAGGACAATTTGTTTTAATTAAAAACTGGGATGAATGATTTTGCTATGATGCAGAGGCAAGTATACTTTTATTATATTGTAATAATGATAATCCTTACATTTGAGGATAGAGCCTATCATACTATCGAGACATCACAGGTCACTGTAGTGTAGTGACTGTACTTGTAGACAAATGTGGTAGCTAATTTACATATAGCAATCTCCCAACAAACAACTCTGATTTTTTTTTAACCTGGAAGACTATTGGCAGGGAAACGGGGAGAAACTCCCTCCTCTTTGATTTCTGCCAAAGGTTCTTTCATGTTAACCTGTACAGGCAGACAGGACCTTTGTTTACAATACAAATTTACAATTACATAGCGCTTTTCCCGTTGGGAAGACATCAAAAGGAGTTTAACATTCCTGTCTTGGCACCCAAGCTAGAGGTAGGAACCGAAGGGGGTGGGGAAGGGAAAGATGACCAAAGGCGCAGTCAAACTAGTAGGGCTTGAGATGGATCTTGAAAGAAATGACGGAGGGAGCGAGACGAGAGGGACTTCGGAGGGGAGTTTCAGAAAGAATGTCTCATCTGAACAACAGCACCTCGTACAATAAAGGGCTCCCCCAGCATTTCATTTGAGTGTCAGCCTAGATCAAGTACTGCTTAAGAGATGTGGAAGGTGTTGTAAGAAAATTGACAAGATGGATAGTGGTCAACCCCAGCCTCTCGTACAGCTGTCCAAATCAAAGGGGATACAATTCTAAAATTAGAGCTGAACCAGTTAGAAATGAGATCAGAAAACATTTCTTTATCCAGGAGGTTATGAGAATGTGGAAACCGCTGCCAAGCAAGATGTATAAGCAGATGTTTAAAAGGGAGATAGATATTTGAGAGTAAGGGTATCATGCCATAGTTTACCATCTATAACTAAGATAGCTGCCTAACTTCTGTTGTCAGTAATGGCCAGAGGGTTCCCTGGACATGGCCAGTGTTCTACAAAAGAATCATGAAGGTGGTTTGGGATCTGGAAATAGTGCTTTACATAGTTATAAATATGGAGTCCTGTAGCTCAGTGGTTAGAGCACTCGCCTTGCAAGCGAGAGACCCAGGTTTGATTCCCGGCAGAACAAAACGTTGGGCAAATTTTATTACTCTACATGTTTTTGTTTACCTAACAGTAAATAGGTACCCAGTTGTTAGTTAATTGGCAGATCGCTTTTCTGGGAGGGTAATAACTCCTTAAAAAAATTGGACCATTTGTGGGACACCACAGTGTGCAATTGGCTAAAGCGTTTCGTCCACAAAATATAGTCAATTCACTTTACAGTATATTCTGTGAAGCGCTTTGAGATGTCTTGAAGATGTGATAAAGTGCTATATCAAATGCAAGGAATGTTATTATTATAGTTTGACCCAACAGGCCACAACAAAGATCAATCTGTAAGGAAATTGGAAGAGTTGATGCGAAGGCTGAGCAGACTGAAGGTCTTAATGATCCAGTCTGCCGGGAGGAAATGAACTCGACCTATGTCGCCTTGCTAATGGTAAGGCAGCAGATGCAGACAGTATTAATGCCAAACTCCTAAAAGTTGCTCTGAGGAAGGAGGCAGAGATTGGCGAGTGTTTTACAGATCAATGCAGGAACAGTTAACTCATTAAGGAACTGCTCTTTAAAAGGCAGTCAACAGAATTCTGTCTGGGGGTGCACACATGGTAGTATTCCAGAGAGCCAGTAACGCTAGCAGGTAAGGTGGTCATAACTGGATAAATAGCAGAAAGATTGCCAGGCAGCGTTTGCAATAAATAGCAAACTGTGCAGTCTTAACTAGCTAAATGCCAGTAGTACCACAACACACACTCTGGGGTCCCCAAATCTCAACTCCTGCTAAACTGCACTTAAAACTTTCAGGAATTATGCATTTCCAGGCAAATGGATATTTCCATGCATAGATGGACTCTGTCTGGTTTGGATACTTTTAAGTATGTCGATGATTTTTCTCATGCACCAGACACCCGGCTGACCAAAATAAAAAGCAGTGTACATATGCATGCATGAAAGAGGTTTTTGTTGCACCAGATATTCTGGCATTATTTAACTATTTCTTTCATGGTGAATATGCACATGCATCTATGATCATTAGATAGAACTGTTAAAATTGGTTCTCAAATTATCTGGACAGAATCCTATATTTCTTTTCTAAAATGTCCATAGATTATGCATCAAACAGTGGATTACCATGTCTACTTCAGTATAATCCATGTTAATATTTTTAAATGGCCTTGTCATCACTCTGCTTCCTGGAAAGGGCCATCCGGAAATTCATGGAGCCTGAAATTCCCACCTTTAAAACTGTAACTTAATCAATGTCTTGTATAGAATTATCATTTCCTTGCATTGATATTCTACGCCTCTAAATATAAAACATGGCATTCTATTCACTTTCTTATAGGCACTCCACCTTTAAAAATATTTGTATATCTGAATTCTCATTATTAAGAGCTTCGCAATAGTTGTTAAGAGTTTATAAAAGGTACCAATCAATCTAAGACTAATCCAGTGTCCTTTTTCATTAAACCACAGAAAAAAATCACAATAGCTGGACCAACCAGTTCATTTTTATCCAGCAAGTTAAAAGTCAAATCAAAAGCAAGAGTATTTTTCTCTACTCAGTGAACAGATGTACTAATTATTATGAAAAGATGAATGATCTGCACATTAGTATGTTAAAGCTAGCATAAAATTTAGATGCTGATGAGTCAACCAAGTAACAGAAGCTGCATAAACATTCTGCCTTTTTTTTCACTGAAGTCGCATACTTTTAACACAATGAAGAAAACAATTAGTTTAATTTTAGAAAATATTGCTAATTAACACTTTCATCTTGTTATTGTACATTCTGATAAAGTTGCTCACTTTCTGGGGAATGATGTCAAAGGTAAAAATAATCTCACATAAACAAGAATTCTATCCCTTGCTCATCCAAATACAGCAATGTAAGCAGAGTTGCTTTCAGTGTGTTCGTGCTTGTGTGTGGGGAAGGGGGGATAAATGTATTGTTAAAAAGCAGAAAATATAGGAATATAGGGAAACACAAACAGGAAAATCAAATCAACAAAGCAAAACTTCCTAGGAGGAGTTCAACACTCCACAACATTTTACATTTTAATAATGCCTTTCACTTCAGGAGGATATCTCAAATCACTTCAGCTATCTGGGAGCCCAAGATGGGGACAACGCCAACATCACTGAGCTGCAGAAATCATCAAATCATTGAGGACTGAGGAATGCTACATGTGATAGTGCAGGGGCGAGAGGAGACAATACTGGAAGAGACAAAATGAAGTCACTGGGTCAGGCAATATTGAAACCCGGAAAGGATAGAGCCCTGGAAGTGGAACAGGATGGAATGGTCAACAACAATGAAGGTGACAAAAAGATCGACTTCTCATTTGATGTTCAATTTTCAACAGGGTCACTGAATAGCAAAGAGGGGCAGAAGCCCTGACAGAATTCCCTTCCCTACCACAGGGACACTAAAGCAAATTGATCTTCCCAATTATTTTTACAACTCAGATCAATCAGCTGCCTCAGGACATATTGAAAACTAAACCGGCAACATTCTGTGATGTATGAGTGCTGTGTTTACCCACTTGGTCATCAGGAAAGCCCAGTGGGGTAGGAGTCATGTCCTGGACAAATGTTTTGCAATCTCAAAACAATGCTGTTTACTATCACTAAATCTATAGCATAGGATACATAAAGTCAGCTAAGCCCAATCTCATCTGTTATTTGATGCCACATAAAAATAAAATCCTATGCAACAAGTAGTAATATTTTTAAACAGTTACTGAACAATACCTCAGCTCCACCCATCCACTTTGGATAGTCTGGAAATTCGGCACTTAATATATCTTTTGACTGCTCAGTGCCCAGTATGTGGTAATACAATTTTTGATCCAGATTTGTAGATGTTTCTGTACCTGATTTGGAGGGGAGGGGGGGAAGAAGTAGAAGCAAACAGCAAAGTAAGAAAACCTTCAACACTTTCAATTTCCAAGCTTAAAACAATTAGCATACACAAAATGTATAATACAAATTTACATTTATTCTGCCGCGTTTTGTTTTACCCACAAGATATATAGCCCATTCACTTTTTTCCCCAAATCAGGAAAAAACATTATAAACTATGTATCATGTCCACAGGGTTTCCTAGTTTTGTTGCATTTATTTAATGTTGGCTTCCAAAGGTCTCAAGCTTACCATCATTCTTTCCATCCTGCTTTTGGTAACAGTTGTAAAAAATTCCCTTTCCATCATGAGTCCAAGCCATGCAACTAAACTTCACCCTTTCCAGGGTATCTGAAAGTTCCACAGCACCATCAACCTTTAAGAATTTGATGGTTACCCAATCTGAGCCACTTGAACTCAATCCATATGCAAAATATTCACCATCTTCAGAGAAAGCATAGCCTGAAACAAAGAAAGGGTTACTTTATTAGAAACCATCTGCACGTGTTGCAGCTACGCTTGCAACCAAAGGATCCAATATGGAAAGTAGAGTATTATTATCCTTTATATTAAATTATTATACTTTATTATACTTTGTTATATTATTATTATACTTTACATAACGATAGGAGATACCCCCCCACCCCATATGCCCATGACACTCCCCCAATCAAGATCTTTCCAATGAGGTATAAATCATGTCTCTACATCAATTGGTTATTACGTTATTGGCAGACAGACACAGACAGACATTTTGTCTTTATCAGTATAGAAAATTGAAAATAATTTTTGGTACCGCTGGTGCCACATACATACTACACAGGAATTGATATCAATTATGGCATTCTTCAACAAAACGCCTCTCCTTTACAACTCAATCCACAACTTTAAACACCTTCTATACACTTCTGCTGGTGATTCAGTGGTGGACATGTTGACTCCCCTCCTATCTTACAGTGTCATTAGACCTTATACATGAAAAAAGGGAGAATTCTTCCTATAAGAATAATTGCTCAAAAAAGTACTACTTTTATTCAAAAATCATACCTCGCAAATATGGTCTCACCCAAAAGGAAATAAGACGCATTTTCTATACTAATAAAGATGAAATGTCTATGTGTGTGTCTGCCAATAACGTAATATCCGATTGATGTAGAGACATGGTTTATACCTCATCGGAAAGGTCTTGTAAGGGAGTGTTATGGGCATATTTGTTTTGGGGATCTCCTATCATTTGAAATTTACATATTTTTAAAAAAATGCTTTATTTAAACCCCAAAATATGAGGTATGCATAGTATTCTGCAACAAAGTAGCGACAGAGGAAATCACACACCCTTCTCAAGATACATCTATATATATTAATATATTCTGCAACAAAGTAACGACAGAGAAAATCACACAACCTTCTAGAGAGGTACATCTATGTCTGTCTGTGTGGCTGTCTGCCGATAATGTAATAACCGATTGACGTAGAGACATGATTTATACCTCATCGGAACAGTCTTATGCAAATTATAATAATCTGATATAAAGTATAATAAATCTGAAATCTACATTCCATATAGGATCCTTTGGTTTCAAGCATAGCTGCAACTGGTACAGCTAATATATACTAAAATGAAAAATTATACAATTAGACCACATCTGAAGTACCACAATCAACTTTTCACCCCATACATCATAAGACCACAGAACACGGACATGGACAGAACACATGTGTGAAGTCAGTGGGAGTGAAGAGAGCCACAAAGAGAAAGGGCTCTCTTAGGGAAACATGCAAAAGTCAGTATGATAGTGAGAGATATAAAGGACCCAAGGCGGGAGGGAGGGAGGGTGAGTGACATACAAGGAAGCTATTTTGTTTTCAGTACTCAAATCAATAATATGGATGTGAAGTTCAACAGAGTACGGATTATTTTCTAGTATGTGCATCAAGTTGGCATCATGAAAACGAATGCTGGCCAGTGTACACAAAAATCTGACTTCAATTCAGCTATGAATAAAGAAAATTAAATCTGGTTGAGGTTGTAAATCAAAGTGCTCCAGATGAAGACAGATAACAAGCAGAGCAGACTGCAGCAATGTATAACTGAGTACTTTTTCCATTTATGACAATCAATGCATGATGTACCATACTAAAAACTAAATTATACCAAAAACAAGTAATCTATTATACTTCTGTAAAGGAAAACTTCTCTTTGCACCACAAAAGGAAGAAAAAAGCTTGCACCCGACTGGAAAATAAAAAAATATAGGAAATGGCTAGAAAAGCATTTTATAACTTCATAGTTACAAGATTGTCAGTTGACAATTTTAGGATTTTTTTTATATAGAAGTTAAAATTCAATGTAATGGATTCATTGATCAATAACCAAAACTAGAGAAGTTGTTATCATAGTAAAGAAACTGATGAAAATTAATGCTTTGTCATGTGCAAATGTTTTAAGTCATCACCCCATCTCCAACCTGCCCTTCCTCTCCAACCCTAAGGAACTAGAATATGTCATTGCCTCCATGTAAAAGTTCCTCCAATTTGGCTTCCGCCTGCTCACAATGCAGACAATCCTAATCAAAAATCAAAAAGCATCCTGCGTTTGCAACCAGGGCTCCTTTTTGTCCCTGTTTTCATTCCTACTTGTCCTAGCAACTTCACTTTTTCTCTTCCACCAGTTTCTCCTCCTGCCTCTGCTTAGTTACATACCGTGTTTCTCAGGGCTCTAGGCTGGGTCCTATCTTTTTCCATATGCTCCCCATGCAACCCTAATCCACAGGCATTCCCTCTGCTCCTCTACCCCTGATCTGCTTCTTGACTGCTCCACCCCACCACCAACAGGCACAGTCAGGCACCTCTCTCTCTCTGCTTTTAAAACCCATTTTTGACTGTGCTTTCTGCCTAGTAACTCTCTTTGCCCCCACCCCCCTTCCCACTCTGTCACTGCAAAGCACTTTGAGACATTCTCCCTACGTGAAAGGCACGATACAAGCGCAAATTGTTGTACATTTTCCATGTCAAGTTGGCATAAGAGGTTGCATCTGTGCTAATGGCATTAAATTGAATCGATAGGCAAATTGTGAGCATTATGAAAGCTTTCAGGTTGACATTCATAAATGAAAGAAATGGTTGACAAATACAATAAAAATTCCATGTGTATAGCACTTTTCACATCAGGAAAATGGCCCAGAAGTAGCAGTTTGACAGAAATAAAGAAAACCCTTTGTTTATTTAAAAAAAAGGAAAATGGTATGATTAAAATTTTCAAAAAAAATTTAATTTCTACTTCATTTTATAAAAATGGATTTTGGATCTTTACAAACGGTTTTTAAACACTAACCTCTTAAAGCTACAGTACCATCATCTGAGAATTTGTTGGGATCAAGGAAAATTTGAGGTTCATCATCCAGCGAACACTGGACATACATTACACTTTGGTTTTGCAACCCTGTGTTGAAGAAGTGAAAATATCTGTGTACACAAAATTAAGATGTTACAACATTTTAACCTAGATATCAAAAACTAACAAACAAGCAAGGAATATCACAAGAATTTCTTTAAAAAAAGGGAGAAATACTAGGAATAAAGAATTATTTGAAATTTGCAATATGGGTTCCGTTCTGCGGTTCCGAGATTTTCTTGAACTGAATTAAACATAAGGGAATGCTTACAATATTATGAAAAGATGTTCAAAATAATGCTCAACGTAGCTCTGTCTCTCTGAGTGCTGTTTAAAAAAAACAGAATTTGGGATTTTTTTAAAACACTTGTCTTGCAACAACAAATTCCATTTGTCTTGCACCTTTCACATCAGGAGTTCATCCCAAGGCCTTGGACAGCCAGGGATTTGAGATCAGGAGGGGTTGAGGGTAGGTATCGGAGGGTGACTGAAGGCCCTGCCGAAGAGGAGGGTCTGCAACAATTTCATGTCTGTTCGGAGCCACCATTTTCAGGTAATTTTCAGGTTAATACATTTCAGAGCTCAACCAAAATCACTACACCCCTTACTCACTGCTTATAATGAACTGGATGCAAAAGTGAATCATCCCAATTAAACATTCAATATTGGAAACAGCAGATCCAAAACATGCATAAATTCAGTGGGGGGTTTTGGATCAAACGTTGGGGCTTAAAAATGAAAATGGTCACTGTTGGCCCTTATTCTAGAACAATACTTTGAGATAAATTTAAGTATTATAAACCAAGCTGAATTTTTGAGGATACTATCATTACTAAAATTTGATTTTCAAAATTGTAATAAAAGTAAATATGTAAAAAACAGAAAAACATTTGAGGGGATAGGTTTCTAGGTTATAAAACATAACAAAATATTTTAAACCACTAGGCTGGATTCAGTATGCTACCCATTGGTCTTCAACCAACCCCATCAACTGCTCAACAATAAAGAGTTTATGGGTATAAAGAATAAATTCTGCCACTCCTTGAGATAGATTACTGCCCTTAAAAAAGTGAGAAATGCTGTTTAACAGTATATCTTTTCAAAACATCCTGCAGCTTAGTTCCATCTCTTTTCAACAAACTTCTGTGATGCAATGAATATTAGTATTTTTGGTAGATGCTTGTAGCTTATTCCTAATGCTGTAAGCAGTAGAATAAAGCGCTCAAGATGAATCCTTCAACATTTTATCCCCATTTGATCTTTTATTTATATTTGCAATTTTTCTTTGCTTCAGAATATTTTGCCCATTTCTACTTAATCACCTAAAACATTTGGACACATATTT
The DNA here is from genome assembly GCF_018977255.1 of Callorhinchus milii. NCBI lineage: Eukaryota > Metazoa > Chordata > Chondrichthyes > Chimaeriformes > Callorhinchidae > Callorhinchus > Callorhinchus milii. The sequence goes on along the minus strand of NW_024704774.1, from coordinate 814,236 downwards.
TGCAAAGTTTTGTTTTCGCCTTCCAAATCTGTAATAATTCCAATTATTGGCTGTAGATTTTCCACCAACATCTAAACATATCATCTGATAGAGATAAACAATATAAATATAACAATATCAATATGAACATTGATTACATAAAAATAACTGGCTTTGAGCTCTATAACACCTTGATTAGTGTATCTATTTATGGCGACCATCTATTTCAGTGCAGCATCAGCACATATGATGGCAGTCAGTTTATATGTTGAGATGGCTGGCAACATGCCACAAGCAGGATTTGGAATCAATGCCATCAAATCCTTTAGATAGAAGGATTCAAGGAAAGAGATGCCCTTTTGGCAAAAGCTTACTGTCCACAATCTACTTGATTCACTCGACTTTCATCTGTTTGTCAGAAACCAATCTTACCTCAAGTGTGCGAGTTTAAATGCCACATGAAAGTTGGCTAGGAAGCAAAATAACTTGTCACAATGGTAGTATTTCACTCTTCTGAATTATTAATGTTCTCACCCTGTTGGATCACTCTCTGCTTAAAGAAATACCTATTCTGATTTACATTTGACCTGCTCTCCTAATAACTTGAAGTTCCAACGCTGCCCGAGTAGCGAAGGAAATTGTTACTTCTAGTTAACTGCACAAACCAGCTGATGAGAAATGGTCTATAGTTGAAACCCCGCAAAGACTGTTAGTGCAATCTGATTGATACTAATCCGATTCTACCTCTTTCCTCTTCGAAAATGGCAGCTGTACTTTGGATAATCATAGAGTTCCGTCATTCTTTTCTTGAATTTTTCCCTCAATGCGCATTTTTCCAGGAATGGCATTGTCAACTTATTCTGAGCTTCCACATAAGCCTGAAACAGTGCAAATTCAAAACAGTAAAATTAAAAATGGTAGTTTAATTCAGCCAATTAGGTCAGCGTTAAAGGTGTCACTTCATCTTAAATCTCATATACTTATATTATTTATGTATAACTGTGCATTTAGTTTAGTCCCTCAAATAAAATGTGATGCAGTAATTACTTTATTTAAGATCTTACAAAAATAGTATGGAGGCCATTTCTGGTCCATCTGCTATTTTAAATATGTCAATTTTGCAAGGCACAAAGATACAACATGCAATCTCATGGTCTTAATCTTTGCTTTAACACGGTTGAAATACTTACATACTCATTAAAGATGAAAGGCTATACACTTACCTTTGTTTCCTCACTATCTGGGTCTTCCAGCCAGCTATAAGGGTCAGGAATTTTATGTCCATGGTAATCATTAATCTGTTCAAAAGAACCCAAAAGATTAAAAGCATGGCCACACTTGACTCAAACTGGAGTGTAATATGAATTTATTTAAAAAAGTTATTCTATTCATTCTCTTTCCTAATAAGTTCTGAAATTTCTTTATAAGTTTGTGATAATAGTGATTACATTTCCGATATTGTATACCTTTACGTTTTAGATAATTTACATAATGAAAAAAGCAAAACTTACAATTCTATTAAGAATTGTTCAATAGACTTCAGTGCATGGAATGTTATGATAATCAACCGGGTCAAATTAAAATCCCTGGTTTACGTGAGCTTAAACGTAAAAACAGGAGTAGGCCATTCAGCTTCTCAAGCCTGTTCCGGCATTCTGTAAGATCATGGCTGATCTGTACCTCAAGTCCAATTACCCGCCCTTGCCCCTTATCTGTTAATACCCTGACCTAACAAATAGCTATCCAAGAATAACTACAATATATCATCTGTGTAGCAGCCAAGGCTTCCGCATTCCTTAGGATTGTCTGTGTGCATGAGAACTATGCTTAAAATGTGCTCTGCACAAATACAATTTGGTATTTTCCCCTCGCTGAATATCAGCATCCATATCTAACTTGGGTGGTATTTTATGTATAAAACTAGCATAAACATCTCTGACCCAAATAGTGCTACTCTTTTACATATCTGTCCATACTTCATAAGACTGCATTTGGTTAACAGTAATTGAAATATGCACAAAATAATATGTTTAAAGCCATATGGAAAAGCAAAAATATGTTGGTAGCATATGGAGCAGAAACTGGGAGCTCTGATACAAATATATATGTTAACTACTACTGTACATTACAAATGTTTGCGTTTTCACTGCAGTCACACTTGGTAGCCACTGAGTCAAAGTGGTGCAGTGACACCGTGTGTCACAGAGGACGCAGTCAAGCGGTGGGAACAAAATAAATAACAAAGACATAGCTAAAACGCGTCAGTAACAACAAAATTACATTTTTAAAGCACCTTTCACGTGGGGAGGATGTCCCAGTGATTATAAATTATAAATTTATATTATCATAATAAAGATGCCTAAGCAAAAATCAAACCTTTCAAGGATAAGTAAAAATGCTAGACAAAAGACAGGAGGCCCATTAAATTAAACTGAAGAACAAAGAATAGCGTGGCTGCACTTCAATGCTGAAAAGACTGCAACAGCGCAGCAAAATGAGTTGCCCACACAAAGAACAGCATCGCCAAAATGAATCCTTCCACAGAAGTCCTCCCAGACGAGTCTAGATAAAGGTGAAATGTTTGTTCGTGAGTCTGTCTGTCTGTCTGTCAATCTATATTTCATATTCGATCCTTTGGTTTCAAGGGTAGTTGCAATGGGTACAGCTAGTCTGTCTGTCTATCTGTCATATATATATATGTATAGTACACACTAACCATGTCTGTTGGTCTGTACTTAAAGAAGGATCTCAATAACTGATTGACGTAGAGACACAATTTATACCTTATCGGAAAAGCCTTTCATCTGGGAGTGACAAGGGCATATTTATTTTCGGGTATTTCCTATCATTCATGAGTTATGACATAAAATGCATTTTAGTTTTGCGTTTTTCACTGCAGGTACATCTGGTGGCCACCGAGTCAAAGTAGTGCTGTGGCATTGTGCATCACAGAGGCCTTACGTATGTACGCACCCACTGCAGTTACATCTGGTGGCCACGCCAGCTGACCGTGGCGCTGTGGCATCCTGCGTTACAGAGCACGGATGCAGCCAAGCAGTGATGGGAACAAAATAAAGAACACAGACGAAGCCAAGGTGCGGCAACAAAAAAATTAAATTTTTAGAGCGCTTTTCATGTCAGGAGGACGTCCCAGTGATTTTCAAATTATACATTTATATTTATCATCATAAAGATGCCTATGCGGAAACCAAATCTTTCAAGGAAGGATAAGTAGGTGTGTCTGTCTGTGTGTCAATCTACATTCCATATTGAATCCTTTGCTGCAATGGGTACAGCTAGTATAATATATGATAGGAGATCCCTCAAAAATATGTCCTTGGTTTTCTCCATCACTAATTTGTTGCAGAATATATTAGTACAGATGTATTTCTCTAGAATAGTGTGTGATTTCCTGTTGCTACCTTGTTGCATGCACACCTCATATTTTGGGGCTTAATTAAAGCATTATTTTAATATAGCTCATCAACGATAGGAGATCCCGAAAAACAATATGCCCATGTCACTTGCAAGACCTTTCCGATGAGGTTTAAGTTGTGTCTCTACGTCAAATGGTTATTGAGATCTTGGCTGATACACACACACACACACACAGACATTGTCCTTTTATTAGTATAGATAATACAGTGAAGTACATGACTGACCTCCAGTGGTAACAGACAATTACAGCAACTCTGCCTAAATGTCAGATGTTGCCAAAATATCAACTATTCAATGCACATTTTATCAATAATGGTTACTTCAAGTTTGCTCAAGTATTAGCTTGGGGAGCAAATAAAGAGAACAAATACTTCTGTGACAACTGCAAAGCGATCTGCAAGTGAATCATAATTTACTCCCAGGCTTCTATAATGAGCCCCAACAATTGCCTGACAATGTCAGTCTGTTTATAGGGAAAAACTTGCATAAATCGTATCATTTGAGACTATAACATTTAATACAGCTAACATGAAGTACGAGTTATAGGCAGAGTCATATCGGCCAACTTAATACAATTCATACTATTTAAGTCTGTCTTTTGTGTCATAATGATGGGTTTCCCGCCGCGCTTGTTTCAATCATAACACTAAGTGTGCATGCAGTACTTTCATCCACGTAGCCAGTAAATGTGCATGCAGTACTTCATCAATGCTGCGCATGCTGCCAGTAATTGCGCATGCGGTGACGGGTCAAGACCTCATTTCCTGCACTCGTTTCAAATGCAGCATTGCACATGCAATCATTCAATGAAACCTGTAAGTGCAGTAGCGGCGATACAAGTGTAGGAAATTATATAGTAATGCTTGAAGTTGATATAGAGCCTTAAAGCGCTTCAGAATATACTGTTAAGTGAATTGACTATTTTGTGGCAGCCAACTGTGCACTGCAAATGGCATAGAATTTAGGATTATTTGGGACCAAAAGTTGATACGACTTAGCCATTTATCCAACTTGTAAAATATGATTAATGTAAAGAAACCTAAATGTTTTTTGTGAGGAAGATGAATGCCACTCAGGTGCAGGTACAACTCAGGTGATTATACTATTTATAATGGGACAACTCATGTGAGCTCTCCCTTCATGTGACAAAGAACTGACCCCTGCTAACTTACATAAGAACCAAAATACTGTACACACTGATGTCAACATTTCCATTTACATTTGAGTTGGTGATCACCTGGGCCAATAGAAAAGTGAGAAATATTTGCCAAAAATTGTGGGGAGATTTGCGGAAGGAATTTTGACAGATTTTGCTGAAAATGGCAGGGAGTTGATTGGTGTTTTTTGGCCTCTGATAGCCCAGCACCGCACACAGACCCTGATAGAGCGACAAGTACACACACACAGATCCAGAGTGACACACACACACATACACTCAGGAGACACAGAGAGACACACATACATACACTAACACACACAGACACTCACAGGTACAGATAATCACACACACACACTCAGAGACAGACACACACTCAGAGACACAGAGAAATACACACATACACAGGTGGAGACACACGCATTCCAGACAGACACACACTCAGACACAGAGCGAGAAATACACACACAGACAGAGGGAGAAACACACACAGACACAGAGAGAGACACACACACTCAGAAACACAGAGACACACTCACACACACAGACACATATTCTCAGAGAGATGCACACTCAGAGACACTCACAAACATACATAGGAGAGACACAGAACAACAAAGACAGACAGACACACAGATAGACTGACACAGACACACACAGACACACACAGACAGACCCAGACAGACAGGCAAACCCAGACAGGCAGGCAACAACAACAACAAAATTACATTTATAGAGCGCCTTTCACATCGGGAGGATGTCCCAAATCGCTGAACAGTCAGGTGTTGGGGCCCGAGAATGGGGGAGGGTTGGGGTAGGGGTGAGGGAAGGCAGAGAGGTGGGAGGGCGACCAAAAGCAAGATCCAAGAGAAGGGTCTTGAGACTGGCCTTGAAGGAGGCATGGGACGAAGCGAGGCCAAGGGACCGTGGGATGGAGTTCCAGAGTGTGGGGACAGAGAGGCTGAAAGCCCACCACCGACGGTAGGGCGGGTCGGGCAGGAGACATGGAGTAGACCGGAACCTGCCGAAGGGAGGGAGCGAGCAGGTTGGTAGGGAGTCAGCAGGTCAGAGGAGTAGGAGGGGGCAAGGCCATGGATGGCCTCGAAAGTGAAGATGAGGATCTTGAACTCAATCCTCTGGGGGATGGTGAGCCAGTGGAGTCTGGTGAGGATGGGAGTGATGGGGTCATGGAGCCTGATGTGCGAGAGTACACGAGCTGCAGAGTTTTGGATGTTCAGCAGCTTGTGAAGGAAAGAGTTGGGAAGACCGATGAGGAGGGAGTTTCCGTAATCGAGCCTTGATGTGACGAATATGTGGGTGAGGGTTTGGGCAGCCTGAGGGGTGAGGCAGTGGCAGAATCTGGCAATGTTACGGAGGTGGTGGTAGGCAGTGCCGGTCATGGTGCGGATGTGGGGGAGAAAGGACAGTTCAGGGTCAAACACGATACCCAGGTTCCTGACCGGCTTAGTGAGGTTGAGTGTGCAGCCGTGGATGCTGATGCTGCCAGCGCCCGAAGTGCGGAGGCGCTGGCGCGAGCCAATCAGGAGGGCCTCGGTCTTGCTGACGCTGAGTTGGAGAAAGTTTAGGACTTGATGTCGGACAGGCAGTCGGTCAGGACACGAGTAGTCCTGGAGTTGAGGGTGGAGGCAGAGAGATAGAGTTGGGCGTCATCCGCACACATGCGGAAATTTACCCCATGTCTGCGGATGTCACCAAGGGGGAGCGTGTAGAGGGTGAAGAGGAGGGGACCGTGAACAGAGCCCTGAGGAACACGCACGAGACGGTGCGGGGGCTGGAGGAGAAGCCGTTTGCTGCGACAAAGTGGAGGCAGTGTGAAAGGTAGGACCTGAACCAGTCAAGAACAGAACCTTGAAGGTTGAGGTGAAAGGAGAGGCGGTGGAGGAGGATTGAGTGATCCACGGTGTCAAAGGCAGTGGAGAGGTCGAGGAGGACGAGAAGACAGAGGGAGCCCTGGTCGCACATGGTCAGAATGTCATTTGTGACCTTGACCAGAACAGTTTCCGTGCTGCGGAAAACTGGCAGACCCAGACCAGGCAGACCCAGACAGAAGGAGGGAGGGAGGGAGGACACGGGCCCAGGCCGACACGGGCCCAGGCCGACACGGGCCCAGGCCGACACGGGCCCAGGCCGACACGGGCCCAGGCCGACACGGGCCCAGGCCGACACGGGCCCAGGCCGACACGGGCCCAGGCCGACACGGGCCCAGGCCGACACGGGCCCAGGCCGACACGGGCCCAGGCCGACACGGGCCCAGGCCGACACGGGCCCAGGCCGACACGGGCCCAGGCCGACACGGGCCCAGGCCGACACGGGCCCAGGCCGACACGGGCCCAGGCCGACAGTCAGATGTTAAGACACAATAGTGGGATCTCCGAGTGAAGCCTGTTTGCCGCTTACACTGCAACACGCATGCGCGTCTGGAGCCCTACCACCACCCAGTGACTTCAGGTAAGCAGCCTGTAGGCCACAAATTACATTGATAGCGGGTTTGTGGCGGAGGAGGATGTTTGTGGCTAATTCCGCGGAAAAGGTGCTGCTGCACTTTCTATTGGCCCAGGTGACTACAAATAATATTTACACTATCTTAACTCAGCTCTGGAGCATAAAAGAGAATTTCTAATTAGTTTGTTTGCTTTAGAAAAGTGAACTATGACAACAGATATTTAGAATTTGTCCCTGGTGGTGCTGGAAGAATATAAAGATTTGGAAAAGTTGTACTGGGGGTAACAATTAGCAAGGTGCAGATTTTCCCAAAACTATGTTCATTTGTCCACAAATATATTCTGAATATTATTCATTTTAATAGCTTCCCATTTATTTTAATTGATTCTTCTTGAATCTATGCTTTATAGTGAACAATTTGCCTGATGAGCTTTGCCTATTTTTTTTAACAATAATATAAAACGTTTTGTATATTTAGAGGATACCTTTCAACTCAACTTATTTTTGCTGATGTTAGTAACTAGAGTAATCTGCTCTAATTTCATTCAACTGCTATTTCACTGGACTTAAGATTTATTTTCTCTCAAGTATTATCCAATTCCCTTAAAGGCTATTATGGTTCAGCTTTAACCATCATTTGTGATAAGCCATTCCACATTCTAACCACCATCACTGTAAAAACCTCCCACTTCTGGAGAATATCTCATGATGAAGTTCTCCCTTTTCCAAGTAGAGAAAACAACTTTCTACAACATTTATGTTGCACTCTAATTTGTTTACTTTAGAAAAGCCAAGAATGTTCCATTCAATACACACTTACACTTTTTGTTCTTTGTTCCAGTGCTAATTAATTTAAGTTATCCATATTGACAGTACCAGCCACAAGCTTTTTTTAGAATGAAATACAATGCTAAAAGATAAAGCCTTCTGAAACTGGTTGCATGATCCTATACTATTTGCTTTTGTTGTTGATACATCTCCAAATTGATTTGTAAACATATCAAGCAAGCAATAAATGGTAGCGTACATTCTTTAGGATACCAATCTCAGTAAAGGATGCGTTTTTTTCTGTTCAATAAACTACATTGCTCTCATAATTTTCCCTCATTTGTTTCTACTCACCAAAAAAAAATCTTTAAATGTCAACTCTCAACCTTCTCCGTTCTAGTGAAACAGCCCCAATTTCCTCAGTCTGGGTGATAACTCAAACCTCCCTCATCCTTGGTATTATCTCTAAAAGAATACCACGTAATTGAACTGAAGCAACTTTTCACGTTGTACAGTACAATATATACTGAGCCAGAGCTCACAACCTATTAATCGATGAGGACAAGCAGATCTTTAGGTTGCTCGGGAAGATTTGACGAAGAACGACATGACCACTAAGTGGAAATAAATAATCCCAAACTGAAAGTCTAAATACGTGGCTAATAAGACGTTTGGAAGCAATTTCCAAGACAGACTAATCTAACAGAGATGTTCGGCTGATGCTATAAACCATAAATGTCATTTCTTGAGTTATTTGTAATTGGAATTTGAAACCTGAGATTAGATTACAGCCTTTTACTCACTGCTGGAATGTACTATTTGTACAGTACGTCCTGTTCATGGAATTTTATGTCCAGTTCATTTTCAGGTTTTGAAAGTTACACTTCTTGTTTTATTTCTGAATCCAGTCATCTTACAATCCTTTCTGATATCATTACTACAGATCAATGGAAAACGATTTCCATTTTCCATCAACCTGGAGTAAATTACAGGTATTCCACAAACAATGTTCATTTCACCAACAAATTATAAAGGATACTTAATCAATGGGTATAAAGGATGCACAATGAAGATCATTAGATTATTAAAATTAGATTTTCAATCTACGACTGTTTGTGGGACATTGCTGTGCGCAATTGGCTGCCGCGTTCGCGCCACAAATATACAGTCAATTCACTTTGCAGTATGTTCTGTGAAGCGCTTTGGGACGTCCTCCCGACGTGAAAAGCGCTATATCAAATGCAAGGATTATTATTATTATTATTAAGATGTACATTCAGCCAACTGGTACTATCTTAATATTTGTACTCATCACTTTGATATATTGGAACCTGAGTTTCTTTGCCTACAAAATAAAAGGAGTCCTGTAGCTCAGTGGTTAGAGCACTCGCCTTGCAAGCGAGACACCTGGGTTCAATTCCAGGCAGAGCGAAACCTTGGGCAAGTTTCCTTACTCCACACACCTAATAATAATTCCTCCAAAAAACAATAATAAATTGTTAATTTCAATCCACGACTGTTTGTGGGACACTGCTGTACGCAATTGGCTGCCGCGTTTCGCCCAAATAATAATAATAATAATAATCCTTGCATTTGATATAGCGCTTTTCACGTCGGGAGGACGTCCCAAAGCGCTTCACAGAACACACTGTAAAGTGAATTGACTGTATATTTGTGGGCGAACGCGGCAGCCAATTGCGCACAGCAATGTCCCACAAACAGTCGTAGATTAAAAATGACCAATTTATTATTGTTTTTGGTTTTGGAGGGATTATTATTAGGCTCTGTGTGGAGTAAGGAAACTTGCCCAAGGTTTCGCCCTGACCTGCCTGGAATTGAACTCAGGTCTCTCGCTTGCAAAGCGAGTGCTCTAACCACTGAGCTACAGGACTCCACAAATGTACGGTCAATTCACTTTACAGTCTATTCTGTGAAGCGCTTTGGGACGTCTAGAAGACATGAAAAACTCTATATCAAATGCAAGGATTATTATTATTATATGGAGACTCTGCTTTTAACTTTGGACTCTTCGACCTGTTCCATCCTCTCTTTATTCAAGTTGTTTTGTAGCCTGTTATTTTGTGTGTTAATATTTGGGATGGCAAATAATTGTTTTTCAAAATAAATAATTCTTGCATTTGGTATAGCGCCTTTCACATCAGGAAAACATTCCAAAGCACTTCACACAATATCCTAAAAGTGGAGTTACTGTATTTGTGTGTGAACGCAGCAGCCAAATTTGTACACAGCAATATCCCACAAACAGCCATATGATTTCAAGCTCCACTCGGAGGCGAGTGTCACTGCCGATCCCGGCTGACACACACGTATAACAGAGTGCTAAAGGCATACAGCCAAGTTCCTGGGCCAGTAGTGTGAGGAGACGGAAACATTCAAGTCAAAATAAAGGAAATTTGTGAAATGGACAGTATTAAATGATTATATGTACATACAAATATATTATATCCATCTCCTTCATATTGCACGCAATTCAGAATCTCACTTTGTAACATAGGGACTCACTATTCAAAGCAAATACCTGAATATCAAGTCATTAACTATAAATAACTAAATAGACTGAATGCAGGTGGGTTCTGGTGCTTTAGCAGCAGGCAGTCAGTCACAGCCACATAGCGGACACGTACTCTCACACAGGCGGTCTGTCCATCAGCTCTTCATTGACCCAGTGTTGCCCACTGGAAGCTCGCAGAGACTTCCTGGTATCTACCGTCCACCTAACGCGGTCTCAAACCCGCACTCGTCAGATGTCAAACTATCAACAAATGACTCTCCTCCTTGGCAGCGGCAGGAGGTAAGTGGGGTCTCCTTGGAGCTGAACTGACTCAAAGGGGACGTGTTTATGATGATGTTGGCAATGGAAAGCCGGAGTTGAGCTCCAAGGAGACCCCACTCTCTCTCCCCCACCCCCCAGACCCCACCTCTCTCCCCCCACCCCCCAGACCCCACCTCTCTCCCCCCACCCCCCACCTCTCTCCCCCCACCCCCCAGACCCCACTCTCTCTCTCCCCCCACCCCCCAGACCCCACCTCTCTCCCCCCACCCCCCAGACCCACCTCTCTCCCCCCACCCCCCAGACACCACCTCTCTCCCCCACCCCCCAGACCCCACCTCTCTCCCCCCACCCCCAGACCCCACCTCTCTCTCCCCCCACCCCCCAGACCCCACCTCTCTCCCCCCACCCCGCAGACCCCACCTCTCTCCCCCACCCCCAGACCCCACCTCTCTCCCCCCACCCCCCAGACCCCACTCTCTCTCCCCCACCCCCCAGACCCCACCTCTCTCCCCCCACCCCCCAGACCCCACCTCTCTCCCCCCACCCCCAGACCCCACCTCTCTCCCCCACCCCCAGACCCCACCTCTCTCCCCCCAGACCCCACCTCTCTCCCCCCACCCGCAGACCCCACCTCTCTCCCCCACCCCGCAGACCCCACCTCTCTCCCCCCACCCCCCAGTTGGCCATTTGACATCTGACAAGCACAGGTTCGAGTCCTCACTGGGTAGATGGCAGGTACCAGGACCCACACATATCACCGCCATCCCCACCCACACCCACTACACATACCCCACGTATACATACGTGGACCCCATACAGTAACACACAAACCATCCTCCCGGCTCCACTAATTTAAAAAAAAATGAAATAATGACGTGTAATCCAGACCGAGTGACTGCCTCTCACTCACTCAGTCATTGTGTGCGGGGGATGGCTTGAGATGGGTTGGTTTTTCACATAAAGAAAAACAACAGCCGCCGCCGCCGGTGGGGGCGGGGGGTGGGGGCGGTGGTCAGGAGCCACTGACCCCCCGGGGGCTGAAGCCTCTGCTCCTCGGCCCAGGTTTTGAATATAAAAGCTGCGGCGAGGAGCAGCCAAGAACATGACCGAGCCCCGGGCGGCCTGTTCCTCTCCCTCCCTCCTTCCCTCCCTCCTTTCCACTCTCTCTCTCTCTCTCTTCCCTTCTCCTCTCCCATTCCCCCCCCCTCACTCTCTCAGTCTCTCACTCACCGTCTGCAGTCTGCGGGCCGCCGGATACTCAAACGCCATTGTAGCCATGGCCACCGCTCACTAACGGCGCTGCCTTCCAATCCCGTTATTCAAACTCCCCGAGAGCGACGACGAGCCGCGCGGCACCGAGCAGGAAGCGGAAACACGTGACCGCGGCGGCCCGCGAGCGATCGGGCGGGCGGGTGACGCAGTGGCGCGAGCTCGGCAGGTGCTTGTGCAACGTAGCCCAAACGTGTCACCACCTCTGCTCACCTGCCCCACCTCTGGCGGTGCAGCGCCCTCTCCAGCTCACATACTGCACTGCAGCCAGTGTCAGCCCCGAGAACTGTGCGTCTCAGTCAGGGGGTACACGCATTTTTTTGGGGGGGGGGTTGGGGGGGGGCCTCACTGTGCAGCAGTTGTGGGCCATCCTGTGCTCCTGAACTGCATGTGGCCATCCACCCATGTGATTTTGTGGGGGTGAGAGAGTGTGCAGGCGTGTGGTTAGCACAGCACGTCGCAGGGCCATGAGGTTTGAGTGCGCGTTGGGCAACGCTGGTGCGCAATAAGTGTTGTTGGCTGCACACGTCAACGGTGCTCCGGAGTATTATGGACCCACCTGGCTCAGGAACTGGATGTCTGATTCCAACTCGCGGCGGCCAGTTCAGCTCCAAGCTTACCTCTCCCTCCCAACCCCAAGGCTCCGGGACCCCAGAGTGTGTGGTTGGATACTGCTGGAGTCCAACCAGCTAAAACTGCATGGCTTGCCCGTGATGCACTGCCTGGCGAGCTTTCCTGCTAGTTGTCCAGCTAGGACCACCCTACCCGTTATGCTGGCTTGCAGGGTTAACGTGCAGGGTTTACGAGTGGGAAGAGTCCCTGCGCCCAGTGACTGGTCTGCACTTCCAAATCCTGCCAGGCTGGCTTTGGGCTGTCATCAGCAACGCTCTGGAGTACCTTGGACCCGACTTGCTCATGCTGAGCAGTGTGGCCCACCAGAAAGCTCACAGGGCGTTGCCAAACCTTGGCTCCTGCCAATCTGCGCCTAATGCTTTCTGGAATTAGGTGAGCAGGATGCGACCCTCCAGGGAGAGAGTGCACATTCCATTCCATTAAACATCTCTGTAATGTCAATGTGTAGGTGGGATGCGTAGAATTCTCGGCTTGGTTTGGATACTCTTAAGCATGGTGATAGGTTTCTGCATGCGTCAGACACCCGGCTGACCAAAAAAAACACGAGTCGGTGGGAGGGGTGGAGGCTTGGGGGTGGAAGATATCAGTTTAATTTTAAAATGAATGAGTAATTTTTAATGAAGAGAAGGTAGGAATTAGATTTAAATTGATAATCTCACATTCTGTTGGTTATTTAGCTTATTGTTGTCACATGCTCCAGGAGAAACATATCGGGTGAAGAAGAAAGCAGTGCTGTGCATGTTTTGCAGAGGAAAGCCACAATGTGGCAGTACAGGCCTATTTATTTCCCAGCTTTGCTTTCTCATACACACAATAATAATGGAGTTCATGCACTTTTTAGTTTAGTTTTAGTTGACACTCACAAGGAGCAATGTGTATTAGTCCAAGAAAATGTTGAACAAGTCAACAAAACTCAATAAATTGATACCACTATAAAGTGGAGTCCTGTAGCTCAGTGGTTAGAGCACTCGCTTTTTACAAGCAAGAGACCTGAGTTCAATTCCAGGCAGGGCGAAACCTTGGGCAAGTTTCCTTACTCCACACACCTAATAATAATCCCTCCAAAAACCAAAAACAATAATAAATTGGTCATTTTCAATCTACGACTGTTTGTGGGACATTGCTGTGCGCAATTGGCTGCTGCGTTCGCCCACAAATATACAGTCAATTCACTTTACAGTGTGTTCTGTGAAGCGCTTTGGGGCGTCCTCCCGACGTGAAAAGCGCTATATCAAATGCAAGGATTATTATTATTACCACAATGAGAATAATGCTAGTGCAGAGTCAAATAAGGACTGTTCTCTCAGTGCCCTGGCCAACAATACCCCCCTAATAAAATTGTTCACTCACTCCATATCTGTTTGTGGGACACTTCTCTGCGCAACTAGCAGCCGCATTTTGCCCACAAAATACAGTCAATCCGCTTTACTGGCTCCCTATCCCAGAGAGGATCGACTCCGCGTCTGGCCTCCTCCTCGTCCCCCGAGTCCTTCGCTTCACCCTCAGTGGCCGTGCTTTCAGTCACTATGCCCGAGGCTCTGGAATTCCCTTCATCACTCCCTTCGTCTCGCTCCCTCTCTTCCTATTTTCAGGTCCCTGCTGAAGACCTTTCTCTTCGACCGCGCCTTTGGTCACCTTCCCATCCCCCTGGCTCGGCCCCGGGATCCATTACTGTGAAACGCTTTGAGATGCCTTCCAGGGTGGAGGGCGCTATATAAATCCAAGTAGCTATTGTTGTTTACAGTACACTGTGAAGGACGTTGAGATGTCTCAACGACATGATAAGGCTCCATATCAAATGTAAGGATTATTTTATTATTATCAATAATCTAATAGTCATTTAATATAGTGACTTATCACTGAAACTTCTCATACTGCACACATTATCTCTTGATAAACAAGCAACTGCAGCAGCTAATCTCCACCAACAATTTCCCTCAAACAACCCAAGCTGTGTTTTAGAATGCCACAGATTCAGCATTTCAAAATGTGTTTAAAGCATACATTCACTCTGGTCAGTGAAGTTACCAACCTTGACAGCACATGTTTGTAATCAGTTTCCAACCCCCCCCCCCCCCCCCCCCAATTTTAAGCACACATTGGCAAAGTCAGGCATCAAAATAAATCAAATGCAAATATATCATTAATTTTGTAACTTGTGGATTTGCACGCCCTAGTGGAATTAATAAGCCCTGCACCATCTTAAAAAATTGAAGGTTGAAATTTGCCCCAACCCATCCAACTCACTGGGAGGAAAGTTCCACAGCTATTCATTAAGAACAGTGTTTTATAACTATATCAGCATCGACGATAATTTGTACCTTCACAATGGCAATATACTGTAAAATGAAAGTAATGATTCCAGTATAATAATAATAAATATAATCCTTACATTTGATACGCCTTATCACGTCTTCGAGACGTCTCAAAGCGCTTCACAGAATATACTGTAAAGTGAATTGACTGTATATTTTGTGGGCGAAATGTAGCAGCCAATTGCACACAGCAGTGTCCCACAAACAGTCGTGGAATGAACTGACCATTTTTTTTGAAGGAATTATTACCCCCGGAGAAGCGATGCGCCATTCCACTAACAACCGGGTTCCTACTTAATGCTAGGTAAAGAGAGGCATGTGGAGTAAGGAAACTTGCCGAACATTTCGCCTTGCCTGGAAATTGAACCCGGGTCTCTCACTTGTGAGTCTAGTTCTCTAACTACTGAGCTACAGTAATCTCAGATCTCAGTATAGATCTCAGTAATCTAATGCAGCTAAAATAAGAAACTGTTTAAATCTATGTAAAATAATACTCTACACTGCCTGGCAAGATCCCTGGCATTGTCCGTGATCTAATCTCAGCTAGGTAAGCAGTAGAGGTTCTACATCTCTTTAAAATAAAGCCATGAAATCTTCAATGCTGACCTCACCAAAGCAGGCAGCCACGGCCTTTGTTTAACATTTCATTTGAGACACCACACCTCCAAAATTGTAGCAGTATTGGAGTGTCAGCACATATTATGAGTTCGGGTGTTGTGGTGAAGCTCAAACCCATGATCCTCTGACCTAGAAGAAAGAGTGTTACCTACTGAGCTAAACTCACACATTGAAAGAGTAATGGAAAAGAAGCAAAAAGTGTAATGAAGTCGAAATATGGGGGAGTTGAGGGAGGAAGGCATCAGAACAGATATATTTTCATGTGTGTAAGAGAGAGTGGGTAAATGGGATCATCAGATATAGAGGCTTTCTACAAATTAATGCTGGTCCAGTTTGAAAATGTATATGATGGACTTTCCTTGCAATATAGCACTGAGTCATACAACAACAACAACAAAATTACATTTATTGAGCGTCCTTCACTTCGGGAGGACGTCCCAAAGCACTGAAAGTCCTGGAAGGCTCCAGATTTAATCATAGCCTTCGTTGAGTTCATTCAACAACATCAACAACAAATTGCATTTATATAATACCTTTCACATCCGGAGGATGTCCCAAGGCACTAGACAGTCAAGGATTTGCACTCGAGCTGTGGGTTGGAATCAAGAGGGGTGAATGGTAAGGGGGAGGTGGGGTGGGAGGATCACCAAAGGCATGGTCAGAAAAAAGGTCTTGAGACGGATCTTGAAGGAGGCAAGGGAGAGGGCAATCCAGAGGGGCTCTTGAATGGAGTTCCAGAGAGTGCGGCAAAAAGGCTGATGGCTCAATTGCCAATGGTGGGAAGGGCAAGTCGGGCAGGGTGGGTGACATGAAGCAGGCCAGGTTTCAGTAGGTTGCAGAACCTCCGGGGGGAGAATTTTTTTAAAATATAAATCTGAATATTTTATGTTTTCTGGAAGCATTCTATGAACCAGGAATTGGAATAATAAAATCATAGTTCATTTTATGTTTTGTCAATTCTCTCCCCTTTCCTTCCATTCTCTTCTGAAGACACAAACGCTTTGCGTGTAATGCTTTGCACCAGTTTTAAGCTGGTAAGAATGAGGCTGATGGAGTATGATCATACAAGCCTTCCTAACAATGGTGTGTTGAAAGCCTTTGAGCGGATTCAGAAAGTTGATGGCCTGGATAAGATACAAGACTTTTGTTGCTTCACCAGTGCACAGAGCATTTTTTTCATGACTCATTTCCTGCCTGCCATTTTTGAGCTCATCCTATTTCCACCCCTCTCTCTTTCTCGTTTCCCACCTCACCCTAGGTTTTTTTTAAAAAAAGAACTGTATTGTTTGCAAAAATTATTTGACAGCATTGTTCAGGCAACCAAACAAGTGTTTAATCCGTGTAATGTTTGTGTTTAACTTGGGCAATGAGCCATCTCAGTTTGCTTTGGCTCAGTATCTAAAAATAACTTTTCAATTCTAATTTCTCTTTGATATGACAGCCTAAATCATATTGTCAATAGCCAAAAGGTGTATAAAGGGGAGGAAAACTTCAACCAATTAACATTATTAATACATACTGTATTCATCTTCTAACTTTTCATTCTATTTATCCACTGAATTACTGGAGGGCAGTCATATGATTTTGCAGTTATGAAAGTAATTCATTTTGTTTTGTTCCATGTTTGCCATAACAATCTGCATGTCTCAACAATATGTCAGCCTGGCTCTATTGATAGCACTCTCACCTCTGAGTCAGAAGTCGGAATTTTGAATTTACAGTCTAGGCTGACACTCAATAGCGTGCTGGGAAAGCTCTGCATTGTTGGGGGTGCTATACTTTGGACGCAAAGTTAAACCAAAATTCTGTCTACCTATTCAAATGGCTGTTAAAGATCCCATGCTACTATTCAAAAAGCAGGGAGTCTTGGCCAACCATACCTCAGATAAAATCGGACATTCACTTCATGGCTCTCTGTGGGACATTGCATCCTGCTGTCCTGAAAGACACTATATCAAATATAAAGAAAAAGGGGGTGTCTTCTTGGAGCTGAACTGGCTCCAAGGTGATATGCCTGCCAATGCAATGTCGGAATCAAGCCAGCTCTCTGTGGCAGACTCAGTAGTCTGATTCCTGAGCCAGGCAAGTCCGCAGTATTCCAGGGCACTGCTGATGACAGCACAGCCAGCCTGGCTCATCAGCAGGACCTGGAAGGCCAGACCAGTCACTGAAGGCAGGCAGTCATCCCATTCAGCTCCTGTTAACCCTGCAAGCCAAAGTCCTAACGGGTTGGGTGGTCCTAGTTGGACAAGCAGTAGGAAAGCTATGCAGTTTTAGCTGGTTAGACTCCACAGCAGTACCCCAATGCACACTCGAGAGTCCCCAAGCCTTGGTTCTTGTCAACCTGCGTCTAATACTTTCCGGAATTTGGTAATGCAGGATGTGTCCCTCCAGAGAGAGAATAAACATTCAGTTCCTACAATATATCTCTGGAATTTCCATATGTAGGTGGGATGCATGGAAATCTCAGCTTTGTTAGGTATTAAATATATATATATCAAATGTAAGAAATATTATTTTATTTTAATGTATCATTCACTGTGAACTTGAACCTTCCTGAACTAGATTCTAATAGACACTCCAGTGCAACACTGCCTGACATACTGTCTTTTTGATAACATGTTAAATGAGGGTCCTGTTAGCTTGTTCAGTTGGACATTAAAGTTCCTTTGGCACTGTTAGAAAGAAAAGGGAATTTCTCCTGCTGGTTTCCTGGCTATCAATCCTCCAGATTAATTCATCATTCACCTCCTGGCTATTCACGTAATCCTTCTGGCACAAATGGCTGCCATACTTGCTTACAAAAGTGGCCCCTGTAATTGACAGTAATTACTTGTGAAGTGCTTTGAGACATTTTGATGTGATAAGGTGCTATAAAGATACACATTTGTTTTTGTGGATACACTCTATCTGTTAGAAGCCTGAAGCTGTGACAAAGATGCAGTTCTTTATGATTGCAAGTGAATGAATGTGAGGGCAGCAGGGGGACAGCTTGTATAACGAAGAACATGATGATGCCTATTTAGAATTTCTTCAAGATCCATGAAATCCCTTGGATGAGATTTCCTGTCTGTGGTCCCCTCCTCCTCAATATCTATATGTTCCTTCTTGGTGAACATCCGCAGACATGGGGTTAACTTCCACATGTATGCGGATGACACCCAACTGTACCTCTCTGCCTCCACCCTTGACTCCAGGACCACTGCTGTCCTAACAGTATGTCTATCAGACATCAAGTCCTGGATGAGAGCTAACTTTCTTCAGTTGAATGTCAACAAGACCGAGGCTCTCCTGATTGGCTTCTGTCAGCGTCTCCACACCTCAGGCACTGACAGCATCACCATCCATGGTTACACACTCCACCTCACTAAGCCAGTCCGGAACCTTGGGGTCTTGTTTGACCCTCAACTATCCGTTCTACCCCATATCTATGCCATGACCTGCTCTGTCTTCCCCCAAATTGGTTGTCGCATTTGCCTGCAAAATGCACCATCACTACACTTTACAGTAAATCTTGTGAAGTGTTTTGAGATGCCCTCTTGACACGAACGGCAATCTATTAAATGACAGAATTATTATTATTATTATTTAGTCTGATCTTAAATTAATACCCTCTTGTCCTCAAATCAACTACCAGTGGAAAGAGTTTTGAACTCTTTCATTGTGCTGGAATTATTATTCTACTTCGTTCTAAGCTGCCAATTCTTCTAGTGTTTTCCTGATAGTTGTCTATCTTGCTGCTCCAATGCATGTGCAGTAAACTCAATGGGTCACCCTTACGAACTCCATGACTCAGGTAAAATTGATGCCAGCGAAACATTTTCCTTTTTTCCTTTTATAAAACATAAGCCAAAATCAGAAGGACACTTCCTGGTGCAACAATTAAGAAATTGTATTTCTCATAGGTCTGGGAAGCACCT
The DNA here is from genome assembly GCF_018977255.1 of Callorhinchus milii. Lineage (NCBI taxonomy): Eukaryota > Metazoa > Chordata > Chondrichthyes > Chimaeriformes > Callorhinchidae > Callorhinchus > Callorhinchus milii. The sequence continues at coordinate 794,883 of NW_024704774.1, read as the reverse complement.
GCAATGTATAAGCCAAGCCATTGTTTCAGTACTGATGGTGAGATATTTCTACCATTTCAGCATTCTTCTATCACTTGTGAAATATGATTTTATCTTTGCTCATCTGTTGCTGCTTAGTTATAACCGTTAAAGCTTTATTGTGCAATTATTCAAAGTAACATTTCAGTAGTTTGTGTTTCATTTAACTCTTTCATGTGGGTTTCTAATGTTTGACTTCACTAAAGAAAAACAACTGTCTTCATTGATTAATTGATTATCTTGTGGAAATAGAAGTGCCTGCAAATGCACAATAGGTGGATCAGCATCTAAAAGGAAGAGATGCCTTAATATGCCATTAACTGAAAATATTTTTTATCTCATAAAAAATGCATATTTTTAATCATTTTTAAAACATGCATATTTTTAATCTAAAAACCATTGTCTTAAAGGCATTATGACTGCTCAGAGAAATGTTAATTTTATCCCCTCACAGAGCACAAATTTTATCCCATCAGGCCAGATCATGACTGCAAAACAAATATTCAACAAAAATAATGATTTAGTGGCCACGACAATTTATACAATGAAAAAAATCATCTCCAAGTAAAAACAATGGCGACCGTTGAGATTGGAAGACAGAGAAACCACTTTCTAGAGGGGTGCACTACTGTCTAGTGTACACTAATTTATGCCAACATTAGTTTAGACATTTTACCACAATGTTTCCCATCATATTTACTTGTTCTGCCAACAACACTAGATAGTATATTGCAAAGCTTCTATTGTAAATTGTGCAAATCCAGTGCATTCGCATAATACCAAAGATTGTTGCACCTTCTGTGTGTGACTGAGGAAAACTTCGAGCATACAGGAAAACCACCTGAGCTCGCACTTATAATAATAATCTTTTCATTTGATATAACACCTTATCACGCAGATGAAATGTCTCAAAGCGCTTCACGGGATTCATTTGTAAAGACTGTGTAGACAAGCACAGTGGCCAATTTGCACAAAGCCATAAAGTGAATGATCAATTTGAATCTGCAGGATTGTTGGCCAGAAACCCCCTTCTCTTTTCAAAATGTACCGTGGGATCTTTAATATCCATCTGAATAGGCAGACAAGGCCTTGGCTTAATGTTTCATCCTAAGGACAGCATCTCCTGTCAGCCTGAACTACAACACCAACAACTTGCATTTATGTAGCACCCTTCACGCCGGATGGGGTCTTGGAGCACTTCACTTGAGCTAGGAGCTCAAACTCCTGATGTGGGACTTGAACCCACCACCTTCTGATTCAGAAGTGGGAGTCTACCGATTGAGCCAGGCTGATACCTTTTTAGCACTTCAAGTCCTGATAAAGAATACTAACTTACTTTCATTTCCAAATACTGATTGACCTGGTATGCATGCCCAGCATTTTCTGTTTCCATTTCCCTCCCACCAGCATCTGAGCAACACTGTTGCCAGGAATTCATATCCATCTCGCTCCAAAATGAACATCCAATTCTTGTTTACCATAAGGTTCTGCAATATTGAACTTCGCAGAGTGCAGTTTACACCACAACTAAGGAAGACTTAAAGTCCCAGTTCATGCGTGGGTTACAAGGCTTACTCATTGTATCTCCTGAACATTTGGCGGTTTGGATTTCAGATGACATCAAAAACTGCGTGCGTGAGTGCCAGTGGTTTGATCGGCAAATGAATCCTGTGACTGGACGACGGCCAGGAATGCTCTGTCAGACATTTATGGTTTTTGTAGCTAAAACCATTTTTTAAACAGATTTTCTTTACTCATAAATTTTCTGTCCTTTGTGATGTTACTGTTCCAAACAAGTGAATGTGTCACAAAGAAGAGTCCATACATTATTTCAAAAGAGATATAGATGTCTCTCCAGGTCTCCTGCCCTACCATTGGTGGCTGGGCTTTTAACCCCTCTGCCCCAACCTTTGGAATTCCATCTCGCAGTGCCTTCGCCTTGCACCCTCCTTCATGGCATGACTCAAGACCCTCCTTTTCAACTGCCTTCCTACCTCTCTGTCCTCCCTCATCCCACCCTGACCCCCCACGCTCAGGTCTTGATCCCCGACTATTCAGCGCCTTGGGACGTCCTCTCAATGTAAAAGCCACTTTGCAAATGTCATTTTGTTGTTGTTATACATCGATAGATAATAATAATAATAATCCTTGGATTTTATATAGCATCTTATCACATCTTCGAGATATCTCAAAGTGCTTCACAGAATATACTATTAAGTGAATTGACTGTATATTTTGTGAGTGAAACGTGGCAGCCAATTGTGCACAGCAGTGTCCCACACACAGTCATGAATTGAAGTGACCAATTTATTATTATTATTACTTTTTTGGAGGAATTATTCCCCCAAAAAAGTGATACACCACTCATCTAACAACCGGGCTCCTACTTACTGCTATGTATACAGAGGTGTGTGGAGTAAGGAAACTTGCCCAACATTTCGCCCTGCCAGGAATTGAATTCATGTCCCTTGCTTGTGAGGCGAGTGCTCTAACCACTGAGCTACAGGACTCCACATTGAATGTTTGAACAAGAGATATATGATAGGTATGCGAGTGAGTAAGGATAGTAGGTAGGCAACAGTTTAAGACTGAATTAATTTGCCTTATCCTAATTTACCTAATTACAGTCTGCTCCACTTTGCTTTCAATAGTCCTATTTTAATTATTTTAACTAGCTCTTAAGTGGAGAAAAACACCAGTGCAGACCTGATGGGCCAAATGGCCAGTTTCTGTGCTGCAGCATTGTATGATTTCATGTTATTCTATGATTCTATGTACTGGCAGCCCTACAATATCTCAACTGAGTTGTCGCTTTTAATGTATTAACTGGACACTAGAAAGTATTGGAGCTGATGTAAGATGTTCTCACAAATGAACTTTTCAGCAGGGATAATTAATTAGTCATTATGAGTGGAACATTGTTGATTTTTTTCCCACACTTACTGCATTTAACTTGCTCGCAAAGAGCAGCAATCAAACCTGTGACCTATGTCCCGCATTGGGCAATGCCTTTAACCTTAGAACTAAAGATCACATAAGATCGAAAGAGAAATTTGGATGAAGAAGGCCTGTCAGCTCATTTGACCTCATCTTTCCAGAGTGCCCATCATATCACCCTCCCATCACAGCATCAAGCTGTTTATAAAATCAATCTACCACCCTTCCCTCCATGGTTTCGCCCCTTCCTACCTCTGTGACATCTCAAACCCTACCAAACTGGCCACTCCCTTTGCTCAGTATTGTAAAGTGCTTTGGAATGCTCTCCCAAAATAAAAGGCACTACATAAAAGTAAATTTGTATTGTAATATGTTCCCGGGCATTATTCCAGTAATTAGTCCTTCATTAAACTGAGCTCCCGGTTACCTGTTCAGGTGGACTTTAAAGATCCTCAACAATTGTCGATTTTCTTGTTTGCCAGTTAAGAATTAGATGAAGGGATTCACTCCTGGATGTAAGGGGTAACTCATTGCTGCTAATACAGTGTGAGTGTGTTTGGTAATGATGCAGAGCTATGGTTATAATGTATAAATTGGACAGGATTTTTGTAACAAGCATATTTTGTGTTGGGGTCACAATGATTTTACTGTGTCTGTTCAGATTGATGTTTATTGTAAAGCTGAGGTGGGGAAGCCATGCTCACTCTTCATACACTTCTTTGTCAGCAAGAAGAACCTTGTGATGTGTTTGTGCTCAAGAGATGATTCCAAAAGGTGTGTCCCCTCGTCCCCTGAAGGGTTTATTATTTATTATTATTATTAATTATTTAATTATTTATTACTCCATCCCCCAGTGCCTTCGCCTTGCTTCCTCCCTTTCCTCCTTCAAGGCCGGTCTCAAGACCTTTCTCTTTGACCATGCCTTCAGCTCCCCTCTCGACCCTCTACCCCCTCCTCGCTCCCTCCCTTCCCTCCCCTCACCATTTCCCCCCTGCTCGGGTCCTGACCCAATTGTCCAGCGTCTTGGTACGTCCTCCTGACGTGAAAGTCGCTCTATAAATGAAATCTTGTTGTTGTTGTTGTTGTTGTATTAGCTCTGTCCTTCAAAGATCCTCTATATAAGCCAGCAGTGTGGGTACAAGTGGGCTGAGAACTCAGCCTACCTTTGGCAAGAAAATGCATGGAGATAGGCACACCCAGAGCAGACAGGTGAGGGAGGAGGAGTCAAAGTCCATCCTCCTGTCTTGAATGATCCTTTGCTGCCATGGCGGGTGGATGAAGTGCTGGCCCGGGATACAGAGCAATTTGCCTGTGATGTTTTGTTAATGCTGCTGCCAGCAGCCCTGCCTTAGGTTGCAGCATAGCAACCTAAATGTAGCCTTAGAGGCACCATTGCTTAATAAAAGAAATCGGTTGTTCCAAGCAAGAAGCCTCTAACAATGCACATCTTAGAAACACATCTCAATTTGACAATATGTAACTGCTTCATTACACCCTTTATAACTTATTACTATATAACTATAAATCCTGATGTAAATACTGTACTATAGGTGTGCATTTGGGACACTGTGAATGGTACGCTAGATAATAGAGACAATACCTGATTAATTTTATGTTTTATGATTCTTGTATGTTTGTTCCTCTATAAAACCAAATTTACTTTAAAACTGCACTGGAAAGAATCCAGAGCTGATTCAAATCTGATGTAAATCTAAGTACCGCTTGTATAATAGGTGTGGTCTGGAGACATGTGGATTACATGCTGGATAACAGATGTTTGTCAGTGAGCTACATGAGAATAAAGCAATTTAGTACTTCTCACAGTGTCAAAACACAAGATTAATTAGTCTCATACAACTCACTACCAGACACTAACTATCAATTAACAAACAGAAGTGACTGGGAACACTCAGCAGGTCAGGCAGCATCTATGGAGAAAGGAAAGTGAGTCAACATTTCAGGTCCACTTCGTCAGAACTGTTCTGACGAAGGGTCACGGACCCGAAATGTTGACTCACTTTTCTTTTTCCATAGATGCCGCCTGACCTGCTGAGTGTTCCCAGTGACTTATTTTTGTTTTCAGATTTCCAGCGTCTGCAGTATTTTGTGTTTTGACTAACTATTAATTATTTGATATAGTCTAAGACTTTATTTTTTAAACAATTCAGTAGATGGGTTTGAGGCTCTGTGATATCAGTGAAAGTGTAACAAAGGCAAAGCCTTGCCTGAATTTCTGATGTCCTTGGTTATGAGATGTTTTTCACAGAAACTCCTTGACGAAGTGGGGAAAATGTATGGGACTGATAAATTGCTGCAAAGGCAGGTGAGTGAAGCCAGAATATCTCAAAATTTCTGTTTTCTATTTGTAACATGGGAAGGATTTACCTGTAAGAGGGCAGAAAGTAGCGGACAAAAGCACGTGGCCATGGCTAGTATGAGTACTTTATGTCCTGCATCTCCTCCAATACTTATCATTATCATTACCATCACTTCATCTCCCTTAACTCCTCAATCCCTCTCCCCACCACCACCCAACCCACCCCCAGCTCCTACCAGCCCTGGAAAAAAATCTCCTCCCACTCCTCTCGGCTGCCTTGGACACATCTGAACTCCGACCCCTCTGGGCTTCCTCCCGCAATGACGTATCCTCCTCGGTCACTCTTCTGTACAGCTCCCGCTCCTCCACTCTGAATTCCCTTGCTCCCCTCACTTTTTGAATCATCTCCTACTCATGTAAGTCACCATGGTACACCAGCCACTTCCACTCCCTTAAAGCACAGATGTGTGCCGCTGAACACACCTGGCTTAAATCGAACTTAATGGTTCATTGGCAGATCTGACTGGACCTTATCAAATCTTACCTCTCCCCCTCGCCTCCGCTAAGCCGTCATTCTACTCCAAGACAATCTTGGAGGCTACGGACAACCCCAGGCTCCTCTTCTCCATCATCAATTGGCTCCTCCACCCACACTCTCACGCCTCACCCATCCTCACCTCCAATACCAACTGCAAGGCCATGCTGGACTTCCTTGAATCCAAAGTTGAGGGGATCTGTTCAGCTGCCTCTGCCCTTCCATCTACTACACCCTCCCCATCTCCCACTCCGGCCCCTACCCATCTCTCCCTCCACACCTTCAAAACTGTCCCACTCTTCTCTCACCACCACTATAACCTGCATGAAACCGACCACCTGCTCTCTCGACCCCATCCCTTCCCCTCTCCTTACCTCCCAACTCTATTTCCTTGACACTCTACTCACGGATCATAAACCTCTCCCTGTCCACTGGTACTGTTCCCACCCCATTAAAATCGACTGTCATCACTCCTATACTTAAAAAACCCTCCCTGGACCCATCACTGCACTAAAACTACTGCTCCATATCCAACTTCCCCTTCCTCTCCAAGGTCCTGGAATGAGTTGTTGCTTCCCAGTTTCGTTCCTTCCTCTCCCGCCATTCCCTTCGCGAACCTCTCCAATCGGGTTTCCGTGCTCCGCACAGAAACAATCCTGATCAAGGTGACAAATTACATTCTGTCCATCTGCGACCAGGGCTCACTCTGCCTCCTCGTCCTCCTTGACCTCTCTGCTGCCTTCGACACTGTCGAATACTCTATCCTCATCCACCACCTCTCCTCTCATCTCATCCTTCATGGCTCTGTACTTGACTGGTTCAGATTGTACCTCTCACACCGCCTCCACTTCATCTCCACAAACATTTTCTCCTCTACCCCCCGCACCGTCTCATGCAGCATTCCTCAGGGCTCTGTCCTTGGTTCTCTCCTCTTCAATATATGCTCCCTCTTGGTGACATCATCCGCAGACATGGCGTCAACTTCCACATGTATGCGGATGATACCCAACTATACCTCTCTGCCTCCACCTTTGACACCAAGACCACTGCTGGGTTAGTGATGAGAGCTAAATTTCTTCAGTTGAACATCAACAACACCAAGGCTCTCCTCATTGGTTCCCTACCAACCTGCCCACTCCCTCCATTCAGCGGGCTCTGGCCTGTTCCATGTCTCCTGCCCAACCGCCCTACCATCATTGGCCAAGTTTTCAGCCTCTCTTCCCCCACACTCTGGAACTCCATCCCACAGTCCCTTCATCTAGTTTCCTCCCTTGCCTCCTTCAAGGCCAGTTTCAAGACCCTCCTCTTCGATCGTCAACCTCCCACCTCTCTGCCTTCTCTCACCCCTACCCCACCCCTCCCCCATGCTTAGGTCCTGACCCCTGACTGTCCAGCGCCTTGGGACGTCCTCCTGACGTGAAAGACGCTATATAAATGTAATTTTGTTGTTGTTGTATTTTGTTGTTGCTGTCACCACCTTCACACCTCAAGCGCTGACAGCATCACCATCCATGGATACACACTCAACCTTACGAAGCCAGTCCGGAACCTTGGGGACTTGCTTAACCCTCAACTATCCTTTCTACCCCACATCCATGCCATGACCTGCTCTGCCTTCCCCCATCTCCGCAACATCACCCGGCTCCGCCACTGTTTCACACCACAGACCGCTGAAACTCTCATACATGCAATCATTGTATCGAGACTTGACCATGCAAACTCCTTGCTTGTCAGCCTCCCAACTCCTCCTTTCATAGGCTGCAGATCATCCAGAACTCTGGAGCCCGTGACCTCTCCCACACCAGGATCCGTGACCCTATCACCCTCATCCTCGCCTGACTCCCCTGGCTTCCCATCACACAGAGAATACAGTTCAAGATCCTGATCCTCACCTTCAAAGCCCTCCATGGTCTCGCTCCCCCTTACCTCTGCGATCTCTTAACCCCTTGCAATCCTGCCCGCTCCCTCCACTCAATGGCTCCAGCCAGCTTCACATCCCCTGCCTTGCCCACCCCACCATTGGCAGGCAGGCCTTCTATCACTCTGCCCCCATCCTCTGGAATTCCATCCCACAGATCATCCGCCTCGCCCCCTCCCTTGTCTCCTTCAAGACCCTCGTTTTGGACAGTGCTTTTGATTACCTTGCTTCCCCCAACCCTGCCCTCAACCCTCCCCAATCCCAACCCCCAGCTCGGGTTCGAAACTCTGACTGTCCAGTGTCTTGGGATGTCCGCCCGATGTGAAAGGCACTTTACAAATGTAATTTTGTTGTTTTGGATTAACAATAATAAAAGAGCATTACCAATAATAAAAAAAGCCATATGACTTATGACAACCAGTTTAAATATAAGCTATTTATATCTCAGCAACCAATACATGTTTGCTATATGGGTATGCTAGGCAGGTCATTCTCTTTTACATTTATTTTATATATGTTTGATACCTGTAGTCGTAGCCTGGCTTATTAATAGCACTCTTGCCTCTGAGTCAGAAAGTTGATGAGTTCAAGTCCACGTTGGGACTTTGATCTTATAGTCTAGGCTCCTGCTCCAGTGCAGTGCTGGGGATGTGCTGCATTGACAGTGTACTATCCTTTTGATGAGACCTTAATGTTCTCGTCTGCCTATTCAGGTAGATGTTAAAGATCCCAGGACACCCGGAGAGAACGGAGTCTCTCCTGGTATTCTGGCCAAGAAATTCCCCATATAAAATTTGGTCGCTCACTCATGGCTGTTTGTGGAACATTGCCATGTGCATGTTGGCTGCTGTGTTCGCTACAAATACACAGTCACTATACATTATAGTAAAATGCTGCAAAGCATTTTGAGACATTTCAACAACATTATAAGGAGCTATACCAAACACAAGCATTAGTTTTATTGTTGGATAAAAGCCTTGAAACTGGGAAATGATTCGACAATACTTATTAACAGGGTTACAGGACGGAGCCAGATGTGGAGGCGAGCCAGTGAGACGGACAGTGGGTGTGTTCTTTGGGCACCACAAGCACAGTTTGGAATGTCTTGAAAATGAGTCAAGATCTTGTCTCATGCTGCAGCATTTACCGAAATGCAGCTTTGTTTAAGCCAGATTGTTTGGAAGCACGTTTGCAATGGCAAACAGGAATTTAGTCATACATTGTTCAGCTTTTTGTCACTATAAACAAGGTCTGAGATTCAAGCATGGTTTTCCGAGTTGGGAATATGATGCTCCAGCACCAAAGCAGTCAGGCCACTTACTGATTTTGCCACATTTGATTGATCGCTGACAAATTCCATCTGCTATTTGACCGTGAGTAGCAAATACCTGCTGAAGGGTAAACAAATGGAGTGCTATAGAAGTGGTCAAATTGAATGAGCTGTTCCACTGAACAAATGATTTCACAAAACAAACTCGGTGTAAAAGCAGGGGGAAAAAAGACAAAGTAACCAAACAACTAAACATCGGACATTATATTTAATAAGTGTTTGGCGACTTTACATTTTAAAAATAATTGTTATATTGCTGTCCATAATGTGTGGCGTTGGTCAGCAAATTATGCAATCAAGCAGTAACCTTATATTACACAAACTGTGTATAAGTCAGCCATAACATAATAGTAAGGGCTCTTTAAGGTTAATAAGTGTTAACAGATTTAAAGGTTACCTAACGAAAGAAGGTGCAGGAGGACAAGACCCATGCTCTGAGTAGCCTGTTGCCCAGGTGATATGGCATTATGAACACTGAAATTTCTTAGATTCTACGTATCAGCTGTTACACATTAACTACTGACCAAATGATGCTGATTGCTGGATGATGACATCCCACTTTCTACTTAATGGCACCACCATTAAAAGATAGTGGGTTCATTTTATGATCCCTCCAGAGAAAAGTGCTTATTGCTGTGGCCTTGTGCTTTGTTTCTTACTTGCATGTTTCATCAAGGCAATACATTTGTTTTCAAACTTTCTAGACCAACAGCCACGAAGTAGGATTGTCAGGAGATGCATACAAGAGAGATGAATCATGGTGTACTGTGCATATGATGAGCTGATTGTGCACCAAAATGTAACTTATTTGTACTCTCTACATCGCTAAGTTGCCTTTTAGAAAAAACAAAATGTTTGAATTAAATTAATTTGATTTTGAAAAAGTATGTTTTTTTTCCTTGCTATTTCCTCTTCCAATTTTTNCTCCTTCTCCTCTGATGACAACTATCACTTGTTGGAGTACAATTCCACATGTATTAAAATCTCTCCAATGTAACTGTTCTTGGTATTCATCCCTAAATGCTGAGTGTCAGCAAGCCATTCACTTGTGGAGGGGGTCACAGTCAATTCTGACAGCAACAACAAAAACAAATTACATTTGTACCTTTCACGTCAGGAAGATATCCCAAGGCGCTGGACAGTCAGGACCTGAACAGTGGGTTGGGATCAGGAGGGATGTAGGGATAGGAGGGTGACCAAAGGCACGGTCAAAGTGGAGGGTCTTGAGTCTTTGAAGGAGGCAAGGGAGGGAGGGAGCGAGGCGATTCGTGGGTGGAGACAGAGAACCTGAAAGCCCGACCACCGATGGTGGGGCAGACCGGACGGGGGATGTGGAGCTGGCTGATGAGTGGAGGGAGCGGACAGGTTGATATGGAGTTAGCAGGTCACAGAGGTAGGGAGGGCCAAGGCCGTGGAGGGCTGTGAAGGTGAGGGCAAGGATTTTGAACTCTATCCTCTGCGAAGCCGGTGATGGTGGGGGTCATAGGGTCACTGACCTGTCCTTGCTTCAAACATAGGAACTTTCCAGCAGGAGTGCTGGATATCGATCAGGGACCTGAAATCTCTCGCGTCCCGCGTCCTCTCCTGCACTAGGCTCTGCGACCCTACCACCCCCCCTAGCCTGACTCCACTGGCTTCCCATCCACACTGAGGATACAGTTCAAGATCCTGGTCCTCACCTTCAAAGCCCTCCATGGTCTTGCTTCCCCCTACCTCTGTAACCTCCTAAGCCCCTATCATCCTGCCCGTTCCCTCCGCTCATCGGGCTCCGGCCTGCTTCGCATTCCCCTCATTGCTCGCTCCACTATTGGTGGGCAGGCCTTCTGCCACTCTGCCCCCACCCTCTAGCACTCCATCCCACAGTCCCTCTGCCTCGCCCCCTCCCTTGCCACCTTCAAGACCCATCTCAAGGCCCTCCTCTTCGACCGTGCTTTCGATCTCCCTGCTTTTCCCTCTGCCCTCCACCTCTCGTCCCCGACCACCCCCAGCTTGGGTCCGAAACTCTGTCTGTCCAGCGCCTTGTGACGTTTACCCAACCTGAAAGATGCTATACAAATGTAATTTTGTTATTATTGTTGTTGTTGATCTAACCCAACACTGGCACACAGCAGCTGGCTGTCGAGTCATAAGGTATTGTGTTTCATATAGAACTATGAGATATAAGTCAGGGGAGGAGAGGAAGAAAGCAGAAAACCAGCGGAGATGCAAACCAGGTTCTTTATGCAAAGCTGATTTGAATACTTTTAATTGACAGCTAAAGTAGACCAACAGCATAAAGTGAGTAATTTTACTGCGTGAGAAGAGCAGAGGAAAGTGTGTGCCTTGGATGTTACTGTGGCGCACCTGCAAACCCATAGAAACTATAAGACATAAACGAATGAGTGTAGAGGCACGCTAGTGGCACGGGTTCAGAGCACCTGCTTCCCACGTCTGCCCGTAACTCAAAATCACCAGTCAATGCTTGACCACGAAACCCACCATTCTGAACCGGGCTACCAGCTGTAGGATATTAGTAGGACACCATGTGGGACTTCACAGGACATAGGGTTATTTATGAAGACACAAATATTCCCCTTTCCTACCTGGAAGTGTAGATCTTTGTGGGAAATTGCTGTGTCCAATTTGAAATTACTCAACCGCATGATAAGCCACTATATCAAATGCTCGAAGGGAGTTCCTGGTGTCTACTATTCATCTGATGAGGGCTCAAATTTGTTGCATGTCAAATAACCGATTAATTACTATGTTCCTTGAGGTAAGCAGGGTCTCCTTGGAGTTGACCTGGCTCCAAGGTGACATGTTTGGCAACGGAATGTCAGAATCAAACCTGCCATCTGTGGTAGTCTTGATAATCCTGTTCCTGAGCCAGTTGGGTCCACAGTATTCCAGAGCTCTGCTGATGACAGCAAAGCCACCCTGGCTTATTGGTAGGACCTGGAAGGGCAGACCAGACACTGGGGGCAGGAACTCTTTGCACTGAGCTCATGTTAATCCTGCAAGCCAAAGGCCTAATGGGTCGAGAGGTCCTCTTTGGACAAACAGCAGGAAAGCTTGCCAAACAGTGCTTTCATTGGCAAGCTATGTGGTTTCAGCTGCCACACTTCACACTTATTACCTGTGAAGCGCTTTGAGATATTTTAAAGTGATAAGGCAACTACAAAAATGCAAAGGAAAGTTATTTTATTTATCTGGGCTCCACCTTGTGCAACTCTACTTTTAGCTTATGACTTGTCCTAGTTCCCTTCCCTCCTCTTATGTTCTAGATCAATACATTAAATAGATCAGATAGATATATTAAATAATAATTATTATTATTATTATTATGAGCCGTCGGGAACTGGGAAGCCTGACAGAACACTGTGAATAATTGGATGGAACAGTGCCACGTGGCCCCAGGCCAAGTGAGCTTTGTTTCTCAGTGCTATGCCAAGCGCAACACTCCACACAATGGGATAAAGGTAAGGACCAAACATCATAAACATTATAGGGCATGATAGAAGTCATTTCAGAGGGATTAGGACTGGGGTTACAACACCTGGTAATAAAAAAGGAGATAAATGATGATGAACAGAAATAGATTTGATTCTCACTATAAGTCAACCCTTAGAAGCTACACATTTTGTGGGTTATCGTCTGGACCAATAGAAAAGTGCAGCCACACACTTTTTCCACGGAATCCACTACAAACATCCCCCGCTCGCTGCAATGGGCTACAAACACCCCCTCCGCTATAAACCTGTTAACACATGTGCCAGGCCCCGGGCCTCTGCCCGCTCTTAGCTCGATGCTGAGGCTGTGGGCGGAGCAGCTCCGGTCGCGCGTGCAGGAAATCGTCTTCGCCTGCTAGTGAGTGAACCACGATAAAAACACCAGTTGTATCACACTACTGCCATCTATTGCTCAACACCCGGCCTAAACTGAGCTCCTGCGATTAATTCTTGCTAAGTGCCGTACTATTCAAATTAACATTTTTTTGTATTTTAACATAACAACATTTTCAGTAAATATATGCCTGTAGTTTTAATCCGGATTGTTTCACAAAATGCGTCTCTCAATAGCACCAATGGACCCTCTGCAATTTTCTGCAAAATTTGTAAAATGCCCTGCAATGTTTGGCAAATATTTCTGCAATTTTCTATTGGCCCAGGTTATAACAAAGTGTATGGTACAGTGAATGTTGAGAAAACAGCAGGAAATTAAGCCTGAAATGGTTAGTAACTGATTTATGTGGAGAAAAAACATGAGCACAGACTCAATGGACCTAAAGGTCTGTATTTGAGCTATAACATTTTATGACTGATTGTAGCTAAGGTTCACTTCACGTCTCTAACACAGATAACACTGTAACCAACAGCCTTCCAATGATGGTGGGTGTTCTCCACCCCCCCATGTGTTTTTACTTCATAGTGTAATTACATTACATCTTTAATTACACAAATGTCTGGCACTTATAGTCTAGCTCAGGGTATGACTGGGTTTCATGGTAGTTTTTACAGTTCAGTAAAGTGATAATTGTTTACGTTCTAGTGTATTTTTAAATTCTGAAAAGTCTCCAACTGAAGCCACAGGTCATCCTATTAAAGTAACTGATATGAATTTAACCCCTCCTGTGACTTGAGCTCATTCCCAGATTCATTTCTCTCACCACCAGCATTCACATACAAAAATACACAGGCACTATATTTTACAGTGAATCCTGTGAAACACTTTGAAACAGCCTACTGATATGAAAATGCTAGGATGATTATTCTTTAGTATTGTTTTCTTCCCCCTCCCTCTGAAGGTACGATTCTATGCACACCAGCTACTCTCCACTAACATCATCTCTTTAGGCTAAGGCAGTCAGGGTTGGCAGACAGAAGAGTCACAGAGTCAAAGAGTAACATGATGACAGCCGAGACCAATCCTGTCCTCAACCAACATCTGCACATGAGCACCTACACCAAAGCTCATTGGATTCCAAATCCTGGTTACTTTTCCCCTCCCTATCAAAGCTGTATTAAGATCGATGTAGTGCCTTAAAGAATGTCCTGGCTGAGATCAGTTAGCACTCCACAGACCTCCCCAGTTTGTATGGCACATGTCTACATAGAGCAATACAGAAGCTTAATTGAACCATTCAGCGCACAGTAAATAAATCAACTTTGCATTGTTAAAAATGATTAACTATATACCAATTTTATAAGAGATCTCATGATTACTAAGTGTCCCAATGGAGGATAGTGAAAGCACAATTTAAAATATCCAAGGGTACATTAAGAACCAGTAATATAGTCAGTTAAAAACTGCAATAAAACCACAAGCTGCATCACCAATTTTGATGGAATCTTGTTTTATTATTAGGTAGAGAATAGTGAAAATGTGGGTATGATTACAAAGCACCAAATTTAAGTGAAAGGTTCAACAGATGTCATAAAAACCTGTGAGAGAAAAAAAGCCTAATGATGATTTCTAATGCCACAATTATTTGTGGAATGGGAAGGCAGGTTTATATTGACTGCTTCATCTCATTTTCAATCAGGAATGGAGGAAAAAACACGATTTGTCAGTTGTTTTGAACATTAAAGACCCAGTCTCACGAATGGCTCTTTAATAAGACTGAGAAGTAATCCGTTCAATGTTTCCAGGATGTCCAAGAGATGTTGAACAGATCTCGGGAAGTAATTTGTACTCGCCACATTTAAATACAGTTTCACGCACAAAATATACAGTCAATTCACTTTACAGTGTATGCTGTGAAATGCTTTGATACATCTAGAAGACATGATAAGGCGCTATATCAAATGCAAGAATTATTATCATACTGCTCTGGTGTAATTGCTCCGTTCTGGAAGACATCTCTTTTCTAGATTTGTGGGTGTGTGGCTCCAGTGCAAATTGTGTGCCTCTGTTTACACGAGTTTGTGCCAAATACACAATGTAAATGAGATTTGAATCCTGAAGTTTGTGGCAGTCTCGCTCAGTTTGTAGCTCTCTTGCCTATGCTCAGAATGTTGGGGATTAAAATCCCAGATTGAGACACTGAGCTCACAATCAAGGCTGACGGTTTAGTGTAGTGCTGAAGCAATGCTCAATGATAGAGGTGCCATTCTTCAGATTAGACATTAAACCGTCTGCTGTTCAGTTGACTGTTAAAGATCTCATGGCACAAGTTTCTCCAGTGTCCTGCCCAATAATCCCCCAGGTAAAACTGAACATTCATTTAATGTCTGTTTGCAAAACATTGCCATGCCCAAAATGGCTGCTCTATTTGCCTACAAGTACACAGTGACTATCCTTTACAGAAAAATTCTGTGAAGTGCTTTGAGATGTTCTCGAGGTTATAGACACTGTATCAGGAATTATTATTACTACAACTTTCTTCATAATATGCATTCTGAATATCATGAGGTGCTTTTATTCAGTTTTAAATCTGATTTGAGTCAACTTACATGAATATTGCCTGCAAGCGTGTTTCTTAGCCTTGATGCACTACTTGCTAATTTCTCATTAGATCAATTTTAAGATCAACTTTAATTCCATTGTTTTGTGCCTTCTTTCCCTAACTTCAAAACTCTCTTAAAACCAATTTCTTTGATTGCACCTTTTGGTCAACATCCTCAAACTTCCCTTTATTTCCTCTTTTTTGCTTGGTGATCCCCATCATCATTATGAAGCACTTTGAGGCATTGATCCTACGTGATAAGTGCTGTGTAAGTGCAAGTTGTTGTGTAATGTTGGTCACTGAAAAATAAAGGATTACAGTTTGAACTGGGTGAATGATTTCTCCTGGGGCGCAAAGCTTGTCAGCACTCATTAGGTTCTATCATACATCAAGTGTTAAAATAGCAAACTTTTTGTTCTTATTTATAACAGGAAATCGTGTTCCAAAAAGGTATTGAAAAGATGTCTATTTTTAGCTTTATGGTGTTTGAGACTATTTGTAGTGCACTTTTGGTGGCGATTTGCTGCCACAATCATTGTCTAGGAACAGACATGAAGTGAAGAATGATCGCTCGGATAAGATACCATGGAATTGTATCTCGGGGTAAATCAGAACCTTGAGCAGGGGAGAAGATCGAAGAAAGATAAAGAAAAAAAATCTTCAACTTTGGTACAATTACTGTAATGGCAAGCTAACGGCAAACTCCAGTCAACACAACTGAATAAAATTAGTTTATGAAACACACACACACACAAACTATCTGTGATAAGATTGACACTCTCATTTTACAGGACTTGAAAGGGTCATCTCTATACCTTCAAGCACAATTAACTTGCCTTTAGTCTTACAAAGTAGAGGTTACTGAGAGGCCAGGAACTCTTCGCATGGCTTCAGAACAAAGCTGTTCCAGCGCACTGCAATGATCAAAGCACGCCTGACAGAATAGCCATTTGTTTTTAAAATTCACAACTTGTACCGTTCATTTTCTACATCTGCAGGGCTTTAACAAAGATATTTTTCTGCACATTCTATTTTTCACTGCACCTGTGCTTTGCCATCCTCTTCTAACCTCGTCACCTGAAAATATTAGCATTTGCTGGATTTTACTTGTGACTCCAGTACTCAGAAGCCTATCATTGTAATCTCTTGAAACAACAAGCACTTACAAGACTTCATCATCCTCAGTGCTGGTTACACCCACTAACTCGTTGGAATAATCCTTCAGCAAGTCATTGTCTCCATTTTATTTTTCTGCTATCATCACAAAGATTCCTGTATCATGCCTTGACTTTAACCTATCACAAAGGCCATTATGCCATCAATATATATATATATTGTTTAAAAAACACAGTGGGTCCGCATTTTGTGTTAAATTGGCTTATCTCAGGGCAGCCGTGAGGGCATCGCAGTTAACTTAGAGCTACGCAAAGAGGAATCATTGAGGCTATGTACTGGTTCTATGGTATTATTTGAAAAAAGGGAATTTCTCCTCATGTCCTGACCAACAGATAACATCAATCATTCATTTCATATCTGTTTTGTGCAAATTGGTTGCTGCATTCATTTACAAAATACACACAGTCACTACACTTTAGTAATAATAATAACCGTTGGATTTGATATAGTGTCTCAAAAGCATGATAAGGCACTATTTCAAATGCAAGGATGATTATTATTACACTTCAATCCTGTGAAGTGCTTTGAGATATCTCAGCTGTATGAAAAAGCACTATATCAAAACACAAAGTTTTTAACGATAATTATTATTATCCAATGATTCCGATACTGTATGGTATGGGTGTGTGAAGATGGGGGGAGGAGGGGGGGGGGCGGAGACAGGAACAGCTGGAGTGTGATTCAGTCCACAACACCATCAAATAACCTGCTGGCACCCGCTCTCCAGCCTCACACACACAAACCTTGTACTGGAATGCAATTCCAGGTGAATGTAAGAATGGTTGAAGAGGAAGGTCTTTAGGTGTGATCTGAAGATGGGTGAGGAAGGGGGCAAGGCAGAGGGACTGAGGCAGGGAGACTTCCCCCCCACCTTTTCCTAGAACATATTGTGTGAACATCAAGTAAAATAAGCATTTGGTTTATATTTGATGTCCTCCATCAATGACGATCATAGTGATATTCACAGATGAAGGATGGCCACCTGGACAACCAGTGCTGTACTTCTGTATGAGTCAGAGCTTAAAGTAGTGAAGGGAAAAAAGGCAAAATGGCAAAAAAAGTTGACTTGAGTTTTACTTCTTGTCAGCCCCTAATAGCAGGTAGGAAGAGAAAATGTTTATCTCACGAAAAATTCAGTCTGGAGGTGAAGAAGATTGTGGAGTTCCGTAGTTAGAGCGCTCGCCTCACAAGCGAGAGACCTGGGCTCAATTCCTGGCAGGGCAAAATGTTGGGCAAGTTTCCTTACTCCAGACACCTCTGTTAACCTAGCAGTAAGTAGGAATCTGTTTTTTAGTCGATTGGCAGATTGCTTTTCCGGGGATAATAATTCCTTTTAAAAAAAATTGGTCACTTCAATCCATGGCTGTTTGTGAGATAATTGGTTGTCGTGTTTTGCCCACAAAATATACTGTCAATTCACTTTACAGTATATTCTCTGAAGTGCTTTGAGATGCCTCGAAGACATAAGATGCGATATCAAATGCAAGGATTATTATTATAAGAGATTCAGCAGCATTGGGCATGAGGTAGGGACCGAGGTGGGTGATGTGCGAAAGGAGAAGAAAGATGGTCTTGGTGAGGGGCCTGCTATAAGGAAGGAAAGAGAGGTAGTAGGTTGAACAGAATGTCAAGATTTCACACAGGAGGAGAGAACAGCCAGAAAGGCTGAGATAATTAGAACCAGAAATGAGGAAGCAGTTGTTAGTAGCCGAGCAGGAAGGTTTCCATTTTATTCATGTTGAGCTGAAGGAATACAATACAGTACAATACAATTTAATGTGGCGTCTTTCACATCGGGAGGATGTCTCAAAATGCTTGACAACATTGGATTGGCACCCAAGCTAAGTTGGCAGTGAGAGCGGAGGGGGATGGAGAGGGCAAAGGGGAGGAGAATCCCTCTCATTTCAGCAATCAACGAACAACTACTTCTGTAAAGAAAACTGCAAAATTTCAGTACCGCAGCCTCAATCACTCAAATTATTATTTCCACTCTGGAGCACACATAGACTGTATAACAATGAATCAATGAGGGGCTTTCTAATGTGGTAACTGTTTCATTAGGGAGCTGTATTAGTAACTCTCATCTTTACACATTTTCAAGATTCTAAACAGCAAAAATAAACTGAAGCCTAGTAACTTGTTTATCATAGCCAGACACTCTACAGCGAGGAGGCACAGACTCAAACTCACAAAAGAGAAGGTGAGCAGGCAGTTTATATTTAATAATAATAATAATAATCCTTGCATTTGATATAGCGCTTTTCACGTCGGGAGGATGTCCCAAAGCGCTTCACAGAACACACTGTAAAGTGAATTGACTGTATATTTGTGGGCGAACTACTTTGTACTGAAAGCGGTGAAAAGTGGAACTGTCTGTGGAGACAATGGAGGCATTTTGCACCAGCAAATTCAAGAGTATAAATGACTAGATTTTGGGGGAAGGAAGGAATTGAAGGGCACAGGAGACTTAATGTATTTCATACCTTCGGACCCGCCAGGTGAAAAGCAATGGTCTTTCTGGTTCTGTATATTCCTATCATCTTTTTTGTTCATACAAAATAACAGAGGTGAGGAAATGCATGAAGGTGAACTTATCTGATAATCACATGCCACTCTGAGCCCTCGCTACCTTTATTTCACATCAGAACCCAAGCCCTTGCCAGTTTCAGAATCAGGCGGGCATCAATTATCTCATCGCATCACATGCACAAGGCCTTCATGGCTGTGCACATGTTGCAGTTGTTTCTACGATGTGCTTTGGATTCCACCCCATTTTGTAAATGGGCAGGATCCCAGCAATGACACCTTCAGGGCATTTCAGAGCCGTTTTGAGATAGCCTCTGAGGTGTTCTGAAAGCGGAATGCAACATTTATTATCCACTGATGTTATAAAACTTCCAAATCATAGTGTTAAACATTCAAGATTATTTGTGCCCTTCAAGCCATTTCCTGACTGAATGGATTATGTACAGGGCTTCCATGAGCTGCATCCACAAACAATATAGCTGATGTCAGGAAACGAGTGTCTCAGACACAGATCAAACCTTTCAGTGAGTGCAAGCGAAAGCTGCAGCCAAGTCTCCAGCAGATTGTGTTTTAAATGGAAAACTGAAGGTTGTTTTAACGCTTCAAGAATGTTAATGTGGCTAAACGTCAACACAAGCTATTCAGGAAAGGAATGCAATGTGAGAGAAAGAAACTGCTCAGAACTGACTAAAATAACACCTCCTTCACCTAAGGCTGTTTGTAAGGAAGGATCTCTATTTTGTTTTAGTACCTCTTTCCTCATTCACATTTCAGCTCCCCTTCCTTCTAATCCACTCTTTTACATACCCTTAAGACACCTTCTGCAGCTAAATAGCACTCGTTTAAGGCTTTTCATTGTTAAACAAGCCCCCACCACCCTAGAGAAGCTGTTTCATGAGGCAGGTCTCATTAAATGATGGCACCCAAGACTCTTTATAACCTCATAGAATCATTTGAATGCTGTTGATACGGCCCACCTAACAGCTTGCCTGACACTTTCCAGCTTATGTTCTTGTGATTGGAATATAAATACAAGGCTGGACCAATGCATGACCCTGAAGAAGAATGTCCAGCCTCAGGCAGGAGTTAACTTTACTCTCAAGAGACTAATGATTGTTTCAGTCCTGAAAAACACACTAACAAATCGAGGGTTCAGGGCTTACAAAGTAGAGTTCACACCAATGTGTGCCACTGGCCTGCAGGTCAGGAAAGGCCCAGGAGCACCATTCAAATGGTATGACAAATGAATGAAATTAATCAATGAATGATCCAATGCAAATACATATGTTTATATTATATTTGTCTTTATATTATTATATATATGTATATATATGCTACATTTGTCTTGACACAATATTGTATTCTTTGCTTTTCTCCCAATTTATTTCCATTTGTATATTTATCTATTTCTGAATTGATATTATTATCCTAAAAAAATGCATATTTCTATAATCTGATATTGAGCTTTGAAGTTTATTGTTGGGAGGAGGTGGGGCTGATCTTCAGGTTTCGATGCAAATGAGCTGTGCTATGTATCTTACCCAGCAATCTCCAAAGTCCTAGTAATGAAAATAAAGTTATAAGTCATGCAAATCGTGGTCACCTGAAAGTAATGAGTAATTGCTGACATGATTTTTTTCCTTGAGATCACTTATCTTTAAGGACTGTTGAATTTAAAAAAATGGGTACTGTTCTCTTTGTCTATTGTTCATGTTCTTTCTTATTCATCTTGCATCACCTTAATAAATGAGAAAGACGGCAAACAGACAAATAATGCACTGCAACTGGTGTCATTTTCCTTTGTTGACCACAACCTGAAGATTGAAAATTATTTTCTGCTAAAGAATCATATTATTCTTCAGGGTCAGCCAGAATTCTATTGATTAGGAAATAAATAGTAGGTTGAATCCCAGCTAACAATTTTAATAGCCAAAAGAGCCAGAAATGCTAATCGCAGCCAAAGGTTTCTGTTGTGCAGTGGCCAAGCAATTTCTTGGAAATGGCAAGTAATAATAATCCTCACATTTGATATAACATCTTATCACATCATCAAAATGTCACAAAGTGTTTGACAGAAATTACTGCAGTGTTTAGTTACCTTATTTTGTAGGTGAACACAGCAGCCAAATTATGCACAGCAATGTCACGTAAACATCCATGAAGTGAAAGACTAATGTTATCTGGAAGATTGTTGACCAAGACATAGGGAAAAACTCTATTCCCTTTTCAAATAGTGGCATGGGACCTTACATTCACCTGAACACTCAGACGTCTATTTGCAACGTACATCCAGCACTGTACTGGAGGATTGGCCTAGACCAGGATGGTCTAATATTTTGATTGCTGAGGGCCAGATGCCGGATTTTTGAGTTTCCCTTCCAGAAATATAACCTGTAAGAATCATATAGAAATCTGATGTTTTAAATTGTGTAACTATATTGTTTAGTTTGACTACATTTTAGTTACGATGCAAACTTTAAATAGACAATGTAAAAATTCATGCAAATTTGAAAACAATAATACACTTTTATCAATAAAGTACATATATACAATAATAATCATTAATTCCTTTGGGCACTATGTAATACTTCTCCCAGGAATGTCCAACTTGTTTCCTTGAGCACTACGGTACAAAATGAAGCACCTCAGTGGCGGTTAAAAATTTTCTTTGGGGTGATGGTAGAGTAAAACTTAATAGCTTGGGACTTTTATTGTGCAGCTTTAATAGGTGCAATGTTAGCAGCAGAACTGCGATTTGAATGAAAGCCCACGATTCGTGGTTTCATTCAAATCATGGTTCAGCCCCACCCGTGCATGTGCTCTCACTGCGCCTGAAAATAGGCTAGCACCATGTCTGCTTCCCATAGACTGCAAAGCTTTCCCCACAGACAGGCCTAAAAAACCTAAAGTCGACATGGAAAACTCATAGAGTTGGTAGGAAGCTGAATGTTTGGTGGGCTGGATGAATTCATCCCCCAGGTTGGATGTGACCCATGGGTTGCTATTCGTCCATCCTGTCCTAGATTATGAGCTCAAAGTCCCAGCATTGGGTTTAACCCACAACATCTGACTCGGAGGTGACAGTCCAACTCACTCAGCCAGAATTACAGCGGCAAAATGGTACACAGGCAAAACCCCAATCCGGGATCTAAAACTTGAATGGCCACAAGAATTGGACAACAGCCAAATTTGTAGCTTGCAGCAGCTTGTTTTTTTTAAGGCTTTGCTACAACTATGCGATTAGTACATATTACTGTATGACCTGAATTTCTCATACAAAGAGGGGCCAAGCAAAGCTCTCCAGTACTTCACTATACTCCGACAATGCTTTGAGTCTCAAACCTAATTACAAATTGAGGTCAGAGGGTGTTTTCAAAATGAAGACCAATTTCAACAGCTATTATCTTAATCATCAGAACATGATATTTAATTGGATAACCCCTGAGCATTCATCTAATATTTCATCACAGAGTCCTAATGGGAATAATTACTTTAGTGCCATGTCCCACTGCGAGAAAATGAAAATACTACAAGATTTCCTTCAAACGATTCACAAACCTGTATAGTAATATCAGATCTACAAAATACAGTCAGAGCAAAATAATCCTGTGAAGTACTTTGAGAAGTTCTCCTAAAACGCATTGTTTAGATGCAAGGATTTCTATTTTTTATCTTAGTGATTCAAAACCTCTTGAAATATTTTTGGTCTAAAAAATAATGTGGGAGGATTATCTAACATCTTCTTCAAAGGATCTGTTGTGCTTGTATTTCTTACTATCCTTTTATCTGAATGAATGTACATAATTTTCAACATCAGACCTAACTCAACAATCAGAATCTTTTCCAAAATTATAGGGTCAATAGTTAATGGTAGTTTAAATAGCTTTAGAAAGGGAGGATATAATTGAGGGTGATAATGTAGTGGATGGAGTATAAGAGGGATCATCTGTCGCAGGGACAGAATGAACTCAAACACATTTTCAAGATGAAGGAAATTAGACTGGAAGTAGATGGCAAAGGGCCATATTCTGACGTATCTCATAAAGACAAAAGGAATGAGATACCTTAATAAGAGGCCTTAGGTGAGTACTGAGAGCAAATGATCTGGGATAGATAAACCTTAATGCGGAGGTGGGATAAAAACAGATGTTACTCACAGTATTAAAAAGAATGGACCATTAGATAATCTTGGCTCGTTGCCAAGATTATCAAGATTAGTTAGTGAAGAAAAGTGAGCCATGGAGTTTTTTTTCTCGAGGACCAATGAGTGGGGGAAAGGGAGGAATCACAAAGGCATTTGTTTAACAAGGGATCAGAAGGAATGACTACTCCTGAACAGAAAAAAAATTAGCTAGTGATGCTTAAGACTCACTGAAATACCTGATGTAATAAACATAATTTTTATGAGGCAGCAGAAAGGCAGGTGTAATTGAACCAAAAGGTGGTGCCTGAGCTGATTGTGGGGGCAGGTAGAAATCTTTTGAAATCTTTCATGATAGCACGCTGACCCATCAAATTTCCAAACTCTTACTTCTTACTATTCATTCCTATACAGTACATATTTGAATGTTCCTGATGGCAAATAATAATAAAAATAATAATCTTTGAATTTGATATAGCACCTTATCACATCATTGAGATGTCTCAAAGCACTTCACAGCATATCCTGTAAAATGAATTGACTGTATATTTTGTGGGCGAATGTTTGAATCAGAAATTGAAAAAACACCTGGAAAGTTCATTGCAATAGGGAATGCTAGAGTTCATATCAGCTGGAATTGGTCCTTCTCTGAGTATTGACATGATTGAATGTATCATGGCTCAGCCTGGCTCAGCACTCTGAATCAGAAGGTTGTGGGTTCATGCCCCATGTTGGGTCTTTGAACACACGTAATCTTGGTTAACACTCCATTGCAGTGCTGGGGGTGTGCTGCATCACTGAAGATGTCATGTTTTGGATGAGATTTTAAACTGAGGACCCTTCTGCATGTTCAGGTGGACTTTAAAGATTCCGTGTTACTATTCCAAAAAGGAGAAACAAGTTTTTCCCAGTGCACTGGCCAGAAATGCCCACGAGAAAAAAAATGGCGATTGACTTCATGGCTGTTTGTGGGACATGGCTGTGTGCAAATTGGCTGCTGCATTCGCCTTGAAATGCACAGTCACTACACTTCACACTTAAAGCTTGTGAAGCACTTTGAGACAGCTCGACAACCAATAGATGCTATACATCAAATGCAAGGATTATTAGTATTAATATGTAAGCAACTTGTATGAATCAAGCTGGTCGAAACAAAATTAGACTGACGTCATTGAAGGAGAGTTTGTTCTCCTTCAATTGTTGGGCAGCTGAAAAATGATCAAAACTTCTATCTTTTTGCATGTCATTTCAGGTAATATTTAAAGGTACAAACATCTCCTGGCCTTCACCGATTCAACAGCATCAGACCGCTTTCTGACAGTGAGTGCAGAGAAATAAAACACAAAACGGGATTAATGGGTAACATGTAAGCATCAATAAAATAATTACAGCCTACCTTATCACATAGAAACATCATAAAGCACTTCACGCATGAGTTACTTTGATACATAGTGACTATCGATGTGTAAGCAAAACACGATAGCTAACCTGTGCCACTAAATGTCACTTGAACGGGAATGAAAAGAGGGAAGGGGATTCTTTTTTCAGAAAATGTTACATACTTAGTTAGTGGTGACTGAAACATTCGTGAACCTGAATTACCATTGCCTTGGAAAGGTGTGCTTAATTTGGAAACAGCATTGCAGCAATCAAATTTAAAGACACTGACAACACATGTAAGTGTTCTCATCTGTTTTTTCAGGTGGACATTAAAGATCCCATGTCACTACCCCTCTATTCAAAAAGGGAATAAGGTCCTGGCCAACAATCCTCCAAACAAAATTGGTCATTTCATGGCTGTTTGTGGTATATTCCTGTGCGCAAATTGGCTGTTGTGTTCACCTACAAATCAAAGTCATTACACTTTACAGTAAATGGAAAGATTATTTACCACTCTCTTGGTCTACTCCCAGCTGAATCAGATCAGCTACTTTTACAAAAACACAGTCATTACACTTTACAGTAAAGTCCGGGGAAGCACTTTCAGACATTCTTCTGACGTGAAAGCGGCATATCAAATGCAAGAATAATTATTCGTATTATTTTTAATAAAGCCAGCCAGTGGCCCTGAACTCACCCCAGATTGGATCCATGAGGCATGCCAAATACAACTTTTTGGATTATTTTTCTGAAACTATGAAATTAGATGTCTTTGTTCTATGTCTTTGTGCAATACAACATTTAAGCAGTAATGCGAATGAAAATCTAACTTACATTCCCCATTCATGTAGCTATGCCAGCACAGGATGCTGCTTACTGACTTCCAGCTCAGTCCACTTTATTCCAATACAAAAGAGGCAACAGAACAATCCTGTCAGGAGTTTAAGTAAAGTAACCCTTAGGCTTAGGCACTGACAGACCCAGCGGAGATTGCATTCCCCTGGATCATGAAGTGCTGTATATTATCAGCACCTATATTGTGATGCTGAAATAATACTTTGGGCTTTGCACTGGTAACTGGATGTTTTCTGTGCTGCCCAATGCCTGTGTTCACATATGAAGAACAGTCATGTTAGCAACCTACTGGAGGTGCGTTAGTGACTGTGAAAATCTACACCAGCACGAGTCAGTGCTTTCAGGAGAGTGGACTACTTGTTTTTAAAAAGAAAGTTCCAGGGGCAATTTTCTCTTTTGTCAAGAGTTACTTTAGACCCAGGCTCACACACAGCCTTCAGTCATCCTTAGCTCTTGTCAAATTGCCAAATCCTGGTGAAATAAGAAACCAAGTTTGCTTTTCAATGCTTTGATGCGGTTTCAATTTTAAATTACTTTATCCTCAATATTAAACTGTGACCAAGCTGCAGAGTCAGTAAAGAATAGCAGGTGTTACCAAACCCTGCCAGTTTCTCGGCCGATCCTTAAGGTAGTGGTTTTGTGCAGATTAAAATTCTGCTTCGCTCACGCATCAAGGTACAAACTTATTCTTTGTAAAGTGGACCAATGTAAAATACGAAGTGGTTAATTATCTGCTTGGTGGATATTGTAATCTCTGCCTGAAGCCATGCAGATGTCATCTAACTTGATGTAAAAACACTATCATTCTCCTCCCTGCCACACAGAGCCTTGCAATGTGAAACTGAGACTTGCAGAGCAGGAATGCTATGGATTTGATCCCCTGTCTGTGTTGAGTCCGCTGAAACTGGAACATGGACACTGTAACTGACTGGAACAGATTGTCAGCAAAGGCCAGGACACTGCACTCATTTACAAAGCAGTTTGATGCTGTGATGGGGAGGATGGTCCTGTGGGTATTCTGGAGGATGAGATCAGATGGACCAAAGGGCGTTCCTCGTCCAAACCTCTTTTCCGGTTTTCTGACCTCAGCTCTACTGAAGGGAGAAATAATGGGCCAGAATCTTGGTTACCATCCTAGATTTTTCATGCAACTCCTAAGAATTGCACTTGTCCATTCAATTGTACTAATGGTAACATTTAATTTATCTTTCACTGCCCATTTAATTTTGTGCAACAAACTTCTGAGTGTGAATATAATGAAACAAAAAGGGTCAGGAAACATACCAGTTCTCAGTGGTGAAGGAAATAGGGGGTGGGGAGGGGGGTGGGTATGGGGCAACTAGGTTATCCAGTAAGTATGTGTGGAGGTCAGATGAGTGATGGTCAAATGTCCATGTTTAGAAATTAAGAATGGCCACTTGGTGTGGTACCTGAGGCTGCCCAACACTCATGGAGCCATATCTTTACTTCTGATAGCAGCTGGCAGGCAAAGAACCTGGATGAAACACGTTTTTATTTAAAACAAGATCTATGTCAGACACTAAAATCAATGGTTCACATTTTACAAATGATAGACTGGTTAAAATTATAAACCTGTGGTTCAACAATAGCAAATATGACAAATATGAGAGGTAGAGTGGTGGGGTGGGATAATACAGGCAGCTATTCTGGAATTATGCTATGAGTGACTAATGTGGATAGTTTACTCTATGTTTAAATTAAATCATGTGTTCAGTAGTAGATCCTGTCCTACTGGTTCTGTAAAAATTGTCCTGTTTAAATTGGAGGGAGAATTAACAGAACAGGCAGTAACACAGAAATAACTAGGTATGTGCAAACTTGTGCAGACACAATTATCTCAAAGTCACTTATAACTTATTAAATGTAAGCATTATTATTATTTATTTGAGATTATCATTATGTCCTTGTGTTATTAATTTTCAGCACTGTCTACCTGTGATTCACTTATGTTTTACAGGCACTCTCCTAATTCAAAAGAATTCCCAATTTTCAAATTAGTTTCTCATCTCAGTGCACACATATTTGTAAAATGCTTAGACATTTGTTTTCTGTGAATTCCGCTGCATAAGTGCAAGCTACTATTACACTATTTATTATTAAAACTTGCCATTTATTCCCATCCCCAGTCATAGTTATGCACACACTAGTTGGGCTGAATGGCCAGTTTCTATGCTATACCACTCAACGCAGCTAACGCTTCTGCGCTGGTATATAGGAAGCTCTCGTGAATCAATACAAACTCAACATTACCAGTAAAAACAAGTGAGCTTCAGTTTTGCTGGTAAAATACAAAGGGATACTGAACATGTTGTGAATACTAATTTAACATTATAATAATCCTAATAATCCTTGCATTTGATATAGTGCTTTTCACGTCTTCTAGACATCCCAAAGCGCTTCACAGAATATACTGTAAAGTGAATTGACTGTATATTTGTGGGCGAACGCGGCAGTCAATTACGCACAGCAATGTCCCACAAACAGTCATAGATTGAAAATGACCAATTTATTATTGTTTTTTTGTTTTGGAGGGATTATCATTAAGCGTGTGGAGTATGGAAACTTGCCCAAGGTTTCGCCCTGCCTGGAATTGAACTCAGGTCTCTCGCTTGCAAAGCGAGCGCTCTAACCACTGAGCTACAGGACTCCACGTTGTGGGGAAAGAACATAGAAATGGGATTAGAATAAATAGCTCCACTTAAGGAGCAATCTTCTTGTGTGCTAGGATGCTCTGTGATTTATAGAATAAAATTATAATATAATTTACATTTACAGTGCCTTTTTGCCTGGGAAGATGTCTGAAAGCCCTTGACAATTCTTGATGGGCATGTGTGTGGGAGTTGAGGGCGGTGGTAGGGAGAGGGAAGATGACCCAAAAGCACAATCAAAGAGCTGCATCTTGAGATGGCCCTTGAATGAGGGGAAGGAGCGAGTCAAAGGATTCTGGGATGGCCTTCCAGAAAGCACAGGCAGAATGGCTGAAAGCCTGACTGCCAATGGTGGGGCAGATGAATCAGGCTAATACATGTTGAGCGAAGGGAGAGGCAAAGTCAAATGGTTGTAGAAGGTTGCAGAGGTAGGGCTGGGTGAGACCATGTAGAGATTTGAACTTTGAACGAGCATCTTGAACTCAACCTGCTGGGGAATGGGGAGCTGGGATTTATGTTCTGCAAACTCACTTTGCATTGCAATGCATTGCATTACAGCAATGCATTGTACATTACATCATGCAGTGGAACATTGGCTTTCACACTCGACCAAGGATAAAATCTGGGACATCCTAGTCTGTAAGGTTCACCTACAGTTGAGTTATTCACACAGCCATTGGAGACTGTTAGACTTGGGAGTTTAACAAGAAACAAGAAATATTCACAGTGCTTTGCATTCTGTATCCCTCCGCCTTGCTCCCTTTCTCCCCTTTTTCAAGTCCCGCCTTGAAACCTTCCTTTTAGACTGTGCTTAGGGTCACCTCCTCCCTGGCTTGGACCCAAGCTCCACCACTGTTAAGCGCTCTGAAACACTACCCTGCATGGAGAGCACTATATAAGTGCAAGTTGTTGTTCTTTTTTTTAATGAAGTAAACTTCACATAAGTCATATCAGTTAGGCCGATATGTTTAATATGACTAATGTAAAGTATGAGTTATGTCAAATTTGCATACATTGTATCATATATGACTTATGTAAAGTTATATATAAATCAGCTTTCATATGATTTACACATAACAAATATAATAATAATAATCCTTCCATTTGATACAGCACCGTATCACATCTTCGAGATGTCTCAAAGCACTTTACAGAATATACTGTAAAATGAATTGACTATATTTTGTGGACGAAACATGGTAGTCAATTGCACACAGCAGTGCCCCACAAACAGTTGTGGATTGAGTGACCAATTTTTTTTGATTATTACCTCTGGAAAAGTGATCTGCCAATCGACTAACACGTGGGTTCCTACTTACTGCTAGGTAAACAGATGTAAAATATAAGTACTGAACTGACTGGTGACATTAGGCAAGGTTTCAAAATGGAAAATTTCAGACCCATCATTTTGGAACAACCATTTTCATGTACTTTCCAACCTGTTTTACTGTCTGTAAATGTTTTATTTGAATATTCCTGTTGCCTTCCCTGATTTTAAAGTATTTTTCTTGCACTGGGAGATGATCCAAATGTGTGAATTATTTAAGAGTTGAAAGGGGTGTAAAGAGTCCACATAATTGTCTCAGTTATAAAGGGAGATACGTGTGGCCTTATACTTTACACAGCTGTCAGTTGGAGCAAACCCTATTAGCAAATGCACAATTCGTAATGCCGGTATCTCATTTGCCTACCAAACTTACTGGGTACTATGTCAAAACTTTATTCCTGGCCTACCTCAAACAGAACACCGCACAAGCACACCTCAATGCTCTGATCTGTATAAATCATATAATCGCCTAAGTCGTACATGTGTCAAAGTCCCATTTAGTTTCCTATTAAATCCACTTAAATGTATCTCCACTAGTCGTATTAAGAATCGCGCAACTCATAACGGCACTACCGCACTCGCCATTACCGAATCTACTGACTCCCGGGTCAAACCCTAATTTCCGTGTCTACCTCAAACGGAACAGCACACAAATGCGCACCCCACCACTTTCCATGCCCTCCCTCTCAGGCCGTAACATCAACATCATCACGTTCGGCAGGGTCGGGTGGGGGTTGCTGCGAGAGAAAAGAGATTCACCTGATCATGTGGTGAGCGATGGGGTGGCTAATGCCTGAACATGTGGGAGAGTGAACGGGACCCATTACCAAGTATTATGAATGGGAACTCCATCCATTCACGTCATGACTGGAGCACAGCCTCATGGTTACAAGAGCAACGTTGTACTGAGCATTGAATTGACTGACTGTATATTTTGTGGACAAAATGCATAAATCCATCCATTCATGTCTATACGGCATCATGTTGGGGAAAAAAGCACACAGTATTCAGACACCATCTATAATTTTACTTCATGTAACTGCTTGTGAAATTAAAGAAGCTCAAGTCAGGGGGAGGAGAAGGTTTATATGACAACACAGAACAGATGGCACTGAACACAACTTACATGTCTGGTGATCAACTGAAATAACCGAAACCATCTTGGCCCTGTGGTCTTCAACCTATTTATCACTAAGTTTCAAGATGATGATTGGTGAGCGAAAACTCAACATTGTCTGCCAGAACAAGTGAGCTTCAGCTTTGCTA
The DNA here is from genome assembly GCF_018977255.1 of Callorhinchus milii. Lineage (NCBI taxonomy): Eukaryota > Metazoa > Chordata > Chondrichthyes > Chimaeriformes > Callorhinchidae > Callorhinchus > Callorhinchus milii. The sequence goes on along the minus strand of NW_024704774.1, from coordinate 764,064 downwards.
GTAAAATATTCCAGAAAACAAGCTGTTTTTTACTCAGGTCATGAGTAGCAGTAATATTGCTTTAGGCCTAGGAATGAGCAGTAAATGCAAATTGTGCTGGGTTTCCAAATGTCGAAAAATGAAAATAGACCCACATAGGGCCAGCAACGAACTGTAACTAAACCTTTCTCTTATTTGCATCACGGAGTCGAACGGTTAACCCTTAATGTATTCCCTTTTTATTTTTTGGGTTTGTTTTGTAGTTTATTGTTCAACAAAATAAAATTTATAGTATCTTTCACATTTGGAGGACGTCTCAAAGTGCTTTATACTGCTGTCTGGGCACCTGACCTGGGGCAATGGGGCTGGTAGCTGAAGAGGGTACGGTGAGATGATCAAAGAGGTAAATCTATAACAGAAAAATACATAGAAAAACTAATATAATACTTATCTCAGCTTGGCTCAGTAGTAGCACTCTTGTGTCTGAGTCAGAAGGTTCAAGTCCCACATTGTTTAAATCACTATATGGAGGTAATTTCTAAGTGGCTTTTTAGTGATGGGTCGGCCAGACCCATAACACTGCCACGTTACATAGGAATGGATGCTACTTTTTGTAGGAGATTATTATCTTGTTTGCCAGGTATTTGTCCAGACATTTCTGAATCATTTTATTAACTGTACCAGTTGCATGATGATTATAGGAACAATGTTTGTTTTATACTGCCACATACATGTGCATTCAATTTGTAGATCGGTATATTTCCTGATCTCTTATTCCTTATTTATTACACTGTGAACACTTGGCATAACCACATCAATAATACATGTACAGTCTATTTGGTTCTTTATGATCATATAAGGATATTATATAATAATGAATTTATGCATTTAGCTCACAAAATATAGTGTCAATTCATTTTACAGTATATTCTGTAAAGAGCTTTGAGACATCTCAAAGGTGTGATAAGGCATTATATCAAATGCAAGGATTATTATTTTTATATATTATTATTGTTACTATTATTCCTGTCTGTGTTTGTGGAGCAATCTAGTGAGACAAAGAAAGAGAGAGAAGTTGGAAACTGATTCATCGGCCAAGCTTGGAGCGTAACAGAAGTTGCTGGAAACACTCAGAGGGTCAGGCAGCATCTATGGAGAGAGGAAAGTGAGTTAACGTTTCAGGTCAATGACCTTTCATCAGAACAGCATCTATAAAGAGAGGAAAGTGAGTTAAGGTTTTGACCGGAAACGTTAACTCGCTTTCTTCTCTCCATAGATGCTACCTGACCTGCTGAGCGTTCACAGCAACTTATTATTTCAGATATCCAGCATTTGCATTATTTTGCCTTTTGCAGCATAACACAGGTTTATGAATGGCTTATAAGGGGACGTGGGCAAAACAATTCAAATTATTTTAAAAGTGTAATGATAAATTAAAAATGCATATTGGGTGCTGTTAAAGATCTATTGCTTTCTGATGAAGTATCTTTTTGCAGCCTATTTCCTGTGATCAACTATCATTAATCCACAGATGTACACCAATGAGTCAGAGCTGCAAATGCTTATCAGTCACTGTTCAGTACATCAGCTAGGATGGTAGAAATTGCCTACAGAAACCGCAGTCATTCCACTTTATAATTAAATCCTGTGAAGCGCTTTGAGACATCCTCCTCATGCTGTATCAATTGCAAGGATTATTATTATTAATATTATTAAGTTGCACAATGTAGCCTAGTAGAGAAATATTTAATTGTCCACAGGTGAGTCTATATGTCGCAAACTTGTCACTCAGTGGAAGGTTGGGGAAAATCCAGACATCAGTGAAGACAATGACATCCACTCAACAAGCATAGCTTCTTGCAGGAGCTCACTGCCAATGTCTTTGCCAGTTTGAGGTGAAGGTCCTTGACAGTATTGCCCATTGAGAGGCCTCAGGGATGCTAATATATAACTAGTTGATTTTTCCGCTAACAAGTTCCAGGCTCTGTCCAAGTAACCATCATGGTGGATTGATGAACAAGTACGATGGGGTACCTGTTCCTTTGTGTAAAATATTTTTTACTTTCAGCTATTGTTGCTTTCAGACAGAAAATATCAGTTGCTTGCAATGTCTGTGTAGCTGGAAGTAGCTCCCCTCATTAGAGATTGCTCTTAGCTTAGAACAAAGGAGACGTTTTATTCCCACTGAGCTTTAGCCTTGACAAGTCTTTCCAATGTAGGGAGTAATCCCTTGGAAGCAAGATGCCATTGATAACTATTTCACTGCACAAGCTCTAATGTGCATGATACATACAGGATACCAGTTCATAATTTGCTAGACATTCGGGAGGGGAGGGGAAGGGGGGAGTAGGTGTTGGAATATGCCAAATCTTTGATCAAACTACCAAATTCTGAAAGTAACCAGTTTGAAGGTCATTAAGAGGTTTGAGAAAACATCTGCACAGTGAGGGTGGGGTGGGGGTTGGTAAATTCAATTGCAGTTCCTTTTAAGACAGGTGCAGCCTCAATACCAGCTTCACCTCCTCCTCCCTCCTTACTAATGCAGACTCTCAAGGTCCATCAGAGATGAAGATGCCCTGACAAGCAGCCCTCTGGACTGGACGGTTGTGCACAGGAATGTCCCATAAACAGCCAATCAGTGAGTCACCATTTTAGGGGTATTGTTACCCAGGACACCAGGAGAAACTCTCTTCTCTTTTTGAATATTTCCAATACTTTTGTCATGGACCCACTTCATTTTTGCTGATGTTCTACCCCACCCCAACTCAGCTGTAAGACCGCTGGTAATTGAAAATGTTTCCTCTTCCCCAACTATTCCTGTGGCATCCCTTATTGTTCCAAACAATGGCACATCCCCCAACATCCGCGAATGCCGGGCACGTTCAGTAAACCATTCTAAGCTGGCCAGCTTCTTGTTGAACCCACAGGGGATCAAACAGGCTGCAAGTGGATGATCAGCACCAGCCTGCAGTAAGCGATTGTAGTACATTACTGATTATTCTCAGAGATCCACAGAAACAGCCTGCCCCACTTTTGAGCTGCAAACTCAAGCTGACCAGGAGGATAAACTACCTCAACTGACCACCTTGCTGCTGTTTCCCGTCTCTTTTACCTGTTATAAGTTTGTTCAGACTCCAGGTGCATGCTTGGCAAAAGAATGTTAGAATTGAAGCATTGGTCTGTGGTGATCCCAGTAGACCAGATCCCGAACCAGACAGGTCTGCAATACTCTAAAGTAGTACTCTTAAGTCTTAACAGGTCCTGTGGTCCTAACTGGAAAAGCAAAGGGAAGCTGTTAGACAGTGCTCATAATTGCAACCTATGTGGTTTTAGCTGCTTAAACTCCAATCCAACACACACTCCAGTATCCTCAATTTAACCTGTGCCTAATATAAATGGAATTAGGTAAGCAGGACCTTTCTCTCCACGGAAAAATTAAAACGCATTCCATTCTAGACATGAAAATTTCCTTATGTGGATAGCATACATGTGTGGAACTTGCAGGCTGAGTTCACCATGATGATGAGTTTCCACAGAGCATGCAAATTTCCACTAGCTTGCTAGCTACTGGTTGGACTGAATGGCTGTGCTCAAATCTTGGGTAACTTCTTTCCAATTGCGTCATTGCTAGGTGACATTAACCTCACTCACTGGGCATTCAGAAAGCCCACAATGTGTCATGGCCTCATTAGTTTGACCATTTGCTGCACATTTCTAGGAAAGATGTCCATCTCTTCTGGAACATTTCAGCTCAAAATATCTTGTAAGTTGATTAATTCTTTTCAATATTTGACTCCTAGGATTCCAGGTCTTTAGACCCTATAATTCTTAGGAGCAGTAGAAATAAACACCATCAAAATATTCATTCATTGATAGTGTTTCACATTTCGTGAGGGGAACTGGTGAAAAAATGACAGCAACAACTATTTGAATTTACACAATACTCTTCATGCAAAGTAGCATCTTGGAATGCTTAATAGTGGTGGAGCTTGACGCTGAACTGCGGAGAGGTAAATGCAGGCATGGCTGAAGAAGATGGTCTTCAAGTGTGATCTGAAGACGGGTAACAAGGAGGTTGGGCAAGAGGGATTGAGGCAGAAAATTCCTCAGTCTTAGGGCATAGTGGCTGAAAGCATGGCTGATGATGGTGGAGTAGAGGGTTTGAGGGACGTGCAAAAGGCTAAGCGAAAGGGGCGGGTAGAAGACTGGGGTCTAAACAAGTCAGAGATGTAGGGAGGTACATCACACTTATTGTAACGTCGCTAGCCACTAAGGGTTTAAATAGATTGGGCTGCCTAGCACAAGAGAAAACCCCAAACTCAACTCCTGTAGCTGCAGAGGAATGTGAGTGCCATTTCTGACATGAAGATTAGTTATAATAGTTTATTGCTGCAGTCATCTCCACCAGGGCTCCATTAAATGAGCATTCCTCTTGAAGGGTGAAGGATAGGACAGATTAATACCAGTTTTCTTCCACTAAACGGTAATTTATAAAGGTTGATATATAGGTGGGTTGATGTCATAAAACGAAGATCTGATACCATCACTATGGTACTGCCAGCTTTATATCCCCCTCAGTGCATCAGTTTAATGGTCATCAAATAGATGTCATTTGAACAAGCAACACTTTAAATAACTGTGCAGTCTATCATATCCCTGTAATAATTACCTTTTTGGACTTTAAATGGTCATGTAAAGTAGTTTGGCTGTGAAGTCAGGTTAAATAGCAAAATGTTGACAATGAGACCTCTTGAGTACAGAGTATATTTCGAATAAAATACATCTGAAACACAAACTGAAGAAAGACTCTCATGATTCTGGCTTTAAAAAGAAAATGAAGCGTGTTTCTAGGTAATTTAATAATCCTTGCAATTGGCACAAAAGTGTTTACAGACAGCCATGAAGTGAGTGACCAATTTTATGGGGTGGGAGGCAGGGGGATAATTGTTGGCCAGGGCACTGGGAGAAACTCACTTCTCTTTACAAATTGTGCTATTGGATTATTAAGAATCACCTGAAAAGGAAGACAGGACCTCAATTTAATGTCTCAGAGGGGCCTCTTACAAGTGTGTAAAATTGTAAATGGGATTGAGAAAGTAAACCCAGAACAATTCTTTAGGATGGCCGAGACAGTAGAACACAAAGGCATAGGTTTAGAAGTTTAGCAAGGGCAATTTCAGGACAGGAGATTTTGTACCCAGAGGTTAATGGCTCAAAGAGTGGTTGAAGCCAAGCCAGCACACAGGACTTATTTTAAAAAACAACTTGATGTTGTGCTGGGAGGATGGTAGGGTGGGTATTCTGGAAGGATGAGATCAATTGGGTCAAAACTCTTGTAATCCTGTGAAAATGAGTCAAATTGTTCAAGGAAAACAAGAAAGGATATCAAAGGTTAACAAATAGCTAGTTCAAAATTATATATCGTCAAATAACTGTGCCAACCACAATTACACTACCTGTCTATTAAATCCAACATCATGACTTCATGTGCAGACACTGGGCTCTTTGAATGAGCTTATAAACAAAAATAAAAGCTCTTGAAAGTATAAGGCATGTGGTTGCTCTAAGCAATTAAATATTAATTAAATGCACAAATTACATACAGAAAAAATATAGAACTCATATCAAACTATTGTGAACATAAACGTATGGAATCAGAGCTCCTCGGTTGTCTGGTATGTTAAGGATACTGCTTGTGCAATACTAGGCCAGACAGACCAGAATGTCACAAGTTCTGATCCTGCCTGTGCTGATATAGCTGATCTCAGACAACACACCAGTTGGGACAGTAGTTGAGCTCAGTGCCCCTGTGGAACCATACTCCAATAGAAGGAAAAAGTCAACCCCTTTCAGGACAGAAGGATGGAAATATTAGTAGACGTTTGGAAAACGTTCCCAATGGAAATGATGCTAAAAAGCTGTATTTCCTGTGTAACTGAATTGTCTTTATTTGTTTAGTTTGATCCGGTTCATAAACTGAGACAGTGCTGCTGTACCTGTGGTGACCTCCAGGGTGAATGTTTGACCAAGGGAAGCAAACAACAGTTACAGCCAGTAAGTCCCAAGTGATTCAACAGAGGAAACGTTTGGTTATTTACAGGAGTCCAGATGCTGTCACAAAGAGAGCACCTGTTTCCCAAATTCCGACACACGTGCAAATCACAATAGTGGTGGGTGTGTTTGATCATTTAGTTTTCTCCCATATTTAGCCTGCTCCCTCCCACCCGCGCATATAACATGCTGTTCTGCAGGCTGAGGAAATGGCGATGCCACCTGTTCCCAAGCTTTTATCAGTGCTATCATTCATTCAGCTGCTAGGAAATGCGTGAAAGGAACTTGGTTGATTTGCTCCCTCCTCATGGGTGAAAGTTCCAGTGGCACCTGGCTGCAACAGCTCACCTGAGAATGAGAGATCCCCTGTTACAAAAGAAGTAAGCACAGTCCTGATACAGTTGTGCTTTAGTGCTCTGGGACACTACCTTGCATGAGGGGGACTAAATAAATGCAAGTTGTTATACTCTATTTTATACTATGTTATACTCTAAATTCCTGTTATCGTGTGCCGCACACAAGAAGCCTTAAACTCCTCGTGCTTTTTTCTTAGCCTGAAAACATAGACTCAAAATTTAATACTGTGCAGAATTTTGGAGCATTCTTAAGATCAATCTTTATTTATATAATAATAATAATCCTTGCATTTGATATTTTGATATAGCGCCTTATCACGTCTTTGAGACGTCTCAAAGCGCTTCACAGGATATATTGTAAAGTGAATTGTATCTTTTGTGGGCGAAATGCGGCAGCCAATTGTGCACAGCAGCGTCCCACAAACAGTCAATGATTTGAGTGACCAAATTATTATTATTTTGAAGAAAAAGCAATCAGCCAATCAATCAACCAGTCAATGAATCAGGAAAGGACGGAAAAATTAAATATTTCACAAAATATTCCACGCAATAAATAAACCTCCGTACCTCCTGCACATTTTTCTCCGAGCTGGAGACCGTGTGCTTGTATTTCATATTTATAATAATAATAATAATCCTTGTATTTGATATAGCGCTATTCACGTCGGGAGGATGTCCCAAAGCGCTTCACAGAACACACTGTAAAGTGAATTGACTGTATATTTGTGGGCGAACGCGGCAGCCAATTGCGCACAGCAATGCCCCACAAACAGTCGTGGATTGAAAATGACCAATTTATTATTGTTTTTGTAGGGATTATTATTAGGCGTGTGGAGTAAGGAAACTTGCCCAAGGTTTCGCTCTGCCTGGAATTGAACTCAGGTCTCTCACTTGCAAAGCGAGTGCTCTAACCACTGAGCTACAGGATTTGATAGTAAAGGTTCCATCGCGAGCAGCAGTTCCAAATCCAGCTCATATTTCCTCCATGTTCTATTTTCATCCGACTAACACACACACACCACACACACACACACGCACCACACAGACGCACCAACCACACACACAACACCACACACGCACAGGAGAAAATGCATATTGTAAAACACCGACTGATTTTGTTTGGCTGATGTTCGGAATTTTAGGGTTGATGTGTCAGTAAAGTTCACTTGCAGTTAGGAAATTGAAAACTGGCCTGACAATGTTGTTAAATGTGGCCCAGTGCTCATAGCAAAATACAGCCTTCACAAACCTCACAACACCCTCCACTGACACTCCATCTTCTCCTGCAGATGCCATCTCTATACCTATATATATATATGGCTCAGTTGGTAGAACTCTTGTCCCTCAGTCAGAAGGTTGTCGTTTCAAGCTCCCGAAACCAGGACTACGAACCCATATGATCCAGAAGACATTCACTGCTGCGCTGGGGAGCGCTGCATTGTTGGGCATGCCATGCTCCTGACATGTCAAATGCAAGGCTTATTTATCATTTTATTGATTTGCTGCAGTTATTTAAATTCTACAACAATGGTTCTTAAACTTAAATTTTGGGCTTGTCTTAAATCACACATCGGAGAAGCTTTCTCTAATAATGTACATTGGTGTCAGGTATATTTTTCATTTTGCCAACAATTGATTGACAATGTTTCTGTGTAGCAGTCCTAGCTGAACTGTACTTTTACAACTACTGTAACTGTACTTTGGCATATCTGAGTGTTTTTATGTGCCAGGATTTCCTGATTTCTTTTATTTCTCAGACTCTTCTTCCTGTGGTTGAACTGGATTTCCTCTGAGACATCTGACCTGCTTTCAAAATATTATGGCCTTCTGTTTTCGTCATTCCTTTCTCCTGTTTGCTTTCATTTTCATTAATTGTATTGGGAAGCAGTTGTTTCCCATTTCACAGGCAAATACATAGCTTTTGTTTTGTTTGAAGAAAGATCCACGCCTCATCCTACTTTTAACATGAAACAACACACCTACCATTTCTGCTTCCGCTTAGCCTTTGCTTCTTCAGTTTGTATAGTCATCACTGAATCTTCCTCTATGGGAGATTCACCCAGCAAAATTCCACAAACAGCCATGCAGTGACTGGCCAATTTTATCTCTAGGACTATTGGCCAGGACACTGGAAGAAATTCCCTTCTCTTACCGAATTATGCCATTTGGTCTTTAAAGTCCACCCAAAAAGGCAGAGGGGACCTTGATTTAACATTGAATCCGAAGGAAGACATCTTCAGCAATGCAGCACACCCCCAGCATTGCATTGGAGTGTCATCTTAGATTATATGGGTTCAAGGACTGACATGGGGACCCAAGAGCTGAGAATGCTACCAACCAAGCCAGGCTGACACACAAGCCTGGAAGGGAGTTTGGAGGGAAGGTTCTTTGCCACCTAGAAGGAGAACTGAGGTGGCACCAAATGATCTCTGTGCAGAGGATCATATGCAACTCCAAACAGCTCCTTCACTCTCAAATCACCAGCAACAAATGGGAGCAAGATATGAAGCATGTGCACCGTGGTAGGGTTCAGAGGTCACCTGTGAGTAGCCAATCAGCAAGACTGCCAAGAGGGCAATACCAAAAGCTGAAAAAGGTGGCAAATTTGTTTTGTTTTTCCAGAGAAAATAATTCTGTGACCAACCGGTTGTCATCAAAAATTTAAGAAGAATAATGCTTACATTTGATATAGTACCTTATCATGTCATCAAGATATCTCAAAGCACTTTATAGGATTTACTACTCTGATCTCTACAGCTCTCTGTCTACCTTTTACAAGGACAAAAATGGGCATTAAAAGCATAGCTTTACAGATTTTCACTAAATTTACCTATGTTTTTGTGTCAATTTTTCCTTCTTCTCTCCTTATTTTTTGATAAGAAAAAATAAATCGCCCAAATACTCTGATTTTTATTTAGTGGATACAAAACAACTTATTGATGTTTAGCCTCAGCCTCTCAGCCCCGAGGCTCTGGAACTCCATCCCCCAGTACCTTCGCCTTGCTTCCTCCCTTTCCTCCTTCAAGGCCGGTCTCAAGACCTTTCTCTTCAGCCATGTCTTCAGCTCCCCTCTTGACTCTCTACCCCCTCCTCGCTCCCTCCCTTCCCTCCCCTCACCCTGACTATTTCCCCCCTGCTCAGGTCCCGACCCAACTATCCGGCGCCTTGGGACGTCCTCCCGACGTGAAAGGCGCTCTATAATGCAATCTTGTTGTTGTTGTTGTTGAGGTCTAGATGCTTAGGTCTGTTAAGCTTGGAGTTATTGTGTCAGATTTGCCACTTTTTTTTGCATATAGATAGTATATGAGTAAACTACCGGATCCCTGGTTATGGTTTCAGTGTATATGTTCCTGCTTGGCAGAATGTATTAACAGCTTACAGAGTAAACAGGAAGGAATGCTATTAAAGCTCTTTGCTACGGCCATAAAACTACAAACAGAAGCAACCAAATTATAGGGCAAAACAAAAGACAAAAGGGGTAATCAAGTTACAGGATTTGAGCCACTCAAGCACTGACATATGCAATTTAGTGACTGATAGATACCGCACTTTGAACAGGTCGTCATGTTTCATCATATGCAAATTAAGATCATTTTGATATTATGTAGTCAAACAGTGCTAACTTTTGATGCAAACTCTTTTTATCTCACTCTTCCCAAAACGGCTGTGTTCTCTCATCATGCTGAACTTTTGGTACAAGAGGGTTTGGAAAACATTGTCACGCCACAGTTAGCTTTGCAATTGATGTGGGCAGAGAACCGTCGGGACAGAAGTCAGCCAAATTATTAGTTGTCTGGGTTGAGAGTCAGCAGAGAGCCGCTGGTCTGAACTGCGGAAACATCATCTTTTCAAAACCAACTGGTACAGTTCACAGACCACAACTGTGTTTAAATGGGTGGGGAATCTGGAGAGAGTTAAAAGTTGTAAAACACCTTCAAGACGGTTTTGGTATGTGCTCTGTATTCAAAATTTTTACAGCAAACTTTTACTTTGTTTTGTGAGTTGAACTAAAATTAGTGCTATCATTCGATAGCCTTCAATGATCTGATAAAGCGTAGACAGTACAATTGATAGTAAAATTGCATTCTCATTTAATCACATCAGATTGTATTGAAAGCAGTTGTTTTGTTTAACTGCTATCGCAATGACTAAATAACAAGTTAACTTGAAAAACTAAACATTAACTTAAACTTCTGGGAGAAATTTTAACTATATTTTGCTTTGTTGCTCGTATGTGGAATGCAGTAAGACATTAATATTTTGGATGGTTTGTGATTTCCTCCTTTGACCCTTCTTTTCTGAAGGCACTCGCTCACGCTGGGCACCATTCCACAGGTTACAACAGTTTTCCAGTACCCTTTCCAAATGGCAACTCTTAATGTGTGAGCCTGGACAGTGAGTTTTGGCAGTTAATATTGGGGCATATCATAACTCAGCTTCATCCTGTTCTCACAAGACATCCAGCCTTAATAGCCACTTGTGGAAATGAATCCCACCCCTTAAAAACTGTCTGAGTGAAAACATATCTTCTGACCTCTCCCCGATTCCTTTCCCACAATAACAACAATTTGCATTTATATATAGCCTTTCATGATGGAAGACATCTCAAAGTGCTTCACAGAACTGATAGCAAGGGGTGGGGGGGTGGTAGAGAGAAGGTGGCCAAAAGTATGGTCAAAGAGATTGATCTTCAGGAAGGTTTTTGAGGCAAGGAGGTAGGGAAAGAGGCAGAGGGCCTCCAGGATGGTTGCAGAGAGTAAGGGTGATATGCGTAAAAGTTTGCCCACCAAAGGCAGGACAGATTGGGCGGGGACATGAAATTCATTGGCCTGATAAGCTGGAAATCATCTATTTTAGCTTCTTACACTTAAAAAAAAGCCAACTTCTGGGTCATAAGGTGACTGCCAACATAATTCCCTGCTTTGCACTTGTACAGTAAACAGAAATTGATGTCAGCAATTCAGCAAAGGCCTGATAACTCAGAAGTTGACAATTGTTTTAGTTCAGTAATCAGCTATTCTGAGGGAGTGGGTCAGCTGTGTACATGTGCAGTGAACCCAGTTATCACGTCTCGCTATAGTGCTGAATACTATGGATCCCTAACAGCACATTATAATGAGCCTCCACTGTACCTCTCCAAAAGTGGTGGCCAAAGTTCATGGTCAACCAACAAAATAAATGTTCTTGATTGAATATTTCTTGATTTATACATTAGAATACATTAGAATATACAGCACAGAAACAGGCCATTCAGCCTAACTGGTCTATGCCGGTGTTATGCTCCACATGAGCCTCCTCCGGCTCTTCCTCAACTAAGCATTCTGCCATACATCAAGAAATATTCAATCAAGAATAAAAGTGAAAACACACTAGTGATTGAACACGGACTTATCTAGACTGGTACGAATGTTTGGGTAGGCCAATTCTTGATGGCCCCACAAGCCACTTCCACCCTATGGGCCACAGGTTAGCCACCTCTGCTCTCCAAGGTCCCCGCTGAAGGAGATTTTCAAAGTCTGAAGAACCCCAGCTTGTCTAATTGTTGTTCAGAGCTCAATCGTCTAATACTAGAGACCATCCTCATTGCTCTCCTCCGCATTCCTCTAAGGCCTGGGCAGCATCCATTATGTCACTGGGACCAGCATTGTATGCAGTAAGCCAAACTACCTAGTTGGAACACCGTACCGTTTGAGCTTTAACTATGCCCCTAATCTTTGAAATTCCCTGCTTCAATTCCTCTGCCTCGCTCCTTTCTTTATCTATCTTTAAATCCCACCCTAATACCTACCTCTTTGATCATGCCTTTGATCACTTCTCTCCCCCTTCCTCTCTGTTGCTTTGTGTCCAGTCCCACCACTGTGCAGCATTCCGAAATACTATTCCGCATGAAGGGTGCTATATAAATGTGAGTTGTTGGTCACCATGACTTACGGGAATGTGAACTTAACTGTAGTAATATAACCAGCATCCAGTTTGCCTTGTTTGTTGCAGCCTCACATTGTTTTGACATGCTGAGTGATGAGACAACAAGCAAACATTTAGATCTCTTCAGCTTCCCCTTGGCAAGTTCTATGCTATCCATGGAGTACGTGGCTCTCTTATTTTAACTTCTTATATCAGTATCTTGCATTTAACTTAATTGAACAACATTTGCCAATGATCAGCCCATGTGAATATGACATCAAGCTCTCTGTAAATTGTATTGTTCCCTCCCATTCCACTTGCTCTAAAGAAGAGCACATGGTGGTCAAACAGTCTGGAACCAAGATATTTGAAACTAAATAGGAAACAACGATTTGAATATTTTACAAAGTAACACAAACAATACCAATTTGAGTCTGGCACTGCTAATTTTAGTTAAGAAACATTGGATTAACAAATGGTGACTTTTTAAAATAGCCCTCAATTAATCTGCTGAACGTAAATAGTGAAAAGCGTAAATGAGAAGCAGCTCAAACAGCTGACAACTTTGTTTTAAACATCTTACTGTTGATGAATTATAGATGCTTTCTAATCAGGCGAATTTCAATGCCACTGTGGATTTTCCTAGCAACCAGGTATTAAAAGGATTCAAACTTCTTCTAAAGTCACTTTAATGAAGTTGTACTTTTGCCTACAGTTACCGCAGAACATTAGATATTGTTCTGAAAGGTAGCCCTTTCACGATGGGACACAGGTTTGAATCCCGTGCACAGAGCAATCGGGATCACTGTTTGACAGCTGTTAAGCATTACAAGTGAAATGCATTCTGACCGTTTCTACTTAAACCCCAGTGAAAAATGGATACTTTCTATTGAAAAAAAGTTGCATATTTCCTCTCCTCCACAATTTGAACATACTGTTACCACAGCACTCTACAGTACTTTGAAACCATTTTGACAACTTGATAAAATGTTTTATCAAATGCAAGGATTATTATTAATAACACAGATTGAGTTTAAATGGTAACTTGTGAAATGGCACTCTAACGCCAGCTACTGAAGGTTTCAGGCCAGTTTCAGTCTAAACCTTGTACTGAAGGTGGTGGTTGGGGGGAGAGTTCACACCATGAGCAGAATTTACCCATCAACAGGTTGACCACATTTTTTACATCACATCGCTATTTTCACCCTTTTATTTCTGATTACTCAACCTCACATTAATACACATGCTACCTGTGCACCTACACACAAGACAATAACTTCATAGTGTGTTATATATATATATAACATGTGTCAAGTGACGGGGTGAAAAATGTGGTGGTTCATAACTGATCCAATGTGACTCTGTAATACACTGTCACCTTTTCAACCCCAACGTGTGTATGAAGGTTGATGTGTTTGTGACTTTGTGTTTGCTTCCTCTATTCAAGAACAGGGTGACCTGAAATGAAGAAAGCTGCAAATTGGACCACATGATTACTGATAATCTCCGCTGGACAGATCTTTTAGGTTGAGACTATTTCTAGCACAGCCCTGAAACACCACAGACCTTTCTAAATCAGTGAGAACCAACTTTCTCAGGTGCAATTATTGTCACGTCATTTACTGACATTAGCTGACTAATTCAGAGATTATTTGCAAATAAATGAATGAAACGGATAGATTAGCCAAGCCAATCAACAAAGGTAGTGTCTTCCAGTGTCCTGACCAACAATCCTCAAATAAATTAATCATTCATTTCATGACTGTTTGTGGGATCTTATTGTGTATGAATTGGCTGCAGTATTTGCCGACAACTACAGTCTCTTGACGGCAATTTCCTGTGAAACACTTTGACGTACCAGGATTATTGCAACCGGACAGTGTTCCCAACATTTTTTTAAAAATGTGTCATGTTCAAAGAACGTGGTTTCACTTGACAGAAAATGATCTCAACACTTTGAATAAAGCAATCCATGTAAACAGGATATTCTGTGAATTAATGCTACGTGACAGAGTTCAGCGTGATGTGATAAAATGAAAGGCTTTGACAATTGACGTAAATAGGGCCACTGCTATAAGGCCATTTCCTGTTTATAATCCATCTCATTCTGCTAAATAAACAGGAAATCCATACGAATAGTGCCACAAATGTGACAAGTAATTTAAGAGTTAAAGAATTAATCAAATTCAAGCAAAGTGAAAATTAATAAAATACGAAGCACCAATTTTGATTTTTTTTCAGTGAGGCTTACCTCGCAAGTTAGAGTACAAAGCTACCAGCAAGCAGGGTACACCATATTGGCCAGTGATATAGGGAACTTGTGATAGTTATTATTACAATCCTTTTACAGAAAGAACTTGAAAGAAACAGCTTGCATTTTTATAGCCCATTGTCACAAAGAACATCTCAAAACATTCTACAGTAATTATTGCCAAATGTAGTGACTGTTTTTGTAGGCAAACACAACAGCCATTTCACACCAGCAACGTCTGACAATGGGACTGACCAATTTATCTGGAGGATCATTGGCCAAGGCACCAGACAAAATTCTCTTCTCTAGTCAAAAAGTATCATAGGATCTTTAATATATACTTGAAAAACAGGGAGCTTACGTTTAATCCAATGGATGGCACCTCGAACAATGCAACAACAATTTGTACTTGAATAGTGCCTTTCTCATTACACAGACTCCTCAATAGTCTTGCTTCAGCCAGTTTCCAGTGCCAATCTTTGTGTCCAAAATAAATACTAAAGTGACCAATGCTTATTTAAATTTGCATCTTAATATGTTTGTTTTGACAATAACCATCATCAGTCCTCAGCATTAGGTGCAGGATGGCAAGAGCCAAGGCTTGGGTAATCCACTGGAGTACTGGTGGAGTTCAACAAGTTAAAATCCCAAAGCTTGCCATCAAAAGCACTCTCTGGCAAGCTTCCCATTGCTTGTCCAATCAGGACCCATTAGGGCTTTGGCTTGCATGGTTAACAAATTGGAAGAAGCCCGAGCCCCTGTGACTAGTCTGAGCCTTCAAGTCCTCCCAATGAGTCAGGCTGGCTGGTCTATCAGTACCAGTACCCTTGAGTACTGCAGGTCTACCTGATTCAGGAACTGGATTACAGAGACAGTCACAGAGGATTAAATCAATTATGACATTCTATTGCAAAGCACATCACTTTGGACGCAGCTTAGTTTACCTCCCCCCACTAAGCAGGCGGTGCTGGACTATATCTGCACAGCTATCTGCACAGTTCTCTGAAAACCAATCACTTTTTACAGTTGGGAGGAATTTCATTCCATAAACATCTAAATCATTTGAGGCTATAACAGTAATACGATGCAGTTCAATTCTCCTTATCACTAATTCACTTATCCTGTGAACATCTTAGGTTCTTAGCCTTAAGACGTGTTCCTAATATGTGAGATTATGAGGCATTTGGAAAATGTTAAACTCAATTTCAATGACACAACTGGGATATTCCATTCACCAATCCTTTTCCAAATCTCGTGATATAGGCCCATTGAAAATACTTCATTATATTATTAAACCATCCATACAGCACTTGTGTATGCTATCTATGCAACTAAAATGACTTGTCCTTTCTCTATCTCGTCAGCAAATTTTATCAAAAAAACATTAAAACATCAAGCAACATTTTACTTTACATTGAGGTTTGTGGTTGGTGATTTTGACGCAGCATGTCAGTGTACTAATGCATTCCAACATCTAGTGTCAGGACGCAGATCTGAGTCACAGTGCGCCACATGCAAAATTTCCCACTTCAGTTCCAGTGGTGGCCAAACGTTTTTGTTCGGTCAACAAAATTAATTTTCTTGATTGAATACTTCTTGATTTATGCCATAAATCAAGAAATATTTAATCAAGAAAAACCTAGAAACACACTACTGATCGAACACGGATTTATCTAAACTAGTGCGAAGGTTCGGAGGCTGCTTCTTTGATGGCTCCGCAGGTCAGTTGGTTGGCCATTGGGCTGCTACAGGCTAAATCAGTCTGAACTGATCTTCTAAACTTTCTAGTAAGACAGCAGAATGGCATAGAGAGAGACTTGTGAGATCTTTGGACAAGAAATTATGCACAATTCAGGAGGGAGAAAAATAACTAATTGTGGGTGTGTGGAGAGGGGGATGTGCATGTCTCTGTAAGGGGAGTATGTGGAAAAATAAATAGAATATTTTAAATTTTTTGGTTGTAAATTTCAAAAAGAGAAAGTCCCTGAACAACTTTATAATAAATGCAATAAATTCTGGAGCAAAGAGTGAAACCAAACTTCCTGAAATGGTGGTATAAAATAGAATATCTGACCACCAGTAATCACCATTCTTAGGTGGTGTAAATTGTAGTATTAGTCAATTTACTGATGACACTTTTAAATGGTTTATCAATTTACCAATTTGGTAAAATTGTCTATCATCAACAGGTGGTTGAAAAGAGTTTGTTTGGTTTTCTGATAAAATGCCCAAGAATGTGAATCTTATTCTCAATGGTCTTCTGTCAGCTATCAATTATTTCTTGCTTTTCTATTACCTTTATGATTTCTATATAATGTATCACTATCAGCAACAATACCCAGGATTCCAGCTGCGTTATCGGAGGGTCAGCTTTTGTTTTCAATTTCTGTGGTATGAAGGTGGCCCAAAACTGTCAGGTAGGTTGTGCAATGACACAAGCTTACAAAAGTTCTTTGGCATATAGGTTAGAACACTCGCCTCACAAGCGAGAGGACCTGGCTTCAATTCTATGGCAGGGCGAGACCTTGGCAAAATTTTCTTACTCCATATGTCTTTGTTTACCTGGCAGTAAGTGGGAATCTGGCTGTTAGTCAATTGACAGATCACTATCAGAGGGTAATAACCCTTTAAAAAAAATTTGGTGACTCAATCCACGACTCTTTCTGGGACACAGCTGTGTGCAATTGGCTGCTACATTTCGCCCACAAAATATACAGTCAATTAATTTTACCATATATTCTGTGAAGCTCTTTGAGACATTTCAATCACGTGATAAGGCGCTATATCAAATGCTAGGATTAGTGTTAATATTATTTTGATGATACAATATTTGGTTACAGGTATTTTGAGGCATATTCTGTCTTGTGCTTTGGATTAAATTTCATTCATGCTTTTCTGTCCTTTCCAAGTTTCACTCTTACCTATCAATTTACACTACACTTCATGGCTGTTTATGGGACATTACTGTGTCCAAATTGGCTGCTGTGTTCGCTTACAAAATAAATAAAATAATAATAATCCTTGCATTTGATATAGCGCTTTTCATATCTTCCAAACATCTCAAAGCACTTCACAGAATATACTGTAAAGTGAATTGACTGTATATTTGTGGGCGAGATGTGGCAGCCAATTGCGCACAGCAACAAACAGTCGTGGAGTGACTATTGTTTTTTTTGAGGGATTATTATTAGGCGTGTGGAGTAAGGAAACTTGCCCAAGGTTTCACCCTGCCAGGAATCGAACCCAGGTCTCTCTCTTGCAAAGCAAGTGCTCTAACCACTGAGCTACAGGACTCCACAGAACTTAACCTTAAGAACATTTTCTTAAAATCTAAGACTGTAGAATTGTGAAAAATTCTTAAGAAATACATAGTCATTGCACTTTACAGTAACCCGTGTGAAATGATTTGAGATGTTCTCCTGATGTAAAAGACGTGGTATAAATGTAAATTGTTGTTGTTTTGCATGCATGTGAAAGATCAGATCAGTTCTTAATTTTAAGAACATTTTCTTAAAATCTAAAACTGTAGAATCGTGGAAAATTCTTAAGAAATTCAGCGTTAATACTTTACAAAGAATTGCAGAAAACTGGCTTCCAAATTAAGACAAAATTCTATTCTAAAAAAAAGTCTCTTGAGCATCAGATTTATGAGTGAAGCTGTCACTGAGGCAGAGATATTGAAAAGGATTTTTGGCTGAAGTTAGTGGTGAGTGAGAGATTTTTTTCAATAACTCACAATTACGAACAACTATCCACAAAATAATGCTGAGCGCAATTGGCTGCCATGTTTTGCCCACAAAATATTCAGCCACTCCATTTTATAGTATATTTTGTGAAGCACTTTGAGACATTTCGAAGACATGATAAGACATTATATCAAATGCAAGGATTGTTTCAGAGTGTTGAAGAATTTGGAAAATTCTTAAATATGGTTTTATTTTTAAATGGATTTTATGTAAGTTTCTACAAAAATCCACTTCATAGTTAAAACTGAATTCAACAATTTATGCCATCTTCTGGATGCTCAGAAAATGTCAGGAAAACCAAGCAAATCTCAACCCAGGTGGAATTTGTCAGCCTGGCTCAGTTAGTAGCACTCTTGCCTCTGAGTTATAAAATTGTAGGTTCAAACCTGGAACTCATGTAGTCTAAGCTGACACTCCAATACAGTGCTGGGGATGTGCTGCATTGTTGGAGATTCTGTCCTTCAGATGAGACGTTAAATCAAAAGTCTGCCTTTTCAGGTGGACATTAAAGATCCAACTATTCGAAAAGAGAAGGGAGTTTCTCCTGGTGTCCTGACCAACAATCCCCCAAATAAAATTGATCATTCACTTCATGGCTGTTTGTTGAGCACTGCTGTGTGCAAATTGAGTTTGCCTACAAAGCACGCAGTAACTCCACTTTGCAGTATATGCTGTGAAGTGTGTTGGGATGCAGAAAGGCATTATACCAAATATAAGGATTATTATTATAATTCACCTGCTACAAATCCCTCTTGAACAGTTTTAATAGTCTGCTCAATGTAGTCACCAAAACATACAAATGATTTAGAGTTGGCCGAAAAGTGACCATTGTTGCCTCCCCCATCCAAGAAAGGTTTACTCACTATCAAGCAATCCTCCATCTAGTTGCTCAGATGAAAACTAATGAAACGTATCCAACTAAGTAACTTCGAGTGACAGGTAACCCCGGGACCTGTGACCTTCTAGTTGAGAGTCAAGCATTCAACCATTTGAGCTACTGGAAAACCCTATTTGTCTTCCTTAACAGACAACTCAACCTAAGTGAAAACAAACACCTTCTATAAAGTGTATACTTTCAGTCTTTTCATTCTGTACTTAACGCCTTGTACTTTGTGAAGCTATGAAAGGTCAAATACTCGCATTTCTGTTTTTGTTTTCTCAAATTCAGTCTTCCATATACTCCAGGTTTAACATTTTCTTTGAATCAGATACAACACAGAGCGTTAATTATGAACAATTACCTTCCTTGAAGGTGCTTGCTGTTTGCCAAAGGAAGTGCAAGACAAAATGCTGGCAAAAAACAACTGAACACAAGTCCCATTGTTGCACTCCAAGTCAACCAAAACAAAGATATTGTTTGCACCTTGGTGTATCAAATGGTTACAAGCACAGCAAGCGGAGATGCAGCTGACAGGAGACGAGGGTTTGTGCGAAGCAGATTATAATCTTCAGACAACTTTCAATATCATTTGACAAAAGCATTTTATTCATTCAGGTTTCATTCTGACGAGAAAGACACTTCTTGGGCTAGCTGTACTGGTTGAAGCCTACGGAATACAATCTGTGGCAATTCATAATGCATTCAATATGATAAGAAGATGTCTTAGTAAAATGCCACAAATGTTGCCCCTGTGTGTGATGTTTCCAGAGGTTCCGCGCCCCTCTGACGCTTTACTTCAATCAATCATGGCTTCATGGCTATTTGTGGGCCAGTGCTTGGTGCAAATTGGCTGCCTCATATATCTACAAATTCACAGTCAGAATATAGATTTACACAGATTGTACAGCACAGAACCAAGCCATTCGCTTCAACCAGTCCACACTCCTCATGAGTCGGAATGCATTCTTTGCTCACTCCCATACCCTTCTATTCCCTTCTCCCTCATTGGTATATCTAAATTGTCATTGTTAGTCACACAAGGAATGAGGTCTGAGTAGGGTGGCAAAATTGATTGAAGGGGACAGTTATGCCTCCCTTGTTCCCTACGCATACTACAGGGGTATTTGCAGTGAAGTACAAACAGTCTTCCTTACAAATGCTTCAAGTTATCTTAACAAGGAAAAGAGATAAATATACAAAAAAAGAAATGTAACCAAATAAGCCCATTAAAACAAAGAAAATACTATAGCTACTAACAACATTGGAAAGCCTCCTCCCACCCACAAAGACACCACCAAATAGTTTAGGATGATATTCAAAGTTTCAGCTGGAGAAAATGCAAACACAGTGAAATTGGTAAGCTAGCGAGATCATTGGTACGGGAATCCAATGGTCAAGTATTAGGAACAAATGAAAGTTCCTGCTTTGTGACGGGAATCCAACAGTTGTAACCAGCAATGAGCAGCAATTTATCTTTTTTTGGGGTGAGCTGGGTTGCAGGCTCTCACCCCCAACCCCCAAGCTTAATTAAACCAAACCCTGTTGCATAAGTGGGGAATGTGAGTTGCCTCCAGTAACTCAACAACAACAACAACTTGGATTTATATAGTGCCCTCCACGCCAGACGGCTCTCAGAGTGCTTCACAGTAACGGATCCCGGGGCAAAGCCAGGGGCTGGGGAGGAAGGTGGCAAAAGGCGCGGTCGAAAAGAAAGGTTTTCAGCCTAGACCTGAAAATAGGAAGAGAGGGGTAGAGGCGAAGGGAGTGAGGAAGGGAGTTCCAAAGCCTCGAGGCGTATTGGCTAAAGGCACGGCCGCCGAGGGTGGAGCAGAGAACTCGGGGGACAAGGAGGAGGCCAGACCCGGTGGAACGAAGGCAACGGGCACTGTTGTGAGGAGAGAGGAGGTCAGAGAGGTAGGGGGTTTCAGAGGAGTGGAGGGATTTGAAGACAAGGGTGAGGATCTCCCTTGCTCAAACTCGCTAAAACTCAAAAAGTGGCCCCAAACAGTCTAAAGACAGCTCAGACCCAATCCCATACATCATGACCTCAATAGCAAGTCAATTAGCTGGATCGTTTCGCTGATCTGACAAGCCTAGTAAGTAGGGCTCAAGGTAGTCTCTATTCCAGTTTTTCTATTCTACCCCATTTGGGGTGGATCAAACTTTCCAGGATCAGGATCAAACTTATCCCGATCACACCAACAGAGAGTTGAGAGCAAGGCATCCCTGAGGTCAACGACTCAAACCCCTTGCCACCTCATGAGTTAATCATGAGGCAACCCTTTCACCTAACCGAACCTCAAAGGAAAAGCGAGCTACTGAGAACTGGAGAGTCAGCTAGGCAAATTGATGATAGCAGACAGGAAAATGAAAGAACTCCTGTCACAAAATGGCCACTTGACTCACTCCCCTTCCTTTTAGCTTGGCGATCAAGCCCCACCACTGTGTAGGTTTCAAAGGTGGTTGAGTCACAACTAGTGGTGGATTGTACGGCCAGTTTTGTGCCATCCGTATTCTGTATTCAAGAGCCACAGGATTTGGAAGGAAAAAAGGCAGGAAAAGACAGATGTGTAGGAGTCTTTTCTGGCACCAATGAAAGCAATGCATTTACTCTTCCTAAAACTTTCATTGCATTTGAATTCCTTTGGACTTACAAAAGCCCTTTGCCCTAAAACAAAATTGACTTTCAAATAAGCATCACAGCACGTTTGAACCTTTCTCATCCCACTTTAGAAATATCAGGGTTCACTGCACTGAAGTACAGTACCAATATTATGAAGTATCTGCAGGAGTGAAAGGGTTAAAACTGAAAATATAACATTGCTGATATCCTTTACATCTATTTACATGTATTTTACTGTGTTTTAATATTTCCACACAGTCTCATCTGGACTATTCAAAACAGCAGAACAGTAAGTGTAAAGTGGGTGATAATGCCGTTCCCTCTCTGGCAGTAAAAGCAATCTCTAGGTCATAAGGTTTACTCATCATACAGTTACCAGTTTCTCCGATGACTGAATTGGTCACCTCCCCATTAATCCAATATATTCAGATTCATAGAATAGCCTCTCCAGCTGGAATCATTGCTCAGCATAAAGGATCAGTGGCTTAAGAAGAGGGAAGAAGAAAATTAAATTTGGAAACCTTCCCATCCTTTAAAACAACAACAACAAAATTACATTTGTATAGCACCTTTCATGTTGGGAGGAAATCGCAAGGAGCTGGACAATTAGTGTTTCGGACATGAGCTGGGGGTCGGGATCGGGAAGGGTGGAGGACAAGGGGGAAAGGGGGATGACTGAAGGTACGGTCAAAGAGTAAGGTCTTGAGATGGATCTTCAAGGAGACAAGCAAGGGGATGAGGTGAAGGGACTGTGGGATGGAGTTCCAGAGGGTGGGGGCAGAGTGGCTGAAGGTTCACCTGTCAATGTTGTGGGGTGGGCGAGGTGGGGGATGTGAAGCAGACTGGAGCACGCTGAGCGGAGGCAGTGGGCAGGATGATAGGGTTGTTAGGAGGTTGCAGAGGTAGGGGGAGCAAGGCCATGGAGGGCTTTGAAAGTGAGGACCAGAATCTTGAACTATATCCTCTGTATGATGGGAAGCCAGTGGAGTCGGGCGAGGATGGGGGTGATAGAGTCGTGGAACCTGGTGCAGGAGAGGATACGGGCTGCTGAGTTCTGGATGGTCTGCAGCCTATGGAGGGAAGAGTTGGGGAGACCAAAAAACAGGGAGTTTGAGTAGTCAAGCCTGGATGTTATGTATGAGGGTTTCGGTTGCCTGCGGTGTGAGATAGTGGTGGAGCCGAGCGATGTTGCAGAGATGGGGAAAGGTAGAGCAGGACATGCTATGGATATGGGGTACGATTTCAAGATCCTCACCCTTGTATTCAAGTCCCTGCACTCCTCTGCACCCCCCTACTTCTCTGACCCTCTCTCCTAAAAACAGAGAACAGATGTTGCCTCCGTCCCTCCGGGTCTGGCCTCCTCCTCGTCCCCCGAGTCCTCCGCTCCACCCTCGGCGGCCGTGCCTTCAGCCAATATGCCCCGAGGCTCTGGAACTGCCTTCCTCACTCCCTTCATCTCGCTCCCTCCCTTCCCATTTTCAGGTCTCTGCTGAAGACCTTTCTTTTCAACTGCGGCTTTGGTCACCTTCCCACCCCTCCCCTGGCTCGGTCCTGGGATCCTAAACTGTAAAGCGCTCTGAGACTCCATCCGATGTGAAGGGCGCTCTATCAATCCAAGTTGTTGTTGTTGTTGAAGGACAGTTAATGGTCGAACAGGACGCTGAGGTTCCATATTGGATCTGTGAGATGTAGAGTGCATCCATGGAGGGAGATAATATAGAGAAGAACTATTTGTAATCTGAGGTTTGACACTGGCAAAATGTTTCCTCCCTAAGATCAAATAACACTACCTTTGGTAACAAGAGAACTCAATGCTAAAACTTAATCCAAAAATATCTT
Organism: Callorhinchus milii; assembly: GCF_018977255.1. Classification (NCBI taxonomy): domain Eukaryota; kingdom Metazoa; phylum Chordata; class Chondrichthyes; order Chimaeriformes; family Callorhinchidae; genus Callorhinchus; species Callorhinchus milii. Next base: position 740,435 of record NW_024704774.1, on the reverse strand, counting down.
TCTTGTTTACTTTAGCCAGAGTTCCTGCTCATTAATAACCAAACCTGAAGATGGTCTAAACATCCCTACCAAAACAATTGCAGCTTGATATTTCCTACATTCTTTCCATGATACTCAAAAAGAACTAGAGAAAATTGCCGTTCCAAATTAAGATTCATTTTAAAATTGTTTCCTAAATTTCTCTACAATGTAAATTTAAAGGCTGTGGTCTTCAAATTTTGATAGATTTTTGGTTGGTCAGAGTATTAAGAGATATGGGGAAAAAGTGGGATAATGGAATTTAAAGGATTAGTTGAGGTACAACAGCACTGTAAGTGCAAAGCCATGATTAATTAAATAATAATAATAATAATCCTTGCATTTGATATAGCGCTTTTCACTTCGGGAGGACGTCCCAAAGCGCTTCACAGAACACACTGTAAAGTGAATTGACTATATATTTGTGAGCGAACACGGCAGCCAATTGCGCACAGCAATGTCCCACAAACAGTCGTAGATTGAAAATGACCAAGTTAATCATTGTTTTTGGTTTTTGGAGGGATTATTATTAGACCAAAAGCATGGTCAAAGAGTTGAGATGGAACCTGAACGAGATAAAGGAGGGAGTGAGATGGAGGAATGCTGGGATAGAGTTTCAGAGAATGCGTGCAGATCATCTGAAAGCTACTTGCTTATCATGGGACAGGTAGACCAGGGATGTGAAGTAGGGCAGGGCCCGTTGAGCAATACTTTTATCAGCATCTATCAAAAGCTGACTGGTGCCATCCCAAAGAGCAGCTGTACTACCCATGAAAACAATGGCAGCAATCAATGCTTGTGCAACAAGCATTTTCCAAACACCATAGAATCATTGATATTTCTCAATACACAATGTTCCACCACATCTAACAGGTCACAGATGTTCTCATTACAGCAAGATGATTCATCGTAATTGGATTGTATATCCTCTATTCCCTTTGATGGGGCTCCCTTTGCTTCTTGTTCTCCTCAACCTTTCTTTCTCTATGTTACGTGAACCATTCCATCCTTCTCCACTGTCTCTTCCCCGCTGAACTGTCTCCAAGGTGACATATTTGGCAAAGGAATGTCAGAATTGAGCCAACCCTCTCAGGCGGTCTCAATAGTCCAGTTCCTGAGCCAGGTGGGCCCACAGTACTCCAGGGCATCGCTGATGACAGCCCTACCAGTCCGGCTCATCGGAAAGGTAAGGAAGGGTAGACCGGTCACTGAAGGCATAGACTCTTTCCACTCAGCTCCCGCTAACCCTGCAAGCCAAAGCCCAAACTAGTAAGGTGATTCTAGCTGGACAAGCAGCAGGAAAGCTTGCCAGATAGTGCTATCAATGGCAAGCTATGCGGCTTTAGCTAATTAGACCCCAGCAGCACCCCAACGCACACTCTGGGGTCCCCAAGCCTTGGCTCTTGCCAACCTGCACGGCCACATTCTGTATTACTCAATGCTCTTTATTTGGTCCTCTCCTCTTCACTATCTATATGCTTCTATTTGGTGACATCATTCATGGGTACGGAGTTCATTTCCACAAGCATGAGGGTGACACCCAATTCTATCTTTCTGTGTCTCCTCTCAATTCCAGTACCAATACTGTTCTGACCAATTACCTGTTAGATATCGTCATGATGACCTTGAGCTTTCTACAGTTCAATCTTGATAAGAATAATGATCTCCTGTTTGCCCACCTCCACATTACCTCTCCAAGATGCTGAGACCATGCCTTCACCGCTTCCAGGCGTAACTATTCTAATTCTCTTTTTGTTAGACTCCCCTGTTCTTCCCTATACAAAATGTAGAACTCTGCAGCCCATATATCCTCACGCACAAAGTTCCACAAGCCCATCACCTCTGTCTTTTGTATGTCATCCTGGCTGAGTTGGTAGCACACTTGCCTGTGAGTCAGATGGTTGTGGATTCAAACCCCATATCAGGCCTGGAACTCATATAGTCTAAGATGATGCTCCAATGCAATGCTGGGGGTATACTGCATTGCCAGCGGTTGAGACGTTCAATCAAAGCCCATCTGCCTTTTCAGTTGGACATTAAAAGATTCCATGGAACTATTCAAAAAGATAATGGAATTTCTCCCGTGTCCTCGCAAACAATCCTCCAAATAAAATTGACCTCATGGCTGTTTGTGAGATATTGCTGTGTGCAAATTGGCTGCCTTGTTTTCCTAAGTGCTTTGAAGTTCCTCCTGACATTAAAGGCACTATTCCAAATGTAAGGTTTATTATTAAGGATTATTATTATTATCATTGCTTGGATCCACTGGCTCAGCTTCCCCCAGTAGATCAAATCCAAAATTCTCATCCTCACTTTCAAATGCCTCGCCCCACTCTGTAACCTCCAGCAAATACCAGCCTGCATCATGTTTGCCCCACCATTTGAAAATTCACCTTCAAACCCATCTCCCAACAGTTCTTTTGGACACATTTTCACCCCCCAGCTAACCCTAACCCTAACCCCTTGATCCTGACACCAAGCAAAAGGCAAAATGAAATGCTCATAATATTGAAATAGTACAAATAATAGAAAGTTCCCCAAAGTCTCAGTGTATTTGTACAGTGTGCAGCTCAGCCGATTGTCTAACACAAGAGTAAAGTCATCACTGTGCTTAAGACTATCCAAACCAAGCTGAGATTTCCATTCATCCCATCTACACATGGAAATCCCAGAGATAGATTGTTGGAAGGGAATGTGCAATCTCTCCCTGGAGGGGTACATTCTGCTTACCTAATTCTGACAAGTATTAGATGCAGGTTGGCAAGAACCAAAGATTGGGGACCCCAGAATGTGCGTTGGGATACTGTTGGAGTCTAACCAGCTAAATCTGCAAAGCATGTTGTTGAGAGCACTATCTGGTAAGTTTGACATTCTGCCTGTTTGACATCCCACAAACATAGGTTTAAGCCCTCACTAGGGGAGCACTATGAGGACATCAGACATAGAGGTGCATTTACTGTCTCAACTTGGACTGAATTACCTTGAGGAGACAGGACGTGAGAGGGCACTGGTGAGGAACAGGAGGAAAAATAGCTTATTGAAGAACAAAGAGCTTGAGTTTTGCTCCTGCAGGTTAGGACATTATCTGAACCCTTCAGGTAGATTGCTGCCACTCAAAACAGATAAACAACTGATTGCATGAACTTCCTGAAAATTGTACCCAAATTTGAATGCCAAATTGTAGATAAACGTTTTGTAATTTGGCAGCTCTAGTTTATGTTGATCTCTTTTTCCATCATGTCCCATTGCCGCTTCCTTCATTGCCTACCTGATGACCTACTGTTCATTTTCTAACTATAATTTAGTGATCAAATGTTCCCTCAAGAAGTACACTCTTTGATCACGTTTTCCTCTCCAAACCCCTTTTTCCCTTTGATTATCTTTTCCCTCCAAACCACTTTGGCTCCCACCGCAGCTCAGGTGCCCAGCTACCTGTGTCAAGCGCTTTGCGATTTCCTCCCAATGTGAAAGGTGCTATTTAAATGTATAAATAAATGTATATATTTCACTTCACTTTGGCAGGATTTAGAAAATAAAACAAGCATTATACTTGCCAATGTAGCAGAACAAAACTCTATGGGCTCCTGGATGTGAAGGGCAATTTTAGGACAGACACCAGGAAGAGAATAATTAACAGCTGCAACTGGTTATTAGGAAGGTTGACTGAGGCTAGGGAACTGGGACTCATTTAAAGAAACAACTTCATGCCTTTTACTTTCATGTAAACTTTAATACTGCCTTTGTATTGAGCTTCTGTGAATTTTTACTTTTTCTGCCTATTCATGGCCCCCTGGGTAGCTAACATTTCAGATAGCTTCGGTGAACATTTTGCATACATTCTGCAACCCTGCTGGCTTAAGCCAATTTCCTTTGAACAAATTTCAAGGGGTACTTGAGGTCGCAGAACAACTAGTACCTGATAGCTTTTCAGTTTGAAACCAACACTAATTAAAAATGTTATAAGATCACTTGCAGGATTTGGTGGCACAAAGCAGCAAACATATGTACATATATGGGCTGGTGCCCTGAGGATTAGTCCTTCACTAGACAGCACCAGTATGACTCATTGCCGTGGCTGAGACACTGAGCGTCAGCACTGTCACCACACAGAGCTGCAGACAACCAAACCACAACAGACTTGACTTCCTTGTAGCTTTTCCGCACTCGCTGGGCATCTCATACATCGTTACAATGACATCAAAATGAGAGATTAAAACATGCTCACACCTTACCTAAACACTGCAAAGTCCGTCATTAGGTGACTCAGACGGGGTTTTCCGAATGTCACTGAAAGAAAAAAAGTGTTGACTGTAAATGACTTCAGTACTTTACTGTAATCCTGCACATTATCCATTCACTTACCTATTGGGTGATTCAGATTAAACAGACATGAATCAGCTCTGACTAATAAACATAATGCAAGACAACATAAATGGATCCAGTCTTTAAAGCAATTGAGTCCGCTGGAAGGTGAAAGTAGTGAACATGAATATGATGTATTTAATTGTCGCTTCATAAAATCGATCAATTGATCGTGCTTTTGCAATGCCTTTGATCTCTAATCAAAAGGTCATATAAGTGTATGGACGTTCAAAGCACAAAATTATAACTACTGACTATCCTCCTTGGGGGAGGTAAATGGGGTCTTTTTGGAGCTGAACTGGCTCCAAGTTGACATGTTTGGCAACGAATGTCAGAATTGAGCCAGCCCTCTGTGGCAGTCTCGATCGTCCAGTTCCTGAGCCAGGAAGGTCCGCAGCACTACAGGGCACTCCTGATGACAGTACAGCCTATCTGGCTCATTGGCAGGACTTGGGAAGCAGACCAGTCACTGGGGGCAAGGAAACCTCCCACTTAACTCTCCAAGCCAAGCCATAACGGGTAGGGTGGTCCCAGCTGGACAAGTAATGAGAAGCTTGCTAGACAGTGTTTTCAATTGCAAGCTTGTTAGACTCCCGGAGTATCCCAACTCACACCCTGGGGTCCTAAATCTGGGACTCTTGCCAACCTGTGCATGTAATTGGGTAACAAAACAACAACAAAATTACATTTGTATAGCATCTTTCACATCGGGAGGACATCCGAAGTCGCTGGATAATCAGTGTTTTGGACCCAAGCTGGTGGTCAGGATCAGGGAGGTTGGAGGGCAGGGGGGGAAAGAGAGTGATCAAAGGCACGGTCGAAGAAGAGTGCCTTGAGACGCGTCTTGAAGGAGGCAAGGGAGGGGGCGAGGTGGAGGGACTCTAAGATGGAGTTCCAGAGGATGGGGGCAGAGTGGCTGAAGGCCCACTTGCCAATGGTGGGGCGGGTAAGGCAGGGTTTGTGAAGCAGGTCAGAGTCCTCTGAGCGGAGGGAGCAGGCGGGTTGTTCAGGACTTTGGAGGTTGCAGAGGTAGGGGGCAGCAAGGCCTTGGAGGGCTTTGAAGGTGAGGACCAGGATCTTGAACTGTATCCTCTATGTGATGGGAAGTCAGTGGAGTTGGGCGAGGATGGTAAGCAGGATGTGGCCCTGCAGGGAGAGAGCGCACATTCCATTTGAATAAATATCTCAGGCATTTCCATTTAAACATTCCAAACATGAAATTGTTCATGTGTAGGTGGCACACATGGAATTCTCAGTGCATTCTTATGCAATGTGATGAGTTTTTGCATGTGTTAGATACCCGGCTGACCAAAAAAAAACATTCTTAAAGTACTTTATCATTGCTTCAACTAATTTATGTAGTAGCCTGAAAAAAATAAACCCAAATCAACTACAAATTCATCCTTGCGAAGTGGTGGTATGCATTTATCATGATATAGTTATGTAAAGCCCGTAGTTATAGTATTTAAAGTGGAGTGAAGCTCGGAAAATGCAACTATCTCCTATCAAAGATTGCTCCCATCCCCAACAACAGTACTGATAAAACAATTATGAGACATTCCCCCAAAATAAATAGTCTAGATTTGTGGAGTCCCAGAGCATACTGTTTATTCATGCACCTCACAAGTGAGAGGACCCAAATTCAATTTGAGACCTCAGGCAAGTTTCATTGCTCCACACGCTTCTATTTTCCTAGCAGTACGTTAGGAACCCGGTTGTTAGTTAATTGGTGGGTCGCTTTCCGGGGTAATAATCCTTCAAAAACAAATTGGTCACTCAATCCATGACTGTTTGTGGGACACTGCTGTTCGCAATTGGCTGCTGCATTTCACCCAGAAAATATACAGCCTTTACAATATAGTCTGTGGAGCGCTTTGAGACATCTCAATGACATGAAAGGCACTTAGCAAATGCAAGGATTATTATTATTATTTGGCCTGGAAAGATCAATCTGAGTCCCTTTTTGTCAGACCACAAAATGTCCTCCAATGCTCTCATGACTCGATCCTCTCAGACATCCTCTAACTCCCCCCGCATCCCCATCCGCCCACCATTTCCCAGGAAGATTGTGGTATATGAAGGTTAAGATGGCAATTTAATCAAACCTTACTCCTACTCCAGCCCTTCGTACACACTGTAAAAAGGATATAGCAGCAATGGAAAGAGTACAACTTAGGTTTACTAGGATGATACCAGATCTGGCCAGTTACTGTTACCAGGATAAATTGGCTAGGTTAGGCCTTTTTTTGCAAGAGACAAGATATTAATAAGGGACCTAATAGAGGTGTTCAAAACTATAAAAGAGTTTGTTAAAGTTAGCATAAATATGCTGTGCCCGCTGGCTGGGGAATCCGTAACCAGGGGACACAGCTTTGAGCCTTCACTATAAGGTACCGAATAAAGGATCTAAAATAGAATTTAGGAGGAACAACTTCACACAGAGGTAGTGAGATTGTGGAACTTGTTGCCTAAAAATGGTGGTTGAATCAGAAAGTAAAATGCTTTAAGAGGAAACTAGACCTTCACCTTGTAAAAGGGTACAGAAGAGGATTAAGGGAGTAAGGATTGGGTGGAGACTCGGGTGGAATATAAACACTGGCACAGACTGATTGGTCCAAATGTCCCGTGTCCAAGCTATACATTCTTTGTAAATCTTTGTAAATGTATGTTCCCTCAAGTATCACAGCCATTTGACCTTTTCACCCTCTCCCAACAGGCATGTCATTCAAATGCATGTAACTGTGTAAACAGGCCAAAATCTCAGGATATGCTCTTACACTTCAGTCTGGAGCATGTGAATAAAATGCATTACCACATAATACGGCACAAGTAAACCATTCAAAGCAATAAAGAAAAACATTTTCTCCTCCTACTACACAAGCATTTTCTCATATTAGCCCATGCTACGAAATTTCCCCTATTATTCAGGTCTATTCTTGGAATTTGGGCCGTGATTAAAGCCCATCCAGCAATTTTCACCTACTGGTGTCTGCAGCAGTACAATTTGTGGTTGTGACACAGCTACACAGTCTTTTTTTGTTGTTTTTGGCTAAATAAATCTTATGCTCTAATTTTCGCCTGTTACGAATACTCTGAAGACAAAAACTGTTTGAAACTGACTTCATATCCATTCCAAACACTCCCATCCCCTCCCACTTCCATCTGAAGAACCTTCCTATTTAACAAACGCCTATTTACTGAAACCCTGCTGAGAAGAAACAAAAAACAATACTTCATTAAAAGGCAAAAGTTTTGTGCAATCCATATATTGGGAGATTTAATTCAAATTCATATTGTATATTTAATTCAAAAGAAACAAATGTTTAGGAAGAAATCCCACCTGGATCCAGATTTACTCCTGGATTTAGTCCAGAGCATTCTGGACTTTGGCAATATATTGAATATGTTGAATTCAGTTTTAACTTTGAAGTCTGTTTTCTGAAGTTCATAAAAGAAATTTACAGAAAAATAGCTGCAAAATTAAAGATTTATGCCAAATATTGAGGACTCTGAAATACTAAGGAAATGGGAGTATACCTAGACCTGAGTGCAATTTCTTGACCTTTATGAAATACCACAAATTTCACTCCAAAGAACTTCTTAACTCAACTTTGTTCTTTGAAGCAGTGTTCAAATGCTGCCTCCAGATTTCATGAAATGTATTTTTGGTTACTTGAAGATGCCATTCAAGACAGCAGCCAAACAATGTTGAAAAGAAGCTTCAGACTGAACCATTGTGCTAAACATATGGGAGTTGGCATTCAGATTTACAATTAGTCAAAAAACATTCAAGTGAACTTCTGCTGTTTCGTCACAGATTCAATGTAGTAATTAGCATATGGAATCTATGAAGAAAACTGCATTTTTCATAACAAATCAAGTGACTCCAGAGAACATACAGTTAATACTATAATTAGCCAGTGGGGTGTCATCCCTAAACTCCACAATGAAAGCTATTAACCCAGTAGCAACCCAGTTGTTCGTTGATTGGTGAATTGCTTTCCGAGGGTAATAATTCCTTCAAAAAAATGTGGTCATTCAATCTACGACTGTTTGTGGGACACTGTTGTGTGCAATTTCACCCACTAAATATACAATTAATTCACTACAATTTTTTGTGTGGTGTGCTTTGAGACACCTCAAAGATGTGATAAGGAGCTATAACATGTGCAAGGATTGTTACTATTTTTCTTATTAAGTGAATTAACCTGCACTGTGACACAGGTATCTTAAGAATTCATGTCACTCTCATGCTTTATTATTCGTTTCAAAACCTTTGATTCTTTTTAAGTGGATTTTCACAGGTTTGACGCTATACTGGTTCCTCTCAGAAGTGCAGGTTGAACAGCCTGTAGACAATCACGGTCAACTCCCAGAGGGTAACTGGTGCCCGTGGAATAGACCCTCAGTACAGCACCCCAAGGGGAGAACATTGTCAGGTAAGTAGAGAACTAATAGTTGTACCCTAACAATTGTATCGAAAGGGTTGAATAATAGAAACCAACTCTTAAATTCAAGACTGTGAGGTTACTGCACTCAAGGACACAATAATCCAAACTGCTATAAGACCCTGTCACACTCTTCAAACAACACTGTAACCAGATTGTGAGTGTGGGTCACAAGAGACAAACTGATTGTTGTAAATCGCTAGTTTGCTTGCGAATTACATGAATGTACAGGGTTTCAACAGAGAAGTCAAACCCTTATTTAATAGCATAATTCAGATTGGCACAGGTGGGAGACAGCTAAAACATTTCCCAATATCTAACACAGTAGAGGAGTGAGATCATTTTGTCTGAAAGCTAATCAAGCAAATAAGAACCAAACAATTCTGTGCCATAATCTTATCTACCCAACTGGCTCCAAACTTTACAGTTTATTGTTCTCTACCACTATGTTACTCGCTCCCAACCACTTTTATCAGATTCCCAAGTTATTTAGGGAATTTTGGCCAGTGATCTAATTATAAACAATGAGAGCAAAGTGTGAGCAGTTTATTACAGTGACCTGAACTCAGATCAGATTATAGCCTTGAGATTATTACCTTGTCTTTTATCAGTGGAGTCCTGTAGCTCAGTGGTTAGAGCACTCGTCTCTCAAGCGAGAGACCTGGGTTCAATTCCCGGCAGGGCGAAACTTTGGGCAAGTTTCCTTACCCCACACGCCTAATAACAATCCATCAAAAAAATAATAAATTGGTCACTTCAATCCATGACTGTTTGTGGGACACTGCTGTGCGCAATTTGGCTGCCGCATTTCGCCCACAAATATACAGTCAATTCACTTTATAGTATATTCTGTGAAGCGCTTTGAGACATCTAGAAGACGTGAAAAAGCACTATATCAAATGCAAGGATTATTATTAATATTTACAACATCTAATGTTCTTCTCCAAATGTCTTCCCTCCTCTTCTTTAGGATCTGACTCATACTAGGCCACGCTTTCATTCACAGGGCTATGCTCCTCTGGTAACTTCACCCATGTAACCATTTTTCATGTGTGTCACTCTAAAATCCTTAATGAAAGCTGTTAAGTAAATGAGCCAGCATTGTAACACAGGGACTTTAATAACTCATGTCACTGTTATGTCACTGTATATGTTTCATACCTGCTTTAACCTCTGATTCTATTAAGTGCACTTCCACACACATGCACTTTGCAGTAATCAACAGCCAGCATTTATATAATACCCTTCACACAAGGTAACATCTCGGAGTACTTTACAGAGGCAGGGCTGAATGCCGAGCAAGAAGGGAGGGGAAGAGGCAGCCATAAGACCCCTAGCTTGTCTAATGTCATTCTGGTTGAGATCAATTAACTCAGCAGAATGAATATCAAAACCAGTTTCAAATAGATGGTTACTTTACCAAGTGATCCATTGAGGCAGCCAATTGTGCACAGCAGTGCCCCCAAACAGTCGTGGATTGAAGTAACCAATTTATTATTATTATTTTTTTAAGGAATTATTTATCCCCGGAAAAGTAATCCACCAATCGACTGACAACCGGGATGTTACTTACTGCTCGGTAAACAGAAAGTGTGGAGTAAGGAAACTTGCCCAACATTTCGCCCTGCCGGGAATCAAACCCAGGTCTCTCGCTTGCAAGGCGTGTGCTCTAACCACTGAGCTACAGGCCTCCACATATAATACATAATACATATAATATACTATATGTTACTACAAAAGATATTTCAATATAAATTTTACCTCAACACCCAATATATTTGGTTACTCAGATGTCTTAGAAACAAAGGAGGATGTGCGACTTGAAAATTTACAAATTGTTTCTTTCCTGCCCTCTGTTTGTCCACTCTAGGGACATGTGGATGAAAAACAATATAGCTTTCCTCTGCACCTGTGTGCTCATAGTGTGTGCATGGCATCTCCTTTCCAGTTAGATCTGTTTATCACACTACACAAGGCTCAAATGCTGAAACTGTCAATATATTAAAAAACCCAGCAGAAATGGTCAGTCTGACTCTAACCAGATCTTGCTCAATGTGTTCACTGAATGCCATGCCATCTGAAATCTCTTTATGCCTTTACTGATAACGTTTATTTCCCCTTGTTGTCAGTGCATCCACCAGTGCAAACAGTCTGTCACTGTTTACCTGCCTTTAAGAGAGGAGTGGTACTGGAAGAAAATTGGAAACAAATGTCTATGGCTCAGTGAGTTACTCAGCTCTGCTTCAGACACAGACATGGTGTGATTCCATTTTTATGAAGGCTGAGGATGCGTCTGAACACAAGCCTAAACTGATCAAAATCATGTTGCTTCAAATGGCTATTAAGCCTTGATAAGTGATGTTTCAGAGGGGCAGTTACAAAGGTCTTAACTTTGAACCAAGAAAGTAATCCCAGAACAATACATTCAGATACGTCAAGGCAAACAGGACAAGAAGGTTCATGTTATAAGGGGAAACCACAGCAACAGCCTTTTGACTCAGCAAGGATGATTGGTGGAGTAAGCAAAATATACCTAAAATAATGATGAAAATAAAGGTATAACTTTGAAAGATACTGGATTTCTATCTTGTTAAAGGATTGGCAGCACAAGCATTCTTCTGATATTGAAGTCAAAGTATAACAACATAAGGAAGAGAAAGATTTTTGGCCCATCAACTTAATCCACCCATAAACCATACAGTACCCAAATAATAATCCTTACATTCAAAATAGTTATCTTCATGTCAGGAGGATTTCTCAAAACGCTTAAGGGGATTTATTTTAAAGTGCAATAAACTCACAGCCTTCTGATTCAAAGACAAGAATGCTACCATCTGAGATAGGGTGACATCTGTCCTATTATAGACTTCATCCACTCACTACAATGCTTGGGGAAAGTTCTGCGTTAATATTCCCTGATCTCAAATAGAGTCGAGTAAACACTGCAGTATTTTATCCCGTCCCTATATATGTCAGCTTGGCTCCGTTGGTAGCACCTTTGTTTCTGTGTCAGAAGTGTAATGTTTAATCTCCATGTTTGTACTTTGAGTTCGGTAAATGGGCAGTGCTGCCCCTTGTCAGAGATATAATCATTTGGTTGAGATATTTTGCCGAGATACCATCTTTTGCTCTTCAGGGAGCCAGCACAGACATGATAGCCCAAATGGCCTTCTTCTATGCCATGGATTCCTATTTGCCTATTCAGATAGATGTAAGATGACATGGCACTACGTTGTCAAACAGAGAGGGGAGTTTGCCTTGGTCAATACTTTCATTGCACAAATTGGTTGCTGTGATTGCCTATTGGCATACAGTCAATGCACTTGACAGCAATTCCTGCTGAAGCACTTTCAGGTGTATTAAAGTTATAGGCACTATATCAAAAATGAAGAATCTTTCCTATTCATTCCAATCCTTCTAGAGTTAACATTCCCCAAGCAACAGAAAATCCATTGTGTCCAGGGAACACTGGAAAGTACAGGAGAGAAAAGACCATTACAGGACAATGTGTTTATCTCAATCTGCAACTTCCCCTTTCAGTTTAACCCTCTGAATTTCTTTAACATACCACTAAGGACATGGAAAAGATGAACAGCCAAACACTGATCCTTCCTAGCAAGTGTGGGTGTGCGGACATCCTGTGATTGAGGTTGAATAGGCTGCTGATTATTACCGTCCAGACTCATGTATGAAAATTACCCATCTACCCGGTGAAAGTCACACCCAAGCAAGGTACCTTCGCCTTCCGCAGGAAAGAAGGACAGAAAAGACGAGAAAAGCAGTAAATGTTTTCATAAGGCTACATAAAACATCAGAAATATGAAGTGCGAATCTACAATGTTGTAATTAGAAAAGAGAATTTTTTTTCACACATAGAGCAGTTTGGATATGGAATGCCCTGTTGGGAGCATTGCCAGGTTGAGGCAGAATCCATATTAGCTTTCCAACAGGAACTAGGTAAATAACTAAAACTAAAGGGAGTAAACTACAGAGGTATGGGGAAAGGATAGGTAAAAGGGACTTAAAGGTTTGCTCTTAAAAGAGCCAGCACAGACACAATGGTTCGAATGGCTTTTTCTGTGCTGTAAATTTCTATCGTTCTCTACGGAGTTGGGACTGGTGACTGGGAGCCACCTCGAAGTGATGGTGACAAAAATAACTATTTTTTAAATATCTTCCATAACAGTAAAATAAAAGAGTATATTAAAAATAATCTACTTCCCTTTCATTGGGATAGAATTCCAAAAGTTACATTAGACTGTGTAGGCTTAACAAAGTGTGTGATATCATTTTGTGTATCATTAAAATGATCAATACCAAACCAGGGTTTGGGAATGCATTAAAACTTAAAATGTATTTTTACATCAACAGTACAGAGTTTCTATTGAATTGCCACAATGGTATGCAAGATAACAGCTGATGAGAGTGTTAATAAAAAATCTTTGCATGACTTAGTGGTGCAATTAAGATGCCACCGGCAATTAGGAAATGATAACCTTTCTCTTTAAGACTATTGTAAAGCTTGCAGTTTGTCTGGCTAACTGCAAGACATCAACAGAGCAAGGTTCATTGCAGAGCCCATAAAATTGACAAGGACAGGGAGTGGCTGAATATTGCCATGGTCTGATCTGCGGTTTATTGCCGCACTGGAGAATAGAGCTTTGTTTTCAATCATTTTGAAATCTTGATTAGTTTCTTTCTCCAACAAAAACTGGTCAAACATAAAACAAATGTATTTAACTATGAGGCGTATTGGAAATACAAATTTGCTTTTCGCTTGTTTTTGGCGTTCATGCTTTGCACCATGTAGGATAATCGCAGGATAATAATTTGGCAAATTCATAGCATGTTTGGACCCTGGTTCATACCCTAAGCAGGTCAAGAGTTACACAACAGAACTGCATGACCCTGCACTACTCATTGTCTGCACAATACCCACTGAAGTTTGTTTCCCAATCTTTGCTAATTAGTAATGAATGAAGACTAGAAAACAAAAAAATGCTTCAGTGTTACTAAGGAAAAGTGGCCTTATATTTCCATTGCACAATCCCAGATCAGTATCTGTAAACTCAGCCTGTTCATTAAACAATCCTAGTCTGTTTGTTTCCTTACATGATTATTCTATGCGTAGCAGTGGTTTTTACAACACAACATTTTTTAAATGTTATCCTCTGATCCAAGTAAAAGTAAACACTCTTCCCTCCCCCTTCCCTGTAAGGAATTGAGAGAGAGAGAGAGAGAGAGAGTGGGGTGAAACTAATGGGCTTTTATTTTTCCTCCCAAGGCTATAATTTAGTTCAAAACATTTTCTTTGAAAATTGAACCAAGGTCAACTGTATTCATTACGTCCTGCTGCCGACAGTCCACAAGACTTACAGTACAATGTAAACATCGGAAAAAGGGGAAAGTAGAGTAAACATCAGAAAAGGAAAAAGGAGACACTCACAGTACCAGATATTGATAAGGTTTGGGGTTCCAGTTTGGATATCTTAAAAACAAACTCAACATTAGCCAACCTATGAGGCCATCCGAAGCAGCGGTACTCACCTACAACCACAGTCACTTCATACTAAAATCTTGAAAGCAATTTGAGACATCTCAACTACGTGATAAGGCATTATATCAAATGGAAGGTTATTTATTATAGCTGTTGCTCAAGCAGGTACACATTTTGCATTTGCCATATCTCTTGACATCTGTCCAAGACTGAGAAATAACTTGTTTGACCAGGAGATTTATTGAATTACAACAGGGTTATCTATATTGAAGGAGAAAAAGACAAGTCGTTGTTGTTGAAGAGCATTATAATAATCAGCAAACTCACAGCACGTTGGACACAAAATCACCTCCCAAACAGGTCAAGGAGTCACATAATAGAACTGCTTGACCATGTACCATTCAGCTTCTGCACAATACTCGCTGTTATTCAATTTTTACAGTATTATTTAAAACAAATAGTTTTTGTGTGTTGTTGACCTAAGATTTATGCAGTATCCTATGTTCTGTCGATGTGAGATATGAAGCAAATTAATTGTTGCAACTCGTTGGAGTCAGTGTTTTCAGGATCTCAGCTATGATTATTGTTTAATTTGTCTGTTCGCATCAGAGATCGGTATGGAATTAAGTTAGAATAGAAAAGCACGGAGGAAGGATATCCAAGACAGATAGAACCATAAAGGACTGAGGCCAAAATAAGAAGAGGAACAAGGATCTGGGCTTAAATGCAGCCCAGACTGCTAGGTGCTGGCTGTAAGAGGCCTGTAGGAAATACATATAAGCAAACCCAAAGTAGGTTAGTGGCTTCCCACAACAAAGCAATAATGTTACCCAGAGAGGGGAGAGGGCTGACTTGGTTAAGAAATGGAAATTCCCACATTGTTCCATTAGAGGGTGCTCTTTCAAGATTATGATTAAGGGTACAATGAAATGCCATTTCATGCCATGCCCTCCTCACGCATCTCCCCAGTTCCACTACCCATAAAGATTCAGAATTTGGCCACCCATATTCTCACCCACACTAAACTCCATTACACCAATCCTCGCCAGGCTCCACTGGCTCCCTATCACAGAACGGATCGATTTCAAGATCCTCTCACTCTACAAATGCTTTCACATCCTACATTTCTGACCTGCTTTCTGCCCACTCAATACCCACTGCCTCCACTTGGCTAGCTCTGGCCTCTTGCTCATCCCTTGGCCCCTCCATTCCACCATCGGTAGCCGTGCTTTCAGCCACTATGCCCTGAAGCTTTGGAACTTTGTTCTTCAATCCCTCTTCCTTGCTCCTTCTTCCCCTCTTT
Source organism: Callorhinchus milii (assembly GCF_018977255.1). Classification (NCBI taxonomy): domain Eukaryota; kingdom Metazoa; phylum Chordata; class Chondrichthyes; order Chimaeriformes; family Callorhinchidae; genus Callorhinchus; species Callorhinchus milii. The sequence continues at coordinate 724,807 of NW_024704774.1, read as the reverse complement.
TACATCACAACTGAAGATCTTCCCCTTTGACCATGCTCATGGTCGCCTCTTCCCTCCCCCAGCTCGGCATCAGGCTCTGCCATTGTTAAGCACTCTAAGATGCTGTCTCACATTATTGGCTGCATTTTTGGCCAAAAAAATTAGTTGCACACATGCTTAATATATCCATTAATTTTTCCAATCAGTGCACGGTGGAAAGATTCAATCCATGTAAACACAAAACTAAAGAAAGGCACACAATCCCACGAAGATCCAATATTCTCAGTTTTCTCATTTGCACATTGAACCTGGTCTAAATATTACAGATATCAGGCTCTCTTTGTATCCAGATGTGTTGACATTGACTTGGAGGAGTGTCTGAAATAAGGAAGTGTATCCTTCACCAGTACCCACTCCCTTTTGACTTTGGTGAGATACAGGAGAGTAACCACTAAAATAAAGACAATAGCAAACAAGGTTACATTTGTATAGCGCCTTTCACGTCGGGAGGACGTCCCAAGGCATTGGATAGTGTACAACATTTCAGACCCGAGCTGGGGTCAGGGAGGGGGAAAGGAAGGGAGGTGAAGGGGGGTGGCCGATGGCATGGTCGAAGAGGAGGGTTTTGAGGCAAGACTTGAAGGAGGCTAAGGAGGGGAGAGGCAGAGTGATTGGGGATGGAATTCCAGAGTGGCTGAAGGCTCTCCCTCCAATGGTGGGGTGGGTGGGTCGGGGGACGTGGAGCAGGCCGGAGCTGGCTGAGCAGAGGGAGCGGGCAGGTTAGGAGGTTGCAGAGGTAGAGTGGGGCGAGGCCGTGAAAGACTTTGTAGGTGAGGACCAGGATCTTGAACTGGAAGAGAGTGGAAACAGACAAGTGGGAATAAAGATCTGAGGCAGTCTTGTGGGACTGATCAAAGGATTTCAAATACCTTCCAGAAGCCATCGCTGTGAACTTTACTCTTGATTGAGGGTTTCACATGCCACAATGGGAAACTATTTTGTAATCGCCTATGTAGGCATGATAAAACCTTTGATTGTTAGATCACCACTTATTTCCCTGACTCTTTTCCCTGGGCTCTTTCTGATTTGTGTTCCATTCTGTCTGCCAAGTTATAAATTTCTAAGATTATTTTCTCCAGCATGTGCAAGATGGCTCACAATCGTGTAATGGAGTCTGACAGAGGGAACAGGGTAAATATATGTCTGTGAAATATAGAAACACAGAAACAGGAAGAGACCATTCAGCCCCTTGAGCCTGTTCTTCCATTCTATAAGATCAGGGCTGATCTGTACCAGCACCAATTACCCACCTGTACCCCCTATCCCTTAATACCCTGATCTAACAAATATCTATCCATTTCAGTTTTGAATATGTGAATGGATCCAGCATCCACAGCCTTTTGGGGGAGAGAATTCCAGATTTCCACTGCCTTTTGGGTGAAAAATTGCCTCCTAATTTCACTTCCAAATGGCCTCGCTCTAATTTTAAGACTATACCCCCTTGTTCTGGATTCCCCCACCAGAGGAAATAGTTTATCTGTATCTACCCTATTGAATCATTTTATTATTTAAAAAANTTAAGCTCTGCAGATTTAGTTGGTTAAACTCCAACAGTAGCCCAAAGAATTTTTGGGGTCCCCAAGTCTTGGCTTTCGCCAACCTGTGCCCAATACTCTCTGTAATTAGTTGAGCTAGGTGGGTTCCTCTGGAGAGAGAATACACTTTCCATTATAGACACAGGGATGTATCCCCCATAATACACTGATAGATCAACACATATCTGGGAGAGAGGAATGTGGATGTGTACATCAGATCTCAGATCAGTGACTAAAACAAGATTCTCAAAAGAAGTCTCGTCCGAGACAGATAAACTTCATGGCTGTGGAAATACACATAACTAAAAGGCTAAATAATCAGTTTTGGCCATAAACAACATAATAACTTGCCATCCACTATTTATAAACTGCGAGAGGGAATGTCGAGCAATTTGTGGGAGAGAAAAAAAGCTATTCGGGAAGGAAATGACTAAGAATTGATCAGAGGCTCGCAAACTGCAGCAACAATCATAGCATCTGCTATCTGCGGGGCAATCACAACATCTGCCTGGCAAATGGACGTCACAATGAGATTCCTCAAATAATCTTGTGAATTGTATTCATTTTTAACATAATACAGTACAAATATACAAATTGCACAAACCCTTTGGAAGAGTGGGTGGAAAAGGGCGATCATAATGAAGGGAGAGAGAGAGAGCGCTGGGGTTTGGGGCTGTGATCGGTGCTGGGAAGCTGTTTTCTCTCTCCCTTTGTGGTGAGAAACAGCAACAGCTTCACAATGTCTAGCAGCTGCACAAAGCAAATAATAGGATGTGCTTGTAAGAAATTGCAGGTTTCCTTTTCCAATCTGACATTTGCAAAAAAGTGAGTGAGGAGGGTGAGAAAAAATAAGGACGCTGGAAGAGGACTGTGGGAGAGGGAAAGACAGGATCTCGACCAGCTCCAGATGTGGAAGGGACAGATGTGAGAGCAGCTGTTTCGAGACAATAATAGCCGGGACACAAAAGTCTGAATTTTCTCACAAGTTGTTTGAAAACCTGCCACACAAATGCATCACACACATCACACGCAGACACAAACAAACTATTTCAGATTTCTAACATTGGCAGCGTGTTTTTTTCTTTTTATCTCGCCAATAAGAGTCTGACTGAGAAAAATAAATAATAATAAACTTTTCGCAGACCTCTTCCCCTCTTTGTTGTTTCCTTGAATGAAAAGGTTTGTTAATAAATGGTGCCTATGCAGTATTTAAGTTCATTTGGGGTAAATAAAAATCCAAGCTGTAATAATTGTTTAAAAGAAAGCGGCAGAATATATTTTATTTGGGTCTTTAGTGGATTGTGTGTCAGTCTGGCTCAGTTGGCAGTACCCCTCCTCTGAGTCAGAAAGTTATGGGTCTAAGACCCATTTCCAGATTTTGAACTAATAGGCTGGGGAAACACTGCATTGATGAAGGTGCTGTCCTTCATCAATGCATGAAACATGGCTGTTTCCAGGACTTTACTGTCAGCAAATGCACATTTGCCTACAACTACACAGTCATAACATAACATAACATGCAGGAGCAGGTGTAAGCCATTCGGCCCTTCGAGCCTGCCCCGCCATTCAATCATGGCTGTCATTTAATTTTGCAGTAAATCCTGTGAAGCACTTTGTGATGTCCTTATGAAACAACAACAAATTGCATTTATATAGTGCTCTCCGTGCAGGGTAGCGTCTCAGAGTGCTTAACAGAGGTGGAGCCTGACTCCAAGTCAGGGGGCAGTGGCCATAAGCAAGGTTGAAGAGGAAAGTTTTCAGGTGGCTCTTGAAAGAGGGGGCAAGGCGGAGGGATTGAGGGAGAGTGTTCCAGAGTTTTGGGGAGTATTGGCTGAAAGCATGACCTCCGATGGTGGGACGGAGTGTGCGAGGGACGAGCAGGAGGCCGGTGCCAGTAGAGCGGAGGTGCTGAGTAGTGGATTGGGGAGTGAGGAGGTCGGAGAGGTAGGGAGGTGCCAGGGAGTGAATGCATTTGAACACGAGTGTGAGGATCTTGAAGTCGATCCGTTCAGTGATGGGGAGCCAGTGGAGCCTGGCCAGAACTGGTGAGATGTGGGTACGGAGTTTCAGTATGCGGGCGGCAGAGTTTTGAATGAGCTGGATTTTGTGAATGGTGGAGCTGGGGAGACCAGCGAGGAGTGCGTTGGAGTAATCCAAGCGGTAGGTGAAAGATGCTATACATGAAAGATACTATTCCAAATGCAAGGATTATTATTAAGAATATTAAATATCAAATGTAAACATTCAATTTAATTTACTACCTCCCAAAATGAATGAAGGCCAACTGCTCATTGATTCATTTATAGGAAAAATGTCACTTACGCTGGTAGTCAGAATGCACAGCACTAGACCATGATTACTTTTCTTGGTAGGATAAACAACAACAACAACTAAGTTACTTTTATAGAGCGCCTTTCACGTCAGGAGGACATCCCAAGGTGCTGGACAGTCAGGGGTCAGGACCCGAACATGGGGGAGGGTGGAGTAGGGGAAGGCAGAGAGGTGGGAGGGCAACCAAAGGCATGATCGAAGAGGAGGGTCTTGAGTACAGCCTTGAAGGAAGCAAGGGAGGAAGCGAGGCAAAGGGAGTGTGGGATGGAGTTCCAGAGTGTGGGTGCAGAGAGTCTGAAAGCCCGATGGTAGGGCAGGTCGGGTGGGAGACATGGAGCAGGCCAGAGCCCACTGAACGGAGGGAGCAGGCAGGTTGCTCGGGAGTCAGCAGATCAGAGAGGTAGGAGGGGGCAAGGCCATGGATGGTCTTGAAAGTGAGGACAAGGACCTTGAATTGGATCCTCTGAGGGATGGGGAGCCAGTGGAGTCGGGCGAGGGTGGGAGTAATGGGGTCACTGAGCCTGGTGCGCAAGAGTACACAAACTTCAGAGTTTTGGGATGATCTGCAGCTTGTGAAGAGAAGAATTGGGAAGGCAGATGAGGAGGGACTTTCCATAATCGAGCCTTGATGTGACGAATGCGTGGGTGAGGGTTTCGGCAGCCTGAGGGGTGAGCAGTGGCAGAATCTGGCAATGTTGTGGAGGTGGTGGTAGGCAGTGCCGGTCATGGCGTGGATGTAGGGAAGAAAGGACAGTTCAGGGTCAAACAAGATACCCAGGTTCCTGACTGGCTTAGTGAGGTTGAGTGTGCAGTCATGGAGGCTGATGCTGCCAGTGCCCGAGGTGCAGAGGCGCTGACACGAGCCAATCAGGAGGGCCTCAGACTTGCTGACGTTCAGCTGGAGAAAGTTGTCCCTTGTCCAGGACTTGATGTCGGACAGGCAGTCGGTCAGGACGCCAGTAGTCCTGGAATTGAGGGTGGAGGCAGAGAGATAGAGTTGGGTGTCATCTGCATACATGTGGAAATTTACCCCATGTCTGCGGATGATGTTACCAAGGGGGAGCGTGTAGAGGGTGAAGAGGAGGGGCCCGAGGACAGAGCCCTGAGGAACGTCACACGAGACAGTGCGGGGGCTGGAGGCAGAGACGAAGTGGAGGCGATGTGAAAGGTAGGACCTGAACCAGTCAAGGACAGAACCTTGAAGGTTGAGGTGGGAGGAGAGGCAGTGGAGGAGGATTGAATGGTCCACAGTATCAAAGGCGGCGCAGAGGTCGAGGAGGACAAGGAGGCAGAGGGAGCCCTGGTCACACATGGTCAGGATGTCATTTGTGACCTTGACCAGAACAGTTTTCATGCTGTGGGCAGCATAGAAACCCGATTGGAGGGACTCATGGAGAGAGTGGGATGAGAGGAAAGAGCGAAGCTGGGAGGCAACGGCTCTCTCAAGGATCTTAGACAGAAAAGAGAAGTTGGAGATGGGCCAGTAGCTGGACAGCTGTGATGGGTCAAAGGAAGCTTTCTTCAAGGTGGGTGTGACAGTGACTGTTTTGAGGAGGGTAGGAACAGTGCCAGATGGCAGGGAGAGTTTGATGATGTCGGCGAGTAGTGGGGCAAGGAGGTGGAGCTGGGATTTAAGAAGAGGGGTGGGGATGGGGTCCAGGGAGCAGATGTTGAGCTTCATGGAGAACATGGTGGTGATGACAGAGGAGGGGGTGACAGGTTCAAAAGTGTGGAAGGAGGCCTGGGTAGTGGTCGGAGTGTGGAGGGGCGTAGGGAGGGGGTGGAAATTGGGAGTACAGTGGCAACTGAACAGATTCCCTCAATTTTGGACTTGAGGAAGTCCAGCAAATGTTCTGCAAATAATGCAAATATTCTGAATCATTATAGATGTCCGTTACATAGCACCAGGCCAAGGAATCACCTCGTCATTTCTGTAAGTCAAATGAACTTTAGGTGGAAAGTGTTGAATAATTTAGTAACCCATCTGCAGAAAAATAACCTTTATAAAGGGCTGCAGCTTTGGTATTCCCCCATATCAACTTGTAAAACAAATCTTGGTATCAGAACCTGCCCGAACACATACACATTAACAAGCATTGACTCTCAGTTCCCGAAACACTCCTGCTGGCAAATGAAATATATAAAAATTACAAACTGAACATGCAAAGCAGATAAGAAATCACAATACTATATATTACATGAAACAACACACTCTGGAGTGAGCTCCCAGACATGGATCAATATAAAAAAGACAAACTAGGAAAACAGAGAGCATTGGAACCAACACGATAGACTGAATGATTCCCTTGTATAGAATCTCAAACCATAGAAATTTACAACACAGAAGGAGACCTTTCAGCCCATTGTAAATTCTCTATAAATTCAACTAAAAGTCAGAGTTCAACAAAGTTTAGTGCATTTACGTGGTCATTTCATGGCTGTTTATGGGACATTGCTTGTGCACAAATTGGATGCCGTGTTCGCCAACAAAATGCACTACACCTTCTGTAAAGTTTTATGAGATGTCCTTCCAATGTGAAAGGCACTATATCCAATTATTATCCTGCGTATGTTGGCTTTCTGAAGGAGCTATCCATTTTATGTGCAGAAAATTTATGTTTCTATTTCTATGTTTCTTTAGTAATACACCTTGAGGTGGAGAGGATTTTAATGACAGCACCTTAATTGCCAGATGTGTTATAAGCTTGTAATACATGTTATTGTATCTGTAATATATTAAAGGAAACCATCTTTTTACTTACAAATAGACAGTCACTACATTTAACAGCATATCTTGTGAAACCTTGAGTTGTTCTTCCGATGTGACAGGCACTAGACCAAATGTGTGGATTATTATTACTGTAGGTTGTGGCTGAAACACAAAAGCCGTCTCTCTTTACTTCGATAAAGTCACACACAAAATAAAGCAATGCTTCAACCCAAGTAATTCTGTGCTCCTTGACACCTCAGATAATAAAAGTTTAAATAAAACTCCACCATACAAACCAGGAAATTTTAGGTTCAATCCCTTGTCAATACTATTAGCTGAACTCACTATGGGTGATACAATTGACCCTGGTCTAGGGAGGCTAGATTCAGTTGGACATCACATTTCTGATCTTGATCCATGTCAAATGCTGGAAAGTATATTTATGTGAACAGTTAAAGATAAGATTGGATTTGACTGTGATGCTCCCCAGAGTTGAACAGCCTGCTGACACTCACTATCCAGCCTCACTCATGAAGAATAGTTTTTTGGGTGAGATACTGGAGAATAATTGCTGTCTGTGGGGTCTTAGTCCAACAAAGTGCCAAGAGTGGAGGAAGGGAGAAAATTGGCAAAGAAAAAGTATTTATCAAACTTTTGTGATTGTTTACAGGGACATAATAACATAAATTGTTTTTTTTTTGTTTTGTTTCCTCTCAACCTCTGAGAGTGTTGATGGCACTGACTCTGACGTCCTTGGTGGGAAACTAAGTGGGGCCTCTGTGGTGTTGAGCTGGCATCAAGGTAGTGTATTACTGGGAGCCAGGGATTCTTCCCACTCAGTTCCAAATCCAAAGCCCAAATAATAACAATAATCCTTGCATTTGATATAGTGCTTTTCACATCTTCTAGAGGTCTCAAAGCGCTTCACAGAATATACTGTAAAGTGAATTAATTAACTGTATATTTGTGGGTGAAACGTGACCACCAATTGTGCATTGTAGTGTCCCACAAACAGTCATGGATTGAAGTGACCAATTTTATTTTTTTCTCTCGAGGGATTATTATCGTGTGTGTTGTAAGGAAACGTGCCCAAGGTTTCTCCTTGCCGGGAATCGAACCCAGGTCTCTCGCTTGCAAAGTGAGTGATCTAACCACTAACCCCAGTAGGTAGGGTACACAAGCTCAACAAGCAGCGGGAAGCTTGCCAATGTGACAATGCTTTCAATGGCAAACTATGCAGTTTTAGTTGGTTAGACTCCAGCAGTATCCAACACCCACTTTGGGGTTGGTTCCCAAGCCTTGGCACTCACCAACCTGCACCTAATGCTCTCTGAAATTAGGTAAGTAGATTGTTCCCCTCTCTGAAGAAGGTGGGATGGGTACCTGTAATAATTAGGTCAAAAGGATTAAAGGGCCTTGGTCATCCAAAACATTCGGTGATCTATTTTCACGGGTTTACAGTCCTATTTGCAGTTTCAGAACAAAACACAGTCCATGTTTTTACTTTAGAAATTCCACCTGAGGCTCAAGTCAGGTGATATCATGTCCCTGCTCCTCTTGTAACATATATTTGCTTACATTACAGGACTGGTCCCGCCAGTATTTCTAAGTTAGAGGTTGGACCAAATTTGTGTGTGTAAAACAATACACTTGAAACAGTATTAAAAACTGGAACTACAATTTTAGGATTCAGATGATATATATAAAGATATAATATAATCCTTCAATTGGGTAAACTCTAGCCATTTCTTAATTGTACATGCATTTTGAACAAGCTAATTTTAGAGTGTGCTAAAACCGCTTGTAAATGAGCAACTAAAATCTTATGCATTCATTACAAGATATGCTGTGGAGCTAAGCACATCATGACGCAATGCTCATACCGTTATTTTTTCCATAAAGGAGATGATTTTTTTTAAAAATGAACAAATGGCCAGTTGCTATTCAAAAGGCTAACAGATGGTTAGAGAATGAATTACTGTGGTACACGATAGACCTAAGATTTCAGGAATAGGAAGCAACATACAAGATTTTCTCCCAGTGTCGTAGCCAGCAATTCTCTGGTTTAATGGATCGTTCACCTCATTGGATATTTGGCACACACGCTAATTTCAAAAGGGAATTGGATATTTACTTGAAAAGAAAGAGTGGGGGAGTGGGACTAATTGGATAGCTATTTCAAAGAGCCGGCACAGCCACAATGGGCCAAGTTATCTCCTTCTGTGCTGTAGGATTCTATGGTTCTATGAAATGACTGCTGCATTTACTCACAAAAAACAGTCACTACACGTCACAGCAATCATCCATGAAGCGCTTTGAGGCAATTAGACATGATTTACAAACATTATCTTTCTTTTCACAAATGACTCAACAATGATTGTGTAATGCTTTCAGTCATGAGACTCCTCTATCGCTGATCCCTCCCACCCCAAAATTTCAACCCAGGTTTTGGCACATAAGTGGTTTGGAGCATGTTTTTGAACTACTGGCGCCAGACCACAGCTCAGGAACATGTACATCAATACAACTCCACCATGTATTCGTATCAATACAGTATAATTAGAGATTTAACTAGTTCTTACAAGAAAATATATAGATAGAAAGTAAAGCTGATGTTTGCCACTTACCCTTTGAACATTGCAGCACTGGATTATCTAAGGAAAGCAGAATGCAATTATTATTCCTACATACAAAGCTGTCACACCCTTTCAAAACAAAATATGTGTTTGCGTGTGTGAAAGGAGCCAGGGAGTGCTCTGAGACAACAAATTTCTATAATTAACATGTCTGTAATTTGCTCCCGACGTATAGTTAATGTAAATAGCTCTGAATAATTACTGATTCACTTACTGGATACAGGTGAATAGGAAACAGATAAAAGAGGAAACTTAAAGTTAATAAATAACACAAGAGCTGTCAGCCTTGCATGAATCAGAGGAAGAGTGACAAATAGTAAGATCAGAAATTACAGATATCTGACTCAGAAACTGAAAACACAGAAAAGAACAGAACACCAAGCAGTCATTTTAGAAAACAAAAGCAGAGAGAGAAAAAAGTCAAATCTGAACTATTCATCAACTGCAGATCAAACTAAACCTCATGCCAGAGTTTTATCAGCTTCAAAGACACACTCAGCAACTTCACACCTACCAAAACAGAAAATATCACATTCATAGTTCTTTGTTAACATATTTGCAATCCCTTCATCTGGTATAATATCGTGATCTCTTGATTTAATAGAATAACATCCCATCCTTCAGATGAGAAGTTGAACCGAGGTGGGCATTAAAGATCCCATGGCACTATTCAAAAAGAGAAGGATGTTTCTCCTGGTATCATGGCCAACAAGTCCCCCAAATAAAAAACAAAATTGGTCATTCATCTCATGGCTGTTTGTGGGACATTGCTGTGTGCAAATTTGCTCCCGCATTTGGCCAAAAATACACAGTCATTTCACTTCACATTAAATATGTTGGGGTGTTCTCCCAACATAAAAGACGCCATGTAAATGTAAGTTGTTTAGGTGGATGCAAAAGATGTCATGTCACTATTCAAAAAGGGAGTTTCTCTCAGCGTCCTGGTCGACAATTCTCCAAATAAAACCTCATCATTGTTTGCGGGACATTGCTGTGCGCACATTGGCTGTCATGTTTCTCTAGAAAGTCAGAGGCTTAGGGTTAGGACTGTCCAGCACCTTGGGACACTCTCCTGATGTGGAAGGCGCTATACAAGTTAATTTGTTGTAGTTGTTGATAGCGTACTTGTGCACACACTGATAATTAATTCAGTGCCTTTAAACACACACATTAGTGTGAAGACTTCGGGACTCAGTCATATGCTGCGGCTTGCGTAACTGATAATTGGTAGTTGAACAGCCACTAAATTTGATCTCTGTAATGTGTCTCCTACAATCACGCAATGCTTATCACATTTTTACAAGAATATGTTTTCAGGTGTTTTTTGATAAAATCTTTTATTTTAAACTAGTGGTGTCATGAGCTAATAATATCATAACATTGCTCAAAAGAGACTCTGTGTTAGTCCTTGGAAATAATATTGTTTTATGAGGCAGCAAGACAGCTGTAGACATTTTGTACATCATGGTGTTTTTCAGTGAGCATTGCTTTTGGAAGTTAAGAGCTCAGCATTTGAAAAACATTAATGTTATAATAATATGACAATATCCTTTGTATTTAATAATATAAAACGTGATTTTGCCTCTAAGAGAAAATGTCTTAAGATGCTTCACAAGTATCAAATGAAATGATTGTGTATTTGCAGGCAAATGGGAGCTAATTTTCACACAACAATGTCCCACAACAGTCATGAGGTGTATGACCTATTTCTCTGGAGGATCATTGGCCAAGATTGCAAAGAGAAGGCAGTGAGATTTCATTTGGAATAATGAAGCCAAGTAGCCCAAAAAGGTTTCTTCAGCCATGCTAATTCCGGCTCTCAGTGTGTGATAGACTGAAGTGTTCAAACTTTCAACAACAACAAGATTCTATTTATAGAGCGCCTTTCACGTCAGGAGGACGTCCCAAGGCGCTGGACAGTTGGGTCAGGACCTGAGCAGGGGGGAAATGGTCAGGGTGAGGGGAGGGAAGGAAGGGAGCGAGGAGGGGGTAGAGAGTCGAGAGGGCAGCTGAAGGCACGGTCAAAGAGAAAGGTCTTGAGACCAGCCTTGAAGGAGGAAAGGGAGGAGGCGGCGAAGGCACTGGGTGATGGAGTTCCAAAGCCTAGGGGCTGAGAGGCTGAAGGCCCGACCACCGATGATAGGGCGGTTGGGGCGGGGGATGTGGAGCAGACCTGAGCCAGAGGAACGGAGGGTACGGGCAGGTAGGTAGGGGGAAGAAGGTCGGAGAGGTAGGAGGGAGAAAGGCCGTGAATGGCCTTGTAGGTGAGGATGAGGATCTTGAATTCGATCCTCTGGGGGATGGGAAGCCAGTGGAGGCGAGCGAGGGTGGGAGTGATGTGGTCCCGAAGCCTGGTGCGGGACAGTACACGAGCTGCAGAGTTCTGAATGACCTGCAGCTTGTGGAGGGAGGTGCCGGCAAGGCCGGCGAGGAGAGAGTTCCCATAGTCCAGCCTTGAGGTGATAAAGGCGTGGACCAGAGTTTCAGCAGCGTGAGGGGTGAGGTCGTGCCATAGTCTGGCGATATTCCGGAGGTGATGGAAGGCGGTGCCAGTTGTGGAGCGGATATGAGAAAGAAAGGACAGCTCAGGGTCGAACAGAACAGGTTCCTTTCGGTTGCAAAGTTCACAAAAGTTATTTTGACAACAGGATGTACACTCTGGAGACTTTGTTGAGAAATTGGAGTTGCATGATGGAGGGAGTAAATTGCCCCTCAGAAATCAATGCAACAATTTTTGGCAAGACCAGAAATAATAAATAATGTAAGTGCCTTTAGAAGGCAATACAAATGGCAGCAGAACTCATAGCAAAACAGATTTTACACTGTATTTTACATTGTTTGTGGTCCAAGGATGGGTAATTGGAGTTGAGATACAGATCAGCCATGAACAGGCTTGAGGGGCTGAATGGCCTACTCCTGTTCCTATGTTTCATGTTCCTATGTTCCAGATCAAACAGAACAATTAAATGCCAAATTCAATAATGCTACATTTTGTCCTAAAATTGCCCTTCACAGCCCTGTTGTTGTGTTGGTTTGGTATTTAGACCAGTGCTAATGTGGTACCAACCATTGAGGTGTGACTTGCTTATATTTACACTGCCACCAATGACCATATCACCTCTAAGGTACTGTTGTTTAGAAGTCAGATTTTGGCTGATTCTGCTCTATGAACAATTTGGCAAATCTGGAGAAAAATCTGGAGTGATTCCCCATGGGAATGTGCCCAGTGCTTGCTCTCCACTTTACCACTCAGAGCACGGCTAAGATTAGGAATTTAATAGGTGATACAGGCAGCCAATTTCTAGCTGGTTGGCTTGTGTTAGCCTAGTTGAGTTAGCCGCACTCTCTCTCGAAATCTGAAGGTTTTGTGTTCAAGACGATTGTTGGAACATGGAGCCCATCTAATCTATTATTTGTATTACTATTATTTCTACAGTCCATGGCACATTTTATTTGTCCATCACCAGGCCGGATTTTTTGTCTCTTTAAAAAGATCTTTACAAAAAAACTGAATAACTTTGTAGTGTAAATCTAGTCCTTGACATGGCAGGTATTTTTTTTAAGTGACCCTGATGCTATAATATTCAAACAGTGACTATCCTCCTTGGGGGAAGGTAAATGGTGCTTCCGTGGAGTTTAACTGACTCTAAAGTAACTTGTTTGACAACAGAATGTCGGAATGAAGTTAAACCTCTGTGGTGGTCTCGGTGATCCAATTCCCCTGAGAGAGGTAGGTCCACAGCACTCCAGGGCACTCCTGATAACAGCCCAGTCAGCCTGGCTCATTGGCAGGACTCTATAAGGTAGACCAGTCACCGGGGACAGGGAATCCTCCCACTCAGCTCCTGTTAACACTGCAAAGCCACAGCCCTAATGGGAGGGTGGGGACAGCAATATCAATGACAAGTTATGCAATTTTAGTTGATTAAACTCCAGCAGTACCCTATTAATACTCTGGAATCCCAAAGCCTTGGCTCTTGCCAACCTGTGCCTAATCCTCTCTGGAATTAGGTAAGCGAGTGCATCCCTCTTGTGAGAGAGTGCGCATTCTATTCCAATAAATATCCCAGGAATTTCCATGTGTAGTGGGGCACACTTATGTGGAATTCACAATCTGTTTGGATCCTCTTCAGCCTGATGATGGGTTTCCACATGTGTCAGACTCCTGGCTGACCAAAAAAAACATTTGCACTCAGTGCAACTTGACAGGAGATGAACTGCTCGTGACTAGCTCATATTATTTCAAATACTTTACTTTGCAGGTTAATTTTCAATTTTATTTTGACTTTACTTTTCTAGACTTCGAAACGTTGCACTTTGAAGTGATTTTAAATAGTACAAGTTGTGAAGGAAAAAACAACCTACATGAATAGTGTTAATAGATAAACAGCAGGTGTGTCGGTTTAGAAAACAAAAACAGCTCTTACCAATCTTTTTGGATAAAATGATAAAATGATAAAATATTCTTGTTCTTTTTCAGACATTTAGTATCACCTGTTCTCCAGTACCTTGCTCATACAATTATTCTACAAGTGTGGAGTCCTACAGCATAGTGGTTAGAGCAGTCACTTCACAAGCGAGATAACCCAGGTTTGATTCTCAGTAGGGCGAAACGTAGGGCAAGTTTCTTTACTCCACACACCTCAGTTTACCTAGCAGTAAATAGGAACCCGGTTGTTAATCAATTGGCAGATTGCTTTCCGGGGGTAATAATCCCTCCAAAAAAAAACATTTGGTCTCTCAATCCATGACTGTTTGCGGCACACTGCTGTGCGCAATTGGCTGCCGTGTTTCACCCACAAAATATACAGTCAATCCATTTCTCAGTATAATCTGTGAAGAGCTTAGAGACATCTCAATGACATTATAAGGCGCTACATCAAATGTAAGGATTATTATTGTTATTATTAAGTGTGAGACAGACTGTGAGTGTCGGGAGACTGTTTTACTGCAGGGAACATTGCAGCTGAGCCAAATCCCATTCACGCCCAACATTCACACACTCACACACGTTCCAGCAGGGATTATTGGATAGTGGAAATCCTGGCAGATTTTTCCTTGCCCTAACCCTGGGGGCGCCGAGTCCTGTTTACTTGACCCGCTTACTGCCAGTACACAGCAGCACAAGCTGACATCAATACTGGGTGAGGTGGTAGTTGTGTAAGTGGCATGTACGCGCCTACTTTAATTCACATCGGTGGTTTTGTTGGAAACTAAACACAGGAGAATTGTAGCTCCCTCACTTCATATTTTCTAACTATTATTTCTACAGAGCAGAAAAATGTAACTACATCCGAATTTTTTTAATGCTTCATAATTTGAAGCATCTCTATCTCAAAAGTTGCTCCACTTTACAGTATTTCCTGTCAAGCACTTAGGGACATGAAAAGCGCTACATCAAATTTAATGAGTTTTTTTTAATCAAGAACACCTCCTCTCTCAGCCATATCTTTATCAAGTTCCCCATCTCACAGTCTTAAGGTTCTAAAGTAGTTAATCTTTCCTCTGTCCCTGAGATCACATGCATACCCTCCAGCACATAGGAACCTAATAAAATGGGAGAACAACTTTAGAGAAGGATCAAAAGAAAGAAATATAAAGCATATTTTTGCAAGAAGAATACAAAGTTTGCTCATCACTGAATATTGCGCAGGAATTCCACTGAGGCCAATTGAAGCCACCCTGATTTAGGATTATAAGAAAAGAGGAGCAGGAGGAGGCCATTCAGCCCATTGAGCCTGTTCCACCAGTTATTTCGGCATATCTTTTAAACCCAATGCCCTTCCCTTTTGCCATACCCTTTAACACCTCAAGGATTTACTGTGGCATGTAAGGTAATTCGATCATTTGGACCATCAGCTCCGTTTCTGTGTCACGCCATGTATAATTGACCCATTTCATTTCCTGAAGGACAGTTCTGCACAGTTATGCTCTGGTCTGTAATTAAAGGTAAATTAGTTAAGTTCCAAAGTATTCAATCATCCCACACATCTATTAGCTATTGACATTTCTTTGCAATTGCAATTTTGTTGTCCTAATATGTTTAATTGTTTGTTTCCCCTCATTTGTTTCTCTCCTTTTTACGTTGTCAAAACATCCAAAAACACTTCACAGGATTTTTTTGCTTTAGCATGACTGCATATTTTATAGGTGAATGTGGCAGCCAAATTGTACACAGCAAAGGCTGACAAATAACCATGAAGTGAACAAACAATTTTATTTCGGGGATTGTGAGCCAGCACACAAGGAGAAACTCCCCTCACTTTTCAAATACAGTGCCATGCAATATATTTTTCAGTATTCATTTTGTGGTATTTCTCAATGGGCTTCTTTACTGAGAATTCTACATGGGGGAGGGGGGATAACTAGAAGTACATCATTCACATCATGGAGACTCAAGGGAGGGGCTGCTCTGAAAATACATTGAGTTGGTGCAGCATTCTTGTAAGGTGAAGTCATGGATTTCCAGGTTTTGTACTTAAAGCTTCTGTTTATAAGAACCACAGAATCAATCCTGAATTCACATGACAGTCAGTCACTTGACTATGGAGGATGTTCAAGCCAGGATCAATCCTGTTTGCACCCAGTGCCCACAACTGCATAATATCCAATAGAATAGCCACTGGAAAGTGATTCGCAGAAGGAACCATGACTGAGACCTTTGTGACCCTTGTTGCCAGAAACGTTGAAGCCAGGTTCTTCTCTCCTCTTCAACATTCTGACAGGATTGACTTCTCCCTCGCTGCATTCATGCAAATATGAAATTGTATCAGCAACATAGCCAAAGTGCAGTGGTGCTCAGCAGGGAACTCTTTATCCTCAAACAAAAAGAAAATGTGTACAAGTTGTCAAATCTACTGGAGGTTGGCCTGCAGTAATGATGAGCCAATATGCCCTGACCCCTGCTGCATATGCAATCCATCCTCATAACACATTTTGCAACAAGCCAGCTATAATAATAATAATCCTTGAATTTGATATAGCGCTTTTTGACGTCTTCTAGACGTCTCAAAGCGTTTCACAGAATAGACTGTAAAGTGAATTGACTGTATATTTGTGGACGAAACGCGGCAGCCAATTGCGCACAGCAGTGTCCCACAAACAGTCGTGGGTTGAAGTGACCAATTTTATTATTGTTTTGTTTTTGAAGGATTATTATCAGGCGTGTGGAGTAAGGATACTTGCCCAAGGTTTCGCCGTCTTCAGTCTATCCATCCTGCGATGAGGTGTTAAACTAAAATCTGTTCTACCTGTTCAGATGGATGTTAAACATTCGGACACTTTTCAGACAGAGAAGGAAGTGAGGGCTTCCAAATTTAAATGTTTTTTTAAGAAATGTTCACAATTCTGCAGCATTGTAAATTTTAAGACAAAATGGTTTTATAGGCTAAAATGAGTTTAAATTTCGGGCCCAATATGTGGCATTTTCAATTGTTCGAGGCACTTTTTATGTGTTCTGCTTTTACTTTGTGCCTTTCAGCTCCTTTTAGTGCACCAATTTTCCAGCAGACTTGTGAGAGCACGTCTAATGGTAAAGGTGCTCATGCCCGTGTTATTGCACGAATGGTACAGGAGGAGTGTGTGCATCACTGCTTCCCCAACATCCTCGCTTGTGGAGTAAGCAGGTGTTTACATTAATCCTATTGGGTACCTCCTTTGTTTGTCTGCATTCGCCCTCCTGTGGTATAATAATGTGTTCTGACTCACTAACCTTTGATTATTGACAGAATTTTCATCACACACTTCCTCCAGGGCAGACGATCAGTTTCACTGCTATTCTGCTTGTAACTCAATGCCTCACGTTTGTGGCATACGCCAAACATTTTTGAGATAAAAGAAGTTGCTATTAATAAAACCGTCCAATATTCTTGTGATAATTCGGTAACTACACTGGTTGCCAATACAAACACTTGTATGTTACACAATCCTTGTCCAGCTAGTATCACCCTGCCCATTAAGGCTTTGTGTCACAGGGTTGAGGGCATGCCTCCACCTTCAAATCCCACTGCTGAGCTAAACAGGCTGGTCAACCATCAGCAACACCTTAGATTACTTATCTACCTTTAGTAGTCGATGTCTCCTAAGAATCAATTGAAGCTGTGCTCTAACTTTAACTCGATGGAAACTATCTCTCTCTCCACAGTCCCCACCGCCCCCCACCCCCACCCCATCCTGGAGGATCTCAGTTTCGTTTTTAATTATAAAGGGACATTCTTATAGCACATTTTAAAAAATTGTGACATGTAATACTCATTGTAGCTGTGATATGACCGCAGTGTCTGTAGTATGTGAGCTAAGCATTCGTGCATACTGTTAAAGTTGTTTTGCAGCATAGCTGTGATTACACGCAAAGTAATGTACAACAATGCTCTCATTTGGTAGCACACACACCCAGAAGAAACAATAGGACGTACAATATCCCTGTGGTCATGTGACTAGGCAAGGCCCAATGTTGTTCTCATGCTCTGTATCACGGACTATGTGTACATTCCTTGGGGAAGAGGTAACAGAACACACTGTAAAGTGAATTGACTGTATATTTGTGAGTGAACGCGGCAGCCAATTGCGCACAGCAATGTCCAACAAACAGTCGTAGATTGAAGATGACCAATTTATTATTGTTTTTGGTTTTGGAGGGATTGTTATTAGGCGTGTGGAGTAAGGAAACTTGCCCAAGGTTTCGCCCTGCCTGGAATTGAACTCAGGTCTCTCGCTTGCAAAGCGAGTGCTCTAACCACTGAGTTACAGGACTCCAAGTACTTCGAAGGGCAGACCAATCACTGAGGGCATGGACACTTCGCACTCAGTTCTGGTTAACCCTGTAAGATAAAGCCCTAATGGGTGATCCGAGCTGGACAAGAAGGGAGAAAACACGCCAGGCAGTGCTTTAAATGGAAAACTATGGAATGTATGGAACTCTCAATCTGCTTTGGATATGCTTAAGCATGGTGATGGGTTTCTGCATGTGTCAGACACCTGGCTGACCCAAAAAAGGAAATATATCTGGGAGATTGTTGGCCAGGACACTGAGTGAAACATCTTTATCTTTTCAAGTCGCACTATGGGATGCAGGGTTCATCTCCAAATACACAGTTACTAACTTTTCCATAAAATCCTGTTAAGCGATTTGAGACATTTTGATGATGAGATAAGGCTCTATATCAAATGGAAGGATTATTATTATTACTGCAAGGGAGGAGGGAAAGGTGAGTGTTTGGGGGAAATGCCTGCCTGAAGAATTGCAGGGAACAATAAATGGAGAATAGTGATCAATAACAGATTAGATAGGAATGTTGATGGAGGCCACACCCCCAATGTCTCAGATTTCACCTTCTAGCACTCAGGTAATCGACAAATATAGAACCATAAGCTATAAATTGAGCAACCGTAGCTTATCTTATAAGGACTTAGAGCCAATTTAAAATTTTGTATCTCAGAAAATTCTAGAGAAACCCCCAAAAAATTCATGACAATCAAAACTGTCATGCGATATCTTTCTATTCCAAACCTACATTTCAGATGAGTCCCGAAAGGCAGAGATTACACCTTTTCACTGCAACTAATGATAGAAACGTCCATTTGCACAATAATAATACTAATAATAATCCTTGCATTTGATATAGCGCTTTTCACGTCGGAAGGACGTCCCAAAGCGCTTCACAGAACACACTGTAAAGTGAATTGACTGTATATTTGTGGGCGAACGCGGCAGCCAATTACGCACAGCAATGTCCCACAAACAGTCGTAGATTGAAAATGACCAATTTATTATTGTTTTTGGTTTTGGAGGGATTATTATTAGGCTCTGTGTGGAGTAAGGAAACTTGCCAAGGTTTCGCCCTGCCTGGAATTGAACTCAGGTCTCTCACTTGCAAAGCGAGTGCTCTAACCACTGAGCTACAGGACTCCACAATGTGAAGAATTGTACAGTGCTCAGCTTTCAAACCATTCTAATCCTTAAAGATCTGTTATGGTTGTCTCCATCACTCTAAAAGGTGAGTTGAGTGAGTGAGAGAGAGGGGGGAAGGTGGGGGAAGACAAGTATGGATGTGTGATTGTGGAGATTAAGAGAGTGTGAATAACACACACAGGGAAATGTGTATGGAAGGGAACAGACAAAGGGAGCAGACAAAGATATAAAATGTGAGTGACTGAGTGTAAAAGTGGTAAGAGTGGGAATGTTTGGGAAGAGGGAAATGGGAATGACCAACTGAGTGTGAAACAGACAGAGAGAGAAAAAGATTCAGAGTGAAAGACAGTCTCTCTCTCACACAGACGCACACAAATCCTACAGAAAGATGGGATAAGCATAGAGAGGGAGGAGGGAACACAAACAGGAGGTGAGGGAGAGAAAAGTAGAAAAAACAATAGAGACAAACAGTAGACAGAGATTCATTCAAACAGTATAGTTATGCTCGCTGCCAATAGCTTGCTACTACAGACTTTCACTCCCTCGTAAGACCTCCTCCCTATTACCCATCCTGGGATGGGCCACTTTACTAGTTTTTTTATAAGCCTGAAGCAATGTGATCACAAAGACCTTTTATGCTTTACACAGCTGAGAAGTACTTTATTTTTCTGTTTCTTTACATCAGTTGAGAAAGGCTGGTTCTTATGTGCTTCCTGACTGTTAGTTGAAGTGAAAAGGTCACATTACATTCAATAAAATAAAATTTTTTCCAGCATACCAAATATTTTAAAAATGCAATAAACTTAATTCATGGCTGTTTGTGGGACATTGTTGTATGCAGATTAGCTTCCACTCTTGCCTACCTAATACAGTCCCTACACTTCACAATAAATTCTATGAAACTCTTTGAGACGTCCTTCCGACGTGAAAGACTCTATATCAAATGCAAGGATTATTTTATTCTTATTCCTATCCTTGTTTTCCCCATTCTAATCTCTTCCCTCCTAAAAGTTGTGACCTGTTTGCCTGAGCTCCAGCCACATCCCTATGATTCATTCACTTGGTCACTGCGTGATATTCTGCTCAGTTCACTGAACTGCTTAGTTTCATTCAAGTTCAGGAACCAATATCAAAGAGAATTTCTCCAGCGTCCTGGACACAAACCCTCAAAAAGAATTGGTCATTCGTTTCAAGGCTGTTTGAAGTACATTGTTGTACGCAGATTTACTTCCATGCTTGCCTATACAATAGTCACTACAGTTTACAGTAAATCCTATGAAACGCTTTCCGATGTGAGAGACGCCATATCAAATGCAAAGATTATTTTGTTATTATTCCTATAGTGACCTCTTCTGCTGAGACTGGAATGCATTTGCCAAAGCAATTAGTGGATTTATATCTTAAAGAATGCAATTGAGCTCTGTATAGACTTGCTAAAGGTTGGCAACCATGTCTGTGATTGTGGGATGAAGAATCTAATCTTGACTTATTTTGTTTATAGCCTGGGCCAATAGAGGTCCAGAAATATTCACCAAAAATGTATGGGAAGGTGGGGGGTTTTGACAAATTTTGAGGAAAAATTCGGGGAGTTAAGTGGTGCTATTGAGGTACATTTTACTGCCAATCTACATTTTTNCACTTTTTTTATAATAATAATAATTCTTGCATTTGATATAGCGCCTCTCACATCTTCGAGATGTCTCAAAGCACTTCACAGAATATACTGTAAAGTGAATTGACTGTGTATTTTGTGGGTGAAACGCACCAGTCAATTGCGCACAACAGTGTCCCACAATCAGTCACGGATTGAGTGACCAAATTATTATTATTTTTAAATTTATTTTTGAAGGGATTATTATCCCCAGAAAAGCGCTCAGCCAATGGACTAAAAACTGGGTTCCTAGGTAAACAGAGGCGTGTAGAGTGAGGATACTTGCCCAATGTTTTGTCCTGCCCGGGAATCCAACCCAGGTCCTCTTGCTTGCGGGGCGTGTACTCTAACCACTAAGCTAGAGGACTCCACAAAAACTAAATATTAAAAAACTAAACGTGAGGAAATAACACAGATTAGATTGTTGCAATTTTTAAAAAAATTAATTTCTTCTTCAACAAAAACTTGGTAGCCCATTTTTTGTGGGGGAAACACCAGCACAGACCCAAAGGGCCTGGAGATCCGTGAAAAAACAGACACTCAGGACCAGTGTCCTAACTGCGGGGCCAAAGGAGCTTACCATCTCCTGCCTCTCAGGGTCCGGCACTGCACACAGACACAGAGATCCAGAAAGAGACACACACACTCAGCGACACGGAGAGACACACACACGCAGAGACACGTAGAGAGACACACACACTCGCAGACACAGAGAAACACACATTCTCAGAGAGAGACACAAAGAGACATACACACACACAGATAGAGGAGAGATACACATACACATTCACACAGAGACACTCATAAACACACACACATGTAGAAGAGAGAGATACACTCACAAACACAAACATACAGAGGAGAAAGAGACACAGACACACTCACAAATACAGCCTGGGCCAGAAACTTCATTTTTTAGTGATTTTATAGCAGACGGCACTGTTTATAGCAGATTCTGCTGCAAAATTGCGGGGAAGGACAAGAATCTTAAAGCTGATCCAATGGGGGGATAAAGAGCTTGTGGAGCCCGGCAGGATGGGGGTGATGGGCTCATAAAGCTTAATATGGGAAAGGCTACAGGCTGTGGAATTCTGTACAGTTCAGCGTTTGTGGAGGGTGGAAATGGGAAGGCTGGAAGCAGGGCTTGGAATAGTTGAGTCTGGAGGTGAGAAAGGTGTGGATGAGGGTTTCGGCTGTTTTGTGGTGGGTGGTGAGGTAGTGGGGGAGGTGGCAAATGCTGCAGTAATAGAAGAAAACAGACTTAGTTAAGTGATTGTGAAGAAAATGAAAGCTGAGAAAAGTCACAATGGGGACTGGTTAAAAGTAAACACTCAGAGACCCTCTAAATGCAGCATTACAATGGATGGGTGGGTCTTATATCCACTATCTAATGGCACTGAGATAAATGATTTGAGCCCCATGCAGGCATCGCATTGACATCACAGGCCACCCATGCTCTGCTGTTTGCTTAAACACGGACTCTCTTCTTACCTTTCCCTGCTGCAGACAAAAAGTAACCACTGGCTTATTTGCCTATGAGTTAGATGAAATGCCCATGCTTACAAAGAATGCCCATAAAGTTAGCACATTAGAGGAAGTGGGTGCAGGGCACTTTGTAGGATTGGGAGCTGAGAAGACAGGTAGCATTTTGTTGCATACTCATTTGAGCTCAATCCAATTTCCAATGTGACTTGCTCCATGAATGCATGTTCAGTGGTTGCACTGACAACAGACCTGTCGTGGGCTTACAAGTTAATGAAACAATTGTATCAACAAGAGGTTCTTCAAAATCGAGAACTTTTTGAATCAGCTAACTCACAATAATGATAATATTCCTTACATTTGATTATCACCTGTAACATCTCAAAGCACTTCACCCAGGAATTGCTTTCATGCATAATGACAGTCATTTTGTGCACAGCAAGATCCTCTGAATTTAAGAACGTTCAATAATTCTGCGCGATGTTCAGAAAAAATGCTCTTACAACAACAACAACAACAAAATTACATTTGTATGGCCTAGGACAAGGTAGATTTCAGGCCTCCGAAGGTACTGCTTCACATAAGAGTAATAATTCTTGCATTTGATAGAGCGCTTTTCACGACTTCTAGACGTCTCAAAGCACTTCACAGAATAGACTGTAAAGTGAATTCACTGTATATTTGTGGGCGAAATACGGCAGCCAATTGTGCACAGCAGTGTCCCACAAACAGTCGTTGATTGAAATGACCAATTTATTATTGTTTTGTTTTTTGAAGGATTATTATTAGGCATGTGGAGTAAGGAAACTTGCCCAAGATTTCACCCTGCCAGGAATTGAACCCAGGTGTCTCGCTTGCAAGTCAAGTGCTCCAACCACTGAGCTACAGGACTCCATGAACAATTTCATAAAGTCTCTGAAAATCCTACACTTACCGTCAGTGCTGAAGCATACCTCAGCCACATGGTCATTTTTTATGTGTGAGTCTTGCTCGGTGAACATGGGAGGAGGCATCACAGCCCAGTCCTGATGCTGTCCTCACCTATCCCCCACAAGTTACTCAGAGCGGAACCTAGGCTGACATTCCCCCATAGGTTATGATTTTGTGGCAAATTTTTATATTTTTAAAGCTACCCCAGCTGAGATCAGCAAAGTCAGCTCAAACCCCACAAAGATTTAATCTGGGGCTTTTTGTCTCTGTATGGCTCAGTTTCGTTCTAGGCAGTTTGTATATGTTTGACATTAGTTTTCATTTGACTATGGTGGCAGGACGAGATTGCAGGAAGTCCTATGATCAGTTCCCAAAGCTGCTGGTACATGATTTAACCCTTTTTTCTAACAAAAATACCCACGTGTTTTTAAATAGTGAGTTAACTCTGTGGGGCATCCTTTATTTCATTTTTCAACAATGACTAACTTGATTTTCAGAAACTCTGTGAAACTGTTCAAACGCATCCCATGAAGTACAAAATCACTTTGAAATTAATAAGCTTGATGAAAAAATTAACTCTCTCGTTTCCTCCTTTTTGGAGGTTCTGAGGAACTCTCATCACCCCCTTTTACTTCAGACTCGATTTTAATTTCTATTTGTTTAGTAAGCGATGTTCCTGATTCAGGGTTTCAGTGTGTAAATAAAGGTAGCAGCTCTATTTCTTGTACTCTTGCACTCTATTTCTTGTACTTGTATTTTTCTTATAAATATTGACTCATCCAAATCGAGACACTCTGGGCAGGTTTACAGTTTTTTTTAAACTATGAGAGCATTAGAAAGTCTCTGCAGCTGTCACTTTGGTTAAATTATAACCCTACTGTGCACAAGCACTCGCATATCCAGAGCTTGGTGTCCACCTTAACTGGTATGCTGAGAAATAAGCAACGGTGGCTCAAGCTTCACACCAACAACTGGTAGAATCATTGTTCAATCGGCAAAGGTGTGTGTCTTAGTTGTGGGCAGGAGGGTGTTTGATTGTTCTCATGCATTTCTTGCTGCAATGCACTGCTCATCAGGAAACTTGCAGGGAATCACTTAGTAAGGAAACAGACCTGGCCCAAAGGTGATATACTTGGCAACTTGGCTACCAGAAGCTCCTGGTGTACTGAAGACTTGGGTGATTTGTGGTGTGGTAACACCAATGAAACTATAGGAGCTGAAAAGGAAATAAATTGAGTATATGCACAGTGATTGAAGTGTGATGTAACTAAAGGTGCTCCTGATCTCATCAGTGTCATGACCACAGAAGACAGTTTTATGATGTCTAAGATGGAAGTTGTTTTGAGAACCTAGTTTTCTCAAAAGTGTTTAACAAAGTGCCACTTGAAAGACACCTTCACAAACTGAGGTCGCTGGGCAAGATATGGCCATGGAAGATTTTGTAGGCAAATGCAGCAGATTTGCACATAACAGTATGCCACACAGTCATGGAGTGGCTGTTTGTATCAGGGGAGTTAGGTCAAAATGGGGAAGATGTATTAAGCGGGGTGGCAAGGCATCTATTTAGGAATCTCTCCTGTTTCTTGTATATATTAATGATGTGGATTCACAGATCCAGTGTCACATATTTAAATTGCAGATGACCCCAAGTTGGGGAAATTATGGAATCAGAGGCCTTACAGAGTGAGCTTGATATATTTTTTAATCTTGTGTGCCTCAGTAGTAGTATGATGTTTCATGTTAGTGCTCTTACATACTGTTCCATGAAATGGGACAGCATAGGCTGATTTACCACTGATTTAAATTCACCAGCATCTTGTCAATGTTTCTTAATTCAGATGTGCCACTGGAGAAAACAACAACCCTTCATGCAGGTTAGCATTTCAGAGCGCTGGAGAAATACAAACCTAAGAACTTACATGTGTTAGTTGCTCTCAGTGAGAACATCACCCAACTAACTATACTGCACTCGTGGAAATCTAACGAGTGTTTGTTAAAGTGGTAAGAATCAAGCCAATTCTGTCATTTCAAGGGTAGTGGATAGACAGAAATAACAAAATCAACTTGCATTTATATACTGCCCTTCATGTGGGGAGTGCTTGATCCCTATATATAAAACCATCCTCAACATATGGCACAAACTGAGTGTGCACAGCATAGTGAAGGGTGAAACCTTGGGCAAGTTTCCTTACACCACAATTGCAAGGATTATTATTATTATATAGCATTCTTTTCATTTAATCAATTATATTTTGCAAAACACCTGTAGACATTTATTTTTACATGGAAGGCGTTATATAAATAACTGATTATCATTATTATTAATGCTTTTAAAAAACATTAAAAATGTATCAAATGTCTCTTTTAAAAGGAACAACATGCAACTTCTTCAACCGTGTTTTCGATCACCCTGCTTCCCACCCTGTCTTCCACTTTCCCCAATCCCGACCCCCAGCTCAGGTCCGAAACACTGACTGTCCAGCGCTTTGGGATGTTCTCCCGAAGTGAAAGGCACAAACAAATGGAAAGTTGTTGTTGTAGTTTGATTTTATACCGTTAAACTCACTATTAATTTTAGCTGCCTAATTTATATGGTTGTAACCAGAATTAAATAGTGGGTTTGCGTATTCAGTATAAATCATTTAATTATGCATTATAAGAGCTGTTTTGGGCAGCATTCGGCATCAAAGCTCATCATTTTAATATATGTAAATCCTCTTAGATCTCTGGGTGATAAACACAAGCTGTAATTGATTCTTTGTCTAAAATTGTATATTTGCATACTGCAGCACAGAGCGACAGGTAAAAATAAAGGCCTACAACAAATCCTGTAACAAGATTAATCTAGTGATAGACTGTTGTCACATCTCATTTAAAAACAACTTAAAAATGTATTACAGTTGGCAAGTGTAAATAAATGTAATTTAATTTCAGTCCTTTTAGCATTTCCTGACCTTTCGCAATTTTATCTTTTATTTTGTATATTTAATAATTTTCCCCTCTTGTCTGAAGATACAGACTCTTTACTCCGGTGCCTCAACCAAGTAACAATTTTAATATGTGAGCCTACACAGTGAGTGATGACAGGCTATTTGACCATGGAAGACCTCACAACAGAGCTCAGACATGTTCTCATCTAACACCTACTCACATTTACTTTATAGCAAGGATTAGTGTCAGCTTTGTTCAATTGCTAGCACTCTCACCTCTGAGTCAGAAGGTTATCGGTTCAAGACCCATTTTGGGATTTGAACTCACAGTCGAGGCTGACACTCCAAATGGGGAATGGAACATTCCCAGAGCTGTCCTTCCGATGAAATGTTAAACCAAGGTCTCATCTCTCCAAAAGCTGCAGATCATCCAGAACTCTGCATCTCGGGCCCTCTTTCACACCAAGCTTCGTGACCCTATTACCTCACCCTTGCTCGGCTCCACTGGCTCCCCAGGCCCCAGAGAATAGAGTTCAAAATCCTTGTCCTCGCTTTCAAGGCCCTCCACGGACTTCCATTCCCTACCTCTGTGACCTGCTGACCCCATATCAACCTGCCCAATACCTCCCATCCGCTCTGGCCTACTTCAGGTCCCCCATCCGACCGCTCCACCACCGGTAGGCGGCCTTCAGTCTTTCTGCCCCCACCCTATGGAACTCCATTCCACATTCCCTTTGCCTCACTCCCTCCCTTGCCTCCTTCAAGGCGTGTCTCAAAACCGTCCTCTTCGACCAAGCCTTCAGCTATCTTCCTAGCCTCCCTACCCTCCACCCTTCCCAATCCCGATCCCCAGTTCGGGTCCAAATGCCTTGGGACAACCTCTCCACATGAAAGATGCTATACAAATGTAATTTTGTATTGTATTTATATTGCATCTAATTCTCTTTTGAAAGTTGTAACTGAATTTGTTTCCACCACCTTTTTAGGCAGTGCCTTCCAGACTGTAAGAATTCTCCGTGTAAAAAAAAATTCTCCTCATCTCCCCTCTGGTTCTTTTGCGAATTATCTTGAATCTATGTGTCCTGGTCACTGACCCACCTGCCAGTGGAAACAGTTTCTCCCTATCTACTCTATCAAAACTCCTCATAGTTTTGAATACCTCTATTAAATCTCCCCTTAACCTTCTCTGCTCTAAGAAGAATAATCCCATCTTCTTTAGTCTCCACATAACTAAAGTCCCTCATTCCTGGTACCATTGTTGTAATCTCTTCTGCACCCTCTCCAAGGCTTTGATATCCTTCCTGAAGTGTGGTGCCGAGAATTGGACACAATACTCCAGCTGAGGCTCCAACACTTGCAAGTGACTTATAAAGGTTTAGTAGAACTTCCTTGCTTTTGTACTCTATGCCTCTATTTATGAAACCAAGGATCACATATGCTTTGTTTTTTTAACAGCCCAACAACCTGTCCTGCCACCTTCAAAGACCTGTGTATGTGAACCCCCAGGTCTCTCTGCTCCTAACCCCCCCTTTAAAACTCTACCATTTAGTGTATATTGCCTCTCTTCATTCTTCCTCCTAGAATGCATTACCTCACGCTTCTCTGCATTAAGATTCATCTGCCACATGTCTGCCCATTTCACCAGTCTGTCTATAGCCCCCTCAATCTGCTACCATCCTTCTCATTGTTTACTACCTTCTCAGCTACAGCTGGGGTTGAAGTCTGATGGGGTGGGGCAAGGGTGGGAAAGACAGCCAAATGTGCGGTCAAAGAGGAAGAATTTGATCAGACCTTGAAGCAGGTGAGGGAAGGGGTGAGTCGAAGGGACTCAAAGTTCCAGAGCATGGGGTAGATATGCTGAAAGTTGACTGTCAATGGTGATACAGAAGACATGAAGCAGGCCAGTGCCTGCCAGGCGGAGGGAGTGGCGTGGGTTGGTAGGGTTTGAGGAGGCGGCAGAGCTAGGGTGGGGCAAGGTCAATAAGGGACTTAAAAGGAAAGGAGCACTCTAGGAGTACTTTAAAGGTAAGGAGATCAAAGCACTTTAGAAAGACTGAGTGGGAGTCAGAGTTGGGAGCATCCTGGGCATGGGGTGACGTGAGGAGACTGTAGGTGAATGAAAGCACAATCAAAGAGGTATGTCTTCATTAGGGATTTATAGATCTTCAGGCAGGAGGAGATTTTGGGAGAGGATTCTAGAGAGAATGGGCTGAAGGCACTTCCATCAATGATGGAACAGAGTGGGTGAGGTTTATGAAATAGGTCAGAGGTGGCAGACTGGAGGGTGTGGCCGGTGAAATAGGGATGTAGAAAATTGTAGAAATAGAGTGTGTCATTTCTTAACAACATATATATTAGTGCTTCACCAGGTGATGCCTTTACCCAGTATTCCACTGAAGCAGGTCGTCAGCCTCTTATAAGCAATGTTACCTTTGAGACAACCGCAACTGATTTGTCAAGAGGAAGCAAATACTGGAAAAGCAAACAGAGAAAATCCCAGAAATTGGCAGCAGGTTATTCAGCATCTGAGGTTGAAAAATAGGTTATTCATCAGACAGCACTTCTGTTTATGTGCCAAATTGACGAGATTATACGCTATAATTACTCTTGCTGCTCAGTGTGCCTGCATGAAATCTGGGTGTGTCTTGCTGGCAGGAACCCAAGAATGGGGTTCAGCTGTTGGAGAATTTTCTTTCTTTTAAACCTCAAGAAGTATGTTTTTTTTTACAATACTTTTTTGCTTGTTTCCAATTTCTCCTCTTCTCTTCTGAAGGTGGTGGTTGATGCTCAGGTAAGAGCTGTCTGTTTTACATTAAAATGATCCTTGTATTTGACATAGTGCCTTATCATTTTGTGGGCGAAACCCGACAGCCAAGTGCACACAGCAGTATCCCACAAACAGTGGTGGATTGAAGTGACCAATTCATTATTTTTTTAAGGTATTATTGTGCCCTGAAAAGCGATCTGCGAATCGACTAACAACTGGGTTCCTACTTGCCCAACATTTTGCCCTGCAGCAAGTTGAACCTTGGTCTCTCACTTGCGAAGCGAGCGCTCTAACCACTGAGCTGCAGGACTCCACAAGAATTATTCTACATGGAACACTCCACATGAGACCCCAACCCTCATATTTCCCTCTCCTGTACCCTTCTCTTCTCTCCTCCCTCATATATGCGTAACATTTCCTATTAAATACATTAAATACATCATTAGGTTTCTAGGGGAAGAGCGTTCACAAACTTCACAATCCTCTGTGTGAAGAAAGCATAATAATAATAATCCTTGCATTTGGTATGGCACCATATCACTTTGTCAAGACTTCTCAAAGCGTTTCACAGGATTTTGCTGTGAAGTAGTAACTGTGTATTCACTGGTTGAAAATGGCAGCTAATAATGTGCACAGCAATGTCTTTCAAACAGCCATGAAGTGAATGACCTGTTTTACTTAGGGGATTGTTGGCCAGGACACTGGGAGCATCTCCCTTCTCAATGAATAATGTCAAGGGATCTTTAATGTCGACCTGAACAGAGAGACAGAACCTCAGTTTTAAAATCGCATCCAAAGGACAGCAGCTCCAAAAATGCAGCGCAGCCCTAACACAGCATTGGAGTGTCAGTCGACATCTGTGAGTTTAAAGTGCCGATATGGGGCTTGAATCACAATCAGCTGACTCTGAGGCAAGAATGTTACCTGCTGAGATAGGCTAGCTCCTCCTGACCTCAGTTCAGTCATCGTTCTGTTGCCCACATCACTGCCCTTTATGTGAGAGCCTTGACAATGTGACAACAACAGCTTGTTTTATATAGAGACTTCATGCTTGGAGAACTGGTCTGTTGATAAGTATCTGTACATCTGTACACATGTACATCTCCAGTGGTTTAATTTATCCCATTATCTCGCCAGTGGGGACTGAGGCAAGTTGCCAATTGCCTCTCAGGTTGAGATCAGCTAACTCAGACCAGACCAGGAGTTGAACTTGGGACCTTTCCAGTTTTCTCCTCTTTCCAGTTCTTCTCTTCTGAAGGTGGTGACTGATGCTTGGGTAGGCGCTGGCTATCTTATTCTAGAATTACACAGAATGGTTGCGCATGGCCAGTGCCCCTCGGGTATTCACCGGATAAACCTGATGACGCATGAGGAGAGCTTAATGAAAATAATCAAATAAGAATGCATTGACAAATATTAGAGACAAATATCACACCCACAAACATTTTCCATCCTAGGTTTATGTGAAACAAAATCTCCAAATCCTCTGGGTACAACCCACACCCACCTAGACAAAAGCACATTCTATTCCAAGCATAGGCGACTCCCATCTGACACGCGCATGCAGATATTTATTAAGTAGACTTTCGGGAGTTATGAGTATGAACCCTCTTATTTCTCCTCCCTTTTATAGTGGTATTTTGGAAATGCTTTGGTGCACTTGTTAAGCAATGAGAAAAGCATTTGCTCAGTCAGTCCTGAGTATCACTTAACACCTCACACTGTATAGGTGTACAATTATCAAGTCAACAATAGCAATTATTGCATGTTAAAAAACAATGCAGAATTCACAACATGGTAAAAAGTGAGGCATTTTATAACACATCCCTAGTAATATCACAACAAACATATTAATGTGAAACCTCCAAGGGGTGTTATCCTACCTGAAGGATGGGATATAAATGTCTCACAGGCTGAGATCAGCTAACTCAGACCAGACTAGGGATTGTTGTTGTTATGAAACATAAGCTTCACCTCTGCAGGGCGAAATGTTGTGCAAGTTTCCCTACTCCACGGGCCTCTGTTTACCTAGCAGTAAGTAGGAACCCGGTTTTTAGTTGATTGGCAGATCACTTTTCCGGGGGTAATAATCCCTTAAAAAAANTATGCTCAATCAATCCACGACTGTTTGTGGGACACTACTGTGTGAAATTGGCTGCTGTGTTTCACCCATAAATATAGTCAATTCACTTTACAGTATTTTCTGTGAAGCACTTTGAGATGCCTCGAAGACATGATAAGGCGCTATATCAAATGCAAGAATTATTATTATTAATATAATTTTCAGACACTGAAAAGGAATCCAATTGTAACATCCTAAAATGAGCCAAATTAGAACAGACTGGGGTAAAGCCTGGGACTGTCATGGTTTGAATGGCTCAGTTTCACATTTGACAATGCATCAACCAAGCCAATAAGGATTCTATTTTTGATTCTTCAAATGACTGAAATTATACTTGGATCTAAATGTATTTTATTTTCTCTTTTTATTGGAGCATCCAGAAGTTGACAAATTCTTAGATACAATCTTAACTTTGAAGCTGTTTTTCTGTGAAGTACAGTATTTAAAATTGTCTGTCAGCCAGTCTTAGTTGGGAGCACTCTCGCCTCCGAGTCAAAGGTGTGTACTGTATATTTAAGCCGTATTTCAGAACTTGGAACTCATATAGTCCAGGCTGGCACTCCATTGCAGCTCTGACACCTTACTAAGCCAGTCCAGAACCTTGGCATCTTGTTTGACCCTCAACTATCCTTTCTACCCCACATCCATGCCATGACCGCTCTGCCTTCCCCCACTACCGCAACATCTCCCAGCTCCACCATTATTTCACACCGCAGGCCACCAAAACCCTCATACAAGCATTCATAACATCGGGACTTGACTATGCAAACTCCTTGCTGTCGGCCTCCCCAACTCCTCCCTCTATAGGTTGCAGATCATCCAGAACTCTGCAGCCCATGTCCTCCCTCACACCAGACTCCGTGACCCAATCACCCCCATCCTCACCCAACTCCACTGGCTTCCCATCATACAGAGGATACAGTTGAAGATCCTGGTCCATACCTTCAAAGCGCTCCATGGCCTCACTCCCCCCTGCCTCTGCGACCTCCTAACCACTAATAATAATAATAATCCTTGCATTTGATATTGCACTTTTTATGTCTTCTAGACGTCTCAAAGAGCTTCACAGAATATACTGTAAAGTGAATTGACTGTATTTTTTTCTGTAGGCGAAACTTGGCAGCCAATTGCACACAGCAGTGTCCCACAAACAGTCGTAGATTGAAGTGACCAATTTATTATTGTTTTTTTTTGAGGGATTATTATCAGGCATGTGGAGTAAGGAAACATGCCCAAGGTTTTATTCTTGCCGGGAATCAAACCCAGGTCTCTCGCTTGTGAGTCGAGTGCTCTAACCACTGAGCTACAGGACTCCACCCCACCCGCTCCCTACCATCCTGCTCGCTCCCTCCGCTCAGCGGGCTCCAGCTTGCTTCATGAACCCCGCCTTACCCACTCTACCATTGGCAGATGGGTCTGCTGTCAGTCTGCCACTTTGCCCCCACCTTCTGGAACTCCATCCCACAGTCCCTCCGCCACGCCCCCCACCCTTGCCTCCTTCAAACTCCATCTCAAGACCCTCCTCTTCAATTGTGCCTTCAGTCACCCTGTTTCCCCCCCTGCCCTCCATCCTACCTGATCCCAGCTCAGGTCTGAAACATTGACTGTCCAGTGCCTTGGCACGTCCTACCGACATGAAAGGCTCTATACAAATGTAATTTGCTGCTGCTGTTGTTGTTGTTGTTGATGTTATACTGCATCATTCCGGTAAATTGTTAAATCAAGGTCCCATCTGCCTTTTCATCGCTATTTATGGAACATTGCTTTGCACAAATTGACTGTCATGTTCGCCTGCAAAATACAGTCGCTACGCTTTACAATATATCCTGTGAAGCATTTTGAGATGTCTTCCTGATGTGAAAAGTGCTCCATCAAATGCAAGGATTATTGTTATTATAACTGCAGAAAAATACCTTCAAAGTGAAAACTGAATTCAACAATTTGACAAATTCTGCAAACTTTGATGTGAAGTATTATAAAAATAAGAGTTAATCTGGACCCAGGTGGAAATTTTTCCTCCAAATTTGCTGACAACACACTGACAAAAGAGAACCCTTATGTTTCCTATCCCCAAAAAATCTTCCTCTAACATACGTTTGATTTGGCCACAAACTGAACGACGACAAGTAAATGTGAACGAATGAAAGTAAAACAGTATTGTGAATCATCTGTTTTTCCACTAACCCACATCATGAAGCATCAGACCACGACAGTCTGAAATGTAACCAAACTTCCCACAAAAACATCCCCGGGGTTAACAAGCTGAAAATGGTACTTGAAGAAACTGGAGCAAGTCTCTTCTGTTTCTCATTAGATAAGCATGAAATATGTTAGCAAATCCTGGAACCCAGCAACATAATCCAAGTCATTTACAATAATAGACTTAACTGAGTGCATTTTATGGACGATGAATTTATGGGGTTACATATAGGGCAGTAATAGGGTCTAATTTGTGATATTTGCAAACCGAGAGATTGCTTTAATTGCAACTTCCAGTTGGTTACCTTGGGTTTAGGAAATTTGACTGGTGGTTTCCTGCTGGTGTTTTAAACGTCGGCCTTTTTTGTAGACTTTGCCAACTTGGAATTCGCAATTTGCCAGCTGAGAATTTCACCGCGAATTTTGCAAATCCAAAGTCACCAAACAGAAGTTGCAATTTACACAACCAATTTGTGAATATTGCACTAAACCAAAATGTAATCTATGAAGTAACTACTGGTTTGTCATTGATGACTCCAGAACATTTTAATTCACCAAACTGCAGCAATTTGGTACAGCCTTAAAAATGAAAACAATATCTGCCAATGGCTCAGTGGAACTCATTGTGGTAATGAACCATAACAGAAAGATTCAGAGACCTGAAGTTTCATCTTGTTTTAGCCATTAAGGACATTTGTCTTAATAATAATAATCGTTGTAGTTGATATAACGCCTTATCCCCCTAAAAAAAGCCGTCATCACCCGCATCTTGAAAAAACCTGCCTTGGACCCATCCTTGCTCTCCAGCTGCTGCCCCATCTCCAACCTCCCATTCCTCTCCAAGGTCCTGGAATGAGTTGTCGCGTCCCAGCCCCGCTCCTTTCTCTCTCGCCATTCCCTCTTTGAACCCCTCCAATCCGGCCTCCGTGCTGCCCACAGCACGGAAACAGCCCTGGTCAAAGTCACTAATGACATTCTGAACATCTGTGATCAGGGCTCCCTCTGCCTCCTTGTCCTCCTCGACCTCTCTGCCATCTTCGACACTTTCGACCATTCCATCCTCATACACCGTCTCTCCTCTTTACTTAATCTTCGCGGACCTGCCCTTGCCTGGTTCGATTCCTATCTCTCTCACCATCTTCACTTTGTTGCCTCTAACGGTTTCTCCTCCAGCCCCCGCACTGTCACATCTGGCGTCCCTCAGGGCTCTGTCCTTGGCCCTCTCCTCTTTAATATCTACATACTCCCCCTTGGTGACATCATCCGCAGACATGGGGTCAACTTCCATATGTATGCGGATGACACCCAACTCTATCTTTCTGTCTCCACCCTCAATTCCAGGACCACTGCTGTCCTGACAGACTGCCTGTCGGACATGAAGTCCTGGATGAGGGCAAATTTCCTACAGTTGAATTTGAACAAGACTGAGGCCTCCCTGATTGGCTCGCGCCAGCACCTCAGCACCTCAGGCTCTGGCAGCAACAACCTCCATGGTTACACACTATAACTCACCAGCCAGTCAGAAACCTAGGTGTCTTGTTCAACCCTCAACTGTATTTTCTTCCCCAAATCCAAGCCATGACCCGCTCTGCCTTCCCTCACCTCCATAACATCGTCCAACTCCGTCACTACCTCACCCCTCAGGCTGCTGAAACTCTTGTTCATGCCTTCATCACCTCCAGGCTCGACTATGCAAACACCCTGCTTGTCAGCCTTTCCAACTCCTCCCTCCACAGGCTGCAGATAATCCAGAACTCTGCAGCCCGTGTCCTCTCCCGCACCAAACTCCGTGATCCCATCTCACCCATTCTCGCCCGACTCCATTGGCTCCCTATCCTTCAGGGGATCCAGTTCAAGATCCTGGTCCTCACCTACAAAGCCCTCCATGACCTCGCCCCACCCTACCTCTGCAACCTCCTAACCCCCTACCAATCCACCCGCTCTCTCCGCTCAGCCGGCTCCGGCCTGCTCCTCGTCCCCCAACCCACCCACCCCACCATTGGCGGGAGAGCGTTCAGCCACTCTGCCCCCAACCTCTGGAATTCCATCCCCTAATCACTCCGCCTCGAACCCTCCTTAGCCTCCTTCAATTCACGCCTCAAGATCCTCCTCTTTGACCATGCCATCGGTCACCCCCCTTCCCCTCCCTTCCCCCTTCCTGACCCCAGCTCGGGTCTGAAATGCTGTACACTGTCCAGCAACTTGGGACGTCCTCTCGACATGAAAGGTGCTATATAACTGTAATCTTGTTGTTGTTGTTGTCATCACCTCATTGAGATGTTTCAAAGTGCTTCACAGAATATATGGTAAAGTGGATACTGTGTATTTTGTGGATGAAACTCAACAGCCAATTGCGCACTGAGGTGTCCTACAAACAGTCATGGATTGAGTGACCAATTTTTTATTTTGGGGGATTATTACCTCCTGAAAGCGATCCGCCAATCAACTAACAACTTGGTTCCTATTTATTGCTAGATAAACAGACGAGTGTGGAGTAAGGAAACTTGTCTAAGGTTTCACCCCGCCTAGGAATCAAACCCGGGTCCTCTTGCCTGCGAAGCGAGTGCACTAACCACTACTCTACGGGACTCCACAAATAAAACTTAAAAGTTAAGACTGTTCAAAATTGTGGAAATTCTTGCGAATTCTTCAGTTTAGTCTTAATTTAGAAACCGGGTTCTTTTCAGGAACCACAGAAAACTGGCTTCCAAATCAAGACTGAATTGAAGAATCTTTCAAATTCTGCATAATCTTAAATTTTAAGACCATGGTCTTAAAACCATGATACATTTCAGACATCAAGTTTTATTCCCAGTCTTGTGTTTGTTAATTGATCTATCCCAAAATACCAAATGTCATATATGAGCAAAATAAAATCTTGCCAGGATTTCTGCTCCTTCAAAATTCTGCATGATCTTAAATCTCAAGGTCAAGACTTTTGAGACACTGATTCCTCTCTAGTCAACCCTGCTGAAAACTACATATTTGTGAACGTTGAGGACAGGTCTGGGCTCAGCTGTGATACCCTCCACAGTCAAAGTAGCCTGCCGACACTCACTGTCTATGCTGATACATGAAGAACAGCATCTTAGGCTAGAGGCCAGCTCTTGTGCAGCAGTATTTAACTGAAGCATAAACCAATACCTTCTGGAGAGGAAAAACACTTGAGAAAAAGATAATGAAAGAAATGTGTAAGGAAGGGATTGGCAAGATGACCAAAAAATGATTTTAAAAGCACTTGCGTGGCATTTCCTGAACGGGGTTAAGGGTTTACGTTTTTACAGTCACTTCCCGTACTTGTGGTATGTTATCAACGTTGGTTCTGAAATCTGTAACTGATCCCATTGCAGTGTTTTTTGGCAACAGAAGCTCAATTTTGCTCTCAGTAGTCAGGTTCCTGAGCCAGCCTTTGTCCACAGTTTTCCGAGGCAATGCTGACTTCAGACCAGACAGTCTGGCTCGTCAGCAGATCTTGGGGGAGCAGATGGGGCATGCAGAGGAACAAACAGTACTTAATTCAGTTTTATAGAAAAAATAACTGTTTTACTTTATGTTTGGGTGCATTTTTAACCCAGTCCTGAACAACAATCACTTAAGGAATTTAATTAGTGAAGACATAGGAATCACTTTCTGGCCCTGTTCCTAAAAAATCCTATAATTATAAATAGACTGTCGTTTTTCATCAGTGGAAGAAGGGGAAAAAACATATAGAAACACAACAAACCATTTGTGAGCTTCAAAGTGAAGGATACCAGTGCCAAGGGAATAGAACATTTCCATTTTCGGCACCATATATCATCTTAACTTTCTCAGATGAAGTGTATCATGTGCAGAGTAAATATCCAATGAGCTCCTCTACAGGGTGACAGCATCACTCAATACAACACCGAGCCATACCGACCAGAAAGTTTCAAGTTCAAATTCTGATCCGCGATGAGTTTACTGATTTTAGCCTTTGCATGAGGAAGGACAGGCACTCAAGGGATGAGTTGAGGGAAAGGGCAGTCAGCCAAGATTTCCACTCTTGATAATATTCCTCAATACCACACAATTTCCGTTTGTCTGGTTTGCCGGGTGTCTGACTCATGGAGAAACCCATCTCCATTCTTAAGCATATCTGAACCAGACTGAGAGTTTCAATTATGTACGCCACCTACACATTGAAATTTTCCTGTGTTTGGAATGGAATGTACACTCTTTTCCCAGAGATGCATGTTCTGCTTACATAATCTTGAAGATTATTAGGCACTGGTTGATGAGGGACAATGCTTGGAGTACTGCTGGAATTT
Organism: Callorhinchus milii; assembly: GCF_018977255.1. Lineage (NCBI taxonomy): Eukaryota > Metazoa > Chordata > Chondrichthyes > Chimaeriformes > Callorhinchidae > Callorhinchus > Callorhinchus milii. The sequence continues at coordinate 687,276 of NW_024704774.1, read as the reverse complement.
AATCAGCTAAAACCGTATAGTTCACCATTGTGAGTGAGCACTGTTTAGCAAGTTTCCCACTGCTTGTCCAGCTACACTTACACTCCCTACTAGGAGTTTGGGCTTGCAGGAGTGGGAAGAATCCCTGCCCCGGTGACTGGTCTGCCTTGCCAACTCCTGCCAATGAGCCAAGCTCTCTGGTCCATAATCAGCAGTGCCTTGAAAAACTGTGGACCCCAAGGAACTGGCCTAGCGAGGGCGCCACAGAGATTAACTCAATTCCAACATTCATCACAAAGATGTTACCTTGGAACTAGTTCAAACTGAAGGAGACTCTGCAACAATGTATGTTTATCCACTACGCTAAGGGGATCCTTATCCATTCTTTTGGAGAAAATAGGAAAACTAAATTAGCCCTCATTTAAATTGCTCCAAAATTGTCCACTTATGCTCTTAAGAGGGAATTAGATAAATATCTAAAAAGGAGAAACATAAAAAGGTATGGGGACAAGGCAGAAGAATAGGGCTAAAGGGATATCTTTAAGAGAGCCAGGACAGGCATGATGGGGAGGATGGACTTCTGTGCCATAATTTCTATGATTCTAAGTTAGAACATGATCAATTCAAACTTTTTCAGATTTGGTGCCGATTCAAACGTGTATAAACTGGACAGAATTTGTAGTAGGAGTTCAGTAACTTTTGAATCAAGAAGAATTTGAACTCAGTGAAAATCCAAGACCTCAATCCTAAACCTTTTGTTCAGAGGATTAAATAGGTCCATAAAGTTTGAAAGATGTAGACTTGATAAGATGGGTATCCTTTTTATTTGTTCTTTCTCACGATCTCCTCCTACGCACCACTGTTAAAATAGTGGTTTATGAAGTAAAGTCATCCCAATACAGGGAGAGCTTATATGTTGCCAACACTTAAGCTAAAAAAAACCAGACTAGAGTACAACACATCTGTAATGAAACACAGAAATTTGAATCACTCTTTGCTGAGAATTGATGTGATGATCTCATCAGTATTTGAGTGCACATATGTTATAATTTTGGCAGAGATTTGACACAGAGGTGAGTTTTGTATATCTTGTATGATTTCCAGTTCTAATTTATCTTTTGGTTTTCCAGGTCGCTTCACTTTCTTTCCTAAAGGTGTTGTTTAAGATGGGATATAGTTTTGGGGAAACCTTTGGCACCTTTAGATATCTTCAGCCAATTCCTAAGCAGCACTTATCCACTTAATCAACGTTGCTGCGATGTTGTTAAATTAAGCTGTTAAATACGAAAGATCCAATTTAAATGTCCACTACACAGTCAAGCCACCAAAATGTAAAAAATAAATATAATAATTATCCTGGCATTTGATATAGCGATTTTCACGTCTTCTAGACATCTCAAAGCGCTTCACAGAATATACGGTAAAGTGAATTGACTGTGTTTGTCAGCAGGAAAATCCCTCATCTTTATATCTTGATAGTATATTTAAGTCCTTGCTTCTTTGTTGGCTGTAGCCCCCTCTGATAGTATGTGGTGTTTAGGAAACAATGTGACAGGAATCGACTGAGAAAATTTATATAATTGTGTTTGTAAACTAGGAAGAGAAAAGTGTTTGACTACATTTGAAGAGTAAGAACTACAGTAGTACTTTTTCTATCTCAATCTCCATTGAGACACCTTATACCTCTGGTTCTGGTTCCACAGGGTAGCCTCTGGCACTCTCTACTGTGACACACGCAGCTCAAGATGCTTTTTAGATACTCAAGGGAGCCTCTAAAAGGTTAGTGGAGATTCACTGAGCGATGCATTCTTGACCCAAACAGGCAGTTGTAAGCAATCGCAATTGTAGAGGGATTACCAATGAGAGTACAGGGTGTTGTTTTAGGAAAGTATTCCCTTTAAGCAGGAAAAGCCCTCATCTTTATACCTTGATAGTGTGTTTAATCCCTTGCTTCCTTGTTGGCTGTAGGTCACCTCTGATGGTATGTGGTGTTTAGGAAACAATGTCTCAATGTGACAGGAATCGACTGAGAAAATTGATATCCCCACAGCCAGAATTGTTAGATTAAATTGCTTCTTAAACAAACTAGTTTTTTAACGTATCTTTATCTGTCACTGATATTAATTGAGCACTTTCTTTGTAAGGAACTTGCAAAATTCTGAAATGCAAGAGAAGAAAGTTTGACCCAAACAAAAGAAAAGAATGTGCTATGGTTTAGATGTAAAGGAAAGTTAGACTGAGACTGTGGGGATCTGAATTACCTCCCCTGGTGGGTTTGATCTTCTTAATTCTCAGGTACTGCAAGAACAAGCAGGAAGCCTCACATTACCCACCAGAAACAGCTGTGTTTACCACCAGTGGTTTCCTAAAACACTGCTTTATACAGTTCAGACAGACAGGTTTTTGGAGACGCTGCACTGTGGATTCTGTTAATGTTTTCAATCAGCACACACGCAAAGGCTGTTCTATCTGATTCAACTTTTTGTAGCAAACAATCACTAGTTTCCAGCCCTTGTGAGGACAATTATGCTGGTCTTATCAACTCCATCTTATTAATTATCAACAATCATAATCTTTCTTCGAGCGGGGCTCCACCCAGTATAAACAACATTCTAAATTAATGAATTGAAAAATAAATGCAAAACAGACAAAAAACAATAACACGTGTGTCTGTAATGCTAATCTTCATGCAGACTTGGTAGTTTATTGCAAACTAGAACTTTCACCCCCACCACACATCTTAACAGGAGCAGTGAAAGTGGAAAGCCTCCAAGAGACTTGATATTTCACCTAGTCTTAGTCATGAAAGGTGCTCTATAAATGCAATCTTGTTGTTGTTGTCTGTAAAATCATTTTGTCAATTTAAGATTGTGAAAATTATTTATTTTTTTCTCCTCTCCTGGAAACAGTGACTCATGCTGGGGTACACTTCCATACCACCAACCAGCCTTTAGTACATGGCCATGCCAGAATAGTGTCCTGTTGCTCACAAGGGGAAAACTAAGCAAGGGTTCTTGCTCCTGTTCACCTCCCAATGACTACTGGACCAATGGAATATCCGATGATGCATTTTTTTTGGTTAGCCAGGTGTCTGACACATATGGAAGGAAGAGTATCCAAACCAGACTGACAGTTCCATCTAGAAAGAGAAGAAAAGCAAAATGCACTTGTTTTCTTCTCTAAAAGGCACCTGTGGCCTAAATTCCATCTAGTTTTAGCCTGCAAGACCATTTTCTCTTAAAGTTTAGTATAGGACAGAACTGTGGAAAATTCTTAAATTTGGCTTAAATTTGAAAGCAGTTTTTTAATTTTTAATCCTCTTAGAAAATGCCATCGGCCACCCCCCTCCCCCTCCACTCACTTCTCCCTCCCTGACCCCAGCTCGAGTCTGAAATGCTGTACACTGTCCAGTGCCTTGGGACATCCTCTTGACGTGAAAGGTGTTATACAAATGTAATCTTGTTTTTGTTGTTGTTGTTTAATAGAACCATGGAAATTTATGGCACCGAAGAAGGCCATTAGTCCTATCATGACTATGTTGGTTCCCTCAAGAGCAATCCTTCAGTCTCATTTAGCTGCTCTTTCCCTATACTCCTCTAGTGCTTAAGAGAAACCAAAGTTTAGACTGAATTTAAGAATTTTCCATAATACTGCGTAACAACAACAACAACATTTCATTTATAGAGCGCCTTTCACGTCAGGAGGACGTCCCAAGGCGCTGGACAGTTAGGTCGGGACCCGAGCAGGGGGGAAATGTTCAGGGTGAGGGGAGGGAAGGGAGGGAGCGAGGAGGGGGTAGAGAGTCGAGAGGGGAGCTGAAGGCACGGTCAAAGAGAAAGGTCTTGAGACCGACCTTGAAGGAGGAAAGGGAGGAAGCAAGGCGAAGGCACTGGGGGATGGAGTTCCAGAGCCTAGGGGCTGAGAGGCTGAAGGCCCGGCCACCGATGGTAGTGCGGTTGGGGCGGGGGATATGGAGCAGAACCGGAGCCAGAGGAACGGAGGGTACGGCAGGTAAGTAGGGGGCTAGTAGGTCGGAGAGGTAGGAGGGAGCAAGGCCGTGAATGGCCTTGTAGGTGAGGAGGAGGATCTTGAATTCGATCCTCTGGGGGATAGGGAGCCAGTGGAGGCGAGCGAGGGTGGGAGTGATGTGGTCGCGAAGCCTGGTGCGGGACAGTACACGAGCTGCAGAGTTCTGAATGACCTGCAGCTTGTGGAGGGAGGTGCCGGGAAGGCCGCCGAGGAGAGAGTTCCCATAGTCCAGCCTTGAGATGATAAAGGCGTGGACCAGGGTTTCAGCAGCGTGAGGGGTGAGGTAGTGCCGTAGTCTGGCAATATTCCGGAGTTAATGGATGGCGGTGCCAGTTGTGGCGCGGATATGAGGAAGAAAGGACAGCTCAGGGTCGAACAGAACGCCGAGGTTCCTGACTGGCTTTGAAAGGTGGAGAGTGCAGCCTTGGATGCTGATGCTGTCAGCGCCTGAGGTGCGGAGACGCTGACGCGAGCCAATCAGGAGGGCCTCAGTTTTGCGCACGTTGAGCTGAAGAAAATTGTCTCTCGTCCAGGACTCAATGTCAGACAGGCAGCTGTCAGTACATCGGTGGTCGTGGAGTTGAGGGTAGAAGAGGAAAGGTAGAGTTGGGTGTTATCCGCATTCATCTGGAAGTTAACCCCATGTAAACTCGAATTTTAAGGCATAGTGGTCTTACAGGCAAAGAGGTAGGTGTGATTTCAGACTTTCTGTTCAATTAGAAGTTAGCTTTGCACTTGCAGGTTTGCTGTGGGTTTGCTCTGTTGGGGATGAGGTGGCTAACCAGACTCACAGCGTACTGCATATCATGTCCCTTTCCAGCCATCAGTGAAACAGATGTTGATCACCATGCCTTGGACTAAAAAATAATCTTAGAGTACTGAGGGAAAACCCAATAGCTGAGACCAGCATCTTTGCTGTCTGCGTGCCTTGGGCTGATTAGAACATCTTGGTTTGTACAAATGACCTCAATATGTGATTTGACTGGTTAACTGATCTCTTCCTCCCACCCTCCCGGATTTAAACTCAGTAAGTCAATCTCTGTCATCATAACCCACAGTTATGATTCTTCCCATAAACTACATGCATTGTGCAAAAACAAAAAAAAGGATTGCAATACTGATGTCAGGAATTTTATTTTCCAGTTATTTTGGTCTCCTCTCCTGGAGATAATGACTCATGCTGGGGTACACTTCCATACTACCGACTAGCCTTTAGTACATGGCCATGCCAGAATAGTGCCCTTTTGCTCATGAATGGAAAACTAAGCAAGGATTCTTGCATTGTGTTCACCTACCAGTGACTCCTGGCCCAATGGAATGACTGATTTTGCAAGCCTTGGCTATGATGCCTTTTTTTGGTCAGCCACGTGTAGAAACCTAACATAATGTTTAAGATTATCCAAACCAGACTGAGATGTATGCCACCTAAACATGGATATTTCTCTGTATCTAGAATGAAATATCAAGGAGTCAGCCTAGCCTAGTTTGCAGCACTCTCACCTTGAAGTCAAAAGATTGTGCCAAGTCATGCACAACTTGGAACCCATACAGTCTAAGCTGACACTCCAATGCAGTGCTGCCCTTAGGATGAGACGTTAGACCAAGGTCATGTTTGCTTGCCCATTAAAGATCCCATGGCATTATTCAAAAACAGATTGGAATTTCTCCTGGCATCCTCGCCAACAATCCCAAAATAAAAGCAGTCATTCCCCCATCAGTTCTTTATGTTGCTGCTGCATTTGGCCACAAAATACACACAGTCACATAACTTTACAATATATCCTGTGAAGTTCTTTGAGACGTATATATATATATACAGAGCCCTGTAGCTCAGTGGTTAAGAGCACTCGCTTTGCAAGCGAGAGACCTGAGTTCAATTCCAGGCAGGTCAGGGCGAAACCTTGGCCAAGTTTCCTTACTCCACACGCCTAATAATAATCCCTCCAAAACCAAAAACAATAATAAATTGGTCATTTTCAATCTACGACTGTTTGTGGAACATTGCTGTACGCAATTGGCTGCCTCATTCGCCCACAAATATACAGTCAATTCACTTTACAGTGTGTTCTGTGAAGCGCTTTGGGACGTCCTCCCGACGTGAAAAGCGCTATATCAAATGCAAGGATTATTATTATTATTATATGATGTTGAAAACGTAACAGCCGGAGCTTTTAGAAGCAGATGGGGAAATGCACAATCAACTTCTACTTTGATTTGGGCCCCGATGAACACATTACTGCTGAGTAATAAAGTATTATTGGCAGAAAAGACTGAACAGCAGAGAAAGAAGATTGGTATTTGAAAGGAGATTGATGATAAAGGAGATTCCACCAGAAGAAAACCAATGACCAAATCAACCAGCCATAATCACTATTAGTAGAACACCCAACATGTGGCACACTCGCAGACCAGCCTGAGATCCAAAGTCTGATATGTATTATATGTATCAGAATGCTTCATTTTCATACTGCTAAGTAACACAGTAATATAGCAACAAGAGGAGGCCATTCAACCAATCCAAGCCTTATTCTGCCGCCGCTTAGTCGATTGTGGCATATCCTTTAGTCTTATTTTCTCCGGCCTTTTCCACACCTGTTAGTCTGTCTGCTTAAAAATCCCAGTTGATTCTACAACCATGGCCTTCTGGGGTAGTATATTGTGTGTCAGCTTTGGCTCAGTGGTCTGAGTCAGAAGGTTGTAGGTTCAAATCCCATTTGAGACTTGAACTATCATAGTCTAAAATGACAATCTAATGCAGCACTGGGTGTGTCGCATTGTCAGAGGTTCTGTCCTTCAGATGAGATGTTAAACTGAGGTCCCGTCTGCCTGTTCAGGCAAACATTAAAGATCCCATGGCACTATTTGAAAAGAAAGGGGAATATTTTCCTGTGACCTGGCCAACAATCCCCCAAATTAAATTGGTTACTCATTTCATGGCTGTTTGTGGGACATTGTTGTGTGCAATTGTGCTGTCAAGTTTACCTACAAATAGGAGTACACAGTCACTCCATTCCGTAGTAATTCCCGTGAAGCACTTTGAGACATCCTTCTGATGTCATATAGGTGCTATACCAAAAAATTGCAATGATTATATTCCATGTTCTCACAACTCTCTGTGCGAAGAAATGTTTTTTTGATCTCACTTCTAACTGGCTTAGGCGTAATTTTAAGCCAATGTCTGAGTATAACTGGAGAAGAGGCGCAAGTAAAGTTGCAACATTTGAGCACTGGGATGATTTCATATATTAACTTATCACAAGATTAAAACCACAACTGCCTCTCTGAAATTGACTGTGTTTGCAGCTTTCTTATTTGAATCCCAAGTTTCATTTCACCATGAGTGGAAATTGAACTTGTGGTCAACTCTTCATTTCACATCATCCTGCAGGCAATATGATATTGTTTCACCACAGTTCCCATGGTGTCTGACTTAGGTGAAAGTACTGAACCCCTCACATGATACAATAAATACTATAACTACACAGGAAATCTTCAAGCTTTACTCACAATGGGATCTAAAGAGTAGTGATTCACAATGAGATTCACTGATAGTAACTCAAAGTTGTTGAACAGGGAACATTTCCAGTAACTGTCATTACATCACAGCCAATCCTATAGACAATTTATACTCTAATATTGTATTCATTGTAGTGGCCATAAGATCTCATAGACTCGAATTCAGATAGGGAGGGAGAAAAACAGTTTAGATGTTACTACTTTTCATATGGGCTATTGACAACCTGCGCCTAATACTCTCCAGATTAGGATAGCAGGGGTGCTTCCTCCAGAAAGAGAGTGCACATTCCATTCCAGACACAGGAATTTTCATGTGTTGATGACATGCATGGAAGTTGCAGTTTGGCTTGGATACTTTTAAGCAGGATAATGGGTTTCCACATGCGTCAGACAGTCAACTGATCAAGAATAAGTCATCTTCTAGGGTAACTAATATACAATAGAATAGGAGCAGTTTACCAGTGTCCACTGCTGGGTATAGGGCAAAATTTGCAATATTTCCTTCATCAATTTCTTACATTAATCAACACAAGAAAAGGTTAAGAAATACTTTGATTTTGTTCCTCATTAATCACCTTCACTCACTGTGCTGCTCCTTGCCTACAATTCCTCAGAGCCGCCTTCTCCCAGTCAGCTCACCACTTGCTGGTAAACAAGGCAAGAGACAAACTTTATGTGGTACGTTCCTAGTATAGGTGGGGAACATGGTTGTAAATCCGTATTAGATGTTTTTACTCAGGAGCATGTCTAATCCTGAGTTAAAACTCCAGAATGCTTTCTGTTTTCATCTCAGACACACATTTTACTTTTCTTCCTTTCCAATCCCACATGTGCCACCGACAGTCCTCACTACTTAGACCAATTGTCCATTCTGCATTTACTATAGGGAGCAAGATTGCCTGTTCCTTCCCTTTCATAGTTTAGAGCCATTGAACAGACCAAGGATTGAACATAGGTCATTCCGGATTCCCATCCCTCAGAGGATCGAATTCAAGATCCTCATCCTCACCTGCAAGGCCATTCACGGCCTCGCTCCCTCCTACCTCTCCGACCTACTATCCCCCTACCTACCTGCCCGTACCCTCCGTTCCTCTGGCTCCCGTCTGCTCCACATCCCCCGCCCCAACATCGGTGGTCGGGCCTTCAGCCTCTCAGCCCCCAGGCTCTGGAACTCTATCCCCCAGTGCCTTCGCCGCCTCCTCCCTTTCCTCCTTCAAGGCCGGTCTCAAGACCTTTCTCTTTGACCGTGCCTTCAGCTCCCCTCTCGACTCTCTACCCCCTCCTCGCTCCCTCCCTTCCCTCCCCTCACCCTGACCACTTCCCCCTGCTCAGGTCCTGACCCAACTGTCCAGCGCCTTGGGACGTCCTCCCGACGTGAAAGGCTCTCTATAAATGAAATCTTGTTGTTGTTGTTGCATAGTACAGTACTGCACCTACCCGCTCTACCATCAAAGGAGCTCAGAACACACACGCAGATTGCTGATACATCAGGAGCCACAAGGGATGAGGAAGGTTTGTTTATTTTCTCAGTGACTGGCTCAGAGTTGTTTTTGCCTGTTTGTGATTCACAGCCTGTCCTCTCTCATGCAAATGCCCTCGGTGAAAGTCTTCAGGAACATAATGTTGGAGCCTCTGGTTTCTGACAGAACCCAGCACTCTGTATAATAAAATAATAATCCTTGCATTTGATATAGTGCCTTAACATGTCATCAAGACATCTCAAAGCCCTTTACAGGATGTGATTCCAAGTCCTGATGTGGGCTTGAATCCACAACCTACTGACCCAGAGGTGAGAATGCTACCACTGAGCCAGGTTGATAATAATATAATAATAAACCTTGCATTTGATATAGCGCCTTAACACATCTTCGAGACGTCTCAAAACACTTCATTGAATATACTGTAAAATGAATTGACTGTATGTTTTGTGGGCAAAACACGATAGTCAATTGCACGCAACAGTATCCCACAAGCAGTCATGGATTGAGTGACCCAATTATTATTTCTTTTTTATTATTCTTTTGAAGGGATTATTAACCCCAAAAAAGCAATCCGCCGATCAACTAACAACCAAAAAGGGGAGGTAAATACAGATGAATGGGTGACTTAGTTCCAGTGTCACAGAAGAAGCACATGTGTTTGGCACCACAGCAATATCTGGTGCACAACCAATGGTAGGACAAGTTATTGCAACTATCTTATGGTATCAGATTTGTCACAGCACAATCTTCCTCTACAGTCATTGTACTTAGCACAAAGCTTCAAACCCTCCTCATATGAAACTGACCCACATGGAGCAGAAAGACTCCAACAACCTTAGCCTAAGGTGTGATTATATTGTAACCCACTCCTTGTGTTCATTAACGGTGAGAATGGTGAAGAAATACTGGAGATTTTGCCTCTGTACCCCAATAGCGAACACTGGCAAACTGTCATACATTCACCTGGTTTTAGATCATTGTCTTAAAGTTGTGCAGAAATTTGGAAAAATCTTAATTGCAGTCTTGATTAGGAAATCTGCAGTTTTCAGCAGGTTTTTTAAGAGCTCCAAAAAAACAGCTTCCAAATTGAGACTGAATTTAATCATTTCCAAAATTCTGTGCAGAGTTAAATTTTAAGGCAATGTTCTTAAGGTTATGGCCGCATGAATTTCAGGCTTCAGATTTCATATCTGTCTATGCTGATTTAGCTGGTGTCACCCAAGTGGTGATATGAGGTACTACAGTTGACTTCCAACACTGTGCACTGTATTTGGGAGGGATTGACAAGATTCTAATTAATATCTAGTGCCACCTCCATTCACACATATTGTAGCTTCACATAGAGCAGGAACAAGCTGTCCAGGACACTACCTCACATGAAAGGCACTTAATAAATGCAAGTTGTTATTGTTGTTGTTGATTAAACCAGGGACCTTCCTGGAGTCAATGCCCACTGGACTGCGCCTTTATCACTCAACAAAAACAACTTGCATTTATATGGCGTCCTTCACATTGCGCAACAATTTGGATTGCTTCAGAAGGATGGAGTCGGATGCCAAGTAGGGGAGAAGGGGAAGGGGAAAGTGACCATAAATGTGGTGGAAGAGTCGGTTTTAGGCAGGATATCTGCAAAGGAGCTTGTCTACTAAGTGTTTATTATGAAAACTGGTTGTAAGTTTTCCTGCAGCTGGAGGTATTTTCAGACATGTCCTGTGTCTCATTTTTGTTTTCTCTTCACTGCATTTCAAGTTTGGCAGCTGTTAAAACGTGCACTTACTTGACTATGTTATTATGAATCATGTCATCTACCATTGAAGATTGATTCCTGAGCTGTTTACTCCAAGCATCCCTCCCACTGAACCCAATCCCAAACCTGCAACATGTAACCAGTTATCTTTCACAAACTGCTTTTGTTATTTTATTTTTGCAGTTTCTCCCCTTGCCCCTCCTACTAGGGAGACACTGACTCATGCTGTGTACTGTAACCTAGACATGAGTGTCAGCAGCCTGTTCAACGATGTGAATATCATAGCAGAGCCTGTGCTTATCAGCATTCTTATATATACAGGACAAATAAGTGTCGCTAGACAGTGATAGAGGTAGCTACCAATTGTTATTTCACCTTCATAGCCCAGACACACAATCATCTATTTCAACGGGATCTAATATGGGACCTTCCAGTTCTGTATGCCACAACAGAATAAATAAATAATCCTTACATTTGGTATAGCGCCTTTCATGTCAGGAGGACATCTCACAAGATATACTGTGAAGTGTAGTAACAGTGTGTTTTGGGGTGTTAATGATATTGGAGCATGAAACAGTAAATCAGGGATACTTGTTAGCAGATTGGAGAAGAAAATTAATTTAGTGTCATTATTAAAAGGTTTTGTGAAAAAATTGTTATTCATAGAGACCAGCAGGTGACAGATTCCCGATTTAAAAATTCTGTTGACAAAGTTACTCCAAACTAGCATGTTGCATTTTTATTTAACTATAAGTCACTACTTTTCGATGAGGGGAGAAAATGGAATATGAGAAGATTATATAAAGTTGAAAGCATAGAACTCCCTCCATAAACCACACACAGCCTGCCTTTTTCAAGCCCTAACCGTACCCTTCTATTTCCTGTTGGAAAATTTTGCATAGACACCCCTGAGCCCCAAAAGTGATCCAACAAAAACTGCAGACCATTCCTTATTCTCACTGTCATTGTTCAAATCTCCTCCAAATTGTGCAAAATTGCCCACAGGATTCAAAATATCCTGTTGAAGGTTAAACCAACATATTTTGACACTATAGGTAGAAATTCCACCTGGGTCTAGAATTACTCTATTAATGTAGCATTTCTGTGAACCCAGAATTTGGCAAATTGTTGAATTCAATCTTAACTTTGAAACCGTTTTTTTCCAGTTCTTAAAAGAAACTTACAGAAAAAGCAGCTTCAAAATTGTGACTATAATTTTAAAATGTTACATTAATAGAGTTATTCAAAATTTCAAGGGGAATGTCTGCTGCAAAATGATTAAAAGTAAACCTGGAAGATAAAGAATCTTAATCCACATAACCTTCTTTCACATGTTGGCTTCGCCTTGAACCTCGGCATCATTTAAATCACAGACCATATTGGATATGTTTTTTGCTATGGATGTCTTAAACACTGAATTGTAGAGACATCAAATAGGACTTCCATTTATGTTTACATGCCCCCATGTATCTAACAACAGTGCCAACACATTTTACAAAATACTTTATTGATGACATGCCTAGCCTGGGGTTTGTTTGTTGCCGTGAGCTGAGAATTGAATAAGACAGGGTTTGAAATATGATCTGACAAAAGGTCAGTCCGAGAATGTTACCTTGTTTGTTGAGCTGCACAGGGAGCCTGATCATACAGGTCTCGTTAGTTAAAATTAGAGGTGTTATTGTATTGTTCTGGCATCCGTCTTTCTGCCCCCTCTCCTCAACAAGCCATCAACAGACAGGTCAATTTACAGTTTTTCTTGGCTTGTCTGTAGTTGAAAAGAACAGCAAATAACAGTTAAGTGAAGTGTGCTTTATTTTTTTAAAAAAATTAAATGTGTCTTTGATTCATTATTTAGAATTACGAGTCATTCGTCCCTGGGCAGCCTCCTTCAGCTGGGAGAAAGGAATAGTGAAGTCAAGGTCTTCTTCATATGTAATGGCACAAGAAAGGTTAAAGACCATAGCACTAAGACCATATTAGTGCTAGGACTAAAAATCTGTCCAGGTAATAGGAAGCTAAGTGAGTATGGAATTCTGCATTGTCTATTCTATTCAGTAAGCCATGGTGACATGGAAGAAAGCATTCCTTTCAACACCATTAAAGTAAACAGAAGACCTATTATGAAAGGATACACAGAAAGAGCAGGGAATTGGTATAACAATATATAGCTTGAGATAAGGAGTCCTGTAGCTCAGTGGTTAGAACACTCACCTCGTAAGCGAGAAGCCTGGGTTTGATTCCTGGTAGAGCAAAACCTTGGGTAAGTTTCCCTACTCCTTTTGCTTGATAATAATCTCTCAAAAAAAATAATAATAATAATTTGGTCACTCAATACACTCAACCCTGCTGTGCGCAATTGGCTGCCGTGTTTTGCCCACAAATATACAGTTAATTCACTTTACGGTATATTCTGTGAAACACTTTGAGACGGCTACAAGACATGAAAAGCACTTTATCAAATACAAGGATTATTATTATTATATATGAATAGGAAAAGTAAACAGTCAGTGGGTGAGGTATAAGTGAGCAACCTGTCACTCGTGGAACAATATTCCAGTGGGAGTCAGAATACTGTATTCAGAACAACAACAGTTTGCATTTATATAACATGCTTCACAAGGGGTAGCACATTTGAAAATAGCAGAGTGACGCATATGAAAATAGCACCGGTAGCACTGAAAATTGGAGGGATAGGGGAAAGGCAAAAAGAATGTTTTCATATTTTACGACTTATTCTGAATATGCAGCTATTTCTTTGTTCCTCTTAAAACTGAAAGAAATTGTCAATTATCTTCAGAGACAGCTTTATTTGTGTTGATTCAGCACTGTAACATTGCGTGTGAAATACCGTGTGAAACAGACCAGCTACGTGATTCTAATTCTTATATTTCTTAACAGGATGTCTTAAGAAGGAATCCAAGTCACGCAAATAAGGACTGCTTTCAAACCTAGATATACCTCAGGCTGATGCAATTTGACTTACTTCTGGATCGAAGTGCTGGTGGGTCGATGGACTATTTAAGGGATCCTGTTAAGAAATATCATAAATCACCAACTGTATCAATGCATCATTACATGTGCACTGACTGACTGATGACCAACTATCAAATCTGCCTTCCTCTGTGTCACTGTTCGGAATTTGGATATGTATTTGAGTAGAAGCAATATGAAAGATACTGAGATAAAGCATGTAATTGGGATTGGGGCAGGTAGCTCCAATAGAGGAACTAGAACCATCTTACGCTTGATGGGTTGAATGGCCCCTTGTGCAGTAATTTCTTTGACACTGTGACTTCAGAGTTTTGGTTGCACTCCACATCTGTTGGGTAACAACAACAAGAACAAATGCAACTTGCATTTATATAGAATCCTTCACACTGGGTAGCGTCTAGGAGTGCTGAACAATGGTGTAGTTTGATACCAAACGGGAGAAAGGGAAGGTCACTGTAAAAAAGGTTGAAGAGGAAAGTCTTCAAATGCAATCTAATGCAAAGTGACTCAAGATTGAGTCAGGGAATTCCAGAGGTTCAGGGCTCAGTGGCTGAATGTTTGGACCCCAGTGATGAAGCAGACGAGTTGAGGAATGCGCAGAAGGACCAAGGTATCGAGCGATGCCCAAGACAGTCGGGCGGATAGAGGAATGGGGTGTAAACAGATTGGATTAGATTAATAAACAAGACACCACAATTTGGAGATGTATGAATCTTTATTTCGAAAACTATAAAGGGAAACCAAAAAAAATGTTGGCTTGTAGCTGGCTATAACTTTAATTCCCATTTGCAAGTTACCACAGTGGGACACAAAATCACCGCAAGAAAGGATTGCATAAAAACGTGGGAGGACTTAAAGTGTCATTTATTACAGAATAACAACATAAAATTAAACAGAAATATAAAATAAAGCAATACAGTCTTCTTCCAATTTTATAGTTTTATAGTAGAACCATGGGATAAAGCTCTGAAATTTGGATTTCACAAATACCTGAGCAATATATTTAGACTGGAAAAAAACAACAGAAAAACAGTCAGACATTGCAGGGATCTGCTAACTGTGTTACCCATTCCTTTAAGATGAAAGTACCATCATGTGACTTGGAAAAGACCTGTAATTGGGAGCTGTCTATGAGTTTTGTTGCAACAACGTACACACACAGATATTTGCAATTAGACAGGTTCACTGAATCATCTGTGTGAATGCTGACTAATAAGGTACTTTAACCAATCAATTAACTGACATTATTTAGCAGGGTTTGTTGCCCCAAAATTGCTAGCTAATGTCAGCATATTGCCTAATTCTGGAATTTCATGTCACGTATCATATTTATTAAGAAATCCCATTGTCTGCTTGAGCCCCAAATCATACCCGACAATTATGTACTCAGCTCCCTGAAGCCACAAATTACATGGCCAGATTTCCACATGCATCCAGACTCCTCCACACGTCTGTTCTTTATGGAATTATTAACCGACTCTTCTTTACAGGTGTTAAACCTTCAAAGAACAGGATACATTGCATGGGAAGCTCAAATACAAGGCTCCCAATTCCAATACTCTGTTTAGATGATTGGGCTGCGTCATCACCTGGTTTGTGCACACAGGAGTTAATTTGATTTATCTTGTTGCCTTTATTACTTTTTCAAACTTATCAGCATTTCCTAATTTTTGAAACGTAGTCGTAGTGAATGAATAATGTCACTGGACTTCAGAACTTTGATAACTGGAAACGATTCAAAAACTAGGGCACTGACACCATGGTCTTCTTTGTTCTAAAAATCTCTATGGAACTAAACATGGAAAATGAATGGGCATCTTTGTTTACTCTGGCGGTAAATCTATTACATTGTGTTAGATGTCTAATGACTAACTAGTGGTGGCTGTCTTTAGGATGGGGAGACAGGTGAAAGGTGGTATGTATGTATGTATGGTTGAGTTGGCTCTAAGGTGCCTCATCTGGCAATGGAATAACAGAAGTCTGAGACTAGTTCATCTCCCTTAATAAATCAATCCTTATCCTGCCACCCAACCCACCTGCATCTCCAATCGCCCTAAAAAAGATCCCCCCTCCCTCTCCGCTGCCCTGCAGTCATCTGAACTCCTCCCACTCTGGGCTTCCTTCCGCAATGACCTATCCTCCTCAATCACTCTGCTCCACAACTCCCTCTCTGCCACTCTAGATGCCCTTGCCAGCCTCACCTCCCGAACCATCTCCTACTCATGAAAGTCACCCTAGTACACCAGCCACCTCCACTCCCTCAAGGCAGAAGTGTGTGCCACCGCACCTGACTCAAATCTAATGGTCATCCGCAGATCTGGCTAGATTTCATCAAAACTTACCGCTCTGCCTTGCCTCCGCTAAATCATTCTTCTACAAGATAATCTTGGAGGCCGAGGACAACCCCAGGATCCTCTTTTCCATCAGCAGCCAGCTCCTCCGCCCACTCTTTCACATGCAGGGCGAAACCTTCGGCAAGTTTCCTTACTCCACACGCCTAATAATAATCCCTCCAAAAAAAAACAATAATAAATTGGTCATTTTCAATCCATGACTGTTTGTGGGAGATTGCTGTGCGCAATTTGCTGCCGCGTTCACCCACAAATATACAGTCAATTCACTTTACAATATATTCTGTGAAGCGCTTTGGGATGTCCTCCCGAAGTGAAAGCGCTATATCAAATGCAAGGATTATTATTATTATTGTTATTATTATGTCTCCCACTGCGAGGAGATGCTGGATCTCCTCAAGATCAAAATAGAGGGTATCCACTTAGCTGCCTCTGCCCTTCCAACTGCCACCACCTCCCCATCTCTCCCTCACACTACCCTACCCATCCCTCCCTCTGCACCTTTGAACCTGTCTCTACCTCTTCTCTCACCACTATTTTAACCCACATGAAATCCACCACCTTCTCCCTCGACCCCATCCTTATCCCTCTTCTTACCTGCCAGCTCCACCTCCTTGCCCTTCTACTCACAGACATCATAAACCTCTCCTTGTCCACTGGCACCATTCCCACCCACTTAAAAACAGCCATCATCACCCCATCCTCAAACATTCTTCCCTGGACCCCTCCCTACTCTCCAATTACTGCCCCATCTCAACCTCTCTTTCCTTTCCAAGGTCTTGGAAAGAGTCATAGCATCCCAGCTTCACTCCTTCCTATCCCTCCACTCCCTCTACCTCCCTCTACATACCCCTCCAATCGTGTTTCCGTGCCACCCACAGCACAGAAACAGCTTTGGTCAATGTGATAAATAACATTTTATCCATCTGTGACCAGGGCTCCCTCTGTCTCTTCATCCTCCTTGACCTCTCTGCTGCCTTTGACATGTTGACCACTCTATCCTCCTCCACCACCTCTCCTCTTACCTCAACCTTCATGGTCCTGTCCTTGAATGGTTTAGATCCTACCTCTCACATCGTCTCCACTTGGCCTCCACAAACTGCTTCTCCTCAAATCCCCACACCATCTCATGTGGCATTCATCAGGGATCTGTCCTCCACTCTTCAACATGTACATGCTCCCTCTTGGTGACATCATCTACAGACATGGGGTCAACTTCTACATATATGGGAATGACAGCCAACTCTATCTCTCTACCTCCACCCTCGACTCCAGGACCACTTCTGTCCTGAGAGAATGTCTGTCAAACATCAAGTCCTGGATGAGAACTAACTTTCTCCAGTTGAAAGATCGAGGCCCTCCTGATTGGCTCTCGTCAGCACCTCTACACCTCAGGCGCTTGACAGAACCACCATCCAGAAATGCACACTCCACTCGAGCCAGTCTAGAACTTTGGCGACTTATTTGACCCTCAACAGTCCTTTCTACTCCACATCCTGCCTTCGTCACCTCCACAACATTGCCCGGCTCCACCACTGCCTTTCCACTCCAGCAGCTCATGTCCTCTTCCCGTACCAGGCTCCGTGAACTCATTACCCCCATCTTCGCGTGGCTCCACTGGTTTCTCATCTCCCTGAGGTTAGTGTTCAAAATCCTTGTCCTTGCCTTCAAAGCCCTCCACGGCCTAGCTCCCCCCTACCTCTGTGACCTGCTGACGCCATATCAACTTATCCACTCCTTCCACTCAGCAGGCTCCGGCCTACTCCATGTCCCCTGCCGGGCCCACCCCAGCTTCGGCAGTGGGGCCTTCAGCCTCTCTGACCCCACCCTTTGGAACTCCAACCCACAATCCCTTCTCCTTTCTCCCTCCCTTGTCTCCTTCAAGGCACGTCTCAAGACCGTCGTCTTCAACTGCACCTTCGGCCACCCTCCTACCTCTGCCATCCAAGCCTCCTGATCCCAATCCCCTGCTCAGGCCCAATTTCTTGACTTTCCAGCGCCTTGGGACGTACTCCCGACGTGAAAGGCGCTCTATAAATGGAATCTTGTTGTTGTTGTTGAAAGGTGCTATACAAATGAAATTTGTTGTTTTTGTTGATTTGTATAACTCAGTTGCCATGACTTTACCAACTAACTTGTTGAGGATATCTTAAAACAGCATATTTTTAAATGAAAAAGAAACAGTGACTACCTTAACAGAAATAATGATGATTATTTGTAACTCTGTGATTGGAACACACAGGATAAAAGTATAATTGAGGACATGAGACAACAAGAGATTTTAAATAGTAGTCTCATATGGTTAATTTTCTCCTGGTGTGCAAGCCAAGAGTCCTCCAGATAAATTGATCGTTCACTTCCTGTTTTTTTGTGTGTGGGATATTGCCATGCTCAAAAGACTGCCTCATTTGCCTACAGAAGGAATGACAATGCATGATAGTGACTTGCTGTGAGACATTTTGCTTTTAAATATTTTGACATGATAAAGCTCTCTAAAAATTCAACATCTTGCCATACTTATTTACTGGTGCAAAGACGTTGCTCACCAAATTTAGCTGGAAAAGCTCACATGGTTTCTCTTTTCATATAACTGCAGATTGTGTACAAAAACATCTTGAATTAGAACGTGCTGATTCATGTTCAGCATAAATAAACCCCAGCTGCATAGCCGACTGTTCTAGCGGTCAGTGAACCCCTTGCTGCGAGCTGTCAATCTAGTCAGCTCAGATATTGGGCATAAAGATAAGCATATTATTCACTAGATCATAAGGTTGGTTTGGATGAAATTTGATGCCATTTGGTGTCAAGCTTTCAGAATACCTGAAAGGCATCAGACTGGCTCAGTTGAGTCAGAGGTTTGTCTGAGTCAGAAGGTTGTGGATAAAAGCCCCAGATTGGGTGTTGGAACCCATTTAATCTATGCTAACACTCCAATGCAGTCGAGGAGTGTGCTGCATTGTCAAAGGTGCCGTCCTTCAGATGAGACATTAAACCGAGGTCCCGTTTGCCTGTTCAGGTGGACATTAAAGATCGCATGGCACAATTCAAAAAGAAAAGGGAGTTTCTCCCATGTCATGTCCAACTATCCCCCAATAAAATTGGTCATTCACTCCATGGCTGCTGGCGGGATATTGCTGTGTAAAAATTAGCTGCCACATCTGCTTATCAAATAATCATTAGAATTTACAGTGAATCCTTTCAGACATCTTCAGACGTGAAAGGTGCTTTATCAAATTTAAGGATCACTATTAGTACCTAGTCTACTGTCCTCCAATTACAGCTTTAAGCTGCTTCTTAAATGAGACCAATGTCCTGGTCTCAAACATCTTTTAATGCTAATCTATTGCAGTCATTAATTATCCTCTGCGTAAATAAATACTTCCTGGTCTCTGTCCTGAAATTTTCCCTTTACATCTCTAAACCTAAGTCCTTTTGTTCCAATGTCTTGGTGTATCTAAAAATGTTCTTCTGGGTTTACTTTTGCATTCTCATTTAAAATCTTATATACCTCTATAAGGTTTTTGTCTCATAGTCTGTTTTTAAGACTGAAGAGCTCCAGCTTGTCTAATTGTTACTCATAGTTTATTCCTCTAACACTGGGGATTATCCTTGTTGCACTCCTCTACACCGCCTTTAGGGTGTGGGCAGCTCCCTTATGTCACAGCAACCAGAACGGTATTCAGTACTCTAGGTAAAGTCTGATCAGAGAACCATACAACTTGACTAGGACATCTGAAAACAACTGATTTGGAAATATAGCCCAACATCCTGTATGCCTTCCTATTCGTGCCTCACGCTATTGTGACATAGTGAACAATGAGTTAACTCACACCCCTAGGCCTTTTTTAGTTTCCCTGTTAGCAAGTTCTATCCTATCTATTGATACGTGTGTCACCTATACTTATGTATGCAGTATCTTGCATTTATCTGTACTCCCTCCACAGTCTCAATCCACCTATCTCTGCAACCCCCTGAAATCCTACCAACCCGGTCATTCTGCTTCATGTCCCCTGCCCTGTCCGGACCACCATTGACAGGCAGACTTTCGCCTTACTGCCCCCACTCTATAGAACTCTCTCCTGGAATCCCTCTGACTCGCTGCTTCCCTCACCTCGTCTCAAGAACTACTTCCTTATTTGTGCTTTTGGTCATCTTTCCCTTCCCTACCCACCTCAGTTCTCCCTCAGCTTGTGTGGCCATTTAAGCACTTTATGTTGTGAGGACATAAATTGGGGATTTGTAACCCATTTAGTCTACGTTGATAGTTAAATCTATGTCCGATATCATAAAAATGTAAATGTAAATTGGCGTTACATTTAACCGAATTTGCCAATCATCAGTTATGTGCATACCCGTATCAAGCTCATGTTTTAGAACCTTTCCCGCCTGCTCTGAATCCACAGCTCTTCCCAACTTGAAATCAACTGCAAATTTAATTACATTACTTTGGTAGCACTCATGCCTCTAGGTCAGAAAGCTGTGGGTTCATACACCCAGAGTAGAGTTGCTTTGTTTAAGATGCTGTCCTTCAGATGAGATGTCCCATCTGCCTGTTCAGGTGAGCCGTAAAAGACTACAATACTATTTGAAAAGTGAAGTAAGATATTCTCAGTGTCTGGCTAACAATCCTTGAAGTAGGTTGGTCATCCATCAATTTATCATTGGCTGTGTGTGGGATCATGCTGTGTGCAAATTGTCTGCTAGGTTTACCTTCAAACACACACGACAGCAATTCCTTTGATGCACTTTGAGACTTTTTGACTTCATATATTAGAAGTAATAATTTGTTCATGTATTTGTACTGTAATTTAAGCAGAATTAAATAATAATCCTTTCATTTAATATAGTTTTTAATGTCAGGAGAATGTCTCAAACAGCTTCATAGGATTTACTGTAAAGTATAGTCACTGTGTATTTTGTCAGCAAATGCAGCAGGGAATTTGTACACTGTAATGTCCCACAAACAGCCATAAAATGATTGACCGATTTTACTTGGGGATTGTTGGCCAGGACACCGGGGAACTCCCTTCCTTTTTTAAATAGTGTCACGCAATCTTCAACTTCCACTTGTAAGACAGACGAGATCTTGGCTCACATGAAGAATGGCACCTCCAACAATGCAACTCTCCCCCAGCACTGTATTAGAGCATTGGCTTAGGTCAGAGTGGTCCAACCTTTTGGCTGCTTACGGCCAGATGCCGGATTTGATATTAATAAGTAATATTTTTGTGTTTCCGTAAAAGAAATATAACCCGTAAGAATCATATAGAAATCCTATGTTTTAAATTGTGTAACTGTATTACTTAATTTCACTATATTTTAGTTGCAATGCAAACTTTAAATAGGCAATGTAAAAATTCCTACAAATTTTTAAACAATTATGCACGTTCATCAATAAAGTACAAAATGCAATAATAATAATTAAATCCAGAGTAAACAATGAAAGTGAAAACGATAATTAAGAGAATTATAATGCACATAATTTAATAGCCCTAAAAATGAACAAAATAATGATAATCTCAAATGGAAATAATATGTGCATAGTTAATTGTTATATATTAAAATCAAAACACAAGATATCAACTCAGCATCTGCAGCATTAGCCCTTACAGACAATGCTCAACAAAACCAAAACAGATTAACCCAGAATTGCAAAACTAAGAAAGGGGAAAAATAAAGACACACTGAATATATAATAATTCAAAGTAATATGAAGAATTATTAAAATGGATTTAGAGTGGATTGTATGATAATCGCACATAATCAAATTATTTTATTTTACCATGCATTTCCTTGGCACTTAGGCTTGGTTTATTTAACATTGGACCAATGGATCTCTGTGATTGAAATCCAGCAAAAGTGCCAGTCTCTTGGGAGTGTGAATGAGAAACTGAGAGAAAAATTAGTGAGATACACAAAACCTACTCTCTGGGCTGAGCATCACTAGCCGAAAGCTTAACCTTAAAGTACAAATATTAAAGTCCAACAAAATCCCATCCTGGACAACGATATTCCCAGGATTAGACACCAACCAAATGGATGAAGAACACTGACCAGCCAGTGGACAACTGGAGACGCCAAGATTCAAGCCAGCGAAGAGAATTCCAGTCCAGCCTTGACCCTTCTCTTCCCTCCCTTCCCCCAAATAACAACCTATCAGTGAAGGTTCTTGTTTGGGGTCTTCCAATTAGATAATAAACTAATTGGAAGCCACTGGGAGCTAGGGAGGTACAGAGTTTCCACTAGCGAGCACATGAAGGTTGTGGATTCAACCCCACATCAGGACTTGGAATTGTACAGTCTAAGTTGACACTCCAATGCAGCACTGGGGATGTTTTGCATTGTCGGAAGTACCAACCTTTGGTTGATCCTTTAAACCAAGGTCCCATCTGCCAGTTCAGATGGATGTTAAAGATCCCATCGCGCTGTTCGAAAATAGAAATGTGTCACTCACTCCCTGGCTGTTTGTGGGATATTTGTGTGTGCGACTGGCTGCCACATTTCACCCACAAAATATGCAGTCAATCCACTTTACAATATATCCTATGAAGCGCTTTGAAACGTCTAAACAATGTGATTAAGCACTACATCAAATGCAAGGATTATTATTATTATGTAATAAATGACTTGCTCATTGCTGGCAGTCAGTGGAGTCTCTGCACCCTTCCCCCTTCCCCACACCCCAGCTTTGTGTAGTGCACTCAGGAGTCTCTCTTCTCCTTCCCAATCCCTCCCCATGCAGTGCACTAAATTCCAGCAATGTGTAGGTGATTGAGTCTTGTCTACCCCTTCCATTCTGTGTGCAGAGTGCCACATGGTCCGATTCCAGAGCACCGTCTGGCTCAGGGATAAGAGTGTTACCCAATGAGCCAGGCTGACACCTTTAGTTCTTATGTGAATATATTAATTTTTTTTTAAAATCTTGCTTCATTTTTTCAATGTATTCCAGCTTCATTTTTTATGGTTGTTCAAACTATAAAGTTAAGAATAGAGAAGCCTATTATTAGTAGCTGTATCCTTCATAAAGTCAATGTCGCTCAGTGACTCAAATCTTAGCGCTTTTGCCTCTAGTTATAAGGAGGTTGTGGGTTCAAGTCTTACCTCAGACTTTGAGCTCATAATCTAGTCAGACATTCCAAAGCAGCAGTGAAAGAGTGCTAAATTGTTGGAGGTGAAATTTATTGCAGGAGATGGTAAAATGAGGTCCCATTTTGGTGCATGTTAAAGATTCCATGCCACCATTTAATTGCTGGAGTTCCTACCACATCATTTAAATCGTGCTGGGACAAATGTCCTAGCTAAACGAATTAACAGGGAAATAAATAGGATTTAAACTAGTAAAGAGAGGGGAATATATAGGTAAGAGAAACCATAAGTTAGCATTAGAAAAAGTAAAGATGACAGTGCAGAATAGCATGCCAGATAATAGGAATATGTTAACTAGGGGTAAGAAGCTTGGCAAAGTAGATAAGGAATCAGAGAGTAGAGGAAATGGTAGGAAATTAAAAATGTTATCTGAATGCGCGAAGCATTCGGAATAAAACTGATGAATTAAAAGCACAGATAGACATATATGGGTACGATCTAGTAACCATCACTGAAACATGATTACAAGGAGATCTAGGGTGGGAGTTAAATATTCCAGGGTTCTCAGTTTACAGGAAAGGTAGGCACTGTGGGAAAGGAAGTGGGGGTGTAGCCCTGTTTTTAGGGATGAAATTAAAGCAGTGGAGAGGAAGGATCTGAAATCCGATGACCAGGAGGTCGAGACAATATGGGTGGAAATAAAAAATAATAAAGGGCAGAAAATATTAATGGGAGTGGTTTATAGACCCCCAAACAGCGATCACAATATAGCACAGGGTATCAATCAAGAAATCAGTGGAGCATGTAGGAAAGGTAAAGCGATAATAGTGGGCGATTTCAATCTCCACATAGATTGGGAAAACCAAATATGCAAAAGTAGGTCAGAAGAAGAGTTCATTGAGTGTATGAGAGATAACTTTCTGGAGCAGCATGCCGAGGAACCAACTAGGGGACAGGCCATCCTAGACCTTGGTTTGCATAATGAAACAGGGCTAGTTGGCAGTGTAGGTATTAAGAATCCTCTTGGGCAGAGTGATCACAATATGATTGAATTCTGCATTAAGTTAGAGAGGGATATAGTTAAATCCGAGGCAAGTATTCTGAATTTAAATAGGGCTAATTTTGTAGGTATGAGGAAAGATTTAGGTAAAATAGACTGGAGAATAAGATTAAGAGGTAAAAATGTAGACCAACAGTGGCAAATATTTAAGGATGTAGTGCAAAATTCTCAGCGGTCACATATTCCCTTGCGGAATAAGAGTACCACAGGGAAAGCAATTCATCCGTGGCTAACTAGAGCAGTTAGGGAAAGCATCAAATTAAAAGAAAAGGCTTATAAAACTGCCAAGAAAAGCAGCAAATCTGAAGATTGGGAGAGTTTTAGAAACCAGCAAAATAAAACTAAAAAACTCATTAAGAGCGAGAAAAAGGAGTATGAGGGTAAGCTAGCTAGGAACATTAAGTCTGATTGTAAAAGTTTTTACAAATATATTAAGAGGAATAGGCTAGTGAGGGTAAATGTAGGTCCACTTCAGTCAGAGACGGGAGAAGTTGTAATGGGGGATAAGGACATGGCAGAGTCCCTAAATGGGTACTTTGCATCTGTCTTCACCCTAGAAGACACAACAAGTCTGCCAACAATAGAGATGCACCAAGGGATAAGGACAGGGAGCAACTTAGGGAAATTTTCATTAGTAGAGGATTGGTGCTAGGGAAACTTAGCACTAAAAAGTGACAAATCCCCTGGTCCGGATGGCTTGCATCCCAGGGTTTTAAAAGAGGCAGCTTATGAGATAGTGGAGGCCTTATGTCTGATCTTCCAAAATTCCTTGGATTCTGGAACAGTCCCCATGGATTGGAAGATCGCAAATGTCACACCACTATTTAAAAAAGGTGGAAAGGAAAAGATGGGGAACTATAGGCCAGTTAGTCTCACATCAGTGATAGGAAAAATTTTAGAATCATTGATTAAGGATGTGGTAGTGCGGTATTTAGGGAGCACAATATAATTAGGCCAAGTCAACATGGCTTTACAAAAGGGAAGTCATGTTTGACAAATCTCATAGAGTTTTTTGAGGATATTTCCAGTAAACTAGATAAGGGTGAATCAGTGGATGTGGTCTATTTGGACTTCCAGAAGGCATTCGATAAGGTGCCGCATAAAAGGTTAGTCCAAAAGATAAGGGCCCATGGAATTGGGGGAGCATATTAACGTGGATGGTTAACGGGTAGGAAACAAAAGAGTAGGGATAAACGGGTCCTTTTCAGATTGGCAGGATGTGACTAGTGGAGTGCCACAAGGATCAGTCCTTGGGCCTCAGCTATTTACCATCTACATCAACGATCTAGATGAGGACATCAAAGTTAATATATCTAAATTCATGGATGACACAAAACTAGGAGGAAGTGTCAACACAGAGGACGACACAAAAAAAATGCAGCGAGACATAGATAGGTTAGGTGATTGGGCAGGTAGGTGGCAGATGAAGTATAATGTAGGGAAGTGCAAAGTCATCCACCTAGGTAGCAAAAACAGTAGAGCGGGTTATTTTTTAGAAGGGGAGAGATTGGAATGTGTTAGCGTCCAGAGGGACTTGGGTGTCCTTGTACACCAATCACAGAAAGTTAGTCTGCAGGTGCAGCAGCAATTAGGAAGGCGAACGGTATGTTAGCATTCATTATGAAAGGATTAGAGTATAAGAGTAGGGAAGTCTTGCTGCAACTGTATAGGGCCCTGGTGAGACCACACCTGGAATACTGTGTGCAGTTTTGGTCTCCTTATTTAAGGAAGGATGTTACGAGGATAGGCTGATCAATTTGAGCCTATATTCTCTAGAATATAGAAGAATTAGAAGGGATCTTATAGAAACCTATAAGATCATCAAAGGGCATGATAGAGTAGATAGTGGGAGATTGTTTCCCCTGGTTGGAGAAACTAAAGCCAGGGATCACAACCTTAAAATCAAAGGCCAGCCCTTTCGCACTGAGAACTTCTTCACTCAAAGGGTGGTGAATATATGGAACTCACTACCCCAAAGGGCTGTTGACGCTCAGTCGTTGAACATATTCAAGACTGAGATAGATAGATCTCTTATTGCAAAGGGGATTAAGGGATATGGGGATAAGGCAGGGTTATGTTATTAGCTGGAGTTAGATTAGACGATCAGCCATGATTGAATGGGACAGGCTTGAAAAGCCGAATGGCATACTCCTGCTCCTATATGTTATGTTATCCAAAACCCCATTGCTATAGGGCATGTTATTATGTACTCTTTGGATGTTGTGTCTGCCTGCATAACAGTCACTACACTTCAAAGTAATTCATTTCGATTTGCGGCATGTTACCTGAACAGATTGTATATTATCCCTGCAGAATTAGAGTCACAAGATCTCAAATTAACTCATTGTATGAAATGCTTCGAACCATTATGTGATGCTAAGACGCTAAATAAGTATAAATTGTATTGTAAATACACAAATATTATTATTCATTTCCCTTTGCTGCTGCAGGCAATTAAATAACCATAGTCTATCTTTCATCCACTGGGCAAAGGAAAAGTCTCTAAAAGACAGTAACTTTCTTATGCTCCAGTTGTACTGCTGGCAGCCAAGCAGCTTCTGGTTGCTGCTGCCTGCTCTACATCACTTCCATTAGGACAGAAAAAAAGCGGACATCCAAATTTGTCTCTTTGTCCAGAGCTCTGGTATGAATCACTCTGTCCAAGACCCAATATATACTGCATATTTGCTGACAAATTGCTGACAAAAACAAGTACGAGCATATAGTGTAAGATGATTTACCCCCAGTACTGTAAACTGAGAATTTATTGATACAATGTTAGGAATAGCAATAGTGATTTGCATGACTGTCCTGGTTACACCAAGTGAATGAGAATTCTTGTCTGTCCCACCATCTTCCTAAAATTCTGTTTTGCTCTTCGGGTATATTTTTACAAACTGCAGGGTGTCAGAGTTAGCAACCAGACATGAGGAGGTCCACTGCAATAGCATTTCCTCTGCACTGTTTTCTTCTTCACAAATTGCTTGTGCTCTGAAAGTACAACTAATTATAGCCTGTAAACTGAAGTAGCACATCTGTTTGGCCTATTTGTGAAACTTAAATATAGTAACCCTTCCATTCTTTGAAGTTTTCTTCCAGCAAATATATTTACATTTATAATACATTTCTTGCGGCTCCTAGGCTTTGTCCAAACTCTGTAAAGCCTCTGTTCTGTGTGCTTGCTTTAATTGTGTTTCTTACAAACACTTTGCGTAATTCGACCTAACCTTGTTATAGTGGTACAATGTAAGAGAGGCTTCACTGTGTCCACGCCAATAGCCCTGCTAGGCTACCACGGTGAAACCTCTAGCAGATTAGCATATGGTGTTAATGCCATGTAAATTGAGTGAGGGTATTGCTTCCAGAGGTGCTGACTGCCACCTCCCACTGATGTAGGGCTTCACGCTCTCTCCAGAGGAACCAGCGCCTGACACACACTAAGGGAATCGTGCATGATATAATATTGTGCCAGTATGATTTTCTGGCATGATTTTCTGGCCAGAGACAGACAAGCTGTTGGCCTGCTAAAATATGGGCAGCAATAACAAAAAGAAATTTGGAAATCAGGAATTTAGGAAATAGGAATTTAGTAAGTGTCATGCTCAGTGCAGGTTATTTTTGTTTCTGTGCAACCATGGGATATTGTTATTACATGACCTCTGACTAGGTATGATATTATGGTGTCAGTAATCCAATGGTGTCACTAGTTCCACATCAGTTGCTCAGCTACCAGGAGCACGAGCACCAGTCAAAGGAACCATCTGATGGTTAATCCACTGTAGTTTCCATGTGTACCAAGTCATCTTCATTGTAGAAAATAATAATAATAATCCTTGCAATTGATATAGCACCTTATTACATCATTGAGACGTCTCAAAGTGATTTGTGTGTTTTGTTGGCAAAACCTGGCAGCCAATCTGCAACATCAGCGGTAGAAATAAAGCCATACCATAGTCTAAACCAGTATCAAACAGAGTTCGTTCTAACGAAGAATCACAGCCAAAACACTAACCTTTTCTCTTTTTTACTTTCGACCTGGAACCATAGAAATTTATGGCACAGAAGAAGACCATTTGGCCCATCGTGTTGTGACTTGCTATGCTTCTCCAGCAATTCCTGTTTTTAATTCAGATATTCAGAATTCACAGGCTTTTTTAATCCCTACAATTTATATGAAATGTTGGACAGGGAGGGACCAGGTGATGCAGTGTTTTGCCTGTTGACCTTTCACATTTGGATCTAGGGTTGGAATACAGTAACAGACCAATGCCTCACTAGTTGAACTGCATTGTTATTTTAAGGTTTTGATTTTTTCCCTTCTCTTTCAGTCTCCCTGGACCACACACCATTTCCTGGCTGAGAGACTTGGCAGGCAACCTGAAAGACTTAAATCATATTTTCCTTTTTGTTTAGTGAATTTTACACTCATCAAGATCGAGAGATGTTAGTGCTGGGAAATAAAATAGTTTGCCAAAAACATTGTTGGCCAATTGTTTTCTCTATTTTCTCCATTCTCCGCCTCATTTCCTCCTGAAAACACTGCCTTTGCTGGGTGCAGTTCAATGGACACCAAGCCACACTGCAGCTTGCTAGCAGGTGTGTGAGAGCAGCCAGCAATAAGCTAACCTTTCTGTGGGGATAAGTCTAGTGGCACCTCTGTGCCTCTCTCTCTGAACCCAAAGTTGAAATCTAAAACTCACCTTGTGGAGAAAGGGGTGCTGCCATTCCCTAGGAACAGCACACAACACCACTGTGTGTCTTAATTGTCAAAATAAAGTGCTTTCTGTATTTAAAGAAATTCAATCCCATTACATGACAAGAGTCAAATGAATTACAGCTTGAAGGTAGATATGATGAGTTTGCTGATCTCAGCAATAGGTAGTAGCGATGTATGTATATATACACACATATAATTGGTTGGAGGAGAAAATAAATTGCCACGGTTCTCTTCCTGGATGCTGTCTTGTGTCCCCCCTTGCTAGAAAGTGCGGAGTCATAAATGTTGAACAAGAACAGGAAAATAATTCCCTTGGAGTCAACACGAGCCAAGCAGCAATTGGGTGAATGACCTATTTCATCTGAAGGATTGTTCACCAAATTACCAGGAGAAACTCCCTTCTCATTTTTAAAAGTGGCATTGGATCTTTAGCGGCAGCTGAACAGGCAGATAGAATCTCGGTTTAATATCTCATCCAATTGCAGTGTATGAGTATCGTATTGAAGTGTTAGACTGCAGACTAAAACACATGGTGCTTGAACCCACAGCCTTCTGATCTGCAGATGAGAGAGCAACCAACTGAACCAAGCTGTCCAAGCCTAAAACTGCCAACACCATCCACAAATGAAGAAAGGCTGCCACCAATTGTGTAACCATTTGTCAGGGTAAATTAGCACGTTCAGGAATGGAGGTTAAAAAATTGTGAGAGATTAGGGGGAAAATAACCTTATTGGCTGAAAGTGTTTTGTAAGGCTCCAGATATCAAAAGGTTCTGACCACACTCTTGACAAGGCCCAGAGACTATTACAGCCTTTTACCAGCTGTTAATTTTTTTAAAATACACTTGAATCCTGGTAAGCACGCAACTAATTTGCCAGGAAATCTTGTACGTAAATCTGGATTATTGCGTGAATCAAGATTTCCAGAAATTGATATATATAAACAACCAATTTGGAATCCTTTGTGCAACAGCCAATTCAATCCTTCATTTCAACAATGCAATCTAAACAACAGCAATAGAAAACATTAAACAAAAACATGTTTTACACACAAGGCACAGGATCTCTAAAGCATGGTGCTCCTGGTGAGGTCTATCCATGGATTGATTGTGCTAAGTCAACCCAGAGTATTAAAAGGTAATGAAGAACAATGAATGTTTAGTATCAGAGGTTGCCACATCATGATGGGCGCTTATCATCAGAGGCTGTAATGTACAAAGAAATCTACCCCTCTGGACTCTGCTGACAATACTGTCTGACAATATGTGTCAGTATGCTAACAGTAGAACAGCAGATGGCTGGGGTGCCTGTAACTTACAAGGCACAAACTCAATCAAGTGCTCTGGTGACTTCATAAACCACAAGAACAAAAGTTCAATGATCCACGAACATCAGCAACAAACTGTGATTAAATTACTTGATTCCGTGCTGAGTTAACTGTTTTCAACTGGGGCGCTATAATTGGCATCAGCAGCCTTGAGCTGGAAGGGGAACAATGAGCCAGGGTATCTCAACAACAACAACTTGCACTTAAATAGCCTCTGTTTTACTAGTAATAAATAGGAACCCAGTTGTTAGTTGATTGGCGGATCACTTTTCTGGGGGTAATAATTCCTTCAAAAATAATAATAATAAATTGGTCACTCAATCCATGACTGTTTGTGGGATACTACTGTGCGCAATCGGCTGCCGTGTTTTGCCCACAAAATATACAGTCAATTCACCGCATATTCTGTGAAGCGCTTTGAGACATCTCGAAGACGTGATATGGCGCTATATCAAATGCAAGGATTATTATTATTATTATCCCCTCCCTAATTTCCCTAAAGACCCTTGGGTGCAGTCCGTCTGGGCCAGGTGCTTTGTCCTCTTTCAGCTTGTATTATTTATTTAATATCTCATTTCTTCCTCTCTTAATGGTTGTGATTTTATACCCTGTCTCTTCTGTTCTTACTGAATATTCTTTATCAGATGCCTTTGTGAAAATTAGGGAAAAATATTAATTTACTATTTCTGCCATTTCCTTATTATCTGCTGGGAGCTTATCCCTCCCCTTCTTAATGGTTCTATTCCTACTTTAACTATTATTTTATTGATAGCATGCCTACATAACAACTTGCTGTTTCTGTTATTTTCTGTTATGTTCTCCTCATGTTCCACTTTGCATTCCTCATTGTCTTTAAACCTCTTTCCTAAGTTTGCTGTATACACTCGTGTTGTCCTCTCTGTTATCTATTCTGTACTTTTCAAATGACTTTTCCTTAGCTGCTGGTTTGTCTTCACCTCATCCATATAGAACTCTCAGTCTGGTTTGGATACTCTTTAGTGCGTGTTTCCACATGTATCAGCCACCCAGCTGACCAAAAAATATCTTTGTTTAACTGTCCTTCTACGAGAATACAGATCCCTGGCAATGGAGTGTCCACCACGACCTCAGCAAAGTGACCATTCTTCATGTGTGAGACTTGACAGTGTCGGCAAGTTACTTAACAACAACAACAAAATTACATTTATAGAGCGCCTTTCACGTCAGGAGGATGTCCCAAGGCGCTGGATAGTCAGGGATCAGGACCCAAGCATGGGGGAGGGGTGGGGTAGGGGTGAGGGAAGGCAGAGAGGTGGGAGGGTGACTGAAGGCACAACTTAACCATAGGAGTAAGGAAAGGGTAGGGAGGAATCACACCTGAGCTTGATCCTGTGCTTGCCTGAGGTCCATACCTGGAAAAGAGAAGATTGAGAGGTGACATGATTGCTGTGAGTGAATAGTGAACCTGTGGAATAGGCTCCCTAGGGAAACGGTTCAAGCAGGAAATGTTGATTCTTTCAAACACAGATTAGATAGTTTTCTTTTAGGAAATAACATTATGGGATATATACATAGGTAGTTTGGGACATATATCCATGCGACTGTCAGGAAAGTGGAAGGCGAATTAGATGGATCTTGGTCTTTTTTCATCTAGCATTTTTTATGTTCTTATGTACACATACGTGTACA
Organism: Callorhinchus milii; assembly: GCF_018977255.1. Taxonomy (NCBI): domain Eukaryota; kingdom Metazoa; phylum Chordata; class Chondrichthyes; order Chimaeriformes; family Callorhinchidae; genus Callorhinchus; species Callorhinchus milii. The sequence goes on along the minus strand of NW_024704774.1, from coordinate 655,325 downwards.
TCCAACAGATAGTGCAGGATAACAATCAAAAGCAGAAACCCTGGCTAATTTTCACTCTTTAACCCCCATACTGAGGCCAATTATAGTCCCCCTGATTGCCATCCCAATTGACATCAACTAACTGAGCACAGACTGTGGATTGTCTCAGATTTTCACAGCTGATATGACTCACGAGGAAATGTTCCTTAACAGTGAATTTAAAATCATAAGTTGCTGGGAATACTCAGCAGGTCAGGCAGCATCTATGGAGAAAGTGAGTCAACGTTTTGGGTTCATGACAAAGTTCTGACGAAGGGTCATAGACCCAAAACATTGACTCACTTTTCTTTCTCCATAGATGCCGACTGACCTACTGAGTGTTCCCAGCAACTTCTGTTTTTGTTTTCAGATTTCCAGCATCTGCAGTATTTTGCATTTAATTTAAAATCATGTCCAGTTCGCAAAAGCTTCATGGACAAAGCCAGCATCCAGTGCAGTTCAAAGTTAGACAGACATATGTGATTGCCAGTCTGCACTCAGCTAATTGATATTAGCCTAGGCGGAGAGCTACAATTAGTCCTCCAGAATCTTTGACGAAGTTTAGGATGCTGCAGGCTGAGTGAATTAGCACTGAATTGTTTGGGGACAAAGATCAACTTGTTCCTTGGGCTACAAGCATATTTCAAAGTACAATAGCTGGACATTTGTTTTATTTTACATAAAAACAACATTCTCGGAAACGTATATGAAGTCTGTTTCCTTCTGAGACTAATTCCTTTTTACATCATAAGTGAGAGTTTGTGTAATGATGAAAATAATAATAATCCTTGCATTTGACATACTATAAAGTGCATTGACTGTGTATTTTGGGAAAGCTTGCCAGACAGTGCTTCTAATGGCAAGCGATACGGTTTTAGCAGGTTAGACTCCAGCAGTACCCCAATGCACACAGCCTATCTATCATCGGCGGTTGGGATTTCAGCATATTGCCCCAAATCTCTGGAACTCCATAGAGTCCCTCAAACTTTCCCTTCCCTCACCTCTTTAAAGACCTTTATCTTTGACCACATCTTTGGTCATCTTTCCCTTCCACCCCCACTTTGGCTCCCACCCCCAGCTCATTTCCAACCCTGGACTGCCCAATGCCTTAGGCCATCCTCCCGATGTGAAAGGCGCTATCTAAATGCAATTTGTTGTTGTTCAGTTCATATCCTTCAGTTAGTGACTCATGCTTCTTCCTATTTACCTTGTCAAATCCCTTCATAATTCTGAACATCTCTATCAGGTCTCTGCTCAATCTTCTCTGCTCTAGAAACAGTTTCTTCATATTCCTGTGTACCTTCACTGTGTTTTTGACTTGTTTTCTAACGTGGGGCTCACTGAACTGACACAATAACTTAAGAAAGCTTAATAAATGATTTGTTTACATGTTCAATATTAACTCTTTGCTTTTGCATTCTGTGCCCCATTTATGAAACCGGGGATCTGATTACATTTCTTTAAGTCTAATCTTACACTCCCATTTTTAAAGATTTATCCAACAACAAAAACTTGTGTTTCTTTTAGTGCCTTTCATAACAATAATGATAATAATACTTGCATTTGATATAGCATCTGATCACATCATTGAAACATCTCAAAGTGCTTCACAGAATATACAAGGTATTGTAAAATGGAGTTACCATGTATTTTATGGGCGAAACGCAACAGCCAATTGTACACAGCAGTGTCCCACAAACAAGATGGATTGAGTGACCATGTGGGTCCTAGATAATTATTTGGGGAGGTCAAGTTTGCAGGGTTATGGTGTCAGCGAGGGGGTGTGGGATTATTTTGGGTAGCTCTTTTCAAAGAACCGTCATGACACGATGGGCCGAATGGCCTCCTTCTGTGCTGTATAATTCTATCTCTGCCTGCAGGAATAGTGTTTGGGAACACTGCACAGTGGCTGAGTTGGACTGACACCCAAAAAGGAAGAAGGGGGAAAGGGGTTGACCATAGGTGATCAAAGATGCATATGAACCCTCAAGCCTCTCTGCTCTTCCATTCCTTTTAATGGGGTGACTATTGCACTGGAAGTAAAGTGATGGAAATAGGGATGAGTAGATTTTTGATGTATTATATACTGTCTATAATTTGTGTGCATTAAATCCAAGCATTAGAGCACTCAGCTTGCAAGCCTGGGTTCGATTCCCAGCAGGGTGAAATGTTGGGCAAGTTTCCTTACTCCACACACCTCTGTTTACCTGACAGTAAGTAGGAACCCGATTGTTAGTCGATTGGCGGATAGCTTTTCTGGAGATAATAATCCTCAAAAAAAAATTTGGTCACTCAATCGGCTGCCGCATTTCGCCCACAAATATACAGTCAATTCACTTTACAGTATTTTTCTGTGAAGCGCTTTGAGATGTTTAGAACACATGAAAAGCGCCATATCAAATGCAAGGATTAATATTAGGATTATTAGCTACTAAAAGAGGAGTTGGGCATCAGGTGAAGCGAGGAGAGGATGCGTGTGCTTTTAGGTGGCCAGTCAAACATAGAAGCTGCTTATTAATTGTTCCAGGGGCACAAAAGACTAATAGCTTGGGAAAATAGGCCAACTATGTAAACAAACAAACCGCATTGTCCTGTAACCCTCCATCAGCCCACGGACAAATTGTGGAGTGACTAAAAAAAATCCTGTTTTAAATCGTACAGAAAAAAAATATTTTTATTGAAAAGCAACCTGGAAAATCATACTTTCTCTCGCAAAGCTTACCTGGCGATCGAAATGCCTGATCTGCAAATAACTGTGCTCGAAGTATTATACACTGTCTTATAAGGAGGCATACCATGTGCTCCCGTATTGTGCGACCTACTCAAATCGGGGCATTTTCTGTGTTGCTTTTTAAGTTTTATCGCCTGCTGCATTTTCAGTTGAGACAGAAAAACTACATCGTTGGATCTGATATTTTTGATATCAACGGGATCGGGTCACATGGATTTAAATGAACATCGTGCAATCGAGTAAAAATGAAAAGGGAGGCATGCGGGAGCCAGGCTGGGAATGTCGATATGTGTGCCTCGAGAACGAGCAATGAGGGCCATTCTCAAAAGAAATTCGGTGCAAATTGTTTCTGATTGCAGAAATTGAGGACCCACGGGCTAACGTGGAGGTATGCGAGGGGGGGGGGCGGTAAATAGCCGACCGAACCCGACTCATTCAAAAGGTGCTTTAGTAGAAACAAAGTGTAAACCCCCCTATCACCTATCTAATGAGCTGCTTATGTTGTGGGAGCAGTAAAGTGTGCATGCATTGTCTTCAAAAAGCCACAATAAACGTTCCTGCACTGAATCAGGTATTGTATCCCATCTGCTGGGAACTATTCATCAAGGTCTATAGACACTTTTCACTCTATCTCGAAGATCTGATTCAATCCATACCACACCCAAGCTTTGTGCAGCCTTCCACCTATCATCCCCAATTCTGTTGTCTCTGGCTAATGAGATGAAAGAGGCCAAGAAAAACATTCTTGAATGAGAATAGTCCCGGATAATGGCTTGTGACTGTAGAATTGTGTTATTTCTCGTTGCATTTTTTTCTTAAAAAAGCTATTCTTTTCCAAACCCGCCCAAGTGAAGATTCAGCCAGTTAAACCGATTTCAGATTATTTTCGCTTGTGCCGTTGTCCCTTTTTAACCATATCAGTAAATGAAAGCACATGATCAGGTATTAAATACCCTCTTATCCGCACCAAGACGTACTTTCCATAAACATGCGGTTATGTGGCTGCCTTCCATTATTGACCAAAACTAACAGATGCAGGAAACACTTGGAGTGTTTAAGTGGGTTGACTGAAGGAATTCATTTCAAGTAAAATAGGAGGATGAGAGGTACATGTGCAGACAGTTATCGGATTGCAAGCAAACCTCTCGTTACACCAAACTATACCTGAATCAGCGGCCAGGCTACACATAATGGAAAATAAATGCTTTCGGATTTGCTTGCACATTACAGTCGAACAAAATTTATATTTTTAAATAGTAAGATTAAATTAAAACAGCAAAAACCTTTATTTGTAATTGCTTTTTTTTAAAGAAGTTCCTGGGCAGGAATATCGAACGTGTTCCTGGCAATGCGCATAAACCAACCACCAGCGGCTTTGCACTTCCCTCAAAGGGCGTTAGCTTTCCATTCCCCTGACTTATAGTGTATTAATTCCTCTTGCTATTTATTCAGTTGAATAACATCGTAAAAAAAAGTATTTTGCCTTTTTGTTTACCGGCAAAAAGGTACTCGATCGAGTGCAAAAGCCCAGAGCTCTGCCAGTATACAATTGATCTGTAGTCGTTTTCCATGACAGGTCGCTACTCTTTATTTCCCCCACACACTGACGTTGTTATGATCTTAAAAGGGGCTCATTTCAGAAAGCAGCTGGAACATAAACAAGCACCTTCTGCTGATAAATCGGCGTGTTTCTCTTCACTCAGCCATCTCGATAGTGCTCAGCACTGGACACCATTCTTTTATCAGGTGCTGACACCCCCCGAGTTGTCTCTTAACACCTGACCCGCCTCGCTTCACTGCACAGAGTGAAACCCAAGTGCTGTACTGTACACTCCAATGCGGATCTCGCACCAAACTCGGGTTTAACTCGTGAAAAATTCAGCCGACTTGACCCTCTCAATTGAAATACGCGGGGATAAGCAAATCCTGCAATCTCCCTCTTGATAAAGAGGACCCAGACCTCTGGAGGACCAGCCGATCCATCACAAGTGCAGGGCGGGCATGGTCCTGACCTTATCATCTCGCCTCACTTACCTGAGATACTCAACACTTTCCAGGTCGGTCATTCTTCTTCTTAATATAATTTACTCTTGTCTCAAACCTGTCTGGAGCTGCAGAGCTAATTGAATCCAGATACGTTTCGCTAACTGCAAAAGAGAGATTAATTCGCTCGATAACAACAACAAAAGGAACGACTTCGCTCTGTCTGTAGTTTGCATTAACCCCCCCCCCCCCCCCCACCACCACCACCACCCCCCACCCCCGAAAGACAGTGTGTCAGTGTTCTCTGTTAGAAAACACTGGGCTCGATGAAACATTCGTAAATATTTTTTTACGTTTTGAAACATTTCCTCGTCATTACTCAATTAGTCAGAGCGGAGGTGGAGGAAACTCACTTGCATAATATGTCAAGGGCAAAATCATCGTCAAATGGAAGGTTTCTAAGAATATTTCGAAAGATTTAGACAGGAGGCTGCCGTGCAGTCAGTGCAGACACACTTTAGCTACAGGAATGCAACGAGGCGCATCTGAGAATTTAGACGCTGTATTTCGGAGGGAGGGACAGACGGCATCGT